>NC_139764.1:68903619-69573804 GCF_965231275.1 Zosterops lateralis | reverse complement strand
AACAGTCTTGAGGTCTAGCACTGAACAATAGGGTATGTACATGTAAAAACTAGTCTGGACTCATGCCCTCAACCAGGAACAGCTCTTGTACATGCTGTACTCATACTCATGTTGCTGTACACAAAAGTCAGTTCCAGCGGCTAAAATTACATAAACAAATTATTCTACCAATACTTATTTCCTCACATCTTTTCTGTGACCCAGTCCTCAGCTTCACTTCTCCAAGATTTTTTTTACCTCCTTTTTTATTTAGGGGGCCATTTTACCTCTCCTGACAGCTCTTTTCTTCACATCTACCTATTTAACATTGAACCTAACAATGCAAAGGATCTAAAACCTTCTCCCCATAGAATGGATATATGCAGCCTCCGGTAAAAAGCCACAGCTTCAGTGTTCCTTCTCATTACACCAGCATGTGAGCCTGTAAAGGCTGAATAGGGCAATAGAGAGCTATGCACCTGTGCTATTAAATGCACAACTCATTCTCATTTTCATCTGTAAATTTCCAGCAATCTCCAGATTGCAACTGATATGTATATACACATATCTCTAATCTAAATAATTACAAATATGAGGGAAAATACTTTATGCAAATTAAATAGAAAAGTACTTATCTCAGTGGAATGACAGTTTTCCTGCCTGTCTTCCAAGGGTGTGATTTCATGTTTAAAGTTCAGTTAATGTAACAGCTGCCAACAAGAGAAGATCATGAAAACTAATGCTCCTGGAAAGACTGTGGGTTCTGAAGAGTCAGTACAACTGCAAAGTGGAGGGAAGTAGGAACATCCCACTCAGTAGAGCTGACTGAGCAGCCTAGTTGCATCATTAAACTGCACCCTAGGACACTGTTGTTGATGTCTCTTAGAAAGGGGTCACTTGCTAGAATGGGTGTTTAGCATTTGAAGTGTTGCACAAAGGCAAATTTTGCACCAACTGCAAAGTCTATCCTGCTGTACAGACAGTATCACTGCCCTCACAACTGCCCTCAAGCCTGCTGACAATCACACTCCAGTTAAAGGGCACATGGCTTCTTAGCACAGTTACCAGTAAAATTCTCCCACAGATCGAGCAGCTTCCATTTTCCCACCCAGAAAGTTATCTCCATCTAGCTAAAAAGAGCAGTGTAAATACCATATTCAAATACAAGTCACAGTAGACTACGTTTAAACAGATGGAAAGATTACAAAAGCCAGAAATACTTCCATTCTAGAGAAAAATCCCAGGCTACTTTAAACATAGCTGCTGTGACAAGATAAATGTGATTGTTTTTCAGAGGCAGCTGTATCCAATGTTACAGAAGAGAAATTTACTCCCAGTTGAGTTGCACAGTGGCAAGTCACTGTTTCTTCATTATATAGTTCTTTCCTCTACAAGATCAATTTTATATTTACCAGCTTCACTCAGGATTTCAGAGACTTATTTCAATTTATTCATCCATTGTATATTCTCCAAAATGCTTGGATGGAAGCTACAAAACTGTTCATATCACAGTCATTGAAGAGAAGCACATGGAAGTGAGCTTGTCTCCCAATTAATGGATTTAGTCTTACAATGAAATCTGTGCTGAGCATACTCACAAACTGCATTCAAAAAGGTGACTCTGCTTTACAAAATAATGCTTTAGAAACGGGGAAAAATTTAAGGAGTTCTGATGGAGTCAAGCAATCAAAGGGCAGAAGGTCTAAGCAACACAAACACTCACAAGGGTAATGTCTTAAGCTGCTCTTCCAGATTTCCAGATTTATAATCAATCACATCATCTGCTCCAAGCTTTTTCACCAGTGTGCTGGCATCATGAGAACAAACTGCTGTCACATGAGCATCCCAGGCCTTCATTAGCTAAAAACAAGTATATAAAAAAAAGAAGTCCAAAGATTAAAACTTAGTGAAATATTGAGAACAACTGAAAAAACCAAAGTCTCATTATATTTATATAACAAATTAGCACCTTTAATAGGGAGTGAGGAGACTGTTCCAATGCAGGATAATTTGTCACAAATCCCACAGACAAAAAAAATGGCTAGAATTTATCAATATTTAAGGTGGTTGCGGGGAAGGAGGAGTTGGTGTGAAGGAAAGAGTGTGGTGGATTTTTAATGCCACTGAAAGATACCAGGTCTCACAAAAAACAAGGCTCTCAGTTTGCCATCTGAATCTACCAGCTAAACGTACACCAAGAGGTACTGTCAGAGTTGCCAATCTACCAAACTGGCACCAGATGTACTATTAAATATTATTAAACATGCTCTTTAAATATTTCATATTACTGCAAATAGGTTAAGTATTAGTAACAGAAAAAGAAGGATGTAATCTCTGATTTACCACAGCGACAGTATCAGGTTATCTTCTACTCCAAAAGCTATAACAAAGTAAAGGATTTTTGCTCATTATTTATCTCTTTTTGCATCTCATTTTTTCATTCACAGTAACACTTTTTACCTTGATTCCAGATTAATTTATGTAGTTTATCCAGGATTGATACGTTAAAATCGGATCAATCAATTGGTCAGCCTTTCATACTGAAAGTCACCTGCTTTATCATGGATCAGCCAAATAAGTGTACCATGAAAAAGTCTGCTGCAAACCTCTTCAAAACCACTGTGCTTATGGCCTAGTAACATGGTGATGCAATCACCCAAATTCTGTAATTTTTTATAATCTTGAGAGAAAGATGTTTCAGCATGAGATGACACTAATGCGAATCAAAACCCTCAAATTAACTGAGAGCATGAAAAAAGATGTTCCACAACTAATGAATCAACAGAAGAGCATGTTGACTTTCAAAAGTTTACAGCTACTGGAACAGACAGACAAAAGGGCAGCAGGGCAAAGACAGTGAGGGAATGTAAATCTAAGCCTCTGTGCTTTACTGCACACAAAAGCCTGATGGCCTCTCACATCATTTGACCAACTACAGCAGTTGTGGTAGGTGATGTTCTCCATCAGTTTTCCTACTCATACACTAAGTTCTGTTCATATTTAGAGTGCAGAGCTGAATGAAAGACAACAATAGGCTATATATTTCAAGTTACACCAATCAGAGACTTTCTGCTCCCAAATTGTGAAATGCAATCTTACACACAACTCCGTTCTCTGAAAGTTCCTGCTTCCTATTTTAAAATAATACAACATAATAAATGGAAAGCAACAAATCTGAAAATACTTTACTTTTGGAAATATCAATCATCTCGATCAGACAGACTGATCAGTAGCTTGCTATTTCTCTATTCCTTCTCTCAGTTCCCTTCTGGCTTTTTTTCATACTGAAATGCTTGAAGATTCATCCTGGGCATGCTGGATAATATTACCTGTACAGCAAATGTACCAACTCCTCCTGAAGCTCCTAATATTAATATTCTGTAAGAGAAAATTAAAATATATTTAATAGTTCTTTTAATAAACTCTGGAGTAACTATGTATTCCAATGTTTCTTACAAATCTCTGATGTTGAATTATTTTTAGCAAAAAGTTGGCTTTGTTATACAATGTTATTCAAGACTGGTTAACTGCTCAGATAGCCAAAAATGTGACTTAACATTACTGATCATGTGTCCTGTGCCAAAACCATTATCTCAGCACAGCCGAAGAGACTTCCTCATATGTGCTTTCCACTAAATGCAGGCAGTGGAGCTGTCAGGTAGTATAGCGTTTATACCATTCAAAAATCCTGCATCTCTCCTCACTTTCCCAAACATAATTGTTTAGTTTGGGACAAAATCAATTAAGAGTCTTTTCTGTCTCCCAGACTCCACTGTCATATCTTCTAAAGAAAAATATCCTATTCACCAACATTTTACACAAATCGTTCTTATCTAAGAGAAAAAGTAGTTTAGTATCACATTATTTAAGGAGACTGTGAACTGCAGAACATATAGAACATAATTTTCCCATATTGCATAATGTTTATCTAAAAGACAAAAAATACAATGAAGTATCGCCACCATTTACAATTCTAACTTCTATTAAATTAAGATAGGTGTCTTTTTCTTAAGAAAAAAAGCAGTAGAATTTTTCTAGTTCCTTCCAGTACATCTCAACAAGACCTTGTAAATGCCAGCTTGTGGAAACTGGCACACAAGCAAGAAAATGACAGAGTATACTGCCAAATTATTAGCAATTGCGAGTTCATTTTAACTGATAGCCCTAAATTTAAAAAAAATTAATACAAGTTTACTTGTGTGAGGACCTTACTGCTAGAAGTCTAATCACTGTTCAAAATTTTCATCCAAATATTTTATTAAATAACTAAACATCAGAAAGTGAATTAGTAAGAAAACCTTCCAGCTCAAGTTGCAAACAGTGCTTTGACTTTGGATCCATTTGCTAATTCTAGGACAAAAAGAAGATCCAAGATGAAGTTCTGGCATAGGTCTGGGGAACATCATGTTTCTCGGAGCTTCTGTTCGCCAGAAAAATCACAGAATCTTCAGAAGCTGGTGAAATTCCTGCTTTAAATCTCACAGTAAAAGGTGTTGAAGGAAATAGCTTTTTACAGTACAAAACTGTAGTATACAATCTGGAGTCTCAGTTTACAAAAGTTCTCTGAAGTAGCTTTAGAGACTTGGCTTTGGTCACACTATCCTTTTTAAAATGCTCCTTTTGTAAGTGATCAGATCCTGTTCCCTCCCATCTCACTGATCCAAGCTGCAAAATTCAGATTAAGAATATGAAACCACAATACCACAAAGCCTGCAGCTTTTAAATCTGCCAAAATGTACTTATCCTCAGAACCAGGCTTCTAACGACAGATGCCCAGAGCAACATGCATATTTTGACTTTAGTATACTTGAAAAGGCTCTGGAATACTACACTCAAGATATTGGGTTAAACCCATTTTTATCCTTAAAAAGGACAGTCAAAATGAAATCCTTTCAAAAAAACCCTTTCAAACCGCCTTTACAATTTCACTCCTTAGTTAAAGGGCATTTCTTCTGCTACATATTTGGGGGAAAGCTGTCATCTTAAAATGTACAATTTGCTAAAAGGATTTAGGTAACATTTTCAGTTTGGGGAGCAGTTTGGCTAGGACTTTTTTTTTTTTTCCTTCAATAAAAGCCCTCAAGATTCCTTCAGGTAAAAAAACTTTCCAGATTTGGTTTGTTCCTATCTTACATGGGCTATTTTCTACCATGCCTTCCAATTATTAGAACTCTCTCCACACATTGTGACTTCAAGAAAGCTCTTTGTTTCTGAGACAAACTACATCTGCACAGGAGATCCATGTGCAGCAGCTCAGCATTGTTACAGCACCGACAAAAGCAAGACACACAGGTAAGAGGGGGAGTGTTTGAAGATGCAGGACCTGTTAGGACAGTACTGAATGACAGATGGGGGCAAGTGCCAAAGCAGGAACAGTTTTGTTTTGCACTGCCTCAGGAAAACACGGCCAGGAGAAAACACATCATAGAAACTACTGGTTTTCACTGCAAGGGTGAGCTCAGGAGTAAACTAATATACAAGTACCAGGGAACAAACTAACAAATCCTCCAACCTGGACAGAGATCCAATTCTTTCAAAAGAACAAAAAGAACATTTGTACCCCAGGCTTTCCTCCCTTCTGACAGAGGGACAACATTCACCAAGCCCCCCACGGGGCTCCAGCAGCTCAAATGATCATAGGGAGCAGATCTCTCCAGATAAGCACATCATGAGATTTGGAAGTTTAGTCCATCTCCCTTGGGCCTGCCTGGAACTATGGTGTGGTCAGAAACAACCATCAGAGAGGCAGGACCTATTTCAGTTGCTTGTGTCCCCCACCAGAACACACAGAGGGTGGGGAGTGGGTGTACAGATCAAGGACTAATATTTTCTCCGAATTATAAACAATTAAAAAGTTTCAGAGACTGAGTTACATGCAAGATAAAAATTGAATAACTGCATCAATTTTATATAGCTATAAAATTAATGTATTTATTGACTAAATATATCAACTTTATTTGGATATAAAATTATATTTCGTTTGATTGTGCCAACAAAACGTCCTTAAGAAATTTATTCCTGGATCAAGCAGTGTTTACCCTATCAAGAAGTTTTACAACCTACACTCAATTTGTACTTCTCAACAGATAAAATGATGAAATAACACACAGACATTGAAAAAAATATTTTCTTGGGGTATTATATCATTCAAAATTTCACCATATAAACCAGGAGTGTACATTTGGTAGCTTACATTAAAAGAACCCAGCACACATGAACATCTAAGATACTGCCTCTGTATTTACATAAAGACTTTTACTTAATAGCAATGTTAGCACTTTGAATAACTTCTCAAACTGTCAGGTTTGTTTTTGTCATGCATTTTGTGAAGATAAAAAGCGATATTTAACAATCACTGTTGAACGAACATCCCCTTTCTACTGAAAGAGGTCAGTGGCATATAGGAGAAGCTCCACATATCCACAGAGAGCTTCAACACAACAGAGTCATTTTTAACATTTAGGATAGCAAGAACATATAAGCTTCTATGAGAATATTGACATTAATTAGAGCGGTATAGAATAAAAGCTATGGAAAAACGACTGGAATTGCAGGAAGGTTCCCAAACAATGAGAGCACACTTCAGGAAACTTGTAAAAACGTAACCTGTGAAAGTATGTGCAGATGGAGCAGATAATCTGACAGATCACTGTACAGCCAGACACTGCACTAACAGCAAGTATTTCTGGTTAGCCCACGCTAACGCCTTAAAAGAGGCAAAGAGAACAATACACACCAATGGAAAAATCTCACTGCTTTTAAGATGTCTTAATGCATTAAAGCACCAGTGAAGTAGCTTTCATCAAGGAATACAGCTGCTCTGCCAAAATAAGACATTTTTGTGTGCACATACACCCTTCTACATAGCTATTTACATACAACTACAGGAGACAAAAAGACTGACATAAAATCACATATGTAGGTAACTTCTAACCAAATGTATGACTTAAAGAAATTAGGAAACACTGTATAAATTCTTGTATTTTTAAATTATTGCCCTGAGAGTTCATGGAATATAATTTTGCACAGCTCCTTCAATGCATTTTAAACACTTTCCTACAAGTAATATTTCAGGGGAAAAAAGGTACGATCACGTAAGTCATTTGTTGCTGGTTTTACAGTTCAAAATTTATGGATAGGACACGTAAAATTTTTAAATACATTAAAATGAGTTTTTTGCTGACAGAGTAATTAAAATTTTATTTGGAACATGAAAGTAAATACTAAATGTAAAGACTCATTACTAATGCAGTTTGAATTTTACTGTTAACAATTTAAACACTTATCTGAAGATTGGAAAGACAATTTAAATAAGGCTAATGGATCTTTTGGTTAATTCTATTTACATTATTATTCACATTACATGTGAAAGTGAAGATAATAAAAATTCTAAATACTGAAAAATAAAAAGGTGATCTTATCTGGAATTTTATTACTAGCTAGAAATTAATTTTAATGACGTCTCTGAAACTCTTTTAAATTTTGCAACTTCTTTTTCTCAAAACATTGTTTATCTTTAAAAAAAACAATTACTCAATATTTTTATGCTGAAGTTCACTGTGACACATGAACAACCACCCACTCAATCATCTTCTAGAGATGTGGGTGAAGAATTTCAGTAGATCTAGTGTCCTTTGCAATGTGTTGCATTACAAAGTATCAGCCAAGATAAGGTCAAGCATCCAGACTCCTGCTACCCAATAATTACTTTATGACCTAAACCTGGGATGCAGCATAGTAATTTTAACTACTATTTTTCAACTGCCATAGTTTTACTTTTGCCCTTATTCCCATTCTGAAGATCTCGCTATCTATTTACTCCAACATCCAAAGGTCACAATCACTGAAAATTTCAATTATCAGGAGAAAAATGGTATTTGCTCCAATCTTTCACTGCATTTTTCCTCATCTGCCATTGTTAGATTAACAGACTGATAAACAAAATCAATTTTTCTATTTGATTGGCTGCTCCTCTTGCACATTTTCCTTTTCTTGTCTGCATTCCTGACCCCATCAAAGTTCTGGCCTGCAGGTCAAATAAGAGTCAGTCACCTGTGCATTTTTCTCCAAAAAGTTGGAAAACCAGTCTGTTCTAAATGGCCCATGCATGCAAGAAGTGAGTGAACCACATCTCTGTCCCTGAGAGAGTTTTTCATGAGTTGCCAGTATACCTGAGATGATATTATGTTTGGCCAACTATCTTAACAGGCAGAAAGGCAAAGTCTTCATAAATCTCTGGAGATAACATCCTCTAATTCTCTATATAGCCTATAGATTTTATTTACATTGGATTATGCTAGAATCATAGAACAGCCTGGGTTGGATGGGACCTCAAAGATCATCTAGTTCTAAATGCCCTACTGTGGACAGGGACACCCTTCACTGGAGCAGGTTGCCCAGAGCTCCACCCAATCCTACCTTAAATATTTCCACTTCTGGATGTGTGGGCATCCACAACTGCTCTGGGTATTTTTTACCTCTATAGAGAGACCTCATCTGAGCCTTCCTCTAAAGAAGCCTCTCTCAGCAGCTGTGTAGGCAAAATCCATCACCCTCAGACAGCTGATCTTTACGAATGTCATGCCATAACAACCTTTTTTACTGCTGAACGTCTCTTAGAAGCAGCTCATCAATATAAAAATGAAGAACTTTAGTTTTAGCACCAGAACTGTTTACTTACCTTTTCCCACTACAATTACTTTGGTTCAGTCCTCCCACTTGGTTAATTGCAGACCACGCAGTGAGACCAACATATGGTAAGGCAGCAGCTTCTGTGTGACTGAGACACTTTGGCTTAAAAGATACCTGAAATAAAATCATATC
This sequence comes from Zosterops lateralis, assembly GCF_965231275.1. NCBI lineage: Eukaryota > Metazoa > Chordata > Aves > Passeriformes > Zosteropidae > Zosterops > Zosterops lateralis. Next base: position 69,565,002 of record NC_139764.1, on the reverse strand, counting down.
TAAGTAACACAGCAGCTCCTATGTGACACTGAAATATTTGAAAAAGCTTTACTGAATTGCAGATTGCATACTGCACATTTTCAGCCATCTTCAAAAGTAGCTGGAGTACAAATCAATCCAAGCACTAAGAAATAAAGATAGATACTGAAGAAGAAAAATGCCAGTCTTTACAATTTTGAGGTTTTGTTAGCCACAATTTTGAAAGTTTACCTCGTTTCCACTAGCTACCACGAACTCTGACAAAGTGCCTTGTTTCCACGGGGGAATTGCTGCCCACACCTAAAACCAAACAGAAAACAACTATCCATTTTTGTAACTTTGCACACAATTGTATGTACACAGAAGTTCCCTTTGTTAAAGAAATCTTTTTTCTAATTCACGGAATGCCTTCACTGTATATCAGAAACCAGTTTTAGCTTATTTTACACCAAAAACAATCACAAAACTGACTAAATGAAGGACTGGAGGGCTATGTAAATAAATTGTACTATTACGTTGTGTATAAGACATAATTTTTGACATCCCCCCCCCCCGCCCCCCGCCCAACTACTCCCATGCCAGAAAAGCCCAGATTAGAGGGGTGAGGATAGTGCAGAATCAGGATTTGCTAAAACTGGTGAAATGTGAAAGCAAGTGGTGAAGGTGAAAGCAAACAGTATCAGAATTTGTGTGGGCACCCATGAGGGGCTTCTTTGGGTTAAGCCAAAGTTCCTACTCCAAGTAGCTCAAGAAAAATAAAAACAAATCCCTTCTCGTTAGAATTCTACCTTCAATTAAAAACAAAACAGCACTTTCAGTGTGCACTTATAAACAAACAAATTCCATTCTTGCTACTGCTGAAATGGACCAAAACTAAAACCCAGAAGGGAAATTAACTTGCAGAAGCAAGTATCTGAAAAACCATGTTTTTCAGAGAAAAAATGAAGGAAAGAAAGCATTCTAGGAATTTACTGCCACAGGCCTCATCAAGAATGGAACAGCATTAAAAAAATAATTTAGAGGAGAATGAATTCTGAACATCTCATAGTATATTTTAACTATACCTTTCGGAAAAAGAAAAAAAAAAAAAAAAAAAGAAAGAAAAAAAAAAGAGAGAGATTGCTGGTATCACCTCATCTCCAGGTTTGAAATAAGACACACCCAGTCCACATTCCATAACAACACCAGAGACATCTCGACCAAGTGTCAGAGGAAATTCAGTCTCGCCAGCTTTGAGTTTCAGGGGATCCCGCTTCATATTTAACGCGGTTGCACCATAACCACCTGCAAAACATGGAATCAACCACAACACACCACACAGAGTGTTCATTTATTAATTGTGCAATTCCAGTTACAAAGCATTGTCTATACATAACATGACTCATTTCTGTTACAACTGAACCATGCAAAAAATCTGCAGTATTTCATACTTTTACAGATTTTTAGAAATAAAGAGCAAGTGTAACAAATAATAAGGCATATCTCTTAAGATTAATAACCTGGACTTCTATTCAATAAGCAACAGACAAATGCTGTAAAGTCTCAGAATTACCCATCTAGTAACAGTGCTCAGCCTAAAACCAGCCTGCATTTGGGCATGTATGCCCATTCAAGTGTTTGGACACGTCTGCCTAGGGGCGCTATCATGATAGAAAGTGTCTTAACAGGAATCCTCGGATAGGAAATGCCCCACCACCAAGCCCCCAACTATTTTCAAAGATTTTTTAAAATTCATTTATTAGAGACCCGAAACACAGATTACAGCTCTGTCAGCGGGCTTCCTGCAGATATATTTGCTTGTTCTACTGAATTTGATTTGATATGCAAGCTATCCTACACAGGAAGTATAAGGTATTCTACTACCACAACTTCCTTCTTGTTTCAAACGCAGAAACTAGGGAAAAAAAATTATTAAATACGTCAAATACAAAGAGCCAGGCAGTGAAAGAGACAGATTTCCTGGCGGGATGACAGCACGTCCCCAGATGCCAATTCAGGATGGGCAGGATGAACAACACGGTTTGCTTTGGGTGGCACGTGCCGACTTGGCAGCCACTTGGAGCTCCAGCCCCATTCACCTCACGGACACGGGAAAATCCAGCATCACTTAGGGGAATGCTGCTGCTTGTCTCTCGGTCAAGAGATTAGCACCACAATCCCTCAGTGAAAAGCTCATCCTCGCAACACACACGCACTCTCTCTCGTCAGTGGCTTTTTGTAATAACTTGGGAAAAAAACCTTTTTGTATCGTTCTTCCCTGAGAACCTGGAAACACTCAAGTTTCCAAGAGGCGGCGGTTTTGCACAGGGCTCGGGGACACGGGTGTGTTGAGGCAGCCCCGGACCCTGTCACGGCAGTGTCTGCCCTGGCACGGCTCGGGCCGCAGCCCCGGCACAGCCCCCGCCATCCCGCGGCTGCTCGGGCTCGGCACTTACTTCTCATGCTGAGGTCGATGGGGTTCAGGCTCGCAGCGTGAACCTTAATGATGACCTCGTTCGGGAAGTGTATGACGGGGAACACCATGTCCCGGGTGAAGCGCAGCACGTCGTTGCTGCCGTACCGGTCTATGACCCAGCTGGGCATGGCCACCTGCGCCCGCGGAGAGGCGCGGAGCCCCCGGGCCGGTGCCCGCCCGCTCGCCCAGCGCAGCGCCCGCCCGCCCGCCGCTCCCCGCGACAGCATGGCCGGGGCCGGGGCAGCCTGGTCGAGCCGCGGGATGGCGATCGGGATAAGGACCAGGACCGGGATAAAGACCGGGATGGGGCCGGGGCGCTCCCGCGGCCTCGGCGCTCAGCCCCGGCGGCCCCCGCAGCCAATGGGCGGCCGCCTTCTTGGCCGCCCTGCCAATGGAGCCGCGGGGTGTTGCGGCAAGATGGCGGCGCGCGGCCGCTGCGCCGGGGGAAGCGCGTGGAGCGCTCGGCGGGCGTGAGGATTCGGCGGCGGGCAGAGAGAGCCATGCTGCGCGCCTCGCTCCGACAGGTGAGTGCGGTCTGTCCGCCTGCCCAGGAGCGGGCTGCGGGTCCCGAGGAGCGGGGCGGGCTCGCAAGGTGACCGGGGTCCCCAGGCCGGCCCGGGAGAGCGCTTCCCGTGGGCTCCTTCCCTCAGCGGGAATGGCGCTGTCCTCCCGCACCGCCCCGGCGCGGCCTCTGTCACCCCACTGCCCTGAAGGACGGGCTTTGCTCTCAGGTGTCGGCGGCGTTGAAGGAAGGACGGGTCACTCCTACGGAGCTCTGCCAGCGATGCCTGGCCCTCATCAAAAGCACCAAGTTTCTGAACGCGTACATTACCGTGGCGGAGGAGACCGCTTTGAAGCAGGCTGAAGAATCAGAGGAAAGATATAAAAGAGGTATTTGGTTTGTAAGTAATGCTAGTCCTTTAAAAGCTGCTGTGGAGGAGCCGTCCGTGTTTAGACGAAGCATCTTTACTTTTTAAAGGGGGTGTCTTGGCTTGTTTGACTGCTGGGGGATGAGGCTCACGATTGAGATTTCCTGGATGTACACTTGGCACTCAGGAGAATATTTAGTCCAAAAATCAGAGGGAAAACCTGGACCAAACGAGGCACTGCAGGTTAAATAGGCTCTATGACTCTTGGACGGCACTTGCTATTGGTGTCTGCTTCTTTCCCTCAGCAGCTACTTTGGAATGTGCCGCCAACAGGGACCATGAATAGGCAAATGCAGGGGTCATTCACAGGACTCCAGACTGGAATAGGTAAACAGCTGGCACAGCCTGTCGAGTTTTTAATTAAGAAAGCAAATTAAAGCAGTTTCACTAATTGCAGTTATTAATTGAAGAACAGAACAGCTTTCAGTCCTGTTATCTGCAGCATTTAGAAGAGGGCCATCCTCATTTTCCTGTGTTTCAAGAAAGGCAGGAAAGATAAATTTTCGTCTAATAGAGTATGTGTTTTCCTTCCTGGGTGACACTTGTCCCCTGGCAGCTTAATAAAATTGTCAGCCAGGTTGTTTTCCTTCCTGATGTAGGCCTTTTAGGTTTTTTTGTGTTATTTGTTGGTTTGGGGTTTTTTGATGCTGGATAATCAATTACTTGGGAAGAATTTTCTCTGCTTCAGTAATTATTCAGGTCATATCTAGTGTGTATGTCAGGTAGGCAGAGTTTGTGGCTCCCAGCTAGTGGTGGAGTGGATTTAGCAGCACCTATGGCTGAAATAAGCACTGTGTGGTCACATTGGAAGGGGTGTGCACTCCTTTGGGATAGCCAGCCTAGATGAAAGCAGCTGCCTGTCTGGAGGGGTTAGACATGTTCACCGAGCTCTGCTCTCTGAGGACAGGTCTGATTTGGGCAGAGTGCTCAATGCTTGAGTTGGAATGGAAGATGGTTCTTGAAAATGGAACAGACAACCATCAAATGCTAAGTGGAAAGCAATCTTACTTCCAAAAACCACCCAAAGGGACATGTAAAACAGTAATTGAAGAGACCATTAAATATATATATAACACTCTGTTTTAATCTTTGCTGTTTCACAATCATTCCTAATGCAGGTCAGCCACTGGGCATTCTAGATGGAATTCCTATTGCTGTAAAAGACAACTTTAATACAGCTGGCATTGAGACAACATGTGCATCAAATATGCTAAAAGGTACAGTAAAGTTTTTAACGTAAAATCAGATCTTTTGCTCTTTTGAGGGTTTTTGGATTGGAGTTCCCTAGAAATCCAAGTATTTTCAAAAAATGAGCTGGAGTCATTTGGGGAAATACATTTATCCAATTTCACTAGCCAAGTTCATCTGGTATTACAGATGGATCTTTTTTCTCTTTCTAAGAACATTATCTCTTTATTTATATTTGTCTGCATTTAACAGCAGTTATAATAAAAACGCATATACTACAATAAAATGGTTCCAAAATTCGCATTTTCCTTCACATGGCTTTTAGATCTAGAGGAGAGCAGTCAATACTGTTCTGCCTAGTGAAATCCAAAGACAGTCCTATCTTGTTGTTGCTGCTCTGTTTATAATTGTTGCCTTGAATAGATTTTTCATATGGCTGTAGGAAAGGTAGACGTCAACAATCACAACGTACAGTCACGTTCTATAATGCTTTTAAGGCATGTTTTAAAAACTTCTTAAACTCATTGTTTCTATTAACAAGTCTAGAACGTTTTCAAGGCATTGTAATGTTTTTATAGTAAAAGCAAAAGTAGGAAACATTTGTTATATCTGTTTTATTCTGCACAAAGTAAAACTTTATATTAATCCTTGTGGAAGATAGCAGAAATAAATTAGCAGACCTCTAATTTGATTGGGTTTTTTTAATAGCAGAAGAAACAAAATATTACATCACGATTGTAAAAATTGTTATATTACCTGAGATGCTTTTCCTTAGCACATTCTCAAACCTCTTGTGATTGATTGCAATGAAGGAGTGATGTCCTTGTTCCTGATGAAAGTGGGAGTGGAGAAGCCTCTGTCATCATTCACAAGGTGAATTGGTCACTACCTGAGGTCTTGTGCCACTGTCATAGTTCTCATCCTAGGTTATGTAAGGCCTGAGTGGTAATGACAACTTCAAAATGTTCAGAGTAGCTACTTGTAAAAATAATTTGTATCTCACCTATTGCTCTTAATTGTTCTGATTGTTTTCAGGTTATATTTCTCCTTACAATGCTACAGTAGTTCAGAAATTACTGGATCATGGAGCTGTGCTTTTAGGTAAAACAAACCTAGATGAATTTGCAATGGGGTGAGTGATGTTTATTATTTTTGATGTGTTGATTTTACATAAAATAGCATACACAGCATCTGTTCCAGTCTACCTCTAATCCTTAACTCCTGTTTCTGTGAGGTGAGACAATAATGAATACTTACTGGAAGGGTACACAGAACTGCATGAACATTTATCATGTTGTGTAAATGATACAGACGCTGAGTTTTGTGAACATAATGTTCAAATGTAGCTGTGCTTGAGAAGCAGGAAGTGGTCTAGCTTTTGCAGAAGGCCAAGGACAAGTGGCCTTCTTGTAGATTCAGTAGTGTGTTAATAGAATTGGTTACAATACAGTTAATTGCTGCCTTTTCCTCTCTCCTTGCTGGTGGCTTTTTGCCCTTAGGTAATTGTTATCATGCCCCCAATGGCAGTGACTGCCTCTGCCAGTAGGTCACTGGGGTAATTTATATGGGTACTCCCTTACTTGCTGCACACAGGGTAATCAAGAGCAAAGCTTTTAATTTGCCTAAGCTAATGTTGGTGACTTTTTGTCAGGAGCACATGGAAAAATGCTCCTACAAATTGATTCTTCCACAAATCTGTGAAGGCAGCCAAGGTGTAGCAGAGGACAGCAAACAGTTCCTGTTTAGGGATGGGAATTACTAGGTTTGGAAGGGAATCTCTGGGACTTTAGTTACCTGTGAAAAACAGTAAATGCTATGTTTTGGTTTTATTATACTTAAACCAAAGTCCAAGGTTTGACTGGAAATTCACATGGATGGGGTGAAAATGCTTCAACAGTATTGTTTTGAATGAAGTAATTTTTGTGTAAAAAAGGTATTCCTCAGAGGAAGAGCAGGCAAAAAGCTTTGGAAAAACCTGATAATGCAGTATTAGAGCTGGTCTAAGTTCATTAAAGCACAGGATTCTCCTAAAGAGTTTATCCCAATACTTGCGTCTCATTCTGGTCTGTGTGCTTGCATGATCTCTTGATCAAGGAGCAGATCCAGCTCTAAAGTAATGATGTCTCAATAAGGTTGATTTTCAACTGCTGTCAGCTGCCTGTTCTGTCCGATGATTTAGCTGGTAACACTGGCACCTTGGAGTCAGGGGCAGCGTGGGCTAGAGGGCCTGAGGAAGAGGAAAGTATGCCCTGCCCCTGCTTGTGGGTGGCAGCTCACATTTAGGTGACATAAGCTGACTGAAACCAGTTTCTGAGATGCCAGTCTGGCATTCTGAACCAGTGAACTGTGGCCTCTGCAGCGGGCTACAGGGTGAATAATAGTGTGGCATTTCAGATAAATGGGTGTTCCTGGTATTGTGGAGCTTTTTCTCCACCTCTAGCATCATGTTTTTCTTCACAGGTGTGATCTTGCATCAAATGCAGTGCTGGAAAAACAGAGTACCTTGGTTTTGAAAGAGATGTGCTCCTGTACTTTTACATAGCTTAAATCAGTTTTGTGTCTTTGTGACTCTGTTTGTTTCAGTGGTGGTAACAGAGGTTAGAAAGAGGCACCAGTTCAGAATCGGTGTCAGAAACTGATGAACAGCTATAAATTTTACAGTTTTATGTAATGTTGTAGAAGTTGACTGCATAAGGATTTACTTACACCAGTCTTCTTGAGTTGAAATTAAATTTGCAAGGATGGTGAGGAATTGGCTTTTAAAAATTACATTGGTGAATACAGTGTGTCACTTGTCACTTCTGTCTGCATTTGTCCTGACTATCTTAGATCTGGGAGTACGGACGGAGTATTTGGACCAGTCAGAAATCCTTGGAGTTACTCAAAACAGTACAAGGAAAAGTCTGTCCCAAAATCCCATTCTGAAGAAGAGTCTGACTGGGTAATAACAGGAGGCAGCTCAGGAGGCAGTGCGGCTGCTGTGTCATCTTTCACCTGTTTTGCGTAAGAGGCTTTTACTTTCCCTAAATGTCTCAAAATCTGCTGGAATGTTTTAATTTTATAATTTTCTCATAAGCTTGTATGAAGTAGGAGGGTTATTGGCACTGGCATGCAAAAATTTATTTCAGCATCCCCAGGTTATTCGCAGCATGTCATGAAGCCAGAAGTAATCCATGCGGGCAGATTTAGATTTACTCATTTCAGTGGTATGACCGCTTTGGTGGTATGACCACTCATTCAGTGGTATGACCACTTTGCACTGTGTGAAATGAAATTATGATGGTGGTAAAGGAGTGACAGTTTTACCCTTATTCCCACATAATCTCTTAAAAAGTTTAACAGAGTTTGCGATACATCCTCTTCCTCGCTAATTGCATTACACAAATACACACTGAAAATGTAATTCAGGATATTAAGAGATCCCTTAATTTGTAACAGTATAATAATGTTTCCTCCACTCCTTTGTTTTTATAACATAGTTATGTAATAGTATATGGAATTTGGGACATAAAAGCTTTCAGATCCCTTATTTAACAAAAGAGTACAGAGTACTTACTGCATAGATACTTACAGACTTCCTTCTTTTTAAGTTAGAAGACAGTTTTAGTGTTGGGGCTTTTTTTTAGGCAAGTGTGTGTTTATGGTTGTTTGGAGTTTTTTCCTAAAGGAATTTAAACAAGGTGATTTTTTTTTAATAGTAATTATTAACTGTATGGAATAGCAGAATATATTTAGCAAATCAGTTGTCTGTACTGTCTTCTCCATCTGATTGTTAAAGCTGATCACAAACTTTTACACCTTAAATTTTTATACAAGTTTTAGAGCTACATGTTGGAGCACGTTTTATAGAAGATTATTTCAGTTGTGCTTTTAATTGGAAGGTGTTTAAAAATGCTCTTCAGTTACTTTATCCTTGTACAGACTACATTACAAGCATCTATTTTGTTGTAATCAACATTAGCAAGAATATTTTAACAACTTCTTAAATTACTTTTTAAAATTATATATCTCTTCATCTCCTTACCCTTTACTGGGATGTAACCTATTCAGCATTTTAATACTGTTGAAATTGAACTCCATGCATTCCTAAGGACTGCTGGTCCTCATCTTGAGCCAGAAAGGGCTGACCCTGAGAGGGTCTGGCACCTTTTCTTATGTTGCTGGACTTCCATTTTGCACTGCACAGCACTTTGTCAGATCACGGAGAATTGTCCAGCTATTTAATTGCATATAACCTATTGTATATCCATCCTATTAGTGTCTTTCAAGCACCAGGAATGCTTCCAATCTTTACATTTTCAATTTGAGATTTGGATGTCCAAAAATGCTATAAAATTGAGGATGTTTTACATCAACACAAAGGCTTTGAAAAAAATTCCACTTCAGAAAAGTCAGTTGAATTGGTTCAGCCATTTCAGAAACAAATGGCTATGGGAAAAGCCATATACTCACTTCAATAAAAATGATACCTGTTTCTAAAGTTTAAATTGGTTTTGGCAAAGATTTGAATGAAAACTGCTTTTTCTTGTTAATGCTGCTTGAGTTAAATTTATTAAAAACAAGAGAATAGCATGTTTCATTTCAATACAATTTTTGAAATAAAAATTTCAATTTAGAAAGAAGAAGGTTTCACCTGTGAATAAGAAAAAAGGAATTCATCATCATCATAATATGCTGTGTTTAAATTGTACCTAAGATACTGTAAACTGAGAGTTTTGTTCAGTCTTTGTAGATTTGGGCACAGGAAAAACATCTTTCTAAAGTATGCCCTCTTGTTAGGGGCAAGAAGTGTCACTCTTCATTTTCATCCCGAAAAATGCTGATTCATGGTGCATTGGCTACCCAATAAATAAGATACCAATGTTGAAAATTGTTCCTTAAATCACATGAGATGTATCAGTTGGAGTTCATAGTATTGGAACAGACCGCAGTATTGGGACAAAGAAGGCAGAAGAAGATATTCGGGGCCATTTTCAGGTGGTCTGAATTCTACCTATCTGCCTCTGCTTTGTGAAGAAAGCTGGACTCTCCTGATGGCAAATTTAGAGATCCTAAGAAAATTTAGAGAACAAATGAAAAATAGACATAGAACAGACTGGAATTTAGGCTGTGTGATTATGACTTCTGATCTCAAAGAATTCACAGAGTTTTAAATCCATGCATCTTAAAGCCACACATTCTTATGATTTGGAAATGTTTTGAATTATCTTACTAATGATGATCCTTTTGAAACCATAGAGCCTTAGGGTCAGACACAGGAGGATCTACCCGAAACCCTGCTGCTCACTGTGGTGTTGTAGGTTTAAAGCCAACATATGGACTGATCTCTCGCCATGGTCTCATTCCTCTAGTGAACTCCATGGACGTGCCAGGAATCCTCACCAGATGTGTGGATGATGCAGCAGTTTTGTTAGGTATTACTATGTCATACATCTCTGTTTACAACATTTCCGCAAAGCAAACTGAATTCTGACTAACCAGTGTACATTTTCCTGGTCTTCATGTGTTGTGTCATGTTTCAGGTTCACTTGCTGGACATGATCCTAAGGACTCTACCACAATTCAGGATGACTTTAAGCCTTTTGAACTACCTAATTTGACTGATGTCAGCAAGCTTTCAATAGGAATTCCAAAGGTAACATTTAAATTCCGTTAACAGTTATGGACAGGAAGAGCAAATAAAAGACACATAACAAAAAAATACTTCTGTCTTGCCTACCACTTCCCAGTCTCCTGTGATTTGAAACAGTGAAGACCGTAAAAACAGCTTCTGGAAAAGAGCAGGATGTGTGTGTTCTGTTACCTGTCCAGGCAATTTGGAGTAAGCACACACTAATGCAATATCTCAAACGTGTTGTCATCATGGTGGGGAGCACTGTCAGGAACTTCAGGAGAAATGGGGAGCTTCAGTTCTTGGTTCTCTCTGTTGCTCTTTCATTAGTGCACTCTGTAACCTCAACCAAGTTGCTCTTGGTACCTTCCCACACATTGAGCTTGGTACTGGTTTGTGCAGAGCTTTGAGATACTTGCCTTAATGGCACTGTGTTAATATAGAGCAGAATTTTAAAGGCGATTGAATGGCACAAGGAGCTGTGATTTGCAGAGTTCTAGTAAGATCTGAAAGACATCTGTAATTTGGCATCTGATGTGTGTAATTCAATCATGTTTGTAGCTATAAGAGTACTTGAAATTTAGGAACACAGTTTGGGACTTCAGCCTATTTTTAATTTAATAAAGGCTCTTCCTTCAAAGAGACAATGTAAATAACATTTATTAATTGGATTCTCAGTATTGGAACCTAAGCTAGAACAGGCATACCAAAAGTTTTAATTTGGTAAGCAGAGACGTCCACTGATCAATTATTCACAATCTGAAATGGAAAATTACATACCTAGAAAATTGATCAGCTGCATACTGTTTTAATCTTGATAAATCTACAATGGTGATATTGGTTAATTTTTTCAATCCTTTGGACATTTTTTTCTAGTGCTACAGGTTATTCTAAGTAGATACATGCATACATTAAACATGGTCCTAGCTACTCAGAAATCAGACAGTATTATGACCCTGATATTATGGGTTAGAACTAAAGCAAGTATCTTCAAAAATAGGGAATTTTAATAGAATACCAATAATTTGGCTGTGAAATAGAAATGTAGGTAATCTGTGTCTTCTCCCAACCCCTTGATTGTAGTTCTTCTTTGGTGGGTGGTTCTATTTGTTTCACCAGCGTGTACCAGTTGCCGCTAATAACGCTGTGGCCATTTCTTTTTATCTTTCCTTCTTGCAGCAGCCTTAGTTTTAGGATTTAGACCTGAAGAATTTCTACCCATGACTGCAGAGCAGTGCAGTACAGTCTTAATAGATAAATAAGGAGGTAACTGGCCAACTACACCTTCAGAACAAACTGCTGGAATTCCATGAGCTGTGATACATATGTTGATCCTACTGAGATTAATGTAATGGTCTTAAGAAGACTGAATCCTGTTAATTTAATACTCCTTGATTGTATTGGATTTAGTAGATGCAAAAAGCTGTAATAAGCACTTTAAACCATATAGTGGTAAGATAATGGTTTCAGTGTATTTTTAGCAAGGAGTGTTTGTGTTTTGGTTGCTCTTAGAAGTAAACCAGTGTGTAAAATAACTCCTCTTGTTTTTCCTCTAAGGAATATCATGCACCAGGGCTGTCTAGTGAAATTCTGGCTCTCTGGTCAAAGGCTGCTGACCTGTTCAAGAATGCAGGTGCTAAAGTGGTTGAAGTGAGCTTACCACACACTCGTTACTCAATTGTCTGCTACCATGTGCTATGCACAGCAGAAGTGGCATCAAATATGGCCAGATTTGATGGACTGGAATATGGTAAGGCCTTTGAAAAAAACTTTCTCTCAGACAGTAGAAATGTTGCTGGATGCCATGTAAAAGTGTTTGTTTTCGTAGCTTTTCTTTTCGTGGTTGGATGCTTGATGTTATTTCTTCAAGATGGAATATAGTTAAAACCTTGTGCAGATAAAAATGTGTAAATACATTATATCTTCCATTACTAGGCATATAAGGTCTGGGCTCAGAATCTAGTTTAGTATTTCCATAATAAAACAGGAATGTGTTTTGTTGTTTTTCCAGAATAGTAGCATGTCAGACTACAGTAAACAGTGACCTATTGTACTAGTATGACGTTATTAGATCTTAAGGATTACAAGAAGCATTATTACTCAGAATGCCTTTTCTTTCCAGGCCATCGTTCTGACATGAAGGATTCCACGGAAAGTATGTATGCTGCAACACGGCGAGAAGGCTTCAATGATGTTGTAAGAGGAAGGATTCTCTCAGGAAACTACTTCTTGTTGAAACAGTAAGCAGAACATCTTGAAATTCAGCTTTACCAGGTTAATGAATTTTTGAGCAAATGGTGATTAGTTGTTCGTCATGACATGAACATGAAATTGCCCTTTCACTAGTAGCTGTTTGTATTTTTATTATTGCTCTAGCTCTATAATACCTAGTGAACTGTTAATAATGAATGAAAATGTTTTCCCTGAGTCTTACCAGTGAGCCTCCTAAATTAAATAAGTAAAACAAGTTAGTGGTATTTTTTCCCCTACCAGAGCATTATTGGCATCCATTAGTAAAATTAGGCAGAAATCTACCCTATGGTATGACATTGAAATCATACTGAAGTCATTACTGTCCTAGTGTTAGAAGTTCTATAGCTGTTAATCTCATTAAAACTGCATAGAAAAAAATGCTGGTACATTGTAGCAAGGTCTTCTAGAGAAAGAGACGACAGCAATTAAATTAACTGCAGCTCTCTGCCTCAATGTACAGGGAAAGAGAAGCACTGGCAGAAGCACTGAACTGAAGCCCTTACAGAAGCCAGGATTTTATCCAACTCACATAGAGAAGCTGTGCATGGATCAATTTTACATTTTTAGTTTTCAATCCTTACCCAGCAGTCCTAATTTATGTTAGTAAAAGTGCTGTTTTTCTCTGTCTGAATTTGTTCCGATACTAACAAAAATATTAGGCATGTAATCAGTCTTTGTAGTGCACTTGCTTTGAAAGAGCTCTGTCAGCAAGAGTATTCATCAGATGTGACTTCTAATTGCTCTCAGAGACAGGAATGTTATCAGTCAGTCTGTAGCAACCAGCTTTTATGGAATGCCGATATTCCTGCCAAGTGTGCTCCCTCTGCTTACAACTGTCCAGATCAGCTTTCCTAAGGCTGCTTCAAAATCGGCATAGTTAATTCTTCTGCAAAGGAATACACAGCCAGCTTCCACTGGGATGGAGCAGGAGAGTTGTGTTCCTGTTCCACAGTAAATTACTCTGGAAGAACAGAGCACAGGGTTCAGAAAGAATTCTTAAAATAAGTGATAGAGAGAACCCATGTGTGTCTCCTGCAAATGTTGCTTTTTACAGCTTATTTTTGTCTTACTTTTCAGAATTTTAAAATGACTAGGTGATCATTCAAGAAGTTTAACGTCTTTAGAGACAACATGGACAAGGGGATCGAGTCCTTCCTCAGCAAGTTTGCAGATAGCCCCAATTTCAGTGGTAGTGTTGATCTACAGGAGGGCAGGAAGGCTCTGCAGAGGGATCTGGGCAGGCTGAGCTGAGGACGATTGATTGTATGAGGTTCTACAGGGCCAGGTCCTGCCCTTGTGTCACAACAACCCCAGGCAGCACCACAGGCTGGGGCAGAGTGGCTGGAAAGCTGCCCAGGGGAAAAGGACCTGGGGGTGCTGGTCAACAGAACATGATCCAGCTGTGCCCCGGTGGCCAGGAAGGCCAGCGGCATCCTGGCCTGTATCAGCAACAGTGTGGCCAGCAGGAGCAGGGCAGGGATTGTCCCCCTGTACTGGCACTGGTGAGGCCACGCCTTGAATCCTGTGTTAAGTTTTGGGCCCAGAGTGTGTCCAGAAAAGCACAACAGAGGTGATGAAGGGTCTGGAGCACAAGTCTTAGGAGGAGTGGCTGAAGGAGATGGGGATGTTTAGCCTGGACAAAAGGAGAGACCTTATCACTCTCACTTTAACCACCTGAAAAGAGGTTGCGGTGAGCTGGGAGTCAGTGTCTTCTCCCAGGTTACGAATGATAGGAGAAGAGGAAACAGCCTTATGTTGCATCCTGTGAGATTTACATTGGGTATTAGGAAAAATGTCTTCACGGTAAGGGTTGTCAAGCGTTGGAACAGGCTGTCACAGGAAGTGGTGAACTCCCCATCCCTGAAGATATTTAAATGATATGAAGATGTGGCTCTTAGGTACTGTCAGAAGTTAACGGCTAGGTTGATTTCCAAAGCAATTGTAGGAAAAGGTCTAATTCCCATTATATAACTTACTACCTTGAATTTGCTGTTCATTGATTATAACCATTTTCATCGCTGTTTTTTGGAATCTTAAATTGTTAGATTACTCTAACAAGGTGGGGTTTAGGCAGTTGCAGTTGTTTTATCTGTAAACATTCTGGTGTGTAGCAGTTGGTAATACACCACTCCATTTCTCTTTCCCTTAACTTTTTTCTTCTTTCTCAAATAGCTGAGGGTTTAGATGACAGTTACTTTTGAAACTGAACTTCTCTGAATTTAAGATTCCATATTGACTGGTTCTGCATGTGAAGTTAAAAGGAACAACGGACATAAAGTTGACTAATGTGTTTTTGCTTCAGAGCTGTGTAAAGACAGAAATCCATATACCACATTTTTACATGAGGGGAGAAAAAAGGTTAAAGATAAGGTTATTATAGTATTCTACAGAAAAGTATAGTACAACCACATACTATTGGAATCTATTTGGAATTCTGCACAGATGATGGGACTTTTTCCATATGCTTCAAATATCTTGCTAGATTGAATCCTAAATGGTTAATTCTGTTTTTCAGACCTAGTGTAGTTCTGTATTTTCTAGACTTTGCTGTGCTGCCCTACAGGGAAATTAGGTTAAACACCAGCATTCACCCAGAGGGTGGTTGAACACTAGAACAGACTCTCCAGGGAAGTGGTCACAGCACCAAGCCATTCTGAATTGTGCTCTCAGGCACGTTGTGTGGTTCTTGAGGTGTCCTGCACAGGGCCAGGAGTTGGACTCCATTATATTGATGGGTCCCTTCCAACATAGCATTTGTCATGGTTCTGTGAAATTCAGAACACTATTCAGTTTCCAAATGGTCATAAAAGTGTTGTTTTGATTTTTAGTTAATTATTGTAAAGGAGGGTTTTGTTTTCCCTTCACTTTTCTTCAGCTGCATGCCCTCGTCTCTTCCTTCTCTGACAGCTCCTCTGCTATGAGAGCATAAACATATGTGTGGTGACTAAACTTCCAGTGTGAGTCAAAATTTTATCCAAAAGAGTTACTGGGCTTGTCTTTTCCACAGTAACTAAGAAATAAAGTGTTGTTTTTTTTTTTTGTTTTTTTTGTTTTTTGTTTTTTGTTGTTGTTTTTTTTTTTTTTTTTTTTTTTTTTTTTGTTTTTTTTTTTTTTGTTTTTTGTTTGTTTTTTTTTTTTTGTTTGTTTTGTTTTTGTTTTTGTTTTTTTTTTTGTTTTGGTTTTTTTTGGGGTTTTTTTTGTTTTTTTTGGCGAATTAAAGTGTCAGGCCTTTATGTCCCTATTCCTTTCTAGGAACTATGAGAAGTACTTTGTCAAGGCACAGAAAGTGAGACGTCTCATTGCCAATGACTTTGTGAAGGTTTTCAGGAGTGGTGTTGATGTTTTACTCACTCCCACCACTCTGAGTGATGCAGCACCATACACAGAATTCATCCAAGAGGACAACAGGACCCGCAGTGCTCAAGATGACATCCTGACACAGGCTGCAAACATGGCTGGTGAGTAGGGGCAGGAACTGAACTATGCTTTCCCCTGCCTAGTAATTTTGTCCTAGTAAAATGTCCAGTCCCTTTAGGTATTTCACCTTCTCTTTAGAATCAAAATATTTCACCCTCATGTCATAAATCTTACAGGGGTTTATTAAATGCTCGAAAAGGTAAGACTAGATTTTAAAATAGGACACCTTGGAGCTGAGTGTAAGCTGCAGGTAAGGTGAATCTCTTCCAGAGAAAGAGATTTCTGTCTAAGGAGAGCTGATTATCTTTTTCTGAGGATGCTGACATCTTAAATCTCTCTAATTTCTTGTGATCATCTAGCATTCAGTTCATTGAATCAAATTATTTTAGCCCATCTTTTTTCTCTACGTAGTTTTTTTCTTGTTCTCTTAGAGTTGATAGAAAAATTACTCTAAGGTATAATAGTAAGTCTTTGCATGTGTATTTCTTCTTCTTTCAGGACTGCCAGCCATAAATGTTCCTACAGCTCTTTCAGAGAGAGGCTTGCCAGTTGGGCTTCAGTTCATTGGACGTTCATTCCAGGAGAAGCAGCTTCTCACTGTAGCCAAATGGTTTGAAAAACAAGTCCAATTCCCAGTGATTGAACTAGAAGAAGTAAAGAGGCATGACAATGGTGTCTTTCAGCATCAGAAATCTGCTTCTTTTTCATAGCCTGGGACTTGCTAGTCAGAGCAAGAAAGCCATGGGGATGGTCAAGAAATTAATTTCTACAGTTAATTGTCTTTTGCAGAAGTAATAATCTGTTTTAAGAAGACATTATGCAGTAATGCATGATGGAATCCCAACAGCTTGTTACAGTGTAATTAGGGCAAAGTGAATCATTAAGTAAGCATTACCATGTTATTAAGAGCTATTTCTTACTGATACTAAAAACACCAAGTTGAAATTGTGTATGCTATGCCTGTGAAGCTGATTTTTTTAATCCCCAAAGAGTGTGTAAGGTATCTGACCAATTAAATAACTGACCTGAACTTTTGTGTGGAAACTTCATGGCTGCCACAGGGCTTGGTTTCCTTCTGGAGTGTAGACTTTTGTAATGACAGCAACCAGACAAGCTCTGTTGGAACAAAGGTATCAAGGATCTGTTCACCAAGAGTTAAATACAAAAGGAAACAAGGGAGTAACATAGAACAGCAGAATCCTTTAGATTAGAAAAGACTTTTAAGATCATCAAGTCCAACCAGCTCTAAGAAGTTCACCACTCAGTCATATCCCTAATGCCACATCTACACATCTGTTATGTGATGCTTATTAAGGTCATCGTGAGAGAGCTAAATCACACCTGCATTTAGATCCCTGTTTTATAAAAATTCAAGATGTGGAAATGTTAGTTTATTTTAAAAAATAAAAATATTCCGTACTTGTAGCTAACTTGTGCAGAAGGTGAAAATAACCTTTGGGTTTAGGAATCATATGGATTACTCTGGTTATATTCATGTAAGAATTATGAATTACAGATACCTTCTGGGGAAAGATGTGTAGTAGTAGTTCTTGAGTAGTTATTTTCTTCTTCTTTTGTTACTGGTCTTTATAATCAACACTTGAATACTGAGAGATCTTATTCAGTCTGACTCCCCGTAAGAATAATGCCAGCTGTTCCTTCATGGACAGTCATTCAACACCATAGTAATTCAAGCAATTTCCAAACCATCATCTTGTAGACTTACTAAACAATTACTAACCTGTTTGAACTGTTGCAGTTTCCATTTTTTGGTAGTTAAAATGTGAAGGATGAAGTTTGTAGATGTTTTGCATCAGATCCAATAATAGTCTACAGCATGCAGAGATGTAAAATGTGTAGAGGGAGGAAAATTACTGTGGTGGAATCTCCTATGGAAACGTAATCTGAATCTTCCTGAACTACTTCTTGTCATATACTATATTGTCACACATATAAAAAAGAAAAACTTTATTTCTAAAAATTGCAGCTGAATTGGTGAATTTTCCATATGCCGAAGTGAGCTTTTTCAATACCTTTCCCACATAATTAAAATGGTACACAACTAAAAACCCCACTAAATTATATTTTTAAATATTAAAAATCAAGGTACAGCCTATTTGCAGCCTCACTTTATCTAACTTTTTCCATAGAACAGTCTTTAGGGAAGTTGCTTTTTCTATTAGTGGGTGATGATGAGTTGAAAATCCTAATAAAATATTTTCTCTGATGTCTTGTTCAGTAATTTAGGTGTGCTGTAATCATGCAGGTGTGTCTTACAGCAGCTTGCTGACCAGAGCTCTCAGTGAGGTTATCCAAGTTGCTGTACCTGGATATATACTTAGAATAGCTGCTCTTTGATGTGCATACCCTAAACCCAGACCTGCCCCTTGCTGTTTGAGAAGGTAAAGGTCAGTGTCTTTCGCCCAGAGTTTGAGATAAAATCCTAGCTGAAGAGACATGAAGCACCTTGGAGTGTTGCAGAAGAGAACAAGCTGAGAACTGTGCTTTCCATTGGAAATTAATTCTGGACTGACTTCTGACCAGAAAATCACTGCTTATGCTTGGCAATCTTCCTCTTAAAACTTCCTTGATGTAAAGAGAGATCTGGTGGGAAAAGTAGATCAAGGCATGTTTTCTTGTAGTTTCCCTACTCCATGATTCCCAAACAGTTAGAGGAGGGGTAGGTGGAGGGTCTCTGTATCTGCTGGGGCTCCAATTCCAGGCTGCAGAACTCTCTAAAGGAGCATTCGGAATATCACAGCGATGACCTGCTTTGACACCGGTCCTTCAGACTCTGCTGCTGGCAGATTCCTGAGTGTAGAATGACTGTGTGGGGAAATACACAATAGGAGAGGTACCAGCCAACCAACCAGATACCCATTCTGCATTTATAACTGTATGTTAGCAGTTGAATTAACAATTGTAGAGACTTAAAAAACAAACTCCTGGTTAGATACTTAAATTTTTAGGCTATCAGATTCACAGCAGCCCCGACACGGTTTCTGTCCTCTTCCCACTCCTAGCTGGTTTGCATTTTTGGGGACCATATGCCTTTATGCTCTTTCTGCCCTCCCCTTTCTAAAGCTGGAATTTCATCGAACCAGAGGTAAGAACTTAGGAATCAGTTTAGTCAAGCTGCTGGAGGATGTAAGCAAGGTTCTTTACACTGCAGGAGAATAGCTAAGACACTTTTGTTGTCTTCATATTAGAAAAACTGGTCGTTGACTCTGGAGCCCCCAGCAGTTCCCAAAGGAGGTTAACACCCCAGCCTACCTATAGGTATTGTGGTTGTGAGTAGAGCTTTGTGCAGTTGCTCCCAGTGCCAAGTCACGGCTCCAGAGTAACAAACAGAAAAATTGCGATGCCAGATAATTAGACTCTCAAAACCTCTTGTTACAGAAGCACAGGAATTCCAAGGAGCAGGAAGGTCTGGAGGTAAAAAAAAACAACAAAAGAAAAAAGGAAAACCCACCCCCCTGCCTATGCAAACATTTTGTACAGCTGTCTTGAAAAACAATTCCCTGAAATAATAAGAGTTGGAAGTTTCATGGCATTGCAGCACAGTCACAGTGGGAGGTAGGTGTAACCTTAGCACACATTGAGCCCAGATAATTCCAGTGTTTCCTGAAAGAAACAAAAGCTAGAGCTTTAGCAAACAAGCAATCGGACTTTTGGTGCGAATTGTTTTTACTTCAGATAATGAGAACCTGTAGGACATTATATAGTGGAAAAGCTTTTTTTTGAGATGAAATTGGTTAAGAGCTTTTGCATAAGATGTTTTTAAATACAATTGCCATCTGATACTGCACTTTATGTGGTTTCCACATACGAGTTTTTCCCTCACCCTCTTTAAGAGCACTCATAAAAAGGAGAAATTCAAAGTAAAATTTAACCTGAGTGCTGCTCCTTCTCTGTTCCTGCATATCCAGTTTTCAGGTATCATGCACTTAAATAGTAACTACAAATTCATTATAACTTCCAAAGTGCTAGTCATTTCTCCATGAGTTTTATGATTCACCCAGGAACTAATCTGTGGAAAGCTGCAATAGAGAATGGGCTTTGTATCCTACCTGGGGAATCCCACAGGCCTCCCCCTCTGCTCTGCCTCCCAGAATACTGAGAGCAGTACCACTGCATACAGATGGGCAGCTGAAAAGGGAGAAAGAGGTGTGCACAGCATGCCTAAAAATCTCAGCTGGAGTTAGATGGCAGTCGTACTTCATGTTAAATTGATGCCCACAATGCCATCAGAGAGAGCACAGAAAAAAGCAAAAAAGCCAGAGGAGCAAAAAAGGTTTATCTAAGTGTGTTATTTTTCCATTCTCTCAAATAAAAAAGATATCCAGTTACAGGAATGTTAGAGAGAGGCAACGAATGAAAACCACAATCTTAATTAGCTCGCCACACCTTTGATTGACTAATGTCCAGATGCTATTAAGCGATTCCAAGCTAACCTTTCTTTGTAAGCAGAAGAAAGGTTTTTTTCCCACTCAGCAGAGGCATCCTCATGTATTTGCTGTTGAACAGCAGTAGAAGGTGTCTTTAGCTCAGGGGTGCAGCACACTCTGGGAAAGCAGCAGGAATGCAGCCAGGGCACTTTGCCACGTTCTGTGCCATTTTACAGCCTGGGCTATGGTCCGATACCCACACAGTAAGGTGAAAGTGCTGTAGGGTCACAAGCCAAGTCTGCAGCACAATATGTGATGAAATGGACTTCAAAGAGCTGGAAATTTAATCTTTTTCAGCTGAAGAGGCTGTTCTTGTATGTCACTGTGTGTGACAAGCAGTGGTGAAAGGATTTGTGTGTCCTGGCTTGCTGCACTGATAGTGATACATGGTGCACAGGGTACTGCCATGTGTGCTAGTTCAGACACCTGAGGCACAATGGGGCTAGAAGCCCCTTTCAGGATCCTCAGGTGCATTATGGTGGAGAGGAAAGGGCAGAGGACAGACTGAAAGGCTGCTGCAGGAGGGTGTGAGACAGGGGAGCAGGAGCAGAGGCAGTAGGTGGTCAGTACTGGCTGGCAGAAACTGGGCACCTGCTTCCACTGTACCATGACCTGGGACAACTGCTGGGTTGTAGCTGCTAGCACCACTCCCAAAGGGGAAACCAGCTCTTGCACTGCAGTTTATGGAGGAAAAGCAGTAGGCACTTCGTTGTGCACCCAGGAGCTGTTTAAGCTTGGGAATTGACACTGAGAGGCACAGAAACATCGTCTAGGCAAGCTGAGAAACATCAGGAGGTAGAAAGCACACAAAAGAGTGAAAGGATCAAGTGTCATAAAAGCTGATAACTCATTCAAGTGCCCAGTCTTGGGAGAGGAAGACTGAAGAGATAAAGGACATGGGGATGAGGAAGCACACAGTCTCAGAATATTCTGAGTTGGAAAGGACCCACAAAGCTCATCAGAAGTATTCTGGTGAAGGAGGGGGCCTAACTTCATGTTCCTAAGTTGAAATCTTCAAAGGTGAGTACCTTTTACAAATTGTACCTCTCTGAACAGAGAGGCAGCTTGATTTAGTCCAAGACCAGAGTATTTAAGACTTGCATACACCAGTTTTTAGTGCTAAGGTTGGTGCTACTCTGTCAAATACAATATCTGACACAGACACACCAAATACATGTTTAACAAAGATCAAAACATGTTATTAACAATGTACTTCAGGAAGGCTAGGAACACACTGCAAAAGGGACCATGTGGGCTTGATTTCTCTATTTAGATAACAACTTCATAGTCATCTCCATTATTAAAATCTAACAAGTATTTTTGGTTTCTTTCTCCTATTAATATTCAAGAACCTTTTGTTTAGAAACTTAAATCACAGCCAAGCCACACACACCTCTTTACTTAAGGCAATATTGGTTTTTTTTGTTTAAACATGCCTTCTCACTTGATGTGTTTAATTTGTTCTTGTATTTATAGAGCACAGTTACATTCTTCCTTAGCCTTTATTCTGCTAGAACAGTTTACTCCTATATATTAGAGTGCCCTGTGCTAATCCCTGTAGCCATTTGCTGCACCTGCTCCAGCTGAATCCATGTCGTCCAACACAGGTGCCAAGTATTGTAAAGGCAATTCCAGGTGCAGGTTTATGAGCATAACAGCATTAATATTTCCCTGCTACTCCTGAAAAATACTGCTCCAGAACACTCTGGAATCACATTAGTCCTTTACTCAGCCACGATACACCACAGCATAGCTCAGAGCCAATTTATGATTAACCAGTGCACTCGGGGCTTTCTCTGCTCCCATTGCTGTCAGTGAATAACCAATTCCCATATGAGCTGGGAGCTCATTATTAAGCCTCTAGGCTCGTGACCTTGCACTCCTTCTCATCACTGCTACTCAGATTATCTGAGTTTTCCAGTTTTTCCTGTAAGAGTCCAACTCTCCACTGTTTTGACTGTAATTCCCAGCTTCATGTCATCAGAAACAAAGAATGTGTCCTTCAAGTAACTTCCTTATCACCATAACTTTACCCTCATTGCAATCATTTTCCAAGCCACTGCTGCCAATGGACTTAGAGGACAATAAAATCCAGCTTCTCCTGTGTGGCCTCTGTAAGTCTCACCTGTGCTCTGACATGTAGATGAAATCACCTATTGACAAAGCTAGATACAGGCTGAGGAGCTGCAGCCTTTCTCAACAAAAACTTGGGGTTACAGCCCTCACTCTATTTCATGACTGGCTTGCTTTGAAGGCTAAAATCACATAGAGTCCCATTGCAATAAACACTGTGCATGGGTATCAAGAAAAGAACTTGCCCCTGAAAAGAGCTTGCATCTATTATGCATTTATCCAAAACCCCAATAAAACTCCCAACAAAAAAGCCACCCCAGGATAATAAGCTATTGTATCCACAGCACTGGAAACATAAGAGCCTGAATGATCTACTCTCAATTGTGGACAATGGAAACACGCTGAATCACTAAAACTGAACCTTCAATAGGCAAAATGCAGCCTTGTCACTAAGACAAACTGCTAATAGCAACAATGAGGCTTGGAACAGCTTGTATGGAGCCAAAGTGGCTCTCATACTTCAACTGAAGTTCATCCAAAGTTGAATGGGGAGGTCTCCAGATGGTCACTGCAACTGGAGTTGGAAGGAGGGACCATTACGTTACTTTCTTTTAATACACAAAGCATAGAATTTTGTTTTGTGATGAAAATTAATACTTACCCCCCAGAGGAGTGAACAGGATAAGCCACGAAGGAAAATGGCATCACTTAGACAGGGAATATGATACTACTTTAAAAGGATATTGTAGTCATATAACTTTGGCAGAAAAGCCATGGGAAATTTGTGTCACAAAGTTTGTGCAGTGCTTTTTTTTCTTTTTTTTTTCTTTTTTTTTTTTTTCAGCATGTAAAACTATGTCATTTCTTTTATAGAATTAAACATCTAACTTCACAGTATTTAAACAGACAAGCAACAAAATCATCAATTGCAGCCTCAGTCAGAAATGTGACAGGCAGAGGGATGTCCGCATTGTTGAACTGAGCTGTAAGCTATGCTTTATCCCAGGTCTTCTTCCATTTAGGGTTGTATTTGTGTCTGCCCCCTGTGCTTCACAATCATGCTGATGGTGTGGACTTTGTCAATACAGCCTGGCCCAGAGAGAGCACAAAATACCTCAAAAGGCCCTCCAGAAAGAAGCATCATCTCTGAGCCAATCTGCCTGCTCCTGTGGACACCAGCTTGCCTGCTTCAGACAAGTGAAGGTGGGAGAGTGCTGGACTCCACCTGCTTGGTTACACATGTCAGAGAAGATATTTAGGGGAAAAGCTGTCCCTGAGAGGATGGCCGAGTACACCAGGGCAAAGGCTGTCTTTGGGAATATTTGAAGGCAGACCTGATGCCTCTCCAGAAGTGTTGGCTTCCAAGGACTTGGGAAGAATTCATGTTTCTTCATTCTGCATCCCACTCCTGAATCTTAATCACAAGGTTCTCAGAGCACCATAACAGCATGCACATGAAGAGTGTGAGGAACTTATAAAAGCCCCAAGGGCTGTGTGAAACACTGACTGTGCAATCAGAGAGATAACATATCCCAAGGCTTGCCATGGAGAACATGCCTAAACATTATCAGGGTAGGACAAAAACCCAGCTCTGCTCATGACTCTTTGATTTGTGACTTAAAGTATCTGTCTGACAGAATCACTTACAAAGCCAAAAAGCCATTCACTCTGTCCTGTAGCCAACAGTGCTGCACATCTATGCCACAAGATCATCTCACCTGAGGGGAGCCCAGCAGGACCATAGCACATCCTGCCAAGAAAGACTCCCTCACAGAGCAAGCAAAGAGGCTGTCCTGATCTTCAGCCAAAGGGAGAGGAGATTATACCTCCAGGTATCTCCCTTGGGGGAGGAACTTGGTGAAACACACTACTACTCTTAAAGGAAATTACTCCTTTTTTGTACCCAAAATATATACTGAGACATTGCAGGTGCCAAGTGTATTTCTCCCACACAGCATGTTTTTCTCTAAAATCAAATTCGCCTTTTTGAGTACATGCCAAGGAGGGAAGAATGGTGGTGAGGAATTTGTAGCATGCCTCAAAAGATGGGGGGAGACACATAGAATACCAAAGGAGGAAATAGTTTTAGCATGCAAGTCAGCAAAATAATCTAATGTATTTGTTCTTCAAATACAGTTACATTTACAAACAGCCTGATGAAGGGGAGGTATGTTGCTCCAGTTTCATTGCCGCAGCAAGAGTAAATTGGAGCACAGAAGGATAAGGACTAGATCTAACATACTTTGAACCTGGTGAAAAACAGACTTCAGATGAACTTGCACTGAACTAGCAACATAACTGAAAATAAAGAAGATAATTATTTGCCTTTCTTCTTTAAAAGGGAGTTCCTAAGACAAGCTATGGCATAGAGGAACTATTGCTTTTCTCTATACATCCTTAGCACTTTTCATGTAGAGCATTTCTGACTCTTACTCTTCATTGCCATTTCATTTGTTCCATTCAAACCCAAGATTTCCCATTGAATTTGGCCAACAAATACGGAGTTCATTGATAGACCTGAGATGGTGGAGAAAACCTTTCAGAACTCATTCTGCTTGGTGTAAATGGACTGGTCATGCTGTTATTAAGAAGAGACATCAGTGAATGTAGTAATGAGTACTCTTCCCTATAGACTTGTCCTATATTTCCTTCTCCTGGCATTCTTTACTCTGAAAGCATAGACATTTTCTAAACCATTGGGTCTGACTCTCATGAGCAAACTCACTAAACAGACATCAGATTTCCATGTGGTCTAGTATAACCAGAGTGAGTGTGCTGTTGAATTAATACCTTAAAGCCATTTTGGAACACTCTTCTATCTTATTAAATACATGAGTATTTAGCTCATCTCAAGCTGCAGTTCTTACAGCCAGAAATTGCCTTAAGTATTAGGACAGTGTATGGGTGGGGCACAAGAAGACAAAATACCACTTAATTATTCTATTGATCTATTCAATTTTTAAGTCTTTTTTTCTAAGATCTACTGCAAGCACTAACCTTTTTCTATAATTACCACTAAAGAACATTGGCAAGAAATAGTTCTGAAAAATTATGGACTCTCCAAAGATGAGACCTGAAAATGATTTTCATTATTCATGAATAGTCCTTGGAGAGATCTGTCTCTACAAGGCTAATATTGTCAAGCCCCTACCCATATGCCACTTTTAAAACATCTGATATATTTTTTCTATTTTCAATATATTAGTCTTTACTGGTAGCTGGGAAGGTCTTGTTTTCTCTGCCTAACTGAGGAAGACCAGCTGCACAGGGACACCAAAGGCATAATTTTCAAACTGACCCTTTTCAGTAGTGACTTACCTCTCTGTTCATGTCACTACTTCAGAAAGCTTGGTCAGCCCTCAGGGTGGAGATTGCCTTCCAGGAGTTTGATGAAACATTACAAAGAAAAGGCCAGTACTCAGAGACTGCACTTGAAGTAAATAATTTTTATTACTATTCTCCTGGAGGAGGCTTTACTTATGTTAGTGTCCTATACTGCTTTTGTAACACTCCCAATTTCTATACAAGTGTCAAATACCATCCAAGAAAAAAAAAATTATTCTACAACTCTAAATATACAGTGGCAACATTATAATATATATCAGCCACCTCTTAAAACAACATTACAAACCTCTCAAGTTTGATAGGAAAATGCTTTCCATCAATCTGTTGACACCCATTATATTGTTTTCAAATTGTTATCAGTTCAGTCCCCCATCAAGCTCTCTGCTATTTTTCCTGTGACTAAGATCCAACAGACTCGTGGTTGGGAGTGCCCACTGAAATCCTAATGGCTCTGAGCTGTGTAGTTTTCCTCCCCTCCTTCCTCAAGGCTTCTCTGGTGGCCACGACAACACTCACCCCAACAGCCTCTCAGTCCACTACGTTTCCTGGAGGAAAGCTACACATTTTCAAGTGTTTAGCTTCCATTTAGCAAGCTCCCAATTTATTACCAGAGAGAAGATATATAGTCATATGAGATAGCTATGATGTCTCTGTTTTGTATCTATAAATATCTCTAAGTCCTTTCTCTGCTGTTAGTGACAAAGATTTTCTTTTGCTAACAGCATCAGTAGGTGACCAGGAGCAGAGCTGGGCTGAGAAGAGAAGGTGGATTTTTTTTTCTTAGGAAAGCCTTGGGCTTAAGTGTTTAATATCTTACCTTATTCCATGTAATTAGTATCTTATCCTATGAAAAGAGATGTATCAGCTTTTCCAGTTAGAAATTTATGTCCTGTATTTGTTACTCTCAGCTTCCCCATTCCTGTTTTATATTCACAGAGAGGAGTGTTATTGTTTTAACAGTTCCCTTTCAGCCAGGATGTTGTTGTTTTTCTTGAAACAAATGTACCCTTATTAGGCAGCCTGGAAAATATTCTTAGACGTTTTACAGTTACAATTTACATTTTTTCCCCCAAATGACTTAGCTGAGAATTGTTTTACACTTCATGAAATTGTATCAGCTAAAACTACTAATTTGCATTTTGTTTTCCTTGAACAAATATAATCGAGTTATGAACATTTTTTGAATGAATATTTGTTATGAATATTTATTGTACCACTAATTTTTACTACTCTGCTTCTCCTCCTCTGCTGAGGCAAAATCTGCAGTTTTCTTGATATCTGAAGCAATCATTTTTAAGAAACAAAATTAAGAATGTTATTTAGTGATTCTGAAGATGTTTCAGTGCTGGCAGCATGAGGTTGCCAGCATATGGCATTTGGATTAATGTCTCCCACAAAACCCACAATTTTCCTTTTCCTCCTATAAATTATAGAGAGTAACTGAAAGAGCCAGTCACCTGTTCCTCATAAAAAGTAGGGGTTTTTTTCTCTCACAAGCTCCTGCTCCCTTTTGCACTTTTCACTGATGGAAAATCAGTCTATGAGATAATTTCTTTGTTATTTGTCACTAGTAAAATATTCATATCCTTTGGTTATTTTTGGTCTTAGTGCACCATTTGTTATCCCCTCCTGTCCACTAAACCTTTCTTAAGAGATTTTTACCTGTGATTTAAAGATTTCAATCACCAGAAAATTCCCACCAAGTTCCAGCAATGCCAGCTCTATTGAATTTGCATTCATAAATGAGAAACTCCAGTTTCTCTGTTTATTATCTAGGACCCTCACATTGGCTCAAGCAGCGAAATTATTTCCCATCATATCCTTGAGCCTGTAAGTTGGTTTTATCCACCATGGCATTGCTTGGAGTTAAATGGGTGCTCATTTGTTTTCAGGCCTTTTCTCACAGAGGTAGAAGCTGCAGAGTTTTCTCAGCCTGCTCAGGGGCTGCCTGCTCACCAGAAACTCTCCAAGATGAGGAACCTCCCTTCTGCCCTGCAGCCAAAGGCAGGGGACATTAAACAAATTTATGCCTACAGCCTCTCTTCAGCGTGGATAAGTAGTTTCTGACATTACTCTGGTTAATACTTGACCATGAGCTGCTTTGCCTACCCCTCCCCCCTTTTAAACAAACCCAAAATCTTGCTCCATGAGTAGTTTTTGTGCTCAAGAGGAAGGTAGAGGGAAATTAACCTTTAAAGCAAAAGCAATTTTTTGTGTGTATCCATATCCTCACTCTTAACTTTCATTCTCTTATAGGAAATGTTATATTAAAAATATTAAAGGGCAGTTAAAGGTTGAAGTTGTTTTATTCCACATAAACCCAGGCATTAAGGATGCAGTCCTGTCTTTGATTTCTAGTATGATCCCAAATTTCAGCAGGATGTTATTCTGCATAAGTAATCAAAACCACAGAAACTCATTCTTGAAATCAGTACTGTGTCTTATCAGAGATATATTGCACACCAAACAAGAATGGATTTAGCATTCTCCTGTCAATGCCTTGTAAGATGGTCCTTTTATAGGATGTGCTTTAAAACAAGACCAATTATTCTTACAGATTGCAATATAAATCGTAGTGTAATTAGTTCTTAACAGCAATAATGAAAGAAAGTGAGAAAAATAGGAAATAAAAAGAGACAAAACCTAATTTATTTTAAGTAATTGCATTTCCACCTATTTATTTAAAATCTGCCACTTTCAAATCTTGTCATCTTGCCAATGCAGTACCACAACGTTCTGCTGCTAGCCCTTTATATATCTTCGTAGAATAAAAATCTCAGCTGCAGTATTCCCTTACTCTCAGAACAGAAATTATTCCTTCCTTATCCAAATCTCCTAACGGCTCAGCATTTTGTGCTGAGATATCTTCCATCTTCTTGCAGATCAAATAAGCAACATTTCAGTTGAGTGTCCTAAAAGAACTATTGTCTATTCAGCCACTTTAAAAGCCAAGACTTCCTCAACATCTGAAGCATTCTCTTGCTTAGGAGATGTTTTTTTCATTCTCTGTAACCACTTCTTAGTCAGTTTTCTTAGCCCAATACAAACCTCATAGTTAATGGCCTCCTTGTTATTTCAAATGCATAGAGAAACGAGATTCAATTCAAAGTCAATACCACTGCAAGGCTATTGTAGTTCTGAAATATTTCCTTGCCAGTCTGTTGGAAGAAAGTAAAAGAAATAAATTTTTTAAAAGTCTAAAAAATAGCCTCCGAGAACAAAGGTAGAGTCTGCCTTAACAAGCACGGCTGAATGGCATCTAGCATTTTAGTCTTTCATCATTGCTCCGTGGAGTTCTGTATTCCCCCCCAGTCCTCCCAAATTCAAGGGCTTGTTTTTGATTTCGGATCTACATCTCCAGATTGACGGCTATGAAAACATGAAACATGCACAAATCGCTACAGCATTAATTCCCAAATTTGGCAGCCAGACTAAATCAATGGTGTTTGCAAAGCACAAATCACCTCGCGCATTTCAATGGGCTCCTTCATCATCAAGCTGCAGACAATCAGTTGGATAATGAGGTTTTTCAGCTGTTTCACAAATAATTGTGTTACTAAAACATATTCCTCTCTGAATGCCAGTAACATTCTAGCCAGTGGTCAAAATCCTTCCAGGTTCGTCCCTTGTAATTCCTATGGCATGTCAATGAACTGGCAATATGGACATTCTAGGTAGCATGAAATCCAGACACTGTATAAAACACTGAATATACAAGAAGCATCAGGAAAACAAATATATGGACATATTATTCACAACTGGATGGAACTCATCAATTTTCAGAGTGATTACTTGGACTTTCCAGCCTGCCCTGACCTCATGTCATTGCAGCCAAGAGCACTGACAGAACCTTCAGATCCCAGTTATCACCAAGCATCCAGGTGTACATGTCTTGTGTAACTTGACTGGTCAGCAAAAGGAATTACCAGCTTTATAGTACAATGGGAAAGCTTATGCTTTTTTCTGCTCTGCAGAAGTAGATGTGGAAAACTTGGACTTGTTTGCAGAGTCGTATTTTGGTAATAGGTGGCAGGATAAGCTTTACTCTAAATCCTGATTTAAAGCTGAAGTGAGCTGGGAAGCGTTCAGTTGGTTTAGTTAAAGTGGTTTACTTTGGGGGTTTTTTGCTTGTGGGGCTTTTTCATTTGGTTGAGGTTTTTTAGGGGTTTGGGATTTTTTTTAATACAACCACCCACTGCAGGGCTCGTTACCTGTGTATTTCCTTTTCCAACAGGGAACAGCTATGTAACTACAGCACATCTAGAGTGTTGTAGTAACCATGTTTGTACCTGTGGTTGTGTAAGGAGCAGACAATCTGGAAAAAGGCCCAAGTACCTGAAATCTTCTCTATTTATTTTCCAGTACACTGGTTGCTGTAACAAGGGCTACTCCTTTTCTTTACAAACCTTGCTTTCTTTATACTGTACCCACTTTAATGAGCTTGTACCACTTTATCTACCTGACAGGTCATAGCAGAATAGGCTGTGCTCTGTAGGCACGTCCTAAGGAGCATGAAAGGTGAAACTAGAACAAGTTCCTGCATTTTGGAGCTGCGTTTTAAGCAACAGTTACTCCCTGCCTCCTCCACAGCCAGCTCAGAGAGGACAGTTTCTTTCCTAAAGCCTGGGCCTCCTCATCTCATCCTCCCACAAGTGACCAGTTGTGCAAGTGTTTTGCCCTTCCAGATCAAATAACTTGACTCAAGGTGTCTCACATGATGGGACACAGGGAAATCGAGAAGTCTGAATTGCTGTGGTTTCACCTTTCTGAAGTGAAGCACCTGAAACAACAACATTTTTATGTTTTTGAAGCCTGGAGACTGCATTTCTTAATCATCCTTCTGTAAAAAAATGAAGTAGAACTCTTCTCAGAAACAAATGGATAACCAAAGAGACTCATACCAAACCTGAAATACTAGTATTGACACATGTGAAGGAGCAGAAGGAGAAGGTCTAACAGAAAATACCATGCAGATATCTCCCTCCTGATTAGCTCCAGACTACAGTCCCAAAGCCACATTGATGTGTAAAAGATTCCATCTCACCAGCAAATGGAAAAGCATCCCTAAATGCCCATGGCATGCTGCAAGCTAAGCAAAACTGAGCTGCTGACTTTGTGAAGGTGTGCTCAACATGATGTAATTATCATATCATTTTGCAGTGTACCATCAAGAATTTGAGCAGGAAGAGCTTTTTCTTCTCTGCTGTGTGACTTAAAAGCCAGCAAAGTACATTGTTCACCTTCTCAAGCAGTACTGCCACTGTGAGTGTTAAAGTGACAGTGACTAAAGGAATCAATGCTTATTTATTTTTAAATCAATGCTCCACATTTACTTGGATTCATGGAAGAAATAAAACTTTTAATCTTCCAGCAATTCTCCCAACTGAAAAATATGAATGTACTTGAAACATTTTTGAGAGTATAAAACTGAAATATGCTTTCTTATCACCTCTGATTCTTTTCTCTGCTATAAACTAGAGAATCAGAATAGCATTACTGTGATCATGGTGGTTTTATCCAGGGTGGGAGGTAAAGTCCCTTGCCCTCATCGACCTGCTGTACTGCTGACATTCTTGATACCTGAGCAGTTATGATGAGGTGACAATTTTAGAACAGCAGCTGGCTGTTTATATCTCTTGAACATGCATTTTCTGAGAGAAAATGATATACCTTCTGAAAGTCCAGAATGGTAAATTAAGTCAAACCTTGTTCAGAACAGCTTTCAAAGAAGATATTCTGCAGTTCCCAGTATTGCCTTCCCATCCCAGTCTCAAGGATAAAAGATGTGATGAGAAGTGGCTGCTACTTGGGAGCACCAGCAGCTTTATTTTACTTACCGGCCCCCGACAGCCAGAGAGGGCACAAGCTCCAGCAGAGAGCCCATCTCCCCTGGGAACTGCAGCGCTGCCAATGTCACCTTACCCCTTGTTTTTTTTTCCAGATCATTAACTGTTAAACAGGGAGAGAAAGCAGAACTGAGTCCTGCTGCCCTGAGAACAGCATAACGTCAAGAAGGGGAGGCTACATTTCATCAGTCCTCTGCTAAAGCCAGTGCAGCTTATACCTTTGCCAAAAATAAGCAAGAAGAAGCAAAAATAAACATCCCTAAAGCTCTTTGACTTTCTTCTGCCAGAATGTGGCTGTGTAAAACAGGCTTTGGCAGCAAGTTCCCAGCCCTGCTGTGAGCAGCCTCTGTGCACCGGTGGCTGCCTGGGGGCAGCAGGCACAGGCAGTGGGACCCGGCTGACGGATGGGATAGGGCTGCTGCCAGAGGAAGCCTGGAGGCAGGCGTGGGCAGCACAGCGGGGTGGCTTGGTCACTATCTGCCTCCAGATCTCTGATGGACTGCACTGAAGTCTCCAGGTACCTTTGCCATTTCACCTTCACCACAAAATCTGATTTTCCACCTTCTTGAAACTCTCTCAAGAACATGAGGGTTTCCTTGCTGTAGTGGGTGGCTGTCCCCCTCCACACCTCCACTATATTCAGTGCAAAACAGCTTCTAATTTTATGTCCCGAGTGGGAATTTCCAGCCGTAGCCTGGCTGCACTTAGAGTGCGGCAAGCAAGCAGGCTGACTCGCAGCCACATGATTTGCTCTTGACATTGAACTGTTTGTTCTTTTCACACCCTGGCCGCTTCTACTGTGCCTAAGCATCAGTCATAAAACGTAAGAGCTAGAAAATGTTACCTACAAAAATCTGCAGAGCTGCTTGCCTAGGACTCCTCAACAAAGAAGAGCCTTTTCCACACTCTGTTTCCAAGGGTGTATCCCAAACACACCGTGCTGTTGTATTGTGGTCACACAGCTCACTGAGATGCATGAGCGTGTGCTGTACTGCACCCACTGCCCTTCCTCCAGGTACCAGCAACCTCTGATTGCAGCTGTATTGAATCAGAAAAGATTATACCAGGGGCATTCCCAGCTCTCAGTACTCTATGTGCAATTAGGGTTTTAGAAACTTCTAGGCAGACTTTTCATCAGTTTCCTTTGATTTTAAGGGTATCAAAGGATTCAAGCGGAGGTGCAGAGGAGCAGAGCAGAAGCTGGACTTCACTATCTTTAGTAAAGCCTTATTCCCTCCCTTGAAGGCCAGCCACACCTGGGTTAATGCTGGGGGTGACAGTGCCACCTCAGCTCCACCCCTTCCCTGGTGGTGTGTCCTCCTGGAGGCACCCGGAGGAAGCAGCCTCTGTACTCTCCTTTGCAAAGACTGCAGTCCCAAGGAGATATCTGGACATTGCAAATAAATTTTTTTTGAAGTTTTATTTCCTTTTGGACTGGGCAAGTGTCAGAAATTGCTTCCTGAAATGACTGAGATACAACTCTTCTGGCACTATTCCAGGCTTAAATAAAAATGAGTTATAACACCAAGATTTGCAAAAAGCATCAAGAAAAATGCTGATCAGGAAGTTTTGTGTAACTTCTTGGCAAAACTTGAGAAGGGAAGGATAGTTTAATCTTCATGGATTTATGGTTGCCTATAAGAAGGGGAAAGGCTTGACGTGGCTGTAGTTCAAATAACTAATTTTTAGTGAATTGTTTCTGCAACCTATATTTTATCTGTTTGATCCCTATACATCCATCTGGAGTCCTTCAGACAGTTTGTCCTCTCGGATGGTGCCAGATTCCAGTATTCATGTCCAGAAGGGAGAGAAAATACAATATAAATCCAAACTGAATTGAATTTCTGCTTCAGTGTAGCTTCCCATTAAGACCATACCAATAGTATTTGTGGAAGTCCTCGAATTATCTGCAGTAGAGCCTACTGTCAGTCAGAAGGCAAGAACAACATCTTCCTTCTCCACTTTAAGCTCTCCTCAGCCAGTGTTAAAAGTCCTACATATGTAATGCTGTGCAACATGCTTATTATGTCATTACTTTTGAGCCACTGGTTAAAAGAACAACACTGGTCAATCAACAAATTCCTAAACATCTGTAATATATTTTTTAACTTTTCTATTAACATGAATATACTCTCACTAGAAAATTAGTGTCTACATTCAGTTAGAGATTAAATAAGTAATTATACATCAAATTTTATTTGTCCATTTGTAAATCAAGAAGTAAACTTCTGTTCGTTCTCACTTATCCTGATTTTTTCAAAGAGATTGTTCTTTTCTGAGTTTGCAAGTGAGCTATTATTTTAAGTATTGTTATTGGGAATTAACTTACATTGTAAAGGAACAAAGATGATCTTGCAGGCACCACTGATTAAATGCAGCATGAATTGCACCAAGCACTGGAACAAAGTCTAAAGAATATCAAGATACCATTGTTTAAAATAGTACAAAGCAATCTCAAAACCTTTAGCAAACACACAGAAAACAAGTGTGTTACCTGACTGCCAAAGAAGGTTACTAGGTATGACGTGAGAGGATTATAGGCCACTCAGCCTAATTTCAAGATGTGAAGTGCCCAGCAAATGACAATATAGCTATAATCTGACAGAACACTCTCGGTAAAGCCAGATACCACCTGTGAAATGTGGGTGAAGCACCCCATACTAATGAATAGCATAAAAATGCTTTGGAATATATTTTAAAATGTGTATGCTTGCCCTGGCTGCCCTCTCTTTTTGTCATGCTCTTTCAAAGAGAGAAACAAATGGATCAAAACCTGACCCTGAGCCAGAAAACCATGACTCTAAGAATGACATCTCTCCAAAGACAATATCTTGTCCGTCAGCCATAAGCACATCTCTCTTTGAAATGAAAACAACACGAGGACAAGTTTCTTTAAGAAGGGTATGCCACACACCAGGTAACTCAGCAGCACACACATTTCTGTGGGTAGTTAAGTACTAGTTGAATTCATCTTGGTTAGTCTATCCCATCTCAAATCCCGATGGCCTTTAAAGGTTGGTTTCTGAATCTACTTTCCCTGGGAATAAGCCCATAGTTACTGCCTGGTTTGCCTCGAGGGGGTTGCTCTTGAGTGGCTTTAACTCCACAAATGGGCTGAGGAGGAAAGCCTACATTTCAGGGAAGGAAAGTCTATTTCAGGGGATTTCCATGCTCAGTCTGACCGTGCAAGGAAAGCATATCCACAACAAGAACCAACTTCATGAGGTGCTTTAATAGTTGACGCATTGCTTGTGACACAGAAACCTCAAGGCTATAAACAATATGGCACAGATTTTTCAGGGATGTCTAGAAAATTCACTCATTTTTTAAAAAGAACTAATGACCAGCTCCTTGGTGGGGGATAGGGAGAGCCGAGTGGGTGGTGAGATGATGGGAAAGAATGAAAAACAGAAAGAAAGCTAAAAGTATCCCAGGAAATAATTTACCACCTCTCTTCCAGAGTTCAACTCAGTACATGCATTTAATTAGTGATACTTGTTGAATCTGCTAGAAAGAAACTTTGTTGGAAAGCTTTTGTTGTTGCTGAAATTTACTGTGAGGTGAGATGTCCTTCTTGTCATATCCACCCCAGTCACAATAAACTATTCATTCCCCTACAAAAATCTATTTCATTGACAAAGTTTAATTTAAGAGGGTTTTTAGGAAAATGTTTCCCAACAAGTCAGGTACTTTTCTGGCAAATGCAAGTTTTATACACTCAAATGCAATTATCTATTACTCAAAGAAACTTTTACCTATTTTAGATTTAAAAATAATTCATTCCTCAGACATGTAATATAAATGAAAGTAATAAATTATTATTGTACTTATTCTAAGTTTTCCACGGATTGTCCAAGTCAGTTTACTCAAGGGAAGTAGTCTTTCAGCTATTACAGCAGTAGATACCAGTGTAGTACTTGTAGACTTTGAATAATTAAGAAAATAAGGTTTTACAGGTCAGAAAATTATATATTTTCTGAAACCAATACTCTCACAGCATGTAAACACATTCTCCTTGGTCTCTCAGGGCAGAGCACTGGTCAGACAAATACAGTGGCCAACCTCCATTGAACCGGTAAGCTCCAGTAAACAGTAAAATTGCCTGAAGTGTGCACTGTTTTCTCAAGGAAAGTAGTTAAATTAGCCTATCGTGTTTGTCTTCTGAAATCAGAAGGAAGTGAGCTATTCCAGAGGTAGTACAGATATGGAAAATAATGTGTTTGTGCATAGGTACACTTGCAACCAAAATATTAATCATCAGTTTTTTAATCATCTAACATATTTATAGAAGTTCTCCCAACGTATCACAGTCAGGATGTGACTAATTTAAGACTATCAGAAAAGATACTATATGCTGTTGAAGAGAAGCATTATGCAACCACTGAAAGAGTCTCTTCTTCACCCTTAATAAACAAAATTAAACAAAGTTTAATTACTGAACCCTCACCTAATGGACAGAAATAACTTATAGGAGCTGTAAAATACTTCCTGATCCTGTTCACTGTAAGTTAAACATCTTTCTTACTATGGAGTACCTGAACATTTACATGTTTTGAGAGCTGACAGAATTATTTCCAAATCTTTTATTTATTTTTTTTTTCAAATCTGCAGGAAAAACAAGCAAAAGGTTTTGCCAAATCTACTTCAGGAATATGTTTATCCTCTGATTTTAAATTACTGTGATCTAGAAGAGCAGCTAAAAGCAAGTCTTGCTTCTTACTGTCCACAAATTCACAGGAAAATGGTGTACTCTAAACAGCAGCATTAGCTGTAGCAACTGCAAGCAGAAGTAGGTCAGGTTAAGCCCCAGTCAGCTGTTTGTAGTGCATTTGTTATGTTTTTGTATATTTGTAATGATGTTTAAATGAGGCCTTAAAAATATTCTTGCAGAGACAAAATTACTCTCTTCTACCTACCCAACAATAAATTATGGAAATATTTCCAAGGTTTTGAGTAGCCGCTATCTTTAATTGTTTTCTAAATTGAAACAGGATCATGTTATTCACAGTAAATGGAATTCTCAATCTAAAATCTTAGCTGATTCAGAAATGAGTAAAAAATTACATTGAATTTGGCATCATAGTAAAGATATTTATGTGAATGGCTGCAGAGAGTATGATTCCTGTTTGCCACTTTTACAACACTAATTTTCATTGTTCTCTGCAAAAACCTATTGAGTTTTTATTGCACAAGTTATATTTAAATTATTTTTTCTTATCTATTCTGCTTTGCCTGCTATTTTGCATCTGACATTACCCCATTGGTCAAAGAAATATTCTGTGCATGTGCTGATAAGCCTTATGTCCTCATACCTAAACTGATCTGTGCAAAGTCATTCCTCCTCTCAAGAAGGTGAGAAAGAGCATTTCTTCCAACACAGGTAAGAGCAGATATACTTGGGGAAATGCGACATTTGTACTCATGGTCCTGATCCGTGGACACCAGTCAAACCAGTAACACATCACTGGTTTGAAATACTAGTGATCTGGTCTCGTTTCACAACCAGCCATGGGTGTACTCTATTTAGTTAATATTTAAGTTATGAAAAATATAATTAAAGTCACTCCCAAATCCCAAAAGATTGACCAGTTAAGCATAATCACAGGTTCTTGTATTTTACACAGGCTATAGGTATTTTAGAAATCAAAGTAGATGTAAAGTGTATTTCAGTGTGGAACTAATGATGTTTCAGATCCTTTGCAATGTAAACTCTTGTTTGATCAAAGTCAAGACTTGGTGTCTCAACAAGTAGAAGGCACCCAATCTTCTAGCATTGTCTATGACAGGAACTCAGAGACCCTTTCTGGAGGAGTAAAATCTTTCTCAGCTGTTTGTTCATCTGGGCTCTCCAGCCATAAGGCAAAAGCCTTCAGACAACACCCATGGAGCCTCCACTCCTGCTCTTCTGGACGATTCTGCTCCTCATGTCTTTTCTGAGTTCTCACTCAGTTCTCCTCCTCAGTTCTGAATGCAGTGTTTTTCTCTTTCCAGTTCCACAACCAAGTAGTGAAATCCTCATTTTATGACTTCCCTGCCTGCCCAGAAAGTGGCAGCAACCTAGTAACCCTTTGCAGGGCTGGTGGTCTCCCCTATTTATAGGCTGCGAAATGAATGTTTCCAGAGGGTCTGGTTATGACTTCTGCACAGAAATTTCCATGCCATGCCCAAGTGAAATGGCATTCCATCACTCTCTTGCACAGCACACTTTGTGAAATCCTGAACTGATTTTCCCAATAAAGCACATTATATTTACATAGTCATTAAGTTTTCAGAAGGTCTCCTCCTCACCTCTTTACCTGGGGTAGAGGTACAGCACTTAATGCATAGTGCAATACAGTGATTTCATGGGTAAAGCCTGTCATCCTCAGCTGTGGCTTAACACCTTTTTCTTTAGAAGACAGACTTTCTTGTTCTTATCCAAAGCCTAAGGCTCCTCACACTAAAGATGAGTGCCTACAGAGAAAAGAGATCCTACTGAAGATAGATCCTTAAACCGTAACTGCGACACACACACCACAAGGCAAGTGGAGCAAGAGATGCTCCTGAAAATAAGCAGTAGCTGATCACACCCCATCAGTACACAGAAGTACAGACCCCAGCCCTTCCAGCCACGTTCTCCTGATCTGCTCTCTCTACCACAGCAATAAATGCTGTCCATGTCCTGGGCTGGAGACACACAAACAAGCACTTTGTTCAGCAACTCTTCTTCTGTGGGCAAAGAAGGAATGGTGCTACATAAAGAAAGAAAAAGACAGGAGAAGAAAAATTAATCAGTTTTTCAAAAGTTATGAGAAAGTGAGACTCCAGGTTTTCAAAGTTTTTAAATTTTTAATTATTTCTGAAAAACACAGCTGAACTCCTATAAAAGAGTCATGCAGAATCAAAAGAACGTATTTGATTACCTTAATTCAATGAAGTGTTAATCTAAGAGTTAATTTATCAGGGTATTAGGGACACTTGAAAGTAGGAGAATCTGGATTTTATGACCTGTTATTTGGAACATTAAAGCAATGTACATCAGACCCTATGAGTCAATGTCAGTAACACTTACCACAAGTAATTATTCACAATACTTTTTAATAGATTTTAAGTCCCAGAGCAACCTTTATATGAATTCCAGCCTTTCCTAAACAGCAAATATTTTACTAAATTAAAGGCTTTTTATAACCGAATAACCACACATGCTTGTGTAAGCATTCTCAATGACCTTATGCATTTTATTTCTGGTATAGTTCTTCTAGTTTCAGCACTAAATTTTCTTACGACCACCTTCTAAGATGAGGAGCTGTAATATAACAACTCATGCCTCCACAAGGTAATGGAAGTTTCTGGACAACACACTTGTTTAAAGTGTGCCAGCATGCCAGGTGCAATGCCACCAGTAACATCGCCAGTAATAATGAATTGCTGGGTTTTGACCAACTTTAGCAACATTATATTCTAGTTTCATTCAGTTTTTGTTTCACTGCCTCCATTCTCCAAGAATGGGGGTTCTGTTACACTGTGGAATCTGTGACTATTCCTGTCTTTTGAGAAAGAAGGTACTGAAAAAAAAAGTGTATATATATATATATATATATATATATAAAGAAAGCTCCACAGGTGAGTAGAATGGTCTAATAATTGCAGAGCATTCTTCAAGATGTTTGTGCATGAGGCAGAAGACAGGGTTAAAAGTGTATCACACCAATGTACCCTGCAGGTATGAAAAGATCCAGCTTTGTAAGAAAGTCCTCAGTAACTGAGAACACACATAAAAAGTTAATACAGGTTTGGTATTACTTAGTCATCTCCTTTTCTAGCTTAAAATAAGATTCATAACACTGAACAAACATTTTTCTGACATCTTGGCACATAAGACAAACTATTCTAAGAGAAAAATACATTACGAACAAAGTGAAAAAATAGAGATATAATCAATCATACTCAGTTATAATTTAATTCTCTAGCATTCAGTCTTCTTCTTTCCCTCTCCCCCAATGTTGGCATGATTATAAAAATCTGCAGCACATTTAAAATCAACAGGAGATACTTTGGGTTTTATCTGACCAAATTGGGGTCAGGGAACAAACCTAATGCACAGAATATTGTTGTTGAAATTCTAACTACTCCTCCTTTCTCAGGCAACATTGGATCTCTAATAGAAAATCCAGCAAACGGATTTCTTGCCCATCAAAATCCCCTTATTCTTCCTGTTATTCCTTACTCTCTCCTGGCCAACTGATTTGAAATCAACAAATGTTGTTTCAGAGAGTATACAAAACCCTAATTAATAGGGACATAAAACAAGAATTGGAAAAAGGAATTAGCAAAGACAAAAAAATTAAGTAAGATCACATTTTATGAAAACTATAAAATTAGGAGACTAATAGATTTCCTTAGGTTACATCATTTAATGGTTTTAAACACAGAGTGAAAGCACAGTTCTTTCTGCAATTCTTTACAAGATTTCAGTAATTTTACCTCAGAACTCATAAATTTTCCAGATTTCAAAATCTGAATATCTAATCTTTTGAATTACTGCAACCAGTGAAAAACTTGAGGATAAAATCATCTTCTGCTGGCCATATTTGTGATATACTACTTCCTTCATATAGAAGCCATATGGTCCCATACAACCACAGCGTGGGAGACCCACTGCCCTACTGGCGCAACACAGG
This sequence comes from Zosterops lateralis, assembly GCF_965231275.1. Taxonomy (NCBI): domain Eukaryota; kingdom Metazoa; phylum Chordata; class Aves; order Passeriformes; family Zosteropidae; genus Zosterops; species Zosterops lateralis. The sequence continues at coordinate 69,524,798 of NC_139764.1, read as the reverse complement.
AAGGCTCTGTATTTCAAACACTCTTCAGTAATAAAGAAATTGAGAGGTGTCATAATGTATTACCAGCCATTTCATGGCAAACTGGTTTTCCATTCAATTCTTTGCCCCAAAGTTTTTGGGAAGGTTTTGGGAAGATTACTGCATGCTGAACCTTTCTCTTCCTACTTCAGAGAGGTAACAAGGGAAGAAGAGGGGTGACAGAGGGTACCAGAAAAACCCATAAGATTTTCCAAAGCTTGCTGAAATTAGTTTTCCCTGAAGAGGATTTCCAAACTCATTTCACCACCCTTCCAGTTTCCTACAACACTATGTCTGCTAAGTAGAATTGCCTATTTTGCACAAGAACCACCTTTATATCTCAGCTTCCAGCACTTTTTTGAGCCTGCCATTTTGTGCACTTTCAGTCAAAATGCCATTTTAATTTCAAAACAGTCAGAGACATCTTGGGAGATCAGGCTTGTCTGTGCAGAAGATTCAGTCTTTTGAAACATTTTTGTCTCCAGCACAAATTCAAAACTCTATCAGTATAAAAAATATTTAGTATTTCCACCAAAGAACCTCTGCTTGGCCCAGAGATGTGGGGCTTAGAAAGTCCCAAGGTGTAACACTGGGTACCTGACAGATGAACCAGTGAAACAAATTGTCTGTAGTCCAAATAAAGACAAAAGCAAAGCTGATTCATGGACACCCATGTGTCACAGGCACTCAGGCTTCTGAGTTTTCTCTCCAAGTCCAGCCATACAGGGAAAGAAGATACTGTTTCCTGGGATTTTCCTACCTGAGCACTCCCTCATTCCTCTAAACAACCAAGCTTATTCCCCATCCACCCCTTTGATTTACCAGGATTGATTTTGCAGGACAGGCCTTAGGGATCAGGAGCTCAGCTGGGACAGCAGCCTCTGGCAGAGGAGCTGCATCAACCCTTTAATCAAGTACAGTGGTCTCAGGAGAAAAAAAAAAATCTATTTGTGGCTTCCACTGAATCAGAACCATCTCTGCATAACATTTTAGTTTTGACTAAAAATCAATAAATTCTGCTGAGTAGGTGTTATATTGATTATTTTTCCCCTAACCAGCTGTACAATTGCTAAGAAACTGATGCACTATCAGACATTTCGGTGACTAAGTAATGAATAATTGGCATTTAATTCAAGCAACTGTCACACCAGACAGTCTCTGAAAGCCTGCTCACAGTAAATACTGGGTTTGAGTGGGAAGTTGCAGGTACAAATATTCCCAGTGTGAGTTTCTTGATTCTTTCTGCTTCAACTACTGCCTCCAAAAAGCTCACCTCTCCTTTACCTGTATTGCAGCATTTTAGTACTGTGACATTTAAATCCTATCAGGTTTTCAGCCTAAGATTTTAAATCCCACCTGCAGAGGTCTTTATAACAATACTTAAATATTTGATTCTGCCTAGAGAAACATCTAGTAATAAGCTTATCATCTGATAAATGACTACCTGTCAGCTCTCCTCAGATCAAGTTCCATATGCTATAGCCATTGATTTTTTCCACAGCTATTGCCCACAACCAAATTTGTGGCTTCATTTGAAACTCTGAAGAAGAGCAAAGAGACAGAGAATTAGAATTCTGGGTCTCTGAAGCCTTCAAATTCACTTTCCCAGGATTATATTGGTTTTAATATTCCTTTCCCTGAGTGCACCAGAAAAACTCTTTCATGACAAAAAAAAAAAAGTAGTATTGTATTGAAATATGAGTCCAAATAATTATATGAATTATCTCTCCAGTTATGTCTTGCATGAAAGAATATATGGAGCAGTAAAGAAAAAAAAAACAAAAACAAAACCACCAAAACCAATAGCTCATATTCATGTAAAATATTTAGAATGAAATAGTCCTTGTATACAACAGAGCAAACCTGATAAGGAAGAAGACTCTCCAAGTTTCTTAAGTTGAGACAGCTGGCTGCCACATATATCCAATGTATCTTACAGCATAAAATTTGCCCCTCTCCAGTTTCTCTGAGAATGGACAAACCTCTCTACTTAGAGCAAGACACTGCTCTCACTCCACAGACACCTCCTCATCTCCATTATTTTTAGTGCCTATGTTTGCAGCAGTTCATTGTAGAGAAAGCTATTAAGGAACAACTGCTCATTTCCTTTAAGCTTGCAAGGTAATTAGACTGGCAAAGCAGTTAGAGTGTTAATTTATCCCTGGCAGATAAATTAACTGCTTCTTTGCAGACACTGGAGGAATGACTCACATCATGAACACAAGTTTATTAACCAGAGTCTTTCCCTCTTTCCTGCCTCCCACCTTCTCCGTTGGGCATAAAATTGAGACTGGAAGGTCAGTTTCACCGTGTTTCATAGCATTCTCACTGATTATCTCTGTTTTCTATCCCCAGTCCCAGAGTTCAGCCTCAAAAACATTTGGGAACGACGTCTGCTCCCAGTGCAATTGGATCAGCTCCACTGAGAGCCTTAATCTGTTCATCACTTTCCACAGTCATAGCCATCAGCTAAATATCAGCAATACCTTCTACACCACAGCAGCAAGTCTGCCAGGAACGTTATTTAGGATCTGATTTTTAGGTGTTTTTACACAAAACACAGCTAGGAAAGTTCCCTACAGACTGAAATTAGAGGGCTGGGTCCTTTGAGCAGTCATTCACACAAGCAGCCCTTACCTGCAAGCTTCATCAATGGCACTATTCACGTGAGATTTTATGGTTTAGAGGATTAGACACTGTATGTAATGTCTCAGGCTGAGACGCAGCCCCATAGCCACATGAGGCTGAAAACAGGCCACACAGCACAGTTCTTCTACCTGCTCTCCATCAGCAGCTGAGAGATTCAGAAATACAAATATATTTTTGAAAGTTGCCCTTTAAATCCTCAATTTCATCATCGCTCAGAAAAATCCAACTGCTTGGGATATGTTTGTAGACTCTCTTTAAGCCCACCATGATGAATTCAGCCATCAAACAGGCCTGTGTTGTAAATTGTGGTAAATGAATTGCTGCTAGCCCTATATAACCAGTGAATTCATTTTCTAGGCTTGCCAACCTGACTTGTTTCAACAAGACTTACATTCAGTTTTTCCAGGTATCGTGTTAATATGCTTGTATAATTTTTTTCTTATATGATTCCCAGCATATTTAAAAACCTCCATCATTGCAAATTGCCTCTTTATCTTTGTCACGGGATCCTTCTTTTATCTACAGGCCTTTTGGCTCAGGAAAATTAACCTCTTGCCACATCAAGAAAATTTCAGGTTCTGTTGTTTTTTAGGTTAAACAAGATGCTATGGCAACTCCAAGTAGAACCTGTTGTGCTGGCTCAGGTCTGCTGGCAAGGTATGCAAGTTTCAGGTGCTCACTTAAATTAACAGGGATGATGAAGGAGGCACTTGTACTTTAACTCTCTCTAATCCTTGTGGGAATAAAACTCTTAGAGCTTGCATTTTGCTGGTGATGTTACCATGGAATAAAGATTAATTCTCAGTAAGTTAAAATATTGATTACCATGTCTGTTGAATGATGTCTGCACTTCATCTGCTCTTGGACAAGCTTCTGTAATAAAGTGAGATTTTCTCAGTCCATACACTGCTCACTGACGCCAGTGCTGTGCCAGGTGCAGCAGATGTCTGACCAAACTGCCACACCCTAAATTAGGCCAAGGGAATGAAACATAAAATCCCCTTCATTACTTACAGAAGAGCACAGGGTGCTGGTGTGGGCAGTATCCTTGCTGGGAGAGCCCTGTGTGGGCTGTCTGGGGTGCAGCAGCAAACCAATCTCTTCAACACCTAACAGCCTAACTGCAAATCCAAGCTCTCTAATACTCTCATCACTGCCCAGAGACAGTGGTACAACAGTCTCAAAGACAAAGCTTTCTGCCCTACTCTGACACCTAATTCCACGCACAAATTCTAGTTCTGTTGACCTGGAATGCTAAATAACCCCAACCCTTAGTCCCTGCTGTTAGCATAATCTGACTGCTAACTCAGCCTACATGTGCTTTTTATTTGCCCATTAGCATCAACAAGAGAATTGGCAACAAATGAGAAAAGAAATGACACTGACTATAATGACCTGCAGTTCAATTAAGAAAAAAAAAACCCAAACCATTAAGCAACAGGCTCCAAAAAGTCACAGTCATTTGGCATACCAAATCATGCTGAGGTAACAGGATTACTACTCCCACTGAGATTAAGGATAGGTTAAGATTTATTATTTAGGAAAGTGGAGAGTAAAGAGTTTGATTTGTGCTAAAGAGAAGGTCATACAAGTATGGCATGGTTTAAAAAGCTTTACTTTAGCTTTTAGGTTGAGGAGGATTTAAGGTTACTGCCAGTAAGGTCTAAACTTTGCAGGTGGCTCTGAAAATTGCAAGGACCAGTGTAAGATCTGTATGTGAGGACTAAAGCTTAACTCAGATATAAGCAGGTCTCATTGTGCTGGCAGGAGGTAACAGGGGCTGGACAACGGGGACAAAGACAGGATGAGAAGCACAGGGAAACCTGCTGCTGTTCCCAGGAGGGATGAGAGAGCTCCCCGCTGGCTAATGAATTAGCAAAGGTTCAAAACCTGGTGTGGAAATGGGCAAGGTGGTGTATTGCCTGGTGCCCTAAAGTGGCAGGAATATTAGGGTAAAGAATTGTTGATATTTGTGTTGGTCCAAGTGGAATTTACTGGAGTAGTTCTAAGGATGCTACTGTGTAATTCTACAACAGCTTGTTAAATCAGAGCTACAATATGCTTTTAAAGTTCATCCAGTAATCATTCCCACATACCATGCACTGAGCTGCACTGTAGGCAGCTGTGGTGCACACAAACAGACTCCTTTCAGTCAAAACAGACCTGGAAGGGCCTCTCCAAGTGTACTTCCACCCTTACAGGGGCTTTTGGGTCTGTAGGTCTGTTTTGCTAATGCCCCGAGGTCTGCAGGACAGCCTGTTCTTGGAGATTCCTGAGCAGCTGGTTGCCAGCTGCAATGGGAGGCATTGTTATTCACGTGGTATTGTGGGTCCCAAAACAACCTGGCTAGATAAACTGCTCTGCAAGGACCTGAGAAAAAACTGACCTTGTAGGAGAAAAGGTCTTGCTTGTATTTAATCTAGCTCAGTAGGAACATAAACTGGACAGAGGCAGTTCAGAGACTGTAGCAAGTTTAAAAAAAAAAATCAATCAGAGCAAGATATCCATAGTAGATGCGATAAAACCTCTGACCAGTATAAAAAACAGTTTTGGATAATACAAAGGAACTTGTAAAGAGAAATTGATGAGAAAAGATGAGTGGTTAAGAAAACTAAAGATAGATTATCAACATCCAACTTCATGGAGCACTGCCAGAGCCTGAGGAACAGCACTAGAACCTCTGATATTCTGTGAGGACTCAAAAAATCTGATCAGCCGGCATTTATCCGCAGTTTGCCAGGGTTCTAACAGATACAAAGTTAATCTAACATAGTTGTTGGTAATAAAGTTGCCCCTAGGTGACAGGTGGCTGTATGACACTGTATTTGCACTTTGAAGTGCTCCAGCTCTTCCTCCCTCTAGGGATTCTCTTGCCCCCTCTCCAAAGAGTTGGCAGCTCTTGGCTCATCTGCCTGGCCCGGCTGCTGAGGCACAGAGGCTGCAGCACACACGGGCATGGGGGTAGCTCTGCTTGCCCCCAGCCAGGCACCAACTGGACTGGATTCCACAAAAAGCACCATTATTTTCAAAGAACTCAAGGAAAGCAAATACCTGCATAAGTTCTTACTAATTTTCTGCTTTTGCTACCCAGAACTAGAGAGTTTGAACAACAGCTTCAGGGATCTTTAACACAAAGACTACCAGTAACTCATTGTTACTGTTAGTGCTTGTCTTCTTTCTGAAACAAAAGGATGTCCAGGAGATCTGTAAGCAGTTAATCTTGGCTGTTTTCTTGCAACAGCTGCTGTGTTTAAAGGACTGAGTCCACCATGCTCTCACACCTTTGGCCAAGGAAAAACTCAGAGGAAGGGAAACAACCATGGTGTCACATGTAGGGCAGGAAAAGAATGAGCTGGAACAGAGATAAGGCATGAACATATGCAGCAATAGAGGCAAGGCTCATTTCTGCATGGTCCACTGATATGGAAAACAAATGTGGTCAAGCAAAGAACAGAATAACTTCCACTTTTTTTTCTCGTCCAGGTAGATATTTCTGCATTATTGTTAGGTTTACAGCCAGAACTAGTGCTGCAGAGAGGGTTGCAAAGTGGAGGCAATTAATGGTTAAAGTAAACTAGAAGGCACTCTGAGTTGGAATAAGGGTGAATACTGAAATCAGATTGTTGTTGCTGTTGCAGGAATCTATCTGGTCCTAAGCAAGTCTAAGCTCAGGACAGGCTTAGATGTAGAGCTCTGAACTGGAAGGATCAAAATCTTAGGACATTTGCTTTAGTTTTTCCCTTATTTTCCAATTTCTAGAACATTTGTGAAAAAAGTTTAGGCTACTTCATATGGTTGTAGTTACTGAGAGCAGAGGCAACTTTGTCATGTCACATGCAGAGGATTGGGATAGAATTCACATTGGAAAGAAACTGGCTTAAGTTTAGTCAGAAGTTCATCTCTGTGGCTAACGTGGTCTTTATATCTCTTGAAAAATTATTTACACCTAGGATTAAGACTGGAGAGGGGATGAGAGTTATGGAAAAGGGGCTGAAGATCTCTAGTTAGTGATGCAAGGGCCACTGCTGAGGATGAGATGTGGGGCCATGTGTGGTTTCTTTGTTACTCCAAATTCAAGGGAACTGCAGAGAAGCAGCTCTGGGCTGTATAATTAAGACAAGATTCAATTGAAGAGCTAGTTGGCTTCACAGATAGTGAAATGCCTGTGGACTGGACTGCTACCAATAGGAAAATATGCCCTTTCTTCTTGTTTGGAGAAGTTGTTTATTATTATTAAGCCTATGGCTAGGGTTTGTGGTTAAGGTTAATTTACCGAGTCCTCATTTACTGAAGGGCTAGGATCTTGTCAGGGCTGGCAGATTAGGATGAGGACTGACACCAAAAAGAAGCAAACTCCTTATACTCCTTATCCATCTGCTACTGGGGTCTCTTGGTAAAACTACTGTCAGGAGTGTGTTTACTGCACAACAGTGGTGGGGAAATTATTCCTCTCTGCTGTTCACTGTAAAAGACTTGCTGACAAGACTTTGTCTTAGACTAGTCCTGCACATTAAATGTATTGAATTTGACATACCAAAACTTTTGACTTTATTCCCAACCCATAAAGTTAGGCTTTAGTCTTAATACAGAGAGGCCTAGCTGGAAACAAATAAACAAGATATTCCTCCCTTCTAGCAATGGTTCTTGCTATAAGAGATTAAGCCTTAAAGACTGTAGCCATAAAACCTGAAATCTTCAGGACCTGCTGTCAATAACTGTAGGGGCATCCGTGGATGGCAGGGAGAAGGAACTCTGTAGAGCTGAGATATTCTAGAAACACGTGGGTGTATTGCAAGGGTCGTGGGTAAAAAGGGCTTTGTCTTCAGCCACCAGCCTCGGCTGAAGGGAAGCCCCAAAGAGAAAGGGAGAGAGAGAGGGTATGAGGTAAAGGAGGTAAAAAAGCTAAGAGAGGTAAGAGCAAGAGAGAGCTAAGAGCGAGGTAAGAGAGAGGTAAGAGCAAGAGAGTAAGAGAGAGAGTACCTTATTACAATACATTACATCTCCTTTTGTGTTGAATATTCTAATTTACAGTGACCAACCGGTGCAAGATACAAAACCTACAAACTTTGCATGCAGCCTATGAGAACTACTATATTACCATATCATCCTATATTCTAAACTCTAAAGACTACTTTCCTTATCTACTTTTTCCTTGATGCCTTGGCAGGGTGGAGAGGGGCTACATTCTTGGGTCCTTTCGTTTTCTGTCCTTCAACCTATCTCCAGCTAATCACCGTCTTCCTGCCTGCCATGATCACATCTCAAAGCTGGCTTTCATTTCTATTTCACTGTCAGGTTTTACATCTCCAGTATTTCTTACTAGGCAATCATACCCGCAAGCCCTTCCTGTCCCATCTTTCCCAACAAATAACTGTCCCAGTCCTAGCACAAGGCAGATTATTAACTCTTTCCACAAACACAGAAAATCAATTAATAAAGTATATACACACACATATCACTTATATATGCGTGTATAGTCTTCTGAAGAAATCACAGTAATATGAAGACCATTCAAAACCATCAAGATTTTGCACAGCCCTTTGTCCTAGACAGAGTCTTTGTGTTCTCAGATTAAGCCAAACTTGTAAGGGCCTGGTAGACAAAAATCCTAAATACAGTTGGAATAGTTGTAGACTGGATTATGAGGCTACGAAGCCAATATCTGCTTGATTCCTAGACACGGCACCTCTAAGGAGACAAATAGCAAACCAGTATTTCAGGATCTGCTGTTTCCAACTGTAAAATTGATTATATCTTCGAAACCTTTCTATAGACTGTAGAGAGGTATGAAATATTCTTGCCTCCTGGCACAAGCCTGTATCTTAGCCCACAGTGCCTTCTGTATTGCACCTTTAAACACTGGTCTTCTGGCCCTGCTATTTCCCTAATATGACAGCTGGCCATATTTAGAGTTAGGTTCTTATCATAGCTTGAAAAGAGAATGAGCTCTTACCCTCTGGCTACCAGACCCAACCCTAAACTGCCACAAAAATATCTACTTTCCATCAGGCCCCGCTAGCCATAACCTCTGCCTTAGCTGAAGGCCACAAAAAGGCACAAAATAGGTTTCTCTTTTGCAACCAGCCCTAACCAAGGCCAGAGCAACATTCCTTCTGCAGATTAAAGCCTGTCCAACCCAGTTGTCCATTGCCTTAAGGGGAAGCTAAACTTAACTACAACCCCTGAAACTGCTGTTGCAGCCCCACCCCAGTCTCCCTTCAAAAGTAGTTTTTGACACCCAGAAATACCTAGCATTTGTATCTCTGATGGATCTAAACAGTAAACAAACCCAAAGCAAAACCTCAACTACACCCCAAGTGAACACTACCCCACAGATAGTTTACATCATTAATATGTCCTTTTCGGGCACCATTCCTTAGTTCCAAACATGAGCACTTGGCCAGACCTAGTGATAAAATAATGTCTTCAACACTCATCTTCCAATCCCAGACCCTGGTCTCAGTCCAGTGCTGGCACCAAACAAAGCTCAGTGACTGCCAACACCTTCATAAGGGTTTTTTTGTATCTGCTGCCTCCCAGAACCAGCCATATATACAGCACTGTAAGCCTTGAAAAGTCTATCAGTGGAAACAAATTACTCTGCCTCATACATCCAGAGTCATAGACTGGCAGTATTTTTAGATTATGAAGATGCTATAAACTATATTATGAAAGCCAGCAGATTCTAACTTGCATCAAAACCAAGTGTAAATCTGTGATTCTCTCAGCATCACCTTCAGCAATAGTTCAGTGACTTTTGCAGGGTAAGCAATAAAGTTGAGTATTTGGTTCTTTATAGTTAAAAACCTCAAACCCAATATTTATATTGATGAATTCAGAGACCCCTCACAACAGATATGCTCTAAATGAGGTCTCCTGGAATAAAAGGCTTCTTGTGGGGGATGATGAGGAAACAGATGTCCAAGCAAAGAAAACTCAACACAGCTGCCTGCTAAAGGGATTCTTCGCACTTACATGTGGTTGACATTGACTTGGCATATGAGGGAGAAGGGGTGTTGCAGGGTTTCACAAACTGGCTTTGCTTCTCTTGAGTTTGCAGTGCAAATATAGGCAGTATCACAGGGCATCTCAGCACTCAGCACAACACAATTTAGGTTGTTTTGGTATTTGAACCCAAAGTGATTCCCAAACATTTTTGTTATTGTGGTTGCAGGCAAAAATGTGAAGTCACAGAAGATGAGGCACAATTCACTTTAAGTCTGATCTAAATAATTATGCTGCAGATGTCTAAATACTCTGGAACTCTTTTGTATCTGATGGAGGGCAACAGGTAGTCAGAAGGAGAAATTCCTCTTGAAGTAAATTTAAAAATCTACTCCAAGATGGCATGAATCATATTCATCATGAACCTATTACATATTCAACTGTATCTCTGTGAAGACAGCTGAAGGTGAGTAATTCATATATAGACATCTACATTTGGTCAGATAAATCTTTTAAACTTTCTTACTAACCTGGAAGATCACGTTCTTGAATAATAAGCAAATTTCCATACATGCTGCCTTTATAGCATTATGATTTATTGCGTCATAAAAAGGATTTTAAAGGGTATAGCATGACATGGGATTTCTTGTATCTGTTCTAAGAAATTTCTTTTATTATTATTATTACCTTTACTTCAGATTTAAATCCACCTGTGAACGGAAGGAGAATTCTGTCTATTTAAATGTTTGCAATATTTTAAAAATTTGTTTAGGTCCATTGGTCAGGTGGCAAAGACTGGCCTAGCAAGGGTAAAACTGAGCAAAACAGTGAAAACTTATAGTGTAAGAGCATCTGGCCTGGCTCTGTTTCCTCCCACCTCCCACAAACTAGAGGTAGGAAACTGGGAGATCACCATTACCAGGAGTGGTTACATTTCTTAAAATCACCTTTGGGGAATGCTCCAGCATCTGGGAATTGTAAAATTGTTCCTCTACTCTTCATTAGGGCTTAGTCAATTGCTGTATGTAATACACACTTCTTGCACATTACACTTAATTACTTAGCTGAAAAGAGCCATCTGCAACACCAAGATCAGGGCTTCTCAGCTGATTACAGAAAGTAATTTCTTTATGCTCATCCTTTCCCAGACATGGTTGATTAAATGATGAGATTCAATATAATGTATGGTGGGAGCACTGACTGCTCCTCCTTGCAGAGTGTCTGATTACAGGACACACAGCTGTAAGAGTGAGCAGTTTCTGAATATAAACTTGGTGCCTATTCATTTGCCATGGACCATTCAAGAGGCTGATTTACAGAAATAAGTACAAGTAACACAGCGATATTTCAATTCCATTATTCTACCAATGGCATGTAATTTCGCTGCCAGTGACAATTAAACTAGCCAACTGTAGTTTTATTTAGTCTCTAGTACCCCAGCACAGCTTTTTCCTTGCTTTGCCACCAACTCAAAATCCACATCCTCTCCAAAGATTATATTAATATCATTGTACACAGCACTCCAAGCCATACTATTTTACTGAATATTCAAGGGGGGAGGGTGTTTGTGTGAGTGATTACCTCTCACTGAAGCCATGACTTACACTCCATTTAATATCTAGGAAGCAGAATTAGCTCCCAATGAATATTCAAAATGCTACCCATAAAACAAATGTTATGACTATGTGAGTTGCTCAAGTGCAGCTTGAGCAGAGGTGCCTAAGCTAGCTGGATCAAGCAGGTGCCACATGTAAAACCCCTGAAGTGATACTGAGGACAGCACAGGCTGCAAAACCTTCTTAGGCCAGGGATAAATGACTTTACTTCAATTCCATGCTGCCTCAGTCATATTATCAGCTATGCCCAATTAACTACCTTGAAGCTGAATTTATCTTATATCTGCCTTCCCATCCCAACCTTCTCTTTTTTTTTTCCTAGTTTAAATTGATTAAATGAAGAAAATGTGAACTAAAATAATTGAACCATTGCACTGTTAAATCAGGGCCAATGGTCATTGAGGAACTGATGTCCTCTATTCTAAATACCCATGTTTTTCCCTTCAGAGGAGAAATCAATCAAATAAGGAGAAATTCAAAGTACCCTTGCAGATAAGTTGAGCTTCTCCATGTTCGCTACATATGAGAGAACTTTTCTGGCTGACGATGAAAAGCAGGAAACATTTCCTTTTCCCAAACCATTATTAACCAATTTTAAACTACTCTCAAAAGATAGGTAAAACCAGAGCCACTTAGAGATAACCTGTGGAGTACAGTATGGGGCTTGTGGACCAGAAAAACAGCCATTATCTTATCTTTTAAGTTTGCCAGAAGGATTTTAAGTGATAATTACTTTAAAATCACTCTGAGGAAAGCGAGATTAAAAATAAAAGCAAACAAAATCAAATAAAGTCATCTGTTTACAAAATACAAACAAACAGTACAGCTGAACAATTTGTAGGCAAAGGTACAAAGGAAGACAATAATGGAAATAACCATCTAGAGATTGGATGATGCTTAAGGATGCCAGGCCCTCCTGGAGCTGTATGACAGCAATCAGTGATGGGCAAGGAGAGGAGCCAGAGCACTTCTTCTACAGGCCAGAGAATGAAGTGTAAGCAAAGAGAGGAAAAGACTAGAACACAAGGAGCTGGCAAAGGTCTGGGCTGCAGAAGGAAATCTTGCTTCCCTTCTATAAATGGATACTGACTGATGTCAGAGTACTGAGTACTCCTCAGATGGAGCTGGTGTGAAGCAACCTCCAGATTGTCTACCATGTTACAGAGACTGTGAGACCTTTAGCATTAGGTCCAAGTACATTGAGATGTTACACTAGTTATTTAGACTGGGATTTTTCTCTGTGTTCAAAACCCATTAGCAAACCACCTCTCTGTTTTGTTCTATGCATAATGGAAATTAAATTACCATAGTCAGGTCCTGGTAACAAACATTTTGGTTTACAGCAAGTGCTGAGGTAGCAGGTTACTACCTTCTCCAAGACAGAGTTCCACAAACATTTATTTACAACACATTGATAATAATTTTTTAAGGAAGTGCTGATTACAGGTTCAGCAGGTTCTCTTTATTTAATGTTGTGCTCTGAAGAGACACCTTCTATTAAATCTCCATGCAACCAGCTTTCAAACAGTCTGCCAACCTCTTTAGTGAATACATCCCATTTCAGTTTCCCTGCTTTGAGTAAAAGTACTGAATTGCCAGGGTCCTTGTGTGCTTCAGAGATTATTGTGATAACCATGAAATAACCGTATGCTAACTAATATCTCAAAATCACTCTTAGCACTGGCCAGGATAAATGCTTTCATTTTCTTTTATGGTTATTTGCAGAAGCCAAAAGCAATAAGGCAGTTCAAAGGTTTGTTAAGTCAGACATGAAAGAAACACATGCTTAACTTGATTAATGTCTATATATCTATCAGATGAGCTGTACCTGAGTATTTGTCATTCTCTTGCATCCCTCAAGATATGAGCTCAGGAGGGACTCTCAGGTTCTTGAGCCTATTATTTCTTTTCCTTTCAATTTCCAGGTCCTTTCTTGAGTTCCCCTGAAATTCTGTATGCAAATCTCACCCTTGCCCTGGAATGATACTATTCTGCACTTCATTCAAGAGGTAGTTTTGGTAATGTGTCTCCCAAACCTTGCCTTGATGATAATCAGAGAAACAGTTATTTACAGCCTGATTCAAGATATATTTTCACAGTCATATGAGGGGACACTATTACTGGATGGTTGTGTAACCACTCATCCTGCAATGTCTCTGTTGCCAGTTACTTGGATAAGCACAGCAACCCATTTCCTCACATCAGTCAGGACCATTTCTGCTGGGCCACACTTCAGGTCCCTTACTCATATTTTTTCTTGGCCTCTGCAGCCATGGTAGGATCTTCTCTCATGTAAAAGTATTTCACCCACTTTACTGTGAGCTTTATCATAGCTATTCATCTAGGTATTTTTTACATATCATTTTAATTTAAAAAAACTTAGTAAGTAGTATCATTTTAAAATTCAAGAAGGGTGTTGATAGAGAAAAAGCAGCGCTTAAAGGCAAAGTGGCAAACTGCCATTAAAAGTTAGAATTTGCATTTACTTTCTAGAGAATTTAATTTTTTAACTATACAGTTTTAGACCCTACTTTAAAATCCCTTAAAATATGTTGGCTTTTAAATTCTCTCTATGCTTCATTGTCTTATTTGAAGTTTAAAAACTAAAAGTATTTTAATTTGTGGAAACACTAACAATATTAATTTTCTTTTTTTCCCCCTATGCACTACATCATTCACATTTAAATATGAGCTTTAAACAAAAATGCCTAGGAAGTGAAACATAGCTGAGCATTCACCCTTGAAAACTGAACAGAACTGCTTATAGATAATTTAAGAGCACATGCATATTATGTTTGGCTTCCTTGGGAGTTATCAGAGAGATGCCAGCTCGTTTGCCAACTATTTCAAAGTAATTCAATACATAATGCATTCTAAATGTATGACACAGTGTGTGGGAAAATTGGCATTTCTGTAGTAAGTTCTTATCTAAAGGAAGAGGAAAAAGAAATTATGACAACTGCTTGTCAAGACATTTATTCCAGTGGCATCTGCCAATGTGGAAATGAAAAAAGAGCAGCATCAATGAGGTGTTCTTAAGATGTGATTTAGAGTGTGGGAAGTGATGACAAGTAGTAGAAGAAATTTTCTGCCATTAATATTCCTAGTAATTTTTTAAATACCCATGATGCACTGACTTTTACTTTAAGCTTGAATATATTTTATTGGATAAAGCTTTCTGCAGGCTTCAGATGAGATTTTCAGTCTTGCTGAAACTGTCCTGACCAGCTGGCCCGACTCACTCCACAGAGATTGCTTGATAGGAATTTTCCAGCACAGGGCAAAAAATATCACAAATGTTTCTGCACCATTAAGGAAAAAGACACAGTCCCACAGTATCTCTTGCCTTGTCCCTGCTGGGTGTCTGTGCTGGTCCTGCTGATGGCAATGACAGTGAAGAAGACTCTACCTGAAGAGGTGTTCAGGAAGTGATTGGAATCACTTGTCAAAACCTAGAATATTCAACTGCAAAAGTAAAAAGCAAATGGAATATACCAGCCTCTGCATGGCAAATACAAGAACTGACCTCTAGAAAATGATAGATGGGTGAGAGCTTTGAATGAAGTGACTGGCAGGTATGAAGAGTGCAGCAGTCCATGGTGCACAGAGCCAAATCTGGCATTAGCTATGCTGTTTATTGTGTGAGAGTGAATGCAAGTCAGCAGATAAAATGCCAAGGTAGAGGGAAATGAGAAAAATTGGACCTGTTCCTATTTCTTACTCTGTGCAAGTTCATCAGCCTTCGTGCCACAATTTCTTATCACATCAAAATGGGGGAAAAGGAAAAAAAGAAAAAAAAAAATCTTCCCTTATGCTTCTTTATAAACCAATGAAATTTACATAGGATTGTAGCAGTCAGCTCAGGGTAAGAATCATAAGAATCATCTCATATAAAACATAGAAAAAGAAGAAAGAAAGAAAGGCAGGGAAAAAAGGAAAAAATACAACCCAAATGGATCTGTAGCAAGTTGTTTTTCCAGCACTGCCTCTGACTATCATTTACAGATGACAGCTTTGTATCAGGATTCAAAATCCCCATTCTCAGTTGTTTTCTGCAATCTTCCTAGGTTTCTAGAAATTATGAAAACATTTGTAGTGAAAACCCTTTTTGCTTTTGCATGGAAAACTGCACTTAACACCTAACTCGTAGTCCTCTTTTGTTATTCCAACAGGAAAATGAGCCAGACCTCCAGTCCTGCTGTACTGTACCAAGAATTCTCCTTTTAATTCTGCAGCAGTTATCTGATCCATCTGCCACAGCCACTGAAAATTGTGGCTCTATCATGAACATCATTTAAATCCCAGGCTGCTCTTCCTGCAGCAAAGCTTGGCTGTACATGAGGACACTGAAGGGGAAAGCCTGCAGTTTTCCCCAGAATATGGCTTTCATTTACAGTTATGGAGTGCTCCTTTCAGGTTTGCTTTTCAGCCTATGTTTCAGGCTTCCAAGAAACACATGCCCAAGGAAGTCATGTGGATGTAGCTTGTGTGTACAGCGAGTCACTACAGTGAACTTCATGCTGCTGCCCTCAGAGAGTGTCTGCTGAAGAGGAAATGCTCATTTAGGAACTTGTAAACAGCCACCTTAGTTGCAGAGGCTGCTCCACAGGAAGAACTCCCACACATAGGATGGTGACATGTCAATGTGCAGTTTTAAGTGCAGCTTGAGTACTGGTTGCCACAGCTCAAAACTGGTTTAACATAATACACAGGTCTGAGGATAAGTTTTTAAAAAGCTGCTGAATTTTTCATTCTTCCACAGCTCAATGTATAAGAAGGCAGATCACCATAGATTTGGTAGGTAAGAATAAGGTAAGGTGGGGGAGGGGGAAAAACCTTCATTTATTATAACATTTCTTTATTATTTGGCTTCACATATTACCTTCTTGTACACTTTCCCATGAGGCACTTATCAGTTCAATTTGTACGCTGTGACCTTTCAACTTTAGCAGGGAGAAAAACAAAAGCTCTGGGCTTTCTCTGGCTCAGCCTGTGAAAACTGGTGGACATTTAAGCTTAATATACTAAAATTTCAGTTCCAGAGACATGCTGCACAGTACTTGCCAAATAGAATGCCAAGACAGTCACAGGGAAATTGTCTTTCTGACAGCACACTGTATAATGTCTGCTGGGGTGACTCCAGTTCCAGCAAGTCATAACTAGAGGTCACACAGTCTGGATGCACTCCTGTGTCCAATGTCTGTTTTCCACCAGGCCTAATCTCCAATGAGAAACAAAGGCAAAACACAGACATTTCATTATCTGAAGATTGAAAGAATGTTAATATAAGAACAGAAAAACAGTCACACTTGGGGAGCTCACAGGTTCATATTTTTCCTTGCTGTCTCCATCAGTGACCCACACTGATGTCCAAGAGGAGCTGTGTTTGCACTGAGCTTCCTTGGTGCATATCCCAGTCCACTATGCAAGGGTCTCTGGGGTCAAACCTGGCACCTCTGTATCCTTTTCTTTCAAGAATTTATCCAGTTGCATTTTGAAGAGTTATAAGCTTCAGACTTCCACAAATTCCTTTGTCAAAAGTTCCCCAATTTATTTGCGTGTTTCCTAAAAGTTATTTGTTTTGTTTGTTTGGAATGTGCTGAGTACAAGTTTTGATTGAGGACTCCCAGGTATAGTGCTGCAAGGTACAATAAGCATTTTTCCCTAGACTTGCTCTTCATACCCACTAGCAATATTATAATATCTGCCAGACTCAGTCACCTTGCTCACAGGTTGAAAAGTGGCTATTTAGTCATTCCTTGTTTGCTTTCAGCCCTTCGCTCCCTCTTCTCTGCCTTTCCCAGTTCTATTATACCTTTTCTAGGAGCTGGAAAGGGGTTGATGGAATACAGCAGGAGTATGCAACAAGATGATGGCAAAAATCCACCCTAATCTGTTTTGTTCCCCCTTCCTAAGTTTCTGACAATGTCTGCAATAACCCCAGTGTTTCTTTTCAAAAAGGGCAGCTCAGATTCCAACACTGTAAAATTAGAAGTGGGTTTTGCCTCCCTTGATATTAATCTATGCTGAATTTTACCTGCTATTTCATCACACAGAATTTGGAGATCCTTCACATTTAGCACTTATCTTTGCTATCCTGAGTACCTTACTGTTCATTTGATCACTTTGTTCAGAGCTTTCACTGACCTTGAGCACCACTCTCTCCCAAGATAAAGCTATATTAATCTCTGCTGGCTGGAATTCAGTGTGAAAACTCTCCAGGACTCCTAACTTCTCTTTCCTCTTCATCTAGCTAGTCATACATCTCAAAGATGAATGTCCACAGCAGCCTGGTTTAAAACCTTGTTGCATGCCTTTTGTTGGCTGAGCAGCTGGATCTCCTATATCAGTATCCCTGCTGAACTCTTCAGGAAAGCAGCTCTGACATGTTTCTGAGGAAAAAGCTTTGGCAGTGTTTGCTCATCCCCTATATATCATATTTACCCATGTGTATACTTTTCTTTGGTACAGGTCCTAATGATTTTCCTGCTACAGACATAGCAGATGTATTTATCTATTTATCCATTGTATCCAGATCTCTTCTGAAGCACTTTCAAAAATTGGTGTCATAGTTGAAACCTTCAACTCTCCAAATGCATAAACAAGAGGCTGTGGATCACAGTTAATTCAGTTCTGAGCTCCTTCAGAAAACAGTGTGTTATTAATAAACATAAGATCCCAAGTTCCCAAGACTTCTTGGAAAGTTTCAAAGGAATTTTAAGTTCCTACTTTTGCCTTACCAAACACCATTTCTATCACCGTAGATGCCTTTCATTTGTTGTTCTTCACTCTCTGCCACTTTCACATTGGACTACTTCATGCTCCTATTTGACCAGGGTATTTTTTCTAAGAAATTCACTTGCATTAGGGGAATTTGAATACTGATACTTCTGTCTTGTGCTGCCTCATGCTTTTAGTTTCTTTTCTGCTTTACTCTTTTTTTGGCGAAAACTCAATTAAAACATTAAAAAATATTTAGTGCTTTTGAAAACTGTCTGGCTAAGAACACTCACAATATTTATCCACCAACAAAGACTGCATGGGCAGCACCAGTAAATCATAACTTGACCTGAAGGAACCTGGAGTGGAAAGTGAAATCCATGAAGATTTTTAAAGCTAGCATTGTAAGTATCAAGTCAAACTCCTAGCATAACTGATGTCAGCTGGGGTTCTGGTTCACTACAATCTTTTAATCTGAATTTCTGCATTTAAATGACATTTTGCAGCACCAGGATTATGCCAATCAATCTGCCCTTCCTATTCTGTGCAGTCCTTGCTCTGATTCAGCAGCCACACTTTTAAGTGGGACTGTGTATTTCCCCATGTAAAGATATTGCGTCATGTTTTTTTAAAAGACACTTTTTCAGTCCTAGTTCTCATTTCCTAACCCCGGGGGATTATCTGGTATTCAGGGTTGGTGTCTGGGTTGTTACAACCTTAAAATCAAAAGCGAGGTGTAACTCTAGTAAGACCAGTGGAGATGACAACCATACAGAGCACCTGTAAGTATGCAGAGACTATGTTGCCCAAAAAAGATCCACACTTCTCATCCCAAGAAATTCTAATTTCCCTCTTCCAAGCTTCAAACCCACTGGCTACTTTGTCTGCACACCTGATCAATAGGACTGGATTCTGAAAATACCATTAGAGAAAAACAAATGTCAACAACAGAATTAGGGCCCTTTCATTTCTCCCCAGAAAATAGAAAACAAACATTGTAAATTGCCCATCAATCACTCAAATGCAAATGCTAGAAGTTCTTTTCCCTGTTGCAATTATAGAAGCTCCATGCAATAAAAGGTTATTAAGGCAATACTTAATGGCCTTATTCATAATTCTGAGCAAGCTTCATTTAAAATTTAAACCTACCAGGCTGTTTGAATGTAAATCACAATGCTCTAGAGTAAAAAAAAAAAGAAGTGAGAACACCATAAATTTCAAGTATTTTCAGACATGTCTCTTCCCATCATTTCTGTTACATCAGCTTTACCGCTCACTCTTTCTCTCTCAATTAGACCATTCAATATTCTTCTCGCAATGCTCTCAGTGTGTTTTTCCCATTCTTGGTTGAATGACTCTCCAAACACTGCCATAGCAGTGGAGGAGGGGTTGCCTTCCTGGAATCTGCTTACTTATCAGAATGGACATCTAAATGGTCTCAGAGCAAAAATTAATGCTATCAGGCCATTACAAGAGAGCCTTCTGAGATCATTAGGCAAAGCCTGACCGCAGCTCTGCGTGCACAGAAGCACTTGGTTGTACAGCCACTCTCAGTACAAGCACCCTTAGTCCTTTCCTGTTGAAACTTTGGTCGGAATTACAAAAGGTGTTTTTGTTGGTTTTGGGTTGTTTTATTTTTTTAACATTGTTGTGAAAGGCAGAACTCAGTTTATGATTAACTTAGCCAGACTGTAGACCTTATCTCAACTCATAATTAGCATGGCTACTTTTTGGAATACAGCCTGGTAGCAAACCTGCATACACAAGTAAATAATTTTTCCCACTCTGAAGACTTTGCCAACTTCACTTAGGAAGCATCTAAATTATTTGAGCTAAGAGATAACAGCATGTGAAAAGGACATGAAAATAATGAACTCCTTAATTTTTTCTTTTGGTCTCAGAAGCAGAAAGGTTTCCAGGAATAGGGCATGATAGGGTTCACCAGTTTCAGTCTGACATACAGCACATCTATAGTTGGAAAACGTCTTTTGATAGGTTCCATGACAAATCAATAAGAATTGCTCCACAGGAGGTTCAGCAAGTACTGGAATAAATCCAATTAGTTGCTAGGTAAATGCATTTATCTTTGTCTTCTAAACCAGTTTTTTCTTTCCTGAATGGTCTTTCTGGACAAGGAGCAACGTGAATGAACAAATGAATGCTATTGCAGCCAGGGCAATCTTTTGATTAAGGTAAATGTGGGCTTCTCACCTCTGCTGCTACATACTGATGGTGTGAACTGCGCTGTAAATATCAGTTCAAAATTACTTTTTGTCTCTTCTGTCCATTTCAAATTAAAGACAGAAACTGAAGACTGACTGCAGAGTATCTCTACTGTGCACGTGAAGAGAACAAAGCTATTTTACTGAGGGACCCCACGTTCAAGGCTCAGCCTCTAAAAGAAAGGCCTCAAGAATCCTGAGATGTGGTTCTTTCTTCCCTATTTATTAACCAGCACAAACATACAAACAGACAGAGAACAAAAACTATACCCCACAAAGAAAAAAAAAAAAAAAAAAAAGGACTGCATTATTTTTTACTACTTAGAATAGTTTTTATGCTGTATCATAGAAAAATACTATTTTTGACAAGTTAGCTATTACTATTTTTACATGTAGGACCCAAATTAATTTAGTTTATCTCTAGACCAAAAACAATACCTTAAAAATAGTTTAAGAAAGTTATTCTAATTCCCAAAGCAAGTACCATGAGGTTAGGTTTGGGTACAGAGATAAATATCTGCTCCTTTTGAATCATTCTACACTGAACCACAAAAGGGATGTGGATTGCAGGGGGGTTTTTGCCTGCCATAGTACTGCTACTGCAATCATGTTATTCCTTTTGAAAAATGAAGAACTTAATTCAGTTTATATGAAGAAGGTACAACTGGAAGCAAGCACTACATGAACAAGAACATACTTTGCTTAGGATTTTATTTTTCCCCTTAATGATCCATGAGATCCACACACATGTCCAAATGATTTTGAAAACTAATTGAAATCAGTTGTCCGGCAGCGGCCACAGAGATGATGAGAGGTCTGGATCATCTCTCTTATCAGGAAATACCACAGGAGCCAGGCCTGTTCAGTCTGGAGAAGAGAAGACTGACAGAGGATCCCATTAACGCATGTAAACATCACATGGCAAGTATCAAGAGGATGTTGTCAGATTCTTTTTGGTCTTGCCCAGTGACAGGACAAAGAACTCAAGGAACTCCACCTCAACATGAGGAAAAATTTCTTTACACTTAGGGTGGCAGAGCACTGGAACAGGCTGCCCAGGGAGGTTCTGCATTCTCCCTCTTTGGAGATATTCAAAACCCCACCTGGATGCATTCCTGTGTCACCTGCCCTAGGAAACTCCACTGTGGACTACATGATCTCCAGATGTCCCTCACAACTGTTCTGTGATTCTGTGTTTCTGTAAAATGAGTGAACTCAGTCAAAAAAATGCCCTATGGAAGAGGAAAAGAACTTTCAGGATGCTACAACCACTGTGCTACAAACCTTATGTCTTACCTTCAAGAGTTTAAGAAGCCATTTTTCAGATGCAAAATTAATGGATATTCAGTTCTATAGAGGGATTAAGAACATTACACAGAGAGCTTTTCTAGTGAAATTTTGCATTTCACAAAGGAAGACCTCTAAGGGCTATGTTCCATTTGCCGGTCGAAATGCAGCCCCAGAGATGCATGAAGTGTTGTCCAGCACATATATGATGTAGCCTCACTCTTCTCAATTCTTTCTAAGATTCAGGCAAGTTTCAGAGCTCTGTGACTCACTGTCCTCAGAGAGGCATGTTTATGTCACCTCACTCCCTGACTCCTTCAAAGGGCATTGCCACACGGGCATTGGTTTCAAAGCTCTCATTTTCAAACTCCTCCACATGCACTTCAAATACCACCTTCATGTCACCTTGTGAGATGATGGCATTATGAGAAACAGAGCCAGAAGACAGAAAATGGAGTAACGCTCTTCCTTCCTTCCTGTGATGCTCCCTTTCCTGGCTGCTGCGTACAGTGGGCGAAACTGAGAGACCTGCATGGTCAGTGTGGGGATGACACTTCTGGGAAGGTAATGTTCTCTAAAGTACCAGAAATGGTTTTTACCTTATTACACATGCACTGGAAGATGTTACAAATCAGACACTCTAGACGCAAGTTTTAAATCATGGTATATACTGGACGTGACAGCAAAGCTGAAGATTATGGCAACTTTCACAGCTGACGTATTTGCTGACTTGTGACAGTTCTCACTGGAGGAGGAGGAGGGTTCCAGGACATAACAGGAGACCTATCTCATGCCAGGTTGTTTCAGTATGGATTTTCTTCTTGGCTATTATGAAAATCCTTCTGTTAACTTGTCAGAGACACGATACCTGTGTGGAGGTGGTCAGAGCAGAGTTTGCCTCTGCACCAGAAGCATCTTCAAGATTTAGCAATTAGAGCATCCTTGCTGTCATTTATCCCAATTACAGGACTACCTGTCCAAAGGGTAGCATGTCTGGCAAGCTAGGTAACAGTCTCACTGCCATCAGCATGGGCTGCATTTTGGAAAGAGTGCTGTACTACATCATTCATGACAATTCGAAGGTCTAGTGGGCTCACTACACACACCAGGACAGAGGAAAGAAGTACAAATGGCTCCTCCACCTCTGTGTCCCTGGATGTGGGTAGGTAAGTCCTGGAAATTTCCTTGTTTGCAGGAGAAATTTTACCAGAACTTGCCTCCAACTATTACTTACGCCACAGCTTTAATTACTCAGTTTTGCCATTAAGCCATGGGCCATCAAGTTTTAATGCAATCTTACATTGTTGATTAAAACATTGTGTTATTTCCTGAATGTCAAACAACATATGACAATAAAGTAGACATAAAAGATCAGGAAAACAAATGTTCAGCTACTTCAGCACTGAATGCAAAGCATAAATAACTGATCTTTGAATGCTTTTGTATTTGCTTGAAGCTTTATAACAATAAAATTGACAATAGTAATTAGTTTGCCTTTCAGAAAAATGAAATTTGAATATTCCTGGATTCTCCAGAGCCCAACAGCTTGTAGCCAAAACATATTAACTTGCTTCCATTGGCTCTCCTATTACTGTTGGTGACGAATTTTTTTTTAAAATCAAAGACTGAAATAGCCCCAAAACTCTTACTATTTCTTAAAGCAAGTTCAGATCTGCTGATGAACAGTTGTTTTATCTAACATGAACATGAAGTTATCCACATCATCCTAATCTTCACATATACACAACAGAGAACTACAGATACCTCAAGAGAATGACTCACAAAGTGATGTAAATTAAGTGGGTCTGATGAATTACCTTCTCGAGGGGCCTATTTCTCTCAACTGATATAAATAAATCTTAGGCTGCCTAACTTGGGTTTAGCAAGGTGATGACATTCAGATAGACACATTAAATTATATCTATTTTCCAATTTTCTTAAAATATGTAGGGTTTATACATTAGAGCACTTCAAATTAGAAAAGATCTTCAAAAGCATAGGAGAGCTATCTGGCTTCAAATTTATTATCTCAGTCTCTTTAAATATTTAAAGAATATAGTTATCTTTGCTCCTGATACTCTTGCAGTCATGTCTGCCCCCAGCTGAATCCCTAGGTCTAGGAGGAATCAGAGGCACAGAAGAAACACAAATGGCATTGATCTCTTTGACTTTGATGAATTTCTGGTTATCATCCATAACCAAGATTGAGAAAATAACCCCCCAAAGAACAGAGCAACTCAGGTGTTCCGAAATGAAAACATCTCTGGAAAGGGAGGCTTACGTCATACCTCTCATTTTGTGCCTGCAAGCAGCAGTCAGCAAAAAGAAAGACCACCAGAAAGACTCACCATCTCACAGCAGCAGCTTTCTTCAAGTTTTGCTATATACCATCATATATGCTACCATCAGCTTGTCAGAAACACTGCTGTCATTAAGAATCCTAATTCTCCCCCTCCCATTTCTCACATCCCTGAGGTTATTTCTCATCTACAGCCAGGTTATTTACTCTGAGCAACCACTGACCTTCCCAGAACTGAGGAAGATCTGTCAATTGTTGAAACTAGGAGAGCCTGTCTGAGACATCACCCAGCCTTTCCCTAGGTGGTTGGTTTTACATGAGCATATTTCACTATAATATATCATGCCAACAAAACCTCAAATCACCACCAGTTATTTTCGATACTGTGTGGAAGAGAGGAGAGGTCTGCAGAAGGCAAATTTTATACAAAGAAGGAGATTGGAATGCCAGAACAGACTGACTGGTAGCCCAGCAAAACAAGGGAACAATCAGTCCACATGTGCCCACAAGGTGACAAAGGGATCAAGCAAAAAACCCAAATAGTTCTGTTTTGCCAAAAACTTACACCAGATGAGTCTAGTGTCCTTTTCTGACAAGGTAACCAGCCTGGTGGCTGAGGGGAAAGTTATATACATGACTGACAATCATCTCACATGACACTCTCATAAACAAGCTTTAGCAACATGGTCTAGCTGTAACCAGCCTCAGGTATGGGCAAAAGGAGTTGAAAACCTGCTTTCATCACAGGGGCTATTGGTGAGTCACTGTCAGATGGGGAGAGAGAGGCTGGCAGCTCTCTTTCACTCAGTGTTTTTATCAACAGCTAAATGATGGTACACAGAGTGCATAACAACAAACTGTAAGTTGCAAATGCCTTGAAGGGCAGGATTAGAGCTAAAAGAGATCAATAATAGCTTGGAGGGAGGGCATGAAAACACTATGAAGAAATTCAGCAAGGACAAGTGCTAATGCTACACTGCAGAAAGAGAGAAATCAAGTACAAAATAAGGATTGAAAGAAGATGTGAGCTGTAAAATGGGTCCAAACTTTCCCATGTATGAGTAGCATGAAGCTTTGCCTGGGGCACACTTGAGAGGGCTGCCACTTGTGAGAGACAGGAGACATAATTTCACTCTTTCCAGCACTCTTTTAAGTCCTTTTGGAGTGTTGCACTTAAAGGCCAAAGGGGAAGCCCATCTGGAGAGATTTAAGAGGGTAATAACTAGTGCTGAGAACATCTGTTCCATGAGGAAGGTGGATGGTGAGGCTTCTTCACCCCATGAGAGCCCTGTCTCAGGCTGCTGCAGCTGCTTGTGCCCTCAGGGACTGTCTCCTTCCACAAGGCTCGGGCTCTTTCTTTACAATTCACCTTTCCACACTGTTCCCAACTTTTAAATTGTTCCTTTTTCTCATTTGGCAAGGAAGGACACACTATATCTTCCTCCTGAATAAGGGTTTCTAGCCCCATTTGGTGTTCTCTCATCTGGGCTTCCCACTGGCCTTTCCTTGCTCTTCTCACCCTTTGCTGGAGCACCCCACTGCCCGGAGTGAGCTCAGGTCACCTTTCATCATGTTCTTGCATCTCTACTTCTAGGTCACCCATCACTTCTCATGTTTCCATGCCCCTCTTCTTCTCTTTTGGTATATGAAAAAAAGGGTCAGCAAGCCTGTGGCAAAAGCTGGGTAAGGAAAAATATCAGCCAAAGTAACTGATGACTTGGCTGATGGCCTTAAAAAATGTTTCAATATTTGTGTGGGCATGGCTCCAACAGCATCCACAAGAACTATTAGGAAAGGGGATGGATTTCCCACTCAAGAGAGCGCACGGAGGACTTTTGCCTCTCAAGTGACCTATATGCTTTTGGATATTACATCTTTCTAGTCAACTTCACAAATATATTAATGTTTCTAAACTGTGCAGTAGGGATTTTGCTCCCGTGGTGCTCTGGATCCATAGCTCATTGACACTTCTTCCTGCACCACCTCAGGGGCAAGGGGACATCAGGGGGCACCACCCTGAGCAGCAGCTGACTCACAGCTATGCTCCTCCCTCACCTGGCCCCAAAGGAGACCCAAACAGAGCCCTGGCAAGCCCTGTGCCAAGGACATACTGGAGGCATGAGAATTCATCCTGCCTGTGTACAGCACTGCCTAGAGATCACTGCTTGCTGTCATGCCACCAATGGTTTGCATTCCTTGACAGGGAGAGCCAGGCATTAGAAGTCTCTAAATGTGGCTGCATTGTTGTTTGTAATCCATGGCCAAATCCACCTCAGTTCCTGCACTCCACACAGGCTGCACATGAGGCAGGTTCCCACACCTATCCCCCAGGGCTGACACCTCTGTGCCATCCTAAGTAGCCATGGCACTGCACTTAGTGGAGTCCTGCCTGTGATGGCTGTGCCAGAACAGAGATGTTGGGGCTGCAGGAGGCATGACACAAAGCAGAGGCAGCAAGAGGGTGACAGGTAATGGTCAGTTTTCCTTAATGGACATTAACTACTACTGTAGTTTTCTTTTTGTCAGCTTGTACTTTCAGAAATTCACAGAGCTTCCTCATTTCCAAGGCCACTTTATCTTGGGGACAGGACAGAAATGAAAACAGACTCACGTGTTTGTCACTCACAGGCACCTTTACACAATGTTCCTCATACTCAGTGCATGCGTCAAGTGCTGCTCCTGGGCTGGAGCCTAAACGTCCTGTTCACGCAGCTGAGCGGGGTAATGGCATCCAAGTGGGGAA
The DNA here is from genome assembly GCF_965231275.1 of Zosterops lateralis. Taxonomy (NCBI): domain Eukaryota; kingdom Metazoa; phylum Chordata; class Aves; order Passeriformes; family Zosteropidae; genus Zosterops; species Zosterops lateralis. Next base: position 69,498,299 of record NC_139764.1, on the reverse strand, counting down.
GGAAAGAATGAATCATTATTCCCTACACAAGTCCTGACCCCACCACCTCCCTGGCAAATGAATGCAATGCTTTCCAGGGCTCTTACAGTGATACTTTTGTGAGCCATCAATTATTTATGTACCTAGTCAATAATTTAAATGTCCTGGAATGTGCATATTACAAAATAAATGCCTTCATTCTTTAAATTTGCAAGGATACCCTGCTGGCACTAGCACAATTAATGACTTTATTAAGTCTTAACAGCAACATTGAAATACTGGATTCTACTGCTTTGATGGTAACTCAGCTGCATTCTACACTTTAGAAAAGTTATCCTTGAAAGAACACACATTAGACATGTGCAGAAGTTTTAGTAAATTAGGGGTAAGGTACCTGAGGGTTTGAAAGAAGCTGTTACATTAAAAAAAAAAAAACAAAAAAAAAAAACCAAAAACCAGTCACTTTCCCTTAATATAAATTACACAGAGAGTAAGAAAATACTTCTAATAGGGCTCTTGCTACCATACCCATTTGCATATGAACCTCAGTGACAGTGGAGATGCAACAAGTGTGATGTGACCAAAAATGATGCTATTCCAATGAGGCAGCATCTGCAGCAGGTGCAGGATTGCAGTAGGCTTGGGCTCAGCCCTGAGCAGGGCACAGCCCTTGTGAAGGCTTCCTGCAGCCCCCTCTTTCCTCCTCTCACATCCCCAGCTGGATATAGGAGGTGTTCATCTGATATTGGCAATTCACACCAATTCACTTCCTCTAAAAAGGTGTCCAGGTGACCATGCTGTCATTTTAACAAGGCACCTGGACAAAGGGTGGCTTCTGTTTGCTCACAAGTCTTCTATAACTGTTCCATTATGATGTATTACAAATCAGAGTTTCAATATAATTGAAGAATTAAACCTAGATAAGCATTTGCCCTAGAAAATGAATCAGTTTGTCTTCTTGAGGGTGTTTTGGGACTGTGATTCTTGTGATCTGAACTCCTTTTTTTTTCAGGGATGCTAATGAATACTAGAAAAGGAACTGCAAGCCATTTGTAACAGCATCTTTTCTAAAATCTTGCAGATGGTAGATGAGCTTTTGATCAGTAAAAACAATCCTCCCACCCTTCATCTCAAAAAAAGTTATCAATGGAGCAGATGAGTGACCAGCCCCCCTTCCCAAGAGCATTTCAGGGTAGAATGCTGTAGCATGAGTATCAACAAGCACCAAAAATGTTTACAGACAAACTACACCCTTTCAGAAATGTTTATCAATAAAATTTCTTCTGTAATGAAAAAGGGTCAGTACAATTTTATGTTCAGGTCCAGGTAATGATGTAAATCAAGGAACAAACAGGAAATTGGTCCATCATTAATGTGTTTCATTAAGAACCATAGGATGTGGAATAAACAGAGCAAGAGGTAGGAGTTCTGTGAGGTACATGGGAACCCAATGTACTGCGCATCATGAAGGTAAACAACAGCATGGACTTTCTGATGGCTAACAAGGACTGTGCCTGTGCTGCAGCTTCCACCAGACCCGTGATGGTTGCTCACAGCAACTCTTTTGACAAAGTCAGAAGGAACCTAATTCTTCAAATCTTCCTGTCAGACAAGGTTGGAATTGGTCAATATGTTTAAATTAGCTGGGGCAAGAGGAGGACAGGGCTGGTTTCCAGAAGTCTAATTTCCTGTTTTCTGAATTTCTTTGTAAAACCATTTTTTTATTACAAAATCTTTATTCCACTAGTATGCTGTTCCTGGGTAGAAAACACAAAACTGCTCTTCTCTGTTTTGTTACCTAGGTAAGGAAGATGAGATGCCATATGAGGAAGATAGCAAACCATAAAGGATCTTCTCTCTCTCTCTTCCTCACCATCTATTTATCCCTCTAAACTCTACACTTGACTAACAAGAAACACATCTAAGGGCTTGGGAAAGAGACCTGCAGAGTGACATTATTCCCCTCCAGGTGCTGTGCGGTTTCATTTTTGTGTGTTTGTCACAATGAATTCGTGGCAGTAGCACAGTTCCTACCCTGCTGATCCAGAGGACTGCAGGCTGCAATGCACCCTGAGGGCCTCTTGGTACTTGCAATACCATTATTCACCTTCTTTTGCAAACCTGGTGGTTCATGCCACCTGCCTCTCAGTGGGAAGCCAACCACAAAGTTGGGGTATTTCCTTATCTCCTCTCATTCCTGTCCATCAGTGCTGGGTAGGTTCCCCAGGAGTCCTTTCCCTTCCAGGCAGGAAACACTGAAGCTTCTAAACTCAAGTGCAAACTCTACCACTCTCACTGGCACTTTTCTCCCTCTCACACAGCAAAGAATCTCTCTGCCTTAATCCACATTTGTTATAAAGCAAGTGGGGTATTTTGTATTTCCACTAACGTGATGAGGATCTTTCTGACATATAAGGCCATGTTTAAGTCTTTTTTAAGGATATACAAGCAGATTTCTGCTAGACGACTTTGAAAGTACAGGACTTTTGGATACTCATTATCCCTCTGTGAGTTTATACAAATATTCTTTTTCTGTGTTCTAATCAGGTAACTTTATTTGACTTACATCTCAATTTTTTATCTTGGTTTTAAAATAGTTTTGTATCTTTTATTTAGGAAGTTAGAGTACAAAAGCTCCTTGCTGAGTTTCAATTTGAAAAAAAAAAAGAAGCCAGATGGTACATTTAAACCAGAGGCTGGTAAGAAACTTCTATTTCATCTGTAACTGAGAAGGAAAATAAATAGTTAAATCTAAACAAAACTTAAATGTTTTTAAAAAAATTCTATACCTGAAGTAATGTATCCAAATATTAAAAAGTGTTGGTCAAGAAATTATACAGATCAGACAATATATCAGTTATCAATACTTCATTGAATATTAGAGAAGTTCAAAAGGTTGGAAAGAGTCCTAAAATTGTGCCAAGATTTACCTAAGAAAATTAAAATAAATAAAGACTGCATCAGTTGGGCAACAATCCAAGACAATATAACTGATAACCTGACAGAAGAGACAGTTATTAGGATGTAAAAGTAGATGAGACAAGTAATGCCAGTAATACAGATTTAAGGAAAATCAATTTTACCAAAGAAATTTGATTACCTTTTTGTGATATTACAAGTTTGGTTGTTAAATTAATAGCACTGATATATTAACTTCAGGTATTTTAATATAGTAAAAAGTATTGGAGGAAAAAAGAGTCAACACTGAACATCAGATTGAAAATTACAAGCACAGGTTCTATAAACAAGATACCATAACTGAAGGGGCGGGTTTCTAACAGGTTCATGAAGACATTAAATCTGCAAAATGTTCAGTGGTGAAATGGAGTTATAAAACTGATACTGACCCAAGTATGCAAATGACCTGAAGAACAGAGAAAGGGAGCAACTGGAGTGACATAGCAAAAGGGTAGAGAGGAGAAGATACAAATATTAAGATAGTGAAAGTTGACATCCTTGATGCAGCCCGTTTACAATGCACACAGCAAGTTGCTCTTCACAGAGAATTTGACAGAAATATTTTCTTTCTCTCCTCACATACACACACACACACACAAATAGTGAACTCTGCAGGACTATGCTTGCAGTCTCATCAAATTGCTTAATTGGGTTTTCTAAAACTAACTACTGCCAGTCTCCTAGCTCTGTGATTAGTAATGTATCTAAATCCTCTTTGGAACCTTGTGAATCTATTAATCTTCCCAAGAAAGTATATAAAGCTGATTAAACAACATTGAAATGTTCCATGAAAAACATAGCAGTAAGACAAAAAACCCTCTGAAAACTTATGATATGTATATACTCACATGTTCAGCCTCCTAGAGAAGAGAGCTAATTCTGGTACACTGAATATCTTAAGAGATTATTTCTCTCTAAAGTTCCTTTTTCATCACAGCATTTTTGTTTAACTAGTTAAGATAAAACCTATCAGTCATGGAAGAGCAGAATGGAAACGGCTTCATTAAGGCGAACCCTCTGATAGCTCCCTTATTTCTGAAAGTTAAAATCTCTTGAAAAATTAATCACAGTGAATCTGGAAGAACTAATTTTAAAATGCGAGAACATGAGAGATGCTCTACTTCTAGCCTCGAGTGAGATGAGATCAATATGTTAAATTAAGTCTACATAAAACCATACAGGAGAATTTGTATAGGCAACACTTATTCCCATTTGGGAGAGTAATTGCAGTTTAGACAGTGAAGAGAAATGCAGTGAAGAGAGATTTGGCAAAAATATCACTGGCTAAAAGTAATGACAGAAAAGAACTGCACTGAACTCATTCATTGCCAGTCAGAAGTCAGTATCTGTTATATTAACTTTTAATCTTCTGAAAAAAACCACACAAATACACAAAAAAACAGAGCTGTGAAATGTGAGCTGGCAAATACATGAAGAAAAGTTCCCCAAACCGTGATGCTGATTCTAATTCCTAGAAAATTTCTACCTATATCCAAAAGGAAAATAATCAAAGCTGCAGATATTTGGGAAAAAGATTACAGAATTGATCACGAATCATTAAATTTTGATTTGATTATCATCCACCTTGTATACAAATTTTATAATTTAATACACACAAACACACAAAGGGTATACATATGCACTATTTAGGCTTTCAAATAATCAAGGAGAAACTAATGGCTTGCATTATTGTTTTGTTGGGAGTGGAAAGAACAAGCAGAGTCATTATGCTGTTTTTCCCTACTGCAGTTTTACTCACAATAATTAACTACTAATTGAGCACAAGTAGCATTAACAGCAAAAATAACTCACACTGCTGCAGAAAGCAGTGGTGCTCAGGCTTCCAAGAATTTCTCTTATATCAGTGGTTCAGATATTTTGATGCTTTAACCTCTTCCCAACTGCAGTGTCTGGACAAAATTCCCAAGCTTCCTGTTTAGCTCACTTTTCCTCCCTTGTCTTAGTTTGAAAAGACAGGAGTCTGTAAAGGAAGGCAAAAGCCTCCTGTGAAGTGGGAAAGGTAAACCCCCTCCCTCCTTCCGAATTACCACAATTTCAAAATAAAAAAAAAACAGCTCTCAGGCAAAGGTATGGGAATGGGAATAATAGTTATTTACTAGAAAAAACTAAAATAGAAAAAAAAGAACAACAAATGTAATTAGTACAAACAAAACTACTGATACAGTCAGAAAACTTGACACCCTGAGGAGTCAGGGTGTTGGTAAAAGTCCAGTTGGATGGTGGCTGTGCCTCCTGCAGTGGCAGATGAAATGCTGCTGAAGCAGAGATCTTGTAGAAGGGTATAGTTTTCTGTGAAGGTCTGGTGATAGAGTAGATGGGCTTGGTCCTCTTCTGGGAATCCAGCAGGGAAGAAGCTGCTTCTCTGGGAATCCAGCGAAGATGGCTGCTCCTCTGGGAATCCAGTGAAGAAAACTGGGGGCCGATGGCTTAGACCAAGCTTATTTTATGCAGGTAGGAATGCTTGGTTCCTCCTTCTGGGTGGAGCATCTCACAATGGGATGATGTACCTTATCAGTCATGCAGTGAGTCACTTAATGGCCCATTAGCAGGAGACATCTCCCCGGAGGGAGACATTGTTCTTGGAAGAGATAAAATAACTGCCCCCCACCTCCAACAGATGGCAAATAGAATACATTCTTATCTCACAAATCCAAGACATCCCTGAATCCAAGTTCCTGAAATAAATTGGAGACTATGCCATGATCTGTGCCCCCCGCTAGTTAACACATGAATTACACAGAATAACCCTACCTGGGCTGTGCACCCACCCCTGTGCCAAGGGCAGGTTTGTGTAGCTAAGGGAATTGCTGCATTACAGCTCTGACCAGATTGGATCCATACTGACAGGGCAAAAATTCACTTCACCCGAGGCAGCAGAAAACCCCAGCTTCACATTGGACTGTGTGTACACTGCCTTGGTCACCAACAGGAGACCCCAAAAGGATGCTACTGATAATCTGTAGTCTGTAAAAGGTAGTTTTAAGAGGATTTTTTATGTGCTGTCAACAGATCTTTTTTTCATCAAGTAGTTCATCATTCTGTTAGTTAGCTATACTTGAAATATTCAGATCACTGTAACTAGAATTGGTCATTATCTGCATACAAAATATTTAAATGGAAGTCAATACAGGAAACAAGCATTTCACCAGTATCTTCTGCTGCTGCTGGTGATATGGTATTAAACAATAGTAACAGCAGAATAAGGTGGCCACAGTCATTCTCCCTTCATTAACTCCATGGAAGATGATAATTACGTTTCATAGACTACTTTTTCTCTAAAGGTCTGATATTTTTAGTAATAACATTTGTAAAAAACCACTCCCTCTCTGGTTTCTAGCAAGCAAGCCAGAACTGTATCTCTATTGTGTCTCCACTGAGGACCATGCCAAGAGGGCTGTTGCTGCCCATGCCACAAGTGCAGCATTTCCGCAGCCTGCAGCCACCTGTGCCAGCAGCCTTCAGCTACCAAAAAAATCTAGCTACAAAATCCCTACTAGTGGCTTCATGGTGCTCACTTAGAAAAGTAAGTCTATGTATGCCATGCACTAGTCCATGTGCAAGGTATTTCCAGCTGATTTTGCACCTCAGAAGGCTTTAGGGGATCTAAGCAAACCAAAACACAGGTGGGAAAAGTGAGCTACCAGGCATCAACCCCTTATTTTGCAAGAGAATTTTCTTAGGGAAATGTTCTTTAAAAGGACAGACAGCTTTGTTTTGAGAGAAAGTTGGAATGTAAACACTCTCTTTAGAAGTAGCATCTGCTCTTTTTGGTTTTTTTAGCATATGCTCTTTTCATTTACAAAAGGGTTTGTGAAACTTTTCCAGGCTTTTAAAATTTGTATATTCAAAACTTTCAAGACAACCATCAAAATCAGAACAGGTTGACTTTTGTTTACTTTTTGATTGTTTTCTTCTTTTTTCACAGAAAAAAAAAATTCTTTTATTCTAGACAATTTAGTAACAAAGAGCAGGTTTGGGAACCCTTGGAATTTCTCATGAGAGGAATAATCAAACTCCTGCCAAAGTCATTCCCAAAGAGTGCAGCCTTCAGCACAGGGGATATAAAAGACTGAAAAAACGTTTGGTACTCATGGTTTCAGGCTTCATTCTGGGTTGACAGATGATATCTGTACTTTCATGACACAAACCTTCACTTGAAACTGGATGTAAAGACAACACAGAGGACACTGCAGTCAATCCTATATCTCATTCTGAAAAAAATTAAAATACCAGCCCCCCTAAAATAACACGAATTTCTGAGCTTAGTGAAGTCAGTGAGAACATTGGCTTTTATTTTGGTGATGAATAACAGCATAAACCAGTGATGATATGCCTGGCCTTTCTTGTGAGGAAGAGGGCTGGAAAGGGAAGGAGGCAGGCAGTGCACAGGCTGAGCTCCAAGGCAGGCAGGACAGCAGGGGGGCAGGTTTATTGCTCTCAGGAGAACAAAAGCTCTCCTACCCCACATGAAGAAAATCAATACAGGAGGAGGGGCAGGGCGAAGTAGAACGTGCTGAGTATGATTTAATCCATGCAACAGTTACATAGACCTAAACAAGGCACTGTATTTACCCAGGCCCTGTCTTCAGCCTCTCTATCCTTCAAAGCAGTAAGAGGGTTGCATTGGGAAGCAGTGCAGCAGCAGGCCTCTAGCTGTGTTACATTTCTAACAGGTTTTCCAGAAATCTCCATGCTTTCTCTGGGAAAAAACTTGGGGCCCTTAATCATTCATGATGCCCATAGATGTTTATGGCTTCCTAGCACCACCACTTCCCACCTGTATGTTCATGGATAAAACTTACACATGATGCCAGAGGAAGAGCTTTCTGGTGGAGTAGCTCAGTCCATTGGTGTTTGCAGGCTGCTTGAAATGGCTGGAAGGAGGGGAAAAAAAAATCTCTTTGTTTTATAAAATGCAGCTGTTCCAGGGAGAGGAGCAATAGTTACTGCTCACATGAGAGCAGATGCCACAGTAAGAACCGGTAGCTTATTTTCAAAAAGATAAAGTACAGATAGTTCAGTGAAAAGCAACAAAAATTGTGTAATGCCCTAGAGAGGCTGATTTAACAGGAAAAAAAATCGAGAAAAACTCTTAGGAGTGTATGAGCAAGGACTGATAACACTACAAATATGGGAGCAAAACAACCTTTGTCAACACTTAGGCCCTAGTTGAGGAAAGACTATTTACATGCACACAAACACACAAGCAGGCAGCTCTGACTTACTGCTGTTGGCATTTTCCTAACATTTGATCATCTGGTTGCTAAGCGCACTGCTACATTACCACTTGACATTTATGCTTTATTTCCAGTTTATTACTAAAGGTAGGAAATGAAGCACTCTCCTACTCTCTTAAATTATAGTCATCTTGCTAATAATACTGCTAAAAGCCCCATTCCATTTCATTTAATGAATTTAGAATACCTGATAAACATTCAGATACTGACAAGCAAACCTATTGTCTTCTGCCTGAAGAGGCAGGCCCTGCTGAGAGCGTTTTCTCGTTACAGAAAAGGGTTCCTGAAGTAATCCTGCTCTTGTGATCTGCATGGAAACTCACTAGAGCCTTCCAGAAGAGTTAAAAACATACAGTAAAGCAAACCTACAATAGCCTCAAGTTGCAACATCAAAGAACTCAGCTACTGTAATCCTAAAGAACAGGTAGGGTGTTGTACAACTGAGGAAACAAAAGCAGAAATCACCATGTGTTTTCTCTGCCATCAGTCAGCAGGGCAGTAAATAGCAGAAGCAGTTTAATGTAATGCAGTCCTGAGCATCTGACTGTGAGGCCAGCCTTCCCTGCAAAGGTAGTTTATCAGTCTGATGAAATATCAAATGTAAATTTTGCCAGACTCATCATCTCTGGAAGATTTTGACTCACTGGTGGCTGCAGTATAAATCACTTAACAGCTGAACTACCCGGGTCTTCTGTGCCAGAGGAAAACATGTGAAATGAGAGCTTTATCTTATGTATAAATAAGTGACTAGGGTGACCAGCTCAGTTTCAGATGTCTGACTTCCAGACTGCCTAGTTAAGCATCCCACACCTCAGGGTCCATCTAGAGCAGTGCTGAGTATCTCCAAACTCCTCCTGATTACAGTGGCAACTATAATTTTCCAGGTACTGCCAGCAGTGAGAAAAACATTATACTCTGATAAAGGCCTCAGAAATATAGTTGAAATCTTATTCCTAACTCCAAGCAGACAGGAGAGGTGGCAAGGATAAGTCTTGTACCCTGGAAACTCCCACTGTAATGGGCAGCCAAAGCCAGAATATAAGCATGTGCCCATCCCCAGGAGAACACAAAGGCACCAACTCTTCCACACATTTGAGTGGGAAACAGGCAGCAGGGGCAGCCCAAGAGCCATGGAGACTTCTGTAGCTCTCCCCTTGCCTGGCAGAGGTGAGCACACAGCTGTAAGGATGGGTGCAGGAGACTGGGAGGCAGTTGTGGTGTGGTTCGAGCCTTCTTCCAAGCACAGAGGAGGAGATCCAGGAGCAGGGCCAGTTCAGGGCAGGGCTGGAAATTATATTGTAGAACAGGGAGTTTGCCTATCCTCTGTTCCCCTTTAGTCTCTCCACACTGGTTTACCCAAATCAACACATAATTTTTCTACCCCCCCTCCTTATCTGTCTCACAAATCCTCACAGTCCTGCATGTCCCGAGTGCACAACCACAGCCCTCATTCATCCTTGCCCACTCCCCTTCTTTCCCCTGACAGCCTCTGGTTCTCACAGGTCTGACTGTCACCCTGTTCCTGCAGGCAAGCCCAGCCTAGGAGCTGCTGGGGTAGCAGGGAAAGCTTAGGAGCTGCTCTCTTTCTTCCAGATAAACAAGTTACCACCTGCCAGATGCTCTGCTGTGACACACGCAGCAGCCCACACACAGGTTCTTCTCTTCTGCAGAGGAAAAACAGAGTTTAGCCCTACACACAAAAATAAACCTGCAGGAGAAAAGCCTGCAGATGGGGCACACTCCTGTTGCAGCTGGGGCTTGGCACTGCCACTGTGCTGTGGGAGCTGGAGCATGAGGGACTGCTGGGTCACAAACATTCCCTTGGATGGCAAGGAGTGACCAGAGATGTTTAGAAGAGGACAAGTGGGAGCATCAGCAGAAAGCAACAGCACAGAGACAAGGATTTCTCTGAGTGGGTGGATGATTCTGGAAGAAAATATTCATGTATTTTCCAAAATAATTAGAGTTCTCCCGAAGAACAATTTCTTTTCTGGTAGAAAATATCACTGCTATTTAGTATTAGTGTGCCTTGCTGAAAATCTACCTAGTTTTACCTCTTCCAGCTTTACAATGTATAAACAGCTTAAGCTGTTAAGGAGGCTTTGGAAAGTAGAACAACAGGTCTGTGCTCAGAACTGTGACAGAGTGAGCCATTGCCATCAGCACAGCGAGCCAGGGAGGCTGCTCTGATACCGCACAGGTGCACAGAACTGGCATTCACAGGTTTCAGCAGGTAAAGCTGCAGATCACTCCAAGTTTAAGCCCTGCAGAGACCTGAAAATTGTCATGTCACTCCTCCTGCCTGTGTTGGTCAGTGTACAAGCACAGTGTGAAGCACTCGTGTGAGCTGTGCAGAGTTGTAAGCACAGTCCAGTACCTCGTGGTCCCAAAGAGGTGCTGCAGCCATTCTGATTTTCCTGGTATCCACATGAATTACAACTATGGCCTGACAACCAATTTTTTAAAAAAGTTATTGATAATAAACATTAAAGAATAAATAAAAGAATAAACGTTACATCAGTGACTAAACTGCCAAAAACTTCTATATGTCTATAAACAAGGCCATGTCAAGATCTCTAATTTTATCTTTTGGAGCTTTAACACAAAAAAAAAAAAAAAAAAAGGATTTTTCTTCTTTATTATATGAGGTAGTTTTATTGTTTGGGAAGGGACAGCTGTCAATCAGCTGCAGTTTTGGTCTGTATGGAAATGCCTGGTAATACTCAAATGTGCAACTCTGGTTATTTATGGGCTAATAATCCAATATGTGTTGCAGTTAGTCCTCATAAACACTAAGTTTTAAGAAAAAAAGAAATAGTATAAGGTTCCAATATCAGTGTGTATCAATAACATTGCTTTTGCCTATGTGAAAAGCTGGTACCTGAAAATTTCTTATCTAAAGCAAAGAAATCAAATATTCAAAGTCCAGAATTTTTTCTTAGATTTTTATCTCATGGCCTGAAATACAGATGGCAGATGTGACAGCAATTTCCATCCTTCATCCTTTCTATCTAGGGCTTTCTAAATATCTCTTAATTATATGGCACACTTTGGATTGTCAGATTAAAAAAAGGTTTTGTTCATGATTTTTCTACATTTCTGCCTAATTAGATCTGCATGCCAGAGGAATCTCTGCACTTTGCCACTGCACTAAAGCTAACAGCAAAACTTAGACCAAATCCCAGAAGAACTGTGAAGAATATGCGCTTATTTTGCAGCTTTCTAAGGGCTTCAACACGCTTGTGTGACTCCTGGTTCCTGTCAAGGAGTGGTACTTGGCAGGCCCCTCCAGACTGCACTTTGCTAAGTGAAGCAGGTGTATTGATTCCTGCAACAGTAGCCCAACTTTTCCCCAGTAAATGTTTAATCTAAGAGGAATGTACTGTATCGTACAGTGGCAGGTGCAGAGAGCCTCCTCTACACTCCCACAAGTTTTACCAGTCCAGCTACCACTGTAAAAGGCAGCAGAGCACTGGGCAGTGCCTTACAGGCAACTCACCCGTGCTGAGGAGACACAGCTTAGACACAGGAGAAGGGAGTGTATCTAGCATCTGTTTGAAGAAAGAAAATAACAAATAATTAGGGAAGAAAGTGAAACTTCACTGAAGCCAGGAAGTAAGTTCAGCTCCACATGTACTGACTCCCGAGGCAAAAGGTTTCTAATTAAAAATTTTGTTGTGGGAATGCATCGCCAGGCACCAGCTGGAGGGAGGAGAGAATCCCTGTGTGTTCAGTGAGCTCTCATCACTCTTCAGCCTTCCCTCACCACATCCCAAAATAATCACGGGTGGTGGGTGTGGGGCCTCCTGGGAGTAGAGCTCCAGCACATACACAGGATCTGCAGTCAAATGGAAAGTGGTACCTCTTTCACAGCTACTTTTGCCCAGTGATTGCCCATGGGCAACCTGGAAACCAGTATTTTTCTAAATTAAGGTCTCATTTCAATTGCAAGGTGGCATTTTCCAAATGGAAATGTCTTACATCAGAGGAACATGATGGTGCACTACGGGAAGGGATAGCTTCCTTCATTTCCACACTGCCTCCATCTCAGGGACAGGAACACCCTGTGTGAGTATCACGCCCCAGCAGTTGTGTCTATCGTGTACCATCTACAGCTTTAACCAGACCATGACCAAATTGTGGCCAGGTGTGGTACGAATATAAATGAGATCCAGCATTCCTGGGATGCCCTAAACAGTGACTCCAGAACAGAGGCAGTTTTTAACCCTTGTTTAGTATAATGCAGAGAGGCAGAACTAAAGGAACTAGGTCTAAAGGAAAAGGAGCACAGTTGGCAGAAGCCAAGTAAATATACAAAGGTTTTGTATTATCCTTGGTTTTGCCTTACCCACTTCTTCCTCATTCTCTTGTTCCCTGGGATAGCAGAGGAACAGGTGGAGGTTAAGAAGAGTCAACAGAGACTCACATGTTGTCTAACACATACAAATTTTACATCAGTGTTGTTAGGAACAGACTGAATACTTCAAGCTCATGTTTAAGAGCTGTAAGGAAGAAATTACCCTTACAAACCTGAGTGAGAAAATATTCTAGATGTATTCAAGCACATTACTGGGCAGCAATAGCATTTTTGGGCAGCACCAACAGAATCCCCTAAGTAGGGAGCAGGAGTGGGTCAAAGGAGGGGACAGTTCTCTTACAAAAGGGTAAGAGCCAATAGTTTTAAGAGAGATGACCACATCCATGGAATATTGTTCAGAGAAAACCCGAAATGAAAGTGATCCCTCAACTGCAATAACAGATGGACTTTTCATCTACAGAAGTAAAAGCCAGAGTGCTTGCTGACTTCCCATAATGGAGTGTTCCAGGAAGGAGGACAACAGAAAACACTGCTGTGTATAGCAGAGGAATGACACTCAGCTCTTCTTTGTTACAACAACAATTCTACCAGCTCTTCATTGTTACAACATCTGGCCAGCATGGATCCTCTCACCCACCCAACATCCACACCTGAAATCTGCACAATCACATCACAAGCTTTATCAAACCATGCTGCCTTTTCCAGCGTCTCCAGGATATTGATCCCATTATGGAGGCCCCAAAATTCTCACTCAAGAAGAGTTTTTATTCATGAAAGCCCTTACAGACACATACAAACACACACATTCACTCTTTCCTGCTTCAATAGGGTCTCCTTTCCTCTTTCAGGTCAGCCATGGAGATCTGAGCCATTGAAGTGGCCCAGGTGAAGAAGAAGGTTGTGAAAATTCTCGTGTTCCATTGACTGAGATTTTTGCTTACATTTCCACCTCTAAAATTTCAGACATTTCATTTTCATAGAATGCTTTGAGAATGGACCATAAAGATTGTCTAGTTCCAACCCTGCTGCCATGCACAGGGACACTTTCCATTAGACCATGTTGTTCAAAGCCCTGTCCAAACTCAACTTGAACAGTTCTCCATCCAGATTTCTTTTAGACCCCCTTTAAGTGCTGGAAGGCTGCTGCAAGGTCTCCCAGGAGCTTTTTCTTCTCCAGGATGAAGAACCCTGTGTCTCTCAGGTTGGCTTCAGATCAGAGCCCCCGATCATCTTCATGGTCCTCCTCTCAACCCTCTAGTTCAAAGACTCTCTTAGATTTTACTCTTCTGGATTTTATGTTGGGAGCTGCAGCTCCCTATAACCCCACAGAAATCTCCCTCTTTCTCAGTCAAGCTGTCTTTTGTCACTGAGACTGCTGAGCACGCATATCAATTGTCAGTGATGTTTTCTCTTCACAAACTCAGCATAACTTTGGATCTTGGATGGGAATCATGTGTCTTCTTCATCAGCATCATGTGCTTCATCTCCTCCATCATCAACTCCTTTTTTTGTTTGTTCGTTTTAGTGATTGTCTGTATTTCAAGATCAATCGACACTATTAAATGATCAGTTCCTCTTTTTTGGATGGTCACCCTCCTCATTAAACTGTTCGTGCTCTAGGTGGTTTTTTGGGGAATATTTGAGCACTCCTTCAGAAAATCTACACATCTCTCTCTGCACTCCACAGTTGCCTCCAGTATCATGTCTCTAATCCTCTAATCCTTATTTTCAAGACATGCAGAAGGCTAAATTTTATCAGTAAGTAGATTTTGGCAGAAACTCACTCTAAGGTAGTACATGGCAGAACGTCTGCTTACACAAGTACTTCTGGCTGCCCCTGGTCACTGTCTCCCATTAGTCTGCTATTCCTAGCCCGTGGCCCTAAAAAAGAAGAGGACAGAAATCCCACCAGACTTCCTAGGTTTCCCTCTTCCTTTCTCAGAAGACATGTAGGCACAAAAGAAAAAAAAAAAAAGAAAAAGAAAAAGAGTGGCTTACTTATCTGAGTGTGCATCGTATTACAGAAACCTAATAAGAAACACTGTCCCAGGCTTCCCTGATCGCTGACATATGAGCCTGGTGCAAGAAAGGTGTCAGCATTACCTTTTCTCCCTGCTGCCTAAAGGATACTGCCACCTTTGGAGTCCTTTCTGTAACCATCTTCTTTGCAGAGTTTTGCTCAGGCCAGGCTTTCAGGTAACTAGAACATTGCCAGAGCAAACAGACATAATTTTAAGAAGTAAAATAAAAACAAAATTTTGGTCATGTTTTCTTGTTTTATACAAGCATAAAACCAACCAAACAAATCAACTACAAGTACAATAACAAATTCCAAACCAATTATTCTTCAAAATTTTAACAATAGCTTTTTATTCCCACCTTTCAGAAGGTGCTTTTTTGGTCATTTTCACATGCAGCAGCTTCATTTAGTTTAGTTTTAAATTGACAGCCAAGATTGCCTGTAAATTCCTGGTTGAGAAAGCTGTGCTGCCAAAACAGCAGACTGACTCCTGTGTCCATCTGTCCCAGGCACCTGGATCTTTTCTTCCTCTTTACAGCTGGCTTAGAATTATTTTCAGTCCCATATGATTACAATGAGCTAACAATGTTTTGGTGTCTTCAGTTCATAGTTATGAAAAAAAAAATGGATCTCTTTGAAATTTGGAGGCTGGGAAGGAAGGATATTATCATTTTACTTCCAAGTTGTTCTCATACTTTCACCTGAGACTTCTCTATGGAGCAAATTAGCTTGTATTGAATACCCTGTACAATACTGTTCAGCAAGGCCTCAAAAATATGGTTGATAGACACTTTTCTTGGTGCTTTGCTAATAATCTTCTCCTTTAACTTTCCTCAACAGCTCAGATCTAATCCCTCATTATTTCTGATGCAACTAACATGCTATGTCATACTTTTCATGATTTTGTCTCCTCACCCATTTTTTGCAAATAAAAATTCAAGTAGAAAATGGGCACTGAGTATTTTCTTCCCTCTTACTTTTTCCATTTACTTTTCTGGTTAGTGCTTTGGAGAAAATGTAGAAACCTATTTATATTTAGGAATGATGGCCTGTTCAAAGTACTGAAATGCAGTCACCATCCCTGGATGTGTTTAAAGGAAGACTGGATGTGGCACTCGGGGCCATGGTTTAGCTAAGGTGTTTAGGGCTGGGTTGGACTCCATGATCTTAAAGGTCTCTTCCAACCTAGTGATTCTGTGTGATCCTGTGTGTGATTCTAGGCACAATTACTTCCACCCCCTTTTGCAGCATTCAAACCTTCATATTCCCTCTCTGCCTTATCAGTTCTCCAGCCTGGATGATGGACAGTACATATTCTGACAAATCTTGCCCCAAGTAGCCACCACACCTCAGAGTACCCTTCTCATCCATACCAAACAAACAAACAAACAAACAACCCATCCAAACAAAAATTAAAAAAACCCCAACAGGTCAACAGGTAAGCTCTCAGACTTTTGCATATCAAAATAAATCTTCAGTTCCGCTCTCCCTCTCAAATTGAATTTTCAGTCCTTAATTCAATCAGTGGAGGAAATGGACTACCCTCCTCTGGGCAGAGGAGAGGGAGGGCAAATGGGAGAGCTTTCTTTCAGTAGTAGTTAAGGGCATTCCAGTAAGAGTTGTTGCACAATAGCAAATGGCATTTTGTTCTTCAGATGCTGACAGTTTTCCAGATACTTGGATTAAATTAGAAAGGCGTAGTAGGTCTGTACAACAGTGCAGGGCTTGAAAGTTTAGTTCGGTTTTGCAGCAGGCTGTTAACTAAAGTCATAAGCAAAGCAGCAATAATTATTTAGCTGGAATGATACTTATTACACACACATTTAGCAGTTTTTAGTCAAAATAGCAGTGGCAGAGGCCTGGTTTACAGGCACCATTTGGGATAATGCATTCTGAAGGGATGTTGTCAACATTTTGCTCCTTGCAGAGAGGCTGAGTAAAAGGGTTTAGCCATTTCAGTTGGGCTGTAAAAAGATTTTCTTTGAAGAAATGAAGAAAGTCCCATTAGCTCTTTGCAATACCTGTGGTGTCTCAGTCTTTCTTTAAGCCTCCCTTAATCTTCTGTGGCACTCCATGGATACACTGACAACAAGGATAACAGTAAGTTGTTTGGAAAGTATTTCAGTGACAAAGAAAATGCTGTGTAAGGGTGGCAAACAGAAAATCTGTGCCATAGCTACTGTTAGCTACAACAAGGTTTTCTACACACACCCATGTGCTGGGATTACCCTCAGACCCCCCCAGGTGCCATTCCATCTTTTGTCATTCTGAAATGCTGGCATGAAAACCAGGAGTTTGCTCAGTCAACCCCTTGCAGGCATCTCCATGGAGCACAAACAGACACTATTGGGGAGTGAATTCTGGTACTGAATCAGGCCTTTGCTGAGAGTCCTGCAGGGAGCAGAGCTGGAGATATATTTCACCAAAAATCTTCCAGTTCTTCCAGAGATTTCAGGTGGGTTCCCCCACCTGATGTTTGATTCCCCCTGAGATGTTCAACAATTCATAAAGCATGTTCCACTGCCTTTTGAAAAGGACACTGGTGAGGACAAACGTGTCCCACTGCCCCACAAAAAATTCCCAGTTCTGTGTCTGAAGTCCTGGCAAGAGCCTCTCAGGGCAGGCACCCAAATGTCCCACAATTGTGTCAGCAGTTGCACACTGGCAACAAAGTTACATCTACAAGCAGTTTGAATGCACAAAGCATTTTTTTGAACTGTCAATAGTCTTTGATAAATAATAAAAATAAAATAAATCAAATCAAAACAGCCAATCAAACCAAAACAAGACAAAAACCCAGCAGGAGCACTTAGATAATGATTTTTGCAGACAGGCACCAAGCGTGCTAATATAAGGGCTGAGAAAAGGCAGACAAGGCTGATTCTCAGAAAAAGCTTTAATCAAAAGCTTTGGAGCCGAATTCTGTCTCTCTCTGCTCTCAGCTTGGATGGTTTAGTCTCTTCTCCCTTTCTCAAAGTGCAGGTTTCTTTTTCCTTAGACTGGCTTAGAAAATGCCCTTTTCAACCAGCAGCTATCCATGTATTTTCATAGCCGTAGAAAACTCTGTTCTAGTAATTCAAGAAAACAACCTGCATGGGTTTACAGCTTATTTTTTTTACATTCAGATTTCATCTGCTCTCTTTGTTGTTTTTTAGTTTACATCATCACCTTTTCCAGTTTTACTTTTCTTCCAGTCTTCATCCTCAGCAAGAAAAGGTCCAAACCTTTTCTTCCTCTTCCAAAGCAGAGTGCTCAGAAACAGGCACTCAGGACTTTCCTTTCTTACTTTAAACGAGTAATTATTTTCCAGGACACTCACTGAACTTATAGGCAGAAAGAGAGCAGTCAGCAATGTGCAGGAGAGCTTGTTTCCCTTCTTGCAGCAGAGCACTCCCAGGCAAGTAGATGCAACATTTGCATCTCCATCCTGCCCTGAAACACGTTAATCTGCCCGTTCCCAAGGCACCATTTGCATAAAGAGCAATCTACAGGAGAGCCACCCAAACAATCTTGCCTCTGCATCAGCAGTATAGCTTTTTTTTTTTCTCAAAGGAGCAAAGCACCTTTATGTGTTAAACCATTTCAAGTAGGAGGTATCCCAATAAAACATTAAAGGTATTTTAATGGGAGGGCAGCCCACTGGAATTTTAACTACTATTCACAGAGCAAAGTGTGTGCAGAGAAGCAAAATATACAGAAGCACAGGGCAGAATATTCAGTCAGCTTTTTAAAGGTGTCAGTGAGATCCGAAAACCTTACATGACCTGCTCTTATGATAATAGCGTAAAAAATAAGAACAGGAAGAAGCACCCACGAACCATCATCAAGAGATTTAAACATAACACTATGCATAAAAAATAGCATTGCTGTATGTTTTATTCTTACTCTTTCTTTTGTTGGGGTTTTATTTAACTGTCACTCCCCCTTAATTCTTTCTTTGACAGTCTCTGTCCATCTGCCTCCCACTCTTCCTTTTGCTTGTGCAGGAGCAAACCCTGGATGGTGCAGTAAATCCTTCTCACATTTCCTTCGTCACACTGGAGACCAGAAACTGACCCCGAGCGCCAGCCTTACAAACACTGGCTGTGGTTAAACGGGGAGGAATTTGGAACACCCTGATACAGCCATGGCACTAACAGCATGTAGAAACGCAAATAAAGGGCAGGATAAAACTCACAGGGGAAATACCCCTTTGCATATTTTCTAACAGCCAAACAACTGTCTCTGTGCCCTCGATACAACTTTGGTAACATTTATATAGGATGAACTGGGGGTTTCTTCTCTCTGTCAATCTACCCTGTGCTTAGGATACAATTTGTGAACTGACTGCATCAATCAAACAAAACATTAGTGGGGCCAAAGTAAGTCCAGCACCAAATAGTTCCTCAAACTGTCCACTATTTATTTATTCTGTTTGCAGCCAAGAAAACTTAGAAACCCATTCTCATTTGTGGTTTTGGATGGCTACTCTGCATCACCAGTGGCAGTTTCAAAATCCAATGTTATTCCCTGAGGTTCAGACCTTGACCTGGCATGAACAATCCATACTTGTGCTGTTGTTTTCCTGTATCAAACTTAGGAAGTGTGTGAACAAGAGGTTATTTCTTTGGTGGGAGCAAATGCCAGGACTGGTTTCTACTATACATGAAGTGTTTTAACCCATTTCAGCTGAACAACTGTGCAACAAAAATTGCCTTGCTGTGCATTCCAAGATAATACTTTAGCCATCTGAACTTTATTGTACCCCGAGCTGCAAAATTAAGGGCATGTAGGAATTACCTGTTGTGGCACACAAGTAGCATCTGCCTTTATTAAGTTCAGGACAATACACCTCTCCAAAGTGCCCCTCTGTGACACCTCATCATTTCTCTTGGCACAGTAACCTATATAAACGTGTACAGAGCCTGGTTTACCTCCCCCCAGCCAAACCACCTTCAGTGTATGAATGAAGAATAAATACTTTCTGCTTTCTCCTACTATCGAGATCAAGTGAAACATCGCTTTGGTTTTCCAAACAGTGCGAGTGCTTTTTTTTTTTTTTTTTTTTTTTTTTTTTTTTTTTTTTTTTTTTTTCACATTTTCTTGGCAAATTTACTTCTAAAGAGCTCTAAAGAGCTTTCTCTCTTTCTCTCTCTCTCTCTCTGTCCTACGCTCAGCACTGGCTGCAGCCCTGTGGGCAGGACGTGGCGGTGGCCCTGCCTTCCACCTTGGCAGCCCTCCCTCCCCTCCCCACGGCATCCTCCACACCGAGCTGCTCCTTCCCACCACGGGGGACAAAGGAGCCATTGTGTCCTCACCGAGCAGCAGCAGGGTTTGTTTTCGAGCCCTCCGTCCCCCGGACGATGCAGCCAGTCCCTCCCGGCTCCACACAGAGCGGCCCCAGAGACACCCACGGCCCATTTCCCTCCCTGCTTCCCCAGGGCCGCCCACCACATCCCACCACACAGTCACTGGGATTTGGCTCTAAACTGGCAGCTCTCCAGGGGCACGAGCTGCCCTGGAGCCAAGTGATTTCCCTGCACACCTGAGAACACGATTTTGTGCTTGTGAGCACATCAAGTGTCTCTGTCAAGCTTTAGCACCTGTACAAAAACAGGGAAAATACAGGAGAAGAAGAAGCCATGACAAGGTATTCTCTTGAATAATGATATTTCTCCCTTCCAAACATTATCACCTCTAGATATGTCTAGGTATGAAGGGATTTCCTTTTTTACAAAATGCTTCCTGTCTAGGTTTTGCTCCTGACTGATGATAAAATTGCGAGGAGTTTGTCAGGCATCAGTGTAGCTTCAGCCTCCCATGTGCACCACAGAGAGAATACACAGCAGTGTGCTGGAGCAAGAACATTTTCTTCTGATGAAATATAACTGCAGGAGCACTTCAGCCAAGGACAGGCTCTTTGATACAACCCTGTGTACTCCTATGGGCTGGCCAGAACCCTGTGTCTCTGGGTACAGCAGGTGATTCTTTGCTCTTTGCTCTTGGTTTCTATTGATGCTGCTCAAATGCTTTCTCTCCTGCATATATTTTCTTAGACCATATTTCCAGTTTTACTGTTCTGTGTCTCTCTCACCTGCTGTTTGGTCACTGCAAAACTCTGCGTGCACATGGTTAAACAATACCCTGGGAAATCCCACCAAAGCTCCATGCTTTCAACTCCTCTGTGAGCAGTCTAAATCCAGAGCTCACATACTGAACAAGTCCTTTTTTCTTTTTCTTTCTTTTTTTTTTTTTTTCTGCCCAGCTCTGTGTTTATTGCATTTATTCATAACAGAAGGGCAGCCATTTCACTCACCAGCTCCAGTCAGTTTAACCCAACCCATAATACCATGATTGTAGTCAGCTTGCTGAGAGCTGGAAAAATTAGACATACCTGTTTGTAATGAATGCTGATAATTACACAACAAACAAACAACAAAGCAGTCTGCTAGATCCTATCACTTCCTCAATTTGGACACATTAACATTGATAATTGCATACTGTGGAGGCTCAGAGGCACTAAACGAGATTTCATCCTCCATACTCATCATAAAAGACATCACCAGAGCAGAGAAACTTACACTCTAGGAAGGAAAGGACACATGGCATTGCTTCTGCAGATGCACAGAACCAACCACTCAGCCAAAGATGTAACACAGGTAGAGCTGGAACCAAGTTAACTGAGTGCCATAAATACCTGCCACTAGCTTTGGCACCAAGCCAGCCTTCTAAGACAACTCCTGGACAAAACCAAAAGATCTTGTGAGAATGTACAGGATCCACAAATCCCATTTCTATGTGTAACAATTTTTTAAAATTTCCTATTTTTCTATATATGAACCATCAAGACTAATGGAGCTTTTATATCTCACTGTTCATGTGATGAAAATGAAATATTTTTAGTCTTTATGGGGAAGGATGTACCATAGACAGTGACCTTTACATCCAGATGCTCCATTTGTGTATAAATGGTCCAAAATCCTCAATAAGCTTATTTCTAGATTCCTGATTTTCTGTTATCATCAGTACCTGAAAGTGTGATTCATAGAGAGATGCTTTGCTATATAGATTATCATACCTGGAACAAATCCATGAATTTCCAAACTTCACCAACTTTGACCTTCTTTTTTCCCTTTTCCATAATACTGAACAGTTATTGTAATTGCACTAGATCAGAATATGAAAATTCTCCTGACCAGCATTTAATTCTGGTGAAGACAGACTGATAGAGCAGGGGTTGCTAAGCCTGTAGAGGAGACAAAGGTCTCCTGGTACCTAAAGGGTGCTTGCAAAGAAGGTTGGAGAGGGGCTTTTCATGAGGACATGTATGATAGGACAAGGGGGAATGGCCTGAAACTGAAAAGGGCATGTTTAGAATAGGTATTAGGGAAAATTTCTTGACTGTGGGGGTGGTGAGACACTGGAAAAAGTTGCTCAGAGAGCTTGTAGACTCCCTGTCCTGGGAGGTATTTAAGACCAGGCTGGATGGGGTTGTGAGTAACCTTATGCAGAAGATGATCCTTAAGGTCCTTTCCAACACAAACCACTCCATGATTCCATGATTAATTTGATTTATGCTTCCATCTCCAAAGACTGCACTCTCTCAAGTCCTTTTTATTCGTATAATACAAAAATAATGCAATCTACACAAGTACAGATACCTTTTAAAGCCATCACTGCTTTCCACAGCTTGCACTTGCAGTGGGATGAAGTCTCATTTGCCCTGCATTTCACATCAGCTACAATTATGAAGACACATCAGCATGCTTGCAAGGCAGCAGCATACAAAAAGCCTGATCTTACAACCACTGATGCTGGAGGCTGAAGAATATAGAAACAGATTTGTAATAAAGGGCTGTAATAAATACTTGATTTCAGTGCTCATTTTACACACTGTCATGAAAAAATCCCATGTGCTTTAGATCCCTCAGCAGGACACTGGCAAACTCACCACATGCCCAGGAACTTTTCAGGCACAGTACAGAGGTGCCTTGCAGTGCAAGACGCAGACAGTCTGAGCCTTGGGCTTTGGGCTCTTAAGTCTCAATTTAAGCAGGATGGATTCTGCACAGAGCTAACACCTTATTATATGTTCATGTTCCTTTTCCAGGTCATTCATAATTCTTCACCTATCAGGTCTCCCTACTTCAGTTCCTCTCATCTTGGCACATTGGCACCAAAAACATAGATCACTTTAAAAGTGGTATTTAGCCAAATATCCCACTACATCAAAGATGAAGCATCTCAGAAGAACATGAACATTTCAAGAGAGTTTTGCTTGTGACCAAAATGAAACCTTCCAATTGGATATCTGAGGGCTTTGATCTCAAACTAGGCATGTCAATGAGGGCATTCTTTCACAAAGGCATTTGAAAGGCTCTGCTTTGTATTTTGTTCCCACAAAAGATATAGAAAGACTTCAGAAACCTCAAGAACTTTCCATGGGATGGAATGACTGTTCTTCATCCATTCCTGCTGTAACACTTCACAGGGGAGGGGGTCAGGGAAGGATGCTCATGTCAGCCATGTTGGTCATTCAGAAAAAAGAGTGACTGGAAATATATTACAGGTTCTCCTCACTTTCCTTTAAAAAAAAAAAAAAAAAAGAAAAAAGAAAAAAGCACTGAAATTATATCAGAAATCACTAAATGTTTTGCCTAATTCTCCTAAAAAAGCCAAATGAAGAAAGAAATCACTGTATTAAAGTCAGGTTCATGATTACAAAGTATCTGGGAACCTCTTGTATCAATTTTTTCTTTCTACACTGTGTCCAATTAGTCCTTAGTTTGCTTCAATCTTTTATATAAGGAATAGGGTAGCTTGGTTCTTGTCTTTTTAAAAGACACTTGGTAGACATTTTGTGCAAGTAATTACCGAAGTTGCAATAGGGAAAAAAAAAAGAAAAAATAAAAGAAGGCTATTTCCTACTCCATTACTGTACATTAATATATCTTCTCTGACATTTACTGTCAGGACTCAGTTTTTCTTACCATCAATCTACTTCACAGAATTTAGTCGCTTATTGGATGGAAAATTTTGAGACTAAGAATATCCCACAGTCCTTCTGTTGCATGATGATTCCTACCACTTTAGGTGTCTTTTTTATCAATCACAAGAACTAGAGACTTTTCTGAACAATAAAATCAAAAGTGTGAATAAGATTCAGAAAATGTTGCCTTTGCAAGACGTGCCCTCTCAGGGACAAAGAATTCCCATTTACTATCTACCTTTTGGCCTTTCACATTTCTTGAGTGTAAATTGAGTTTGAAATCAGGGCAGAATACAGGTTGAAGCCCCAATTTTTTTTCATTTTAAACAGATCACAAGTTATTCTTCTGCCAGGTAGACTCTTGTATTACTCTCCCACTTCCTCATTACATTGCAGACAGTTTATATGGTCACATGAAATTACTATCAGGATAAAAAAAGTGTTTTGTTCCTAGTCTTCTGAACTTACTCATCAATAGCTTTCTGCTTTGCATGTATCCAAATGACTCTTTAATGGGAATGAAGCACAAACTGGATTATTTCAGCCCAGAAGGGTGAAGCCAGATTACAGGAGAAAATCACTGCTGACAGAAGGTCATGCAGCTCAGGTACCACTGCACTGGGTCAAAGAGGCCTCTCAGCCTGCTGGGCAGACTCAGACCAAGCTGCAGGGATGGCTCTCACACTTGCCCCACACCCAGAGCTGTGCCAGTGCAGAAGGATCATTTCCACATCCCCCTTCATCTCAGATAACATATTTATGTATCTGCACACAACCAAAAGGGGTTACAATGAATTATGCTCAGAAAACGCCTGAGAGGAGCTGTCAGATAAAGGCTCCATCATTTTTAGCATCCTCAAACAGTTTTCAATAAAGAAAGAAATGGATGGATGTCACTGGTTGAAGGGCTCACTTCCAGCAGTGAAATATAAGAAGGTAGCAACTGAGAGGGTGCTGAAAGTTTCTGATATTTTTCATGCCACCCAAAGATAAGAAGGATACAGTTTTCAAAGCAAAGTTATAATTCCTATTCACAATATCAGGAAAAATCAAGAATACTCATTTGATAATTCTGACAGAATAATCTGTCAAATGTGAGGGATTGAGATTAAAACTGAAGAGTGAAAATTAACAATGCAGTGCAAAAAGGCAGGGATCTGTCCCAAAGCAGCAACAGCAAATGGTAGCTTCTTCAGGAGTAAGGTCTTTGCAGCAGGGGCATCTTGCTTGTTGCTTATGCAAGAGGTAGCAGGGTTATAATCCATGTGCAGTGCTGCTAGTGC
This sequence comes from Zosterops lateralis, assembly GCF_965231275.1. Lineage (NCBI taxonomy): Eukaryota > Metazoa > Chordata > Aves > Passeriformes > Zosteropidae > Zosterops > Zosterops lateralis. The sequence goes on along the minus strand of NC_139764.1, from coordinate 69,473,515 downwards.
CACTTGTCACATTGACTAGTGACAAAATGGGCTGCACAACTGGCAAGTCTGGAAGGTGAAAGAAATTGCTAGGTTCCACAAAAGATTGTCCAATTCCTCTAGAACACTTCCAAGCCCATGAGAAAGGCTGCTTGTTATCTCACCTGATCAAAGGACCTTGCATTCCATAGGAAATAGCAGGTGAATAATAATAACCCACCTGAAGAGGAGGGACTCCATCAGCAACCACGAGATTTCTCCTCTTCCAAAAGGTGCAAAGTGGGATTCCTGTGAGGAAAGGAGCTTAAATGTTGTGATGTCTCCTTTGCTTAAGCTCCAGCATCAGAGGCAAGCTGCTCTAACATGATGAATCAAAGAGAAAAACAAAAAACAACCCCCCTAAAAAAACCCAAAACAAAACAAAAAAAAAGCCCCAAACCAACACCCCCCACACAGGGTTCCAGTTTAGAAGGTGCAAAAAGCAACTGCACCAAATGAAGAATTTTATATCCTTGATTCAAGTATCAGTGCCTGACTTCTTGGTGTCATCCAGGATATCACCACCACTCACCTCCTCCTCTCCCTCTCTATCCCCCAAAAAAGGCCAGAAAAAGTCTCTGCACTGCAAGGAAATACTATGGACAGAAGCTTAATCTGTCCATTAGTGAGGTGCAATATCTAATAGGTAACTTGGCCTTCCCTCATACTCCCACAGATCAATGCAAACTTCTGGTTATTTGTAAGATAAAACATCATGCCATTAGCAGAAGCAACTCATGACAAACAGCTCAGGCGTTTAACTTCCACAGAAGAGTAGATGTTGATTTTCGCTCTAGCTCCAGCAAAATAGTGATTAATTGGAAGCTATTCAGTGTTCCAGTGCCAAGGTGGATAAAAAGCACCAAACAACATCTTGTGAACATCTTTGCTCTCTGTTATTAAAAGAAAAAACTGCACATGCAAGATAGCTGTCATGGTCAGTTCTGGTGACTTCATTTCTGTCTCTCTTTTTGAGGCACAGGCTAGAGGCATTTGATATAACACCACAGTGCATGTTTCTCTATTCAAGAGTGTCAAAGAGTGCTGCCAAAGCAGAGATAGATATGCCATGGGCTTAGACTCAGGAGGAAATTCAGGTGCATTTTCAAGTAGAGCTGTCAGCTTCCAGAAGTTTTTTCTCAAGGAATGGAGCAAAAGAAGCCCCAGAGCACAGCCTCATGCTAAGCACAAGCCCCTATGACCCCAGAAGCAGCAGCTGACCAGAGAAATCCCCACTTTTCCTGTTCTCCAGCTATCTCATTCTCCCCTGGGCAATGCTTGTGACACAGAGAGATGTAGATAAAGCTCTTTCAAAATTGCACCAAAAAAAAAAACAACTGGAAGGTTGGAAGGTACAGGGGAGAAAAGAAGTCAGACCACATTAGAATTATTCAGTCTTCTGACCTGGCCCACAACAACTCCTCTCTTGTGAGCAGCCTTCACTTACTGCTCTTCTTGCACACACGTAGACAAGCCTGAGAACTCATTTGTCTTCCAGGGATGTCTTAAGCTGTAATGAATGTTTTACAATAGAGCACCATAAGTCTTTAGAATGAAAGGAGCAACATAAACTCAAATAATTTGCTAATGAAAACCATTAATAATAAATGTAATTGCAGAGCTTTTGTAATGACTCAAGATCTTCAGAATATTTCAACATCTGCATTATCCATTTATGATTTTAAAACAGAGGAAGATAATAGAATTTTCACAGAAATCTTTAAAAGGGATGAATTCTACATAATTATTTAAAAAGTAAGAGTTTCTCCTGGAGGAGAAAAAGTCCAGGGAATGGAGAAAAAAGGAAAGGGAACAAGTCTTCAAAAAATTGTATCAGTTTCTAGGCCATAGAAGTATACGCACAATTTAAGATTGGGTGGGAGGAACATTATGACTAACTTGAATAGAGTCAAGACCAACCATGGATTATGGCAGTGAAGATCACCATGGGGAAAAAAAAATCATCAAAATTTAAAGCAAAAAAGTAGCTAATAAAATGGGTGAAAAAAACAAAAGGAGGCTGTTTCCAAAGAAAAAAAAAAAAAAAAAAGAAAATAAGAAAGGTCACATAAACCAAATAACATATAATCAGAGAATCTTATATCCCATTTATATTCCTCCTTATGTCATCACATTTTCCTTACATGATTATGTTGAATGTTACACAATATAAACATGTGCAGTGGTGTCGCTCCTCCTTAGAAAACTTCCAGGACTTTTCCAAATTATTTCTTTCTTCAAGACGAAGAGGTTTTTGATTTTTTAACCACTGCACACATCATGAGTCAAGACTTATTAAATAAGCATCCAGCAGTACCAGACACCAGAACTGAACAATTAACTGGTCCATTTCTTCTCTCCATCACCTTTTCTAGCACTACAGTCTTTACATACTGGCTGATAAATCAGAGCTTTTTTATAGAATAAGAGCCACCCCCCAAAGAGAGTTTCCTCATAATAAATTTTTATGATACCAGGTTTTTATGGTATCTTCCCTGCCTCTCTTTTCAGGACCCAGCATATATTCTAAGTAGACTTTTCCTCTCTGTTGATGCATTCTAAAAGTGTTAGTAAAATGTAAGCAAAAACAAGATTAAGGGGAGGAGCCACAAAAGCTTTAATCAACCCCTACACATTGCAAATAATTAAACAATTGCTTCAAACAGAATTCCATGCTGCCATCTTTGACCTCAACAAAAACCTGAGTCAAAATTACAAAGCCAGGCCTCAGTAATACCAAATCTTCAGCAATGTTATTTATCACTAGAAATCCAACAGGTATTATTTTAGTTTGAAAAAACAAACAATCACCCCCCCCCACCCCAAAACAAATCAACCCACCAAAAACCCCAACACCCTCCCCCCCCCAAAAAAAAAAAAAAGAAAAACAAACCCAAAAAAACCCAAAACACCCCAAAATTATTTTGCCCCATTTAATTTTTGGAAGGTTTTAAAATTACCACTAGTATATAATGATTGCCACAAGATTTTATGAAAAGTCGTGGTCTGTTGCTTGTATTCAACACAAGTATTTTCTAGAGAAATGCAAGTTGATATGCCTGCTAGATGTTCACAAATCATTTTGAAGATGAAAAGTAAGAAGTGCTAAACATTAAGCTAGTCTGACCATCTTCTCATTACAATACAGATAGACAATCTCTCAGAACAAGAAAAACGAGACACAAAGCTGGTCTAGTGAGGATCCTGTTTTGCCTTTGAAAAATGTTAAAGTAATTGATAGTTTCAATAATACATAGTTTCAAAGTATTAAGCATTCCTTTGCTCAGTGCTTCAAAGGGGTCCCCAAATGCCTAGAAATGCAACTATTTTCCTTTTCATGTTTGATAGGAAAAAGTATTAAAAAGACTCTTAAAAATACAAATAAAGAGATCTATCTACTTTTTGATCCACCTTTATCTGAAATTAAAAAAGAAATTCGAGTGCTTTACATGTCCCCCTGTAACGAAAAGCCTCACAAAAAGACTCTGATGTGGAACTAATTTGCATTCTGAATGTGCTGAATGGACTACAGAGACTATAGTAACCTTTAGAGAATCTTTGCTGCATTAAAGAAAGCAATTCATATTCTACCTCCTTCTACAGAAAATAAAAGGTTGAAAGATGTAAATTAGACAAAACAAACAAACCTTTCATAGTATATTATGAGCTCCAGGTTTCCTGTGCACCTACAAAAATTTCAGTAACTCCTCTTCCAATTTCAAGCAGAGTAAATTTGAGCTATTTGACAAATGCCTTATCACCATTTGATTTAAGTGTTGCTACATACAGAAGCTTATTTCAAGAAATAAAGCTTTAAGAAACAACTTCTTTGAACTTCCTGACTGTCTCACTTATGCCATCAAAGGGATGATAGCTTTTTTATTGCTTAAAGCTCCCATAATGTCTAGCCTGTCTAACTGACTTTAAGCTTACATGACCACACAGTGCATGTACATCTTCACATTTCCTTAATTCAAGTGTTGGAACCCGCTGACCCATGCCTACAGATTTTAACAGGGTGGTCAAAGCCATAAACAGAATTAAATTCCTGCTCATCCCATGAAAAAAGAGGGTTAAGGAAAAGAAAAGCACCTTCTAAAAGCCTTAATTAAGAGATTGGAAACAATATACACTCGTCCCGTGTGAGAGACAGTGAGCCTTTCTGAAGACTCAGCTCACTCAGAAAGTGTGTGTTAGACACCAGGGTTCCCTTGGCTTCAGTGTTCGTGGGGTTGTCCACTAAGGAGCAATCAAGTTAACTTCAAAAGTAGTGAAATAGTGATTTGATAGCAATTCCTTATCCCCCCCATGCAGCATCATTGAAATTATCTTTCATCCACACAATTGTTCTTTCCTTGTTTACCCCTGTCCTTATAACAACTCTGGCAGTCCTACATAACGAGGCCACATTGCTTCTCCAGATGCCCCAAATCCTTGCATCAACACTACTATCTTGGAACCAGATGGGAAAGGCGGGTTGTGAGAGGCCCTCCAGCCTTCCTCTTGCCCAAAGGTATGATCAGCTAGATCTGAATTGTTTCCAAACGGTGTTTATCTAACCTGCTTTCAAAGCATCCTCAACCTTCCCCAGTAACCTCAGTCAATGCTTATGAACGTGACTCTTATCTTCAGAGCACACAGGAAGGACAGGCTCTGTCCCTCCACCTCAGCAACTCTCTTTTACCTACAGGTTTCAATATGCTTCCTACTTTTCTTTTTGTTTCTAAATACGCTCTACTCTTTCTACTTTTTTTCCATCTACAGCTGTTGTGATTTTCATTGCTCTACTCCTGAATATTAGCAGTTGATATCTATTAATTGCAGTGCCCAAAACTGGACACAGCACTTCTTATTTGAAGCTTGCAAGATTTCTTTTGAAGGGGTTGCTTTAAGCATTTTTCAGAAGTTGCTTTATTTTTTGCAGTGTCTTTTTCCCCAGCAAATCCATTACCTGCTAAGCCAAGCCTTGCCCTCTCCCCAGTCGCCCAGATGCCCCACCCTGTCATGTGCGGGACAGCAATTAAACTCCATTTGTTTCCTCCCTTCCTCAGATGGAACAAACCCAGCAAGACTGCAAGCTCTTCAGGGCTGAAACCATCTTAAAAGGCACTTAGCTAGAAACTATTAGCTATAATTTGCTATACTATCTATATAAAAATATATTAATATGGATATATCATATATGTATATATTAACTATAATTAGCTATACTCAGCTGATAATTAAGAGTAAATACAGTATTTCAGTGTCACTGGAAATCACATTTGAAGGGTCTGGAAAAGGATGCAATTTCCCATATTGTCAGTTTATCAGCCTCTCACTCAGCCCCTCCTTCTTCTTTTGTCAGAGATCGATATAAACCCATCATTCTGCTCTTCAGTGCAATGATTGGCTCAAGCCCAAAACTGAGGCTTGACTGGGGCCCTCAGCTGTCCCTGGGCTGAAGTGCCAGAGGAGTGTGGCTGCAAAAGAAGCAGGCACACAAAACAGAAGAGAAAAATAAGGAGAGATCCCACGAGGATCCCATAAGAGCTTTCAGCATAATACACCGATTTTACACAGAAGGCCACCAGACTACAACGTGCAAGTACACTGATCTGAACAGGAATTCAAGTCAGGCACCAAATTACCTTTGAAGACCTGGGCTTTAATTACTGCTGTTACAGAAAATGGTGTAAAACCTGCTGACAAATGGCTAATGTCTACCAGGAGTTTTGCAAGTTCTCAGCACAGACTGCCTCTGCTCTGAGGAACACTTCTATCAGACTGGAGGGAAAGAAAAAAGAATGAAGCAGAATTTGAGCAGTGTCAGCCTGAATTGCTGAGTAAGAACAGACCTGCTAAATGCAAAGACACTGAAATACTAATTAAAGTCACAGACCCCCCATTAGCTGCCTAGCAAAATGCACCAAATCCCTAGTGGAATGAATCACACATTTTGGGATCAAAGCTGACATCTCAGTCAGGTCACAGGAGTATGTGTGGCTGCTTTACCTCTCATCCTGTTCCTCCACCATGCTGGCAATGTGCTTTTGCTTACAGTAAAACTGTGTCAGAGGCCTAAGGTCAGTGCCAGATGAACAGGGCTAAATTACTGTGGAGCTTGTCTTCTGAAAATGTTCTTTTGATATTTTAATTTCAGTAAAAGCACAAACTAGCAGGGAAGAAAATATCCTGTCTGTCGTCCTGGTAATGCTCATTTACTGATGGCACTTTGCAAGAGGACACACCTTACCTCTCAGGACCGCCTGAAAATTTTGGAATGGAGGCTAATTCCAATGTGAAAAAATCGCTGTGTTGCATGTAATTTTGTGTTAGTTTCTTGAAACAGGAAAGACAACAAAATCAGAGTAGTGACAACAGCCTTAAAAAATTAAGTTGAAGATACCATTGGAAATATAAAAAGACACAAAACGCCAGCAAGTTTTAGAAAAAATATTTTAAAAAATGTAGATAGCAGATACGTGACAGTAAATGTCATTGTCTTGTCTCAGAATAATGATGCCATCTCTTCTTTGCATTACTCACACAGCCCTGCCAAAGGACTTCCCTTCTTCATTGTTCAAAAACTTATTTGTACTTAAGCATTAAAACACTGAAACTGCCATGTTTGAGCAAAGATTCAATCAAATCTATATTCTAGATCATGTTTTATGATTCAATGAAGTCCATTTTCATTCTGCTAACATGCCTTAGACTGTTTGTAATTGAACAGCTACCAGATAATCTGCTTTCAGAGGAAATTCTTCCTGACTCCTAAAACAAGGAAGGTTCTCACAACATGCTTTCTACCCATTTTAATATTTATTTTTTAATTCTTGCTATTATGGTTTTAATTGCTATAATGAGTTGTATGTACTCAGTTTTGAATCCTACCAGTCCAAGCAATCACACGACATGCATTTGTTATTGTACTCGGGTGTATCTATCGCTCTGAACTCAAGGTTCAGTCTTACCCCTCAAAAACCATCTGTGAAAAAAAACTATACAGTTTTTATCATGTGAAGTTTACATATTTCAGCATAATGAACATGGACTTTAAGTCCAGGTTATGCACGCTAAGCAATCTGAAAAAAAGTCCACGCTGTGCTTTCAGTGAGAGTGGCTGAAAAGCGGGAAACAGAACAATTGCTTTACAGAGGCGTTGCTTCCTTTAATAATTTGTGCCACATAAAGAATACTTTTCATGCTAGGTCATTCAAGAGAGATTTTGGTGGAATGCAATCATTCAGTTTATGCAGCAAAACCAAGCTACCACGATTTAATTCTGCTGTGTGCTCAAATTTTATATTGTACAGCCATCAGTTGTTGAAGCATAGCTCCTGCTAAGCTGAAAGCATAAAAGAAAGAGTCTCGTTTCACTTCTGAAAAGCCTGAAAATGTTTTATTCATGTATTTGTAGCACATACATTGCAGGGAGTATTACTGGATTCAAGAGAGAATTGAATGACCCTTCACAGATGAGATTCTATTAGGTTAGGATTTTGACTGGGCAGTAAAGAATCTATCAGGTTTTTTCTTCAGCTCCAGGTCATTCATTCTGGACATTTTGATGAAGTCTAAACCAGAGCAATTATGCATTCATGAGCAGGATGCTGAGGGTTTCACTTGGAAAACTGAAGGCTGATAACCAAAGTAAGGATCAAGTATCTTTCCTGAGGCTACTGCATAATGATGAAAAGACCACGTCTCAAAGCACGTATTGCAGAAAGCCTAGTGCTGCTGCTGAAGCTGTTGTAGATAAACTGATGGATTTAAAATAACCAGCCCCTTCATCTGTTGGGGCTCAGTGGACCTGTACAGTGCATCAAACATAATGTGCATTCTAGAATGAAGAGCTTTGTGCTGCTACGAGGCAGAGCTGACAGCTCCTGTTTCAAAGTTATCTTTAATGCAAAAACAAGAAACGTTCCCAATTGTATCCATTACAATAAAGATACTGGATGATATAGTCTGCTATCTAAATCATTTCAGTCATGTATGGGAAATCAAATCTCTATAAGCCTGAATGCACACAAAATGCAAATCACTCTGAACTGCCTCTAATACAAGCACATTCACATCCATCCTCAATTTCAGATACAAGGTGTTATTGTGAGCTCACTGCAGAGCCTGGTGTAACCCGAGTCCAGGGAAATGCTGACTTGGAAAGATGTGTGACAAAGAGCCCAGCCCTGCAAGTGTTTGTTCCCATGAGCCCTTCGAGAGGCCAACAGGCTGCATAAGAACGACTCTGGGGAGAAATTACTCCATACTAAACATCGTACTAATAACATTAGAGAGCAGGCTGCTGTCTCCAGCTAGCTTGAGAATATTTGCGTTGTACAGGCAAACCCTAATTTGATGGATTCGGCTAAAAGCTGGGAATGGCTTGTCAAAATAACCCTGAGTTCATTTATTGAGACATTAACAATGTCCCATCCCCACGTGGACAAAGGGGGACTGCCTTTGATACAACACAGCATTGCCTGCACGCTTTTCTTGTGTGGAGAAAGGCTCAGGGGACAGGACTGCATCTTGCTGAAAACAAGGAGGCCACTAGCAGTGGTGTTGGATCTGGCCCAAAATACTTCACCTTGTAGAGATTTTTGCTGAATGGAAGTTGTTCATTCAGAGTCCCTGTGGATTTCTAAACTAGCTGAAAACTGCAATTTGGAAAAATTTAAGGGCTATTCAGAGTATGATGTTGAGAAGGAAGGAATAGTAAGCTGCACACAAAATATAAGTGCTCACTTTAGGTATTTTCATTCAAATAATAACACTATACTTTATTCAGGACCTATGTGGCTATAGCATATGTTTACAACGAAAGCAGTGCCATGCATCAAACAGAGCAGTATTGTTTCAGAGTCATTGCAATATACACTATCCAGACACACTTCAGCTGGACAGATCTGTGAAAGCAAGAGGCAGAGGTAAGAGCTGGCTCTAGTTATTGTAGGTGCCGTTTAAAAAAATTAAATAGTTGTGAAGTGCGTAGGCTCCATTCTCCTCCCTCCCCTTCCACCCTCCCTGCTTTGTTAAATACATCCATCACATCCTCTTTCCCTGGGTGGATTTCTTTATCACTGATTCCATTGTCCTGTGATGGAATGGAACAGAACAAAGGTTACGAGATCATTTTTCTCAATCACTCATCTGGTCTGGTGAAAACTCTAAAACTGAAGAAAATTTAAATAACTTAAATGCTATTAAAGAGCAATCTGGCTCTATTTCTCAAATTAAAAAAAAAATAATAATTTGAAAAAAGCATGGTACCAATTAAGTCAAGCATCTCATTTTGTCTGAATATTTCACAAAAACTTCAAACACATTCCTTTACTTCTTTTATTGTGCTGACATATCATAGAATTAAGGCCCCCTTGCTGCAGCCTTTTTCCTTGTTTGCCTGTCTTTGGACAGAAGTTATTTCTAGTTTTATGTTTAAAAAAAAAAAAGGTACACAGCTGGGTTGGTTGGTTTGTCTTCCTGCTTTCTCCTGGAGCATTTGGAGAAAAGCTAAACAAAGGAACAATGTGCTTTGATACTCCCTGCACGTTCCAAGATTTAGTTGAACAGTGAGCTTTGATAAACTTATCCTGCTCCTTGGGTTTGCTCAGCCTACTGGAAAAGCAAAGGAACAGAAGCAAAGGAACAGAAGCAAAAGCCTGCCACGCCACATTCCCTCTAGAGCCTTGGGAGGCCTCTCCAGGGGCCTCTTTCCCACTGACAAATGCAGGTCCATGTGCAGCATGCCTAAGTGCTTAGGCACTTGTAAATGCGTTTCTCCGCATGTAGGGAGTGAAGATAACCACACAGAACAACCTTGGGCCTTTAAAGGATATTAGAAAGGAACATACCTGAAAACAACACAGACCCAGTTTTGGAATGTCACAATCTACAGCTATTTGTTACTGAATGCTCATCTGGTTAATTTTTGCTTTGCAGCCAAGTTTTGCATAAATTCCTACCTCTTCCAGCCTCTGTCCTTCATCAAGCATGGTTCAACTTGTATTATTGGGATATACCTACTGTGATAGTGTTGTCTGTGGGAGTCAGAAACCTTAAGCAGCTAATTCACATTGCTTGATAACCAGAAGCTGAGAAACAGTTTTTGCATTATGGGAAAATTGTGCATTGCCACCAAAAGAAATAAAGGAAAACTCTGTCTAAGCACTATTTGCCTAACATGAAAACATGGTCATACTTTAAAAGGGAAAAGGCTGTAATAAGTATGGAAAACTTACTACATTTAGTAGAGGTGCTAATCAAATCTCACTCCCTGGTTTCAAAGCGAAATCCAGACTCCCAGTGGCACAAAACCTTCCAGAGAAATAAAACTAATTACACTTCAGCATTTCTAGACCTTGAGGTTTTTAATCACATATACCATCTTGCTTAACAGTTCATTCACTTAACACAGGCAAGGTACAAGTTTTTGTAGAAGTATCTGGAAGTGCATGTAGAATGCATTGCCTGTCCACTGTTTTATTTACAGGTTTTTTCAATGAAAATCAGTAGCTAATAAACCAAAGCATTATTACACAAACACAAAATACAATCATTAACATTTTACTGGATACAAATGATAAGCATAAGGAAATGTCCATGTACGCTCACTGACATGAATTTGTGTTAGCTTGCTAATAATATATGATACTGTGAATTGGTGAAAGACAGATGTGTATTAAAAAAAAAAATTAGAGAGCCACTCATGTTTGACATGATCTTATACTGAGATAAATATCTACAGACAGTGGTATGATCGTGTACACTCACATGTGATCATATCAACATAGTTAAATTTTTTTCTGACAAGGTATCATCATCAAGGTAGTTGAACCTCCTCAACAAAGCTTACTTTGATCAAGTACCAGATACTATTTTCTAAAATGTTGGATGATACAGAAACAATCTGTGCAAGTATAGCAATTTTGATTCAGAAAAAAATTTTAAAAAGTTGTATTTACAAAGGTAACTTTTAAATTCAGTGATTAAATTAAGACTCCAGTCTTCATTTTCCAAACACCTGTTCATTTGATTTTTTTTTTTGGCGATTTGCTCTCCTCTCCCCATTCCTTCTCCCCACCACAAATATGAGCCCAGGTTTTAAGTAGACTATCACAATTAAAACTCTTCAAAAAACAGTAAGTTATTCACCTTGTGCCAAAAAAAAAAAAAAAAAAAGGAAAAAAGAAATGCAGCACTATAATAACATTACTCATAAGATCTCATAAATCCTTCATAATTAAGGAAAGTTCCAGGAGCAAAAACACTTACTCAACTTATAGAACTTGGGAGGAGAAATAAAGGAAAGAGGAGACATACATCCATTGACTTTCTTTGTTTGTTCTTTTCTGAATTTCATTTACAAAAAGCTCCTGGTACTTTTTTCTAATGTTTCCACACCTCCTTTCGCTGGCACATATGGTTTAATATACAAACAATTTAAATAAAATGTCAAATTCAAATTCCCACCATAAATTATTCAACTCTTATGAAAACTGATGGGGTTTTAGCTATTTCAAAACTAGCCCTGCCTGGCTAACCATTTGGTCAGGAATCAGGCATTAAATAAGAGGCTTCTTACAAAAATTTGTTATTCTATTTTAGCCTTGTAACAATTTCATACAAATGAAATCTAGAAGAAACCCTTCTCACTGATGTTGTTTCTTTTTCATACATCCTAATACCCACAAGTTATGACCATATAGGCTCTGCAAGAAACAGAACTATTTGAGATTTTCTGTGTTTTCTAGGGGTTTTCTGAGCCTGTTGATGTTTTTGAACTTAAACAAAAAATAAAAACTCTTGAAGACCTTATTCTAAATGGTGGATAAACTCTCTGGCCTTTTTTCTTCACAGAGTGTTATTATCCATTCTTATCATAAGATACTGTGTTTCTTCTCAGCTTTAAATTGGGTTTGTCGGTACAGTCTCTTTTTGTTTCCATCTTGTTTTTCAGATTCCAGCTCATAATTTTACCTCCTTGCTGAAGCTGGTCTTTTCACACTGGTCAGCTTTGAAAGTCAGAATACTGAGTGCTCCTCTAGGTCAAACTGGTGCTAATTTGAGTATGGAGTGGAACCAAGCTGGTTTTATGTGGTGTTTGGATTGATTTCTTGTCATGCTGGGTTGGAGATTGAGCCATCTCAAGTGGTTCAGGAAACAGGGTGGGGAGTGGTAGCCATTTCCATGCCAGAGTCTCTTAACAGCAAAAATACAGAAGAGAAACAGAGAGAATGAAAAAAAGACTTGTGGTTGAGTGAAGAGAATTCCCATGTCCGTGAGTGGTGGTATTGTTCACTGAATTTGTGACAGCTGACAGAGAAGTGGAACTTGCTGAAGAATTGTTTGAAGGTGTTGGACTTGTTTCATTGACACCACAGTAGATCTAGAATGTGGAGAAGAGGGGAAGTAACAAAAAAGGGTTATATTGTCTCTTGTTAAAAATCAGAATACATATTAGTAGCAATGAACACTGAGTCCCACTCAGTCACAGCACTCAGATGATGCACACAAATGCTCACGCCTTTCATTGTGCAGTTAAGGACAAAGACATTTTGAATGCACATGTGGGATTTGTTAAATAAATAAATCTAATATTTTTCTAAATGCATTTACATAACTATTACTTTATGGAAATCCTTCCCTAAATTAGAAGATATATAGGTTTCAAAAAACCTCACCAAAAAAAAAAAAAAAAAAAAAAAGTGCAAATGTAGAGCTCTGTAAAGGCAAACCTTAGGATAAGAAAGATTTTCAAACAACTGCATGAATTGCAGTCTGCGTTTGCCACAACAAAAATGAAGAAACAATGATCAAGAATCTACTGATACTGTTTCTGGGGCTGGTTTGCTGTTTCCTTTGAAGCAATGGTGGGGTTTTATGCGAGTGGATTTAATACTTCACCCTCTCTTATCTTGCTGTGGCAGCACTGAACTGCAGAAGTTAGAACAATGAAACCATACTGACTAAATCACAACCTATTGGTATCCTAGAACATACCAAAAAAAAAAAAAAAAAAAAAAAAAAAAAAGGTGCAGTGAAAAGACCATATATCAGCAAATTTTAAAAATGCTCACAGAAAGCAGGATAAAAAAACCCCCACCTTTTTCCTCTCATAACTCTGCATTATAGGGACAGAACAAAACCTTGCACTCTGTTGAACCTCAATATCAAGTGATTCCCTACATATGCACAGGAAAACTTTCAAAGATAACCTCAAGCATTTTTATTTCAGTGAAAAAAGAGCATGTGAAACACAAGGATGAAAACAAACTAAGAATCACATTATCTCATCCCCAAAAAAGAGCATAATACAGAAAGCTTAGCTTCAACTCCATGGCATCAAACTTGTATTCTACCAGAGCACTCCTGTAAGCTCTTAAGAGTTGATTCAAGTAAAAACATAAATATTTTAAAAGAGGTTAGTTAGTTTAGTAAGTAATTCTGTCCATAAAAGGTGTTTTTATTTTCTCATGTTTCTAATGCTGCTGAGAAAACAGACTAGCAGGAAAAAAAAAACCCCAAAAAATCCATCCCTCAATATTGAAGCAATGAAGTCTATGCTAAATTAATTGGAAAACTGCATAAGCACTTTCTTTCAGTATTTCCTACTAAAAAAAGCATATAATAGAAAAACATAAGAATGGTGTAAGGCTTCTGGTAGTTAGCATTTCTGGCAATCGGCACCGTGCTGGAAGCAATTTAGGACTGCAGGATAAAAATCTCTGTGTTGAAGTTTCTGTTAAAACCGGTCTGAAAGTGATCAATAGTGAATTGCTGAGTTAATAACCTACAAGGCAAGTCTTAACCTGCCCTGGAATTTTTTTTTTTCAGTCTTCATACAAAGACTCCACCACAATTCCACTCTTGGTTATGTGTTTTTTAGGCTTTCTTAAGTTCTCTTGGTTTAAAACAAAAAAAAAAAACAACCCTAGTCTCTCTCCTCTTTTTTTTTTTTTTTTTTTTTTTTTTTTTTGGTGGAAGACAATGGGCTTATGTCCAAATTCCCCAACGCCACGATATATGGGACCCCAGAGATTTTCTCAGCGTGAATGTGACAAATGCCGGTAACCCAAAGGGTCTGATCCTGCTCTCACCACTGCCAAGGGCACGACTCCACTGAGCACAAAGGAGAAGGGATAATGCCCTTCCTTGCAAACAAAGAGGAGAGGAGGAGGGAAGACGATCCAGCGACGCCGTCGCTGTTTATTTTTCTGATCCCATGTTACCCACCCTTTGGGAGAGGTGGTCCCTAGGAACAACAAACACAGCGATGGGCCCGGGGGTGCCCCGCTCGGCCGGGCCGCTCAAAGAGCAGCGGATGGCTCCTGCATCCATTACCTTTGTGCCAAGGGCAGGGCTCGGGCAGCGCAGCAGCCAGGGGCTGCCGCCTTTGCTTCCAGCCCCCAATCTCCCACTCCTGCCGGGAACCGAGCCCAGGACGGGACACAAAGCCCCGCAGCTCCGCTGTGAGGAGGGTCAGCCCCGGGTGCCCCGCTAAACTCCCGCCTTCCCGGAGCTCCCTGGTTTGGAGGAATCCTTCTCCCTCTAACCAGCGGGGGAATGAGCGCTCAGCTGCCGCTCACACCGCGGGGCCGCGGCTTCCCCTCGAGGATCCCACGGGAAAACGGAAACAAAAAAAGAACCGAAAAAGCGGCGAACTCCAACTTGGTCTTTTTTGCTTTGAGCGGGATAATGCACGGCCCCGGCACGGCGGTCCCAGGGCTCCGGGCTCGCCCCGCCGCCCGCTCCCGCCCATCCCCGCCCGCCCCACGCCGGGGCTGCCCGGGCTCGTCCGTCCCGCCCGCCACCCGCGGCCCGGGGGAGAGCCCGCCGCCCGCGGGGCTCCGGGACGGCACACACCAGGAGGGTCCTCTCGGGAGAAACCCGCCCCTCCCCAGGGTCTCGCCCTGCGGGGGAAGGCGCCCGGCCGTTCCGGGGCTCACCTGCGTGGGGAGGAGGAGGGCAAGGAGCAGGAGCCCCAGGCCGAGCCGCGCCGCCAGCGCCGTCCCCATGCCCATCTGATGCTGCCCCGCCGCGATGCTGCTGCTGCTGCTGCTGCTCCTGCCGCTGTGGCTGCGGGCGAGAGAGATGTGCGGTGCCGCCGCGCCCGGCCCTTTATAGCAGCGCGGGCTGCCGTGCCGCCCCGCCGCCGCCTTCCCCCTCCTCCTCCTCCGCCCCACACACCGCTCCCGCCCTCCGTGCCCGCCGGGCCCTCGCCCCGCTCTGCCGCCGCTCCGCTCCCCGCCCGGGCTGTCCCGGGGCCGCCCCTCTCCACAGAGCCCAGAGCTCCCCTCGGGGTCTCACGGGCGCTGGCCCCTCTCTGGTGCCGCCGTCGTGTTCTGGTGTGGAGGGACTGGCACGGGGCTGTGGCGCCCGAGCTGCAGTTACTCCAGGGAAACGCCCATGTTTATAAAAACACCAAGCTTTTTCCATTAAAAAAAAAAAACCAAACATGAGTGAGAGAAGGAACGGTAAAAACGGCTGTAAGTATTTCTAAATGGCAGGAGCAGTGGAAGAAAAGCTGGGAGGTAAGATCCCATCTTGTTTGGAGCTGCCTTACGGTTAGTGCTCAGGCTTCAGACCACAGGTTGCAATTTCAAGCACTCTTTGGATCTAAATATTTTATTATTACCATTATTCTTTAAAGAAACCTGTGTAACAAGTGGAACACAAAGTTCTTTCAACTGTAGCCTCTGTGTGGGTGAGGCTCCACTTTCTGGCACAGTAAATGCTGTACTTGAATCACCCCCCTTGACTGACTGAAGATTGATTTGGTGAGGCCCTGGCACAACCTTTCAGAGGTCTCAGTGTATGGACAACTGAACAAAAATCATCTGCATCCACTTTATAAACTACAAAAAAGGGACACCAATGTGCTGATTCTATTGTCTCAAAGCAGCTACTTCTATTTAAAAGAAAAGCAAGATTTTCTGTTGGCTCAGATGAATCAACAGTTTTCAAAACTGGATAGATTTGTGTTTATCTCAGAACAAAGTGCGAGGAGATACCCAAGTTCACTCATTGGCCATTGTCAGGGGCTGGATTGCTTTTGAAGATCTTCCAAGGGCACTGCTAGAACTCAGTCCAAAAGCACAGGATATGTGGAGAGATGCACTGTAGAACCAGGTGCTGGGACTTGTGTTGGACAAGAATATTTTGTTCCAAACTAAGCCTTACATTGATTCCTCTAGAATGCCTGACAAAGCTATAGTTATTTCATTTTTTCCAGAAATAAAGGCTGTACCTTAATTTTTGTAAGCTGTACCACCCAAGACATCAATCCTTATTCTATAACAGGATGAGAGAACTGTTGAGAGCTATGCTGTCTGAAGCACTTTTGAAGCAACATTTCCCTCATTCTGATCATAGTCATAGTCTAGTTCTTAACTATAAGAGACACAGTCTATCAACAGAGTAACTATGGGAACAGCCATCAAATTGATGGTCTTATGTCTCTGAATATTCACTGGTTGTCTGCTGAAAGCTGGATGCCAGAAGATGAGTTTTCATGATTATGGAGATACAAGGAGAGAAAAAAGAGGATCGTGGTGGACTTACAATGACAGAGTGACAAAGCTGAAAACATTTCTGTCACTACTTTCCCTTGCCAACAGTTAGTTTTGGTTGTCATAGTTAAATGAATGACAAGGGGGGGGGGGGTGGGGGGGAAGGTCACCTTTTCATTCAGAAGATAAGCCTAACACTACAGAAAAGTGAAATTCCCTGTGAGAGAAGTCACGTGAATCACAGTAATAAAGTCAGGGCTCACATGATTCTGACACCAGGTTCCCTGGAGGAGATGAAAAATGAAGGGAATCCAGACAGGGCTCTACAATAGCTAAAGCAAAGAATATTCTAGTGTAAAGCTGACAGAGATGGTTTCCATTATTATCTCTCCCATCTTGTTTGGGAGAAAAGGAAGTGATACAGCTGTTGCATGATCCCATAGGGATCATAACTGGCTGTTCCAGGTTGGAGCAGCAGCTGAGACACTTAAATGTCAACACCAGGACAGATGAGAATGAGAAAATAACAGTCAGATGGCCTTTCCCATTCTCTCTACCTGTGCATCTTACCTGAGGTCTGTAACTGTAAAAAAAGAGGATGATGAACAGTTCTTGTAAGAACCAATACAGCATGATACAACTGACAATTATTTTTATTATAATTATTATACAGTGTATTGTACTTCTGGTGTTTTAACAAGTTTCAGTGAAAATTAGGGTGTCTTTCTTTTTGCTAAAAATATTGTAAAGTCTGTGTCTCTATTTAAAAACAAAGAAAAATGCCGAGGTTTAAAAACATTTGGCAGAAATTATAAATTTTAGAAATAGTAAAACTCTGTAAAGCTTATGTTTGGATGCCAAAAAAATGCCTTTCTGAAATATTCCTGAAATACTAATATAAATAAGGAAATGTACTGTCAGCAAGGGAGAAATGCTAAAAGTATTTTAAGGCTAAGCTTTTCATTAAAACTTTTGTCATTGGAAATTATAATGCCTAACAATCCACTAGATTTATACAACCAACTTTCCCCATTCAGGAAAGCTGCACTATTCTTGATTCCTCCTGAACACATAAATCACCTGCACTCCTAATCCCAAAATCTTTTTGTTACAGCTGAAGTCTGTCATGAAGTCTACAACAGATATATCAGAGCAATAGTCCAGAATCCAATATATGGATTTTTCGACAAGGCAAGGAATGCTGTGAGCTGAGAACCGTATGAAGTGAAGTACTGCTATCTGGTGGCCAAAAGGAACCTCAGATAATTTTTCTTTCAGAAAAAACAATACTCTCCCTCAATCAAACACCCTTTGGGAGCAGTGCGTTCTTAGAGTTCTCATCATATTGAGATACAGTGTTAAATATTGTTAAATCCTCATTGTTTTGCTTCCCCCTTTTTTTTTTTTCCATAGGTCAGCACCTCTCCCAGTTAAATACATAATATTTGATAAGAAAGACTAGCAAAGGGAAGGGAAAAAATGACCTTGATCTTTTGAGTTAAATGTAGGTTCACATGTATATTCCACCAGTGACTTTTAAGTTGATTGAACTTTGCAATAGGCATAGCTCTCCTCAGTTCAGTGAGCAGAAGCAGAACTTGTGCTGCTTTGCATAATGCATTGGAAAACAAGATCAGCTAAAATGACTGGCAGAAAACCCCAACAGCTGTCTATAAAAGGAGGTAGAGAAGTCTACAAGACACATAACTAATTTATTCAAATACATTACATTTAAATGAAAAGCCTTAGCAAAGTAAGTGTAGACAGAACATTAAATGGAATTAATGAGAAATAATTTTGATTTAACAATTTATTTAACTCTTACCTTTTAGATGCTAATCTTGATCCATCTAAAATATTTTAGGAGCATCAATTGCCAATGAGAACCACTGGATCCTGTGCTCTCCTAAGCAGCTCTTCCCTCTCCTAGGCTGTGCATGGACTAAAACTTGTTACTTATGTATTAGAACTTACTACACCTTGTGGATCCTCTCTGTGTCTTCATCCATTTCAAGCTCAGGCTAATGTAGCTCTCACTACTCACCTGAGTTATATTATGAGTAATTTTAGTTAATACTCACCTGTGAACTTGTGTATTTATGTATTAGAACCTGATGTTTTTTTCAGAAGACAGATTTGGAGAAATCTATTTTTGCAGTGTTCATCAGCTAGCCCACGTAAGCTGATCTAAGTTGACATCATCTGGTAATGTTTCCTTGATATCCATTTTTAGCATATGTTATACCTTGAGAAATTCACAGGACAATATTTGCTAATATTTACCAATATTTCCTAAATTTCCTAATATTTTCTAATATTTCATTAGTTCGGCTGGCCCTTCTCTTGCTGCTTGTTTAGTGGAAAGAACCTGTGTTGCAGCAGCTCCAGCCATATAATCAAAATTTGCCAGATATTTTGAAGCACCCTTCCTTACAGTTGCATCTTCACTATCATTGCAGAACAAGACTGAAATACTGGTGGGACTGGTTGAAACTGATTTTAGACAACTGGACAAAGCTGTTTGGCATGTGTCTTGGATAAGAACTTGGAATAGATGTTGAGGATTGCATTTCTTCTTCCAGTGTAGGGTTCATATTAAATTTTTATTAGTAAAGCTTTTAATGGAAGGCATGATTTGTGGTAGTGTAAATCTTCATTTATTGGTAATAAATGTTCATTAGATTCAACTATACATGTCTTCAAATACAGGCCTTGCTGCCATGATGCAGAGCCGGGATTCCAGCAGTGGCACTGTTTCCCTCCTGTGTTGATCTGAGACAAAGGTATTGGGCTGGTTAGTTTATATAGTTATGGGAGTAAGCAAAACCATGATTTCCAGTCCTGGAATCATAAGCCTGGACGTTTGAGCAGAAGGGAAATTGTGATTCCAGAAACAGTCTCAAGAAGAAATGTGTAAGCGTTGCTGCTTTAATGTCTGTGGATCTTTTGACTTCAAGGGATGGTGTCAGCCTACACAATTAGGTGTGGCTTCAGATCTGCTTGAAAGCACACCTTTCTCCCTAAGTCAAACAAACTCTTGGGTGACATCAATACAAACAAATTAAATGGTAGCAGAGCCTGTTCTTTGGCCTTCAGGCCAACTGACATGTCTAACCCTGTCCACACTATTAAACTTTCCCAGTCTCCAGAAAATGGAGGCTAAGTCTAAACTGCCTATTGGTAGGTGGCTGTCCCTGGCCTGAGCCAACCCCTGAATCATGGTCAGGAATTGTTTGGGATCATGCTACTTGGAATAGGATGAAACCAAGACAGAGCTTTCCTTCACTCATGAGGCATAATGTCAGTTAACAGGTCTACAGACATGAAGAAGTAAAAAATGACCAAAGGTTATTTATTCCATCTTCTGATTTGAGGGAATTTTAAACATTATACTCAGAAAAAAAAAAAAAAATCAGTGAAGGGTATTCCACAGCCTACAGACCTTCCGTTTGTTTGCCAAACGATCTTTGCATAATATTTCTCTTATGTCTTCTTTGCTGCAAGTTTGCATTGCATTGCAACAATTTATTGCATTGCATATTAAAGTACACAGATAATAATGATGACCAGATTTGTAACAAAGTGTTTACTGGTTGAAAACATATCAGACACTTTGCACTGAGAGAAGGAAGAGTTGCACGACAGTAGCCATCTACATCTAAGTGAGTCTCCCTGGAAACCCCTGATGGATGATGAAAGGAAACAAGTGCTTCATGACGTAATTAATCTCATTTCAACACACACATCTGAAATAGATTAATCACTTCCTGGAGATGCTGACATCTCTTCACTGGCTCCTAAAAGAGTATAGATGAGTCACTCTGACATTTGCCACTATATTTTCCTGTAGTTTGAGGAACTGATTCAGTTCCTTCAAGCAAGCTTTCTTCACAGGATTTTAATGGGTTTTTTGTCACTTTCCTTTATACTCTCTCAAATCTGTCTTAACTAGATCTTGTTTTCCAAAGTAGCACACTCTACTCAAGAGGAATCTTCAGCATGCAACAACTCCATTGATGCAGCTTAGAAAGAATAATTTTTCCCACCTGTTTTGTTTTGTTTGTGATTTGCTGCAGTTTTGAGATTATCTCACTCCAGTTCTTGAGCAACAGTGCAATGTTAGCACTTTTTCCATTTCCCCGAATTTTCCTTCCATGATAAGAATTATTAGTAATTGCAATTATTGCAGCCAAGTTCTTCTTACATTATCTTGAGCACTAGCTGTGATTTCTTCTACTGGATTTGATATTCCACATTACCTCTCTTACCTGAGGTTATATCTTCATACTATACTGCTACTTCACTGTGATTCTTTTCAAACAAATGAAAATATATACACTGAAAATCTCACATCCTTATTAGTAATTTTAATCACCATCATTAGTTTATGACTGCTGGGATTTCTTCTATCCCTGACTCTTCACAAGACCTATGTTTTCAGCCCTGTATATGAAGCATTTTTTCTGATAGCAGTGGAAGTCTTTGTCTTCTTTTGAGAAATGTTGAATATTTGTACCTTGCAATTGAATCTTGTATTCTTTTTTTTTTAATTTTTTTTTTAATTTTTATTTTATTTTTATTTTTATTTTTTTGGTTTTGTTTTGTTTGCTATTGTTTTCTTGGTTTTGTGGTTTGGTTTTTTGTTGTTGCTGTTTATTTACTGCCTTCTCTTTGCCAGTTAAGAGGGCAGATTTTTTACCCATAGTTTTCAAGAAGATAGTCTGTGTAAAAAGAGAGCTGTCTTATGGAGTACTCAGGTGCAGAGTTCAGACTGCTGCATGGCATCCTGAAGGGGTTATTCTTTTGTAACCTTTTCTGGGTAATTTCTAGTTTGAGTAGAGGACAGGCAGAGATAATAAAGAAATGAGAATGAACCATAGAAAAATCTGATAAACAGGAAGATCTAAAGGTGGATGGGAAGACACAAAATTATAAACCAAAATAAGAACAACTAGGATTAAAACATGTGTGAAGTAGATCAGCTCTACTTCCCATTTCATAATAGAAAAAGGGACTCGTCTAGAATTTGAGAATATGAACTGCTGAAAGGAAACATGTATCATGTATCACTAGGAGTGTTAAGACTTCATGTATCTTTTAAATGGTGAATACTTTATCTCAGGGTATCATTATGCAAGGTGCAGAGAAGGAGTGGTCACACAGTGATGACAACACCCAGAGTTTAAACAACTAGTGTTGCAAGGACACGCTTCCCTGGGAGATAAATCATCCTGGATCTTCCTACTGTGTGATTTACACATCTTTTACACTTCTGGAGCTGGACATTGTGAAAGGGCAGGACAGCCATGACACCAAGTATTCTGACATTCTATCCCTCCTTATTGCACATTTATTGATATTATTTCTTTATGTGTCTGTGTCTGTGTGTATCTCAAAAGTGCATTGAAACAGATACATTTTTCTGTTTATGGATGTTAATCAAGAAAACTTGGTCCCTGAGTCACACTGGAAACTGAAGTACTTTGCTCAGCCTTTTTTCTGCTTTTAAAGGCAAACTTGACACAAAACATTGTTGGTTTGGTTTGGTTTGGGGCTTTTAGTTTGCTTGTTTTAAGGAAACTAATTATACACACTAATTATATGGAGGAACAATTGAAATTTCCCACTGGAAATTAATAATGCTAAATTTGCATGTGGATATCTTGACTTAGTTGCTATCAATTTGAAAAGAGAACATTATTTTCTAGTAACTAAAGACATTAATCTGAGCAGAATACAGAGGAAACACGGAAGTAAACAAATAATTCAATCTACTTAACATTTGCTCATGGACTATGTTGTTTTATGGCTAATAAATAAGGTTCAAATAATGAATGCTTAATTGATTGGTTTTGTTTTTTATTGCATTTGCCACCCACTGTTAGTGTAGCTAGATAAATCTTAGAGCAGCAACCAACACCAGGAGGACCTGAACACGTTCACTACAGAATGAATGAAAGTCTCAAAGCCTGTCTTAGGAAACAGCACAATAACTTTTCCTACCAAAAAATTACTGTGTTTTAGACAATTACTGTGTTTTAGACAATTAGCAAACAAGAAAGTGAGGGTGAAAGAACAAAACAAATCTCATTGCAAACCTCTTTTTAAACTGGGAAATTAAAGAATTAGCAGTGAAACTGCAGAGTTTTTAATGCTGGTGTAGCTGGATTTAATATCAGACTGGCTGAAGGAAGTTACTCACTGCTCTCCTCCCATTTGCTTAACCACTGATGTAACACCAGTTTTCACTGGCAAGGCAGTTGTGTATTTCTGGTTTAGGTGGTTCACTATGCTCTGACTGATGGAGTGGCCTGATCACTTTTTCAGTGCTGGTCAGAACAATCTCCACTATCCACCTCCATCTTCTTTCTTATTAAGGCTCAATGTGGCCTCCTACTTTAAAAGACAATAGGAAGACAAAAGCCAAATTAGTCAGGCAGTGAACAGGATGGGGAAAAAAGAGAGAATGCTACATTAACAAGTGGCTGTATCTCCATTACTTAAAGAAATACAAAACAATACCTGAAATTCATCCACCTTCCTCTACTCCCCCTAATTACCCATCTTTAATGTCTAAAGTGGGTTTTCAAGGAATAAGTAAATTAAAAGTAAAGGTGCTTTGTGAAACCTTGCTCACTTGTGGAAAAGAGTTCTCTGTGCAGGACACCAGTGTGGCTGCAGGAAAAAATGGACAGAAGTTCATAATGCAGTTGTTACCATAAAAGATAAAATGGCAACACAAAGAGTTGGTAAGTCAAGAGAATCAGAAGTTTCAGTGTGCTGGGATAGGAGCTGAATACATTAAAAGTGTCCTAAAGAGAATGAACACAATGTTTTATAGTAAAAGACAGCACACTGGGTTTAATGGGCAAATGCATGAGAAAATGAAGTTTAGAGCAGTGTGTCAACTGAAAAGGCAGCACAGGAATGGCTAGAAAGGGAGCTTCTGCTGCATGAAAGGTTATTTTTCAGAGGGGGCTTTAGAGAAAGAGATGATAGGATTGTTTGGTCACAGATTGCAAGTACCAAGCTAGAGGAATTGTCTCTAGGCTATGGATTAAGAAAAAATAACACCTAAGCAGTTACAATAGGTGTGACACTGGAAGAGGTGAATTAGCAGTCAGGAAGCTCATTATTCAAATGAATATGGACAAACTTAAAGGTGATGCTCATATGGGAACACTCTGTTCAGCCAGGCAGCATAAATATGCATAGAACACTGTCCAGTCACCTCCTCACCTTGAAATAAGAAGTATAACTTAAAAGTGTGAGGTCTCCACAAAGCAATGCTGAAGCCAAATCCGTAGAGACAAGTAATCTGATGAGATGTGCATTGCAGAATGTTAGTCAGAGCTACTCACAGCACTCAAATGGCAGCATGGGGCTCTTCATTTTGAGATGCAATGAGTGTCAGCCGATCCAGCACTGTCACTTGACTCACCTTGCAGGAAAACAAAGGTAACAAAAACCCCTAGACAGTGGAGAGGGAATTCCCAGTTACAGATTCAAACATACAGGTCAAAAGCTATTGAGAATTTTCTCTTTGAGCTACCAAACCTAAAAGAATAACCTCCTTGTGAGTGAATGGCATAGGGAGTATATTGAAATACACAAAATGAAAATCAAACAAGAGAATAATTACCCTTCCTAGAGAGGAGGGGTAACTCCACTGGAAAAAAAAATCAATTTTATGAGAATAGCCATGGGAAGAACACATCTTGGTCAGACTAATTAAAAAAAAAAGTTAGACCACCATGAATCTGCCAGAGATGAATGATCACTTTCTTACCAAAACTGAAACTTCTGACTGCATGTTGCTGAGGTGTCGTATTTAAAAAAAAATAAAAATAATAAAAAAAAAAATCATCTGAAAGGAGCTTAAAGAACATCCTGCTCAGAGACAGGTATGACTGATCCGTGCTTGAGCAAAGCCTCTTGTGCGGGAAGCCCGAGCCCGTGGCAGCTTTGAGAGGAGCTTTTCGCTGCCATCTAACGGTAAACTGGGAGAAGAGAAAAATCACGCTGTGGTCTTCACCCCCTCTGAACGCTGTGGTTAGAATTAGAGTTCCATATAATTAAAGCAGAATTAATCGTTCTAAGCTTCATTTTTGCATTTTTTTTAATTTAAAAAATTCATATACTGACCCAGGCTGGGAGTTCGCTTTCACGGCCCTTCAGCTCTCTGGCACAGAGAGAGTCTGACAACAAGACCTGGGAGACACTGAAGTTCCTCTACAGTCGAGGGCTGAATGAATCCTGGGGGGTGGGGGGGAAACCCAAAAAGCCTTGGTAGGCATCTGCTTTCATGACTGAGATGTAATAATAATATGATGTGCCTTCCAACAAGTACAACTGGAACAGTTGCCCTCATAGTTGGAGTAGGAAATTGAGCAAGTGTAACAGAGGTGATGTCTCTGTTTGGGATTGCGAAATGATGAGATAAATCAGATTCATGATGTCTGTTCATGCCAACCAAGTCACATTTCCTCTGCATCTGATTAATTTCTGCTTCTGCAAGATGGAACTGTATCATCATATTTTAAAATATAAAAGATGGGGTGACTTGAGGCACACTCTTTACCTTGCCTCTCAATATGAAGGTGTAATAAGGATGTGTGATACCTGAATAACATACAAAGGCACTAATAATTATATTTTTGTTTACCAAGAGTAAGTTAACTTCACTCTCAGCAATGTTAGATCATGACTTTAATCCTACATGAGACAAATCAAATTCCAAAAGATTTGAAGAGAATGGGGTGTATGGAAACATAGGCTTGAGATGGTTTTTGTTAGGTTTTGGCTGTGAGTTTTTTTCCTCCTTAGAGAAGGTAGCATTTCTGCTTAGGGAATCCACACTGCTCTTCACATTCTTTTCTGCTCTGACTCATTATGTGCCACTATGAACGCAAGAAAGTTACTCTCACTAATCTTTTTTTTCCCCTCAGTACGTATGTATGTATATCTTACAATATATAGGGGGAAAGTGCTTCAAGAGTTAGAGTCAGTATTCTCAACTGAAATTGGACAGAATCGCACAGAACTCGGCACTGGAACATTCAAAATACACAAAGACACAAAGGTGTTCAGAGATTTCTTCCTAGCGAAGTTTCTAATAGCTTTGCCCATGGAAATAGAATTGCTCCATTAGCAAATATCCCTGACACAAAAACCTTCCATTCAAACATTTTGTGACAAAGTTTATACAGGTGTAAAATTAAGCAAACACTTAAAATGCCCATGCTACTTGCACAGCTGGTCTTCAGCAGTAGTTCAGCAATTATATCACTTTTCAGTATTTTTCCAAGGGACGACTGGTCTGTCAGGTGAGGTGGCTGGCATTTTAAAGCAGAACTGTAAAGCTGAAGAGCTTTTCCATCTGTCAAAATTGCCCTGAACCTTGTGCAGCCACTTACAACAGAGCAAGATGTTACTAATCTGGTTGCATTCCATGCCTGTTCTGTATGGATACAGAGAATTCCCCAAATGCTGAGAAATCGGAGCATTCGGAAGCACCAAGAGATTGGTGCACAGCATAGAGAAATCTGGGAGAAGGCAGAAGAGGGAATGAACCTCTCCCAGTTTCTGAGCTCCAAAAAGAAGGAGTTATGAATTACCACCAGTAATGGAGATGCAGAGTAAAAGAGGGAGATGTAATGTGAAGGAAAGTAAGACAAATAAGGGGAAACGTCGGCCACAGATGGGTTTGGATTAGATTGTCATGGTGACCAAGCCCTTCAAGTCAAATCTGTGGTTGGAAAACTTGCACATCTACTGGTGTGATTTCCCAAGTGAGAGATTTTCATGTTTTTCTGTTTTGGGCATGTGGTCAGAGCATGAGGGGCTGAAAACACAGAAAAAAACTTCCCTAGAAAGCCGGGGAAATTACAGTGGGAAACAGTTCCAGCATATCTTGGTGGGGTGGGAGACCATCGGTGGCGAGGCCAATCTCCCAGCAGAGCCCAGGGTGAGGCTGGACAAGCACAGAGGGCTCCTCCCGTGAACAGCCCGGTTTGCTGAGGAGGGATGGGCAGGAGAACCCCTCCACCCGCTCCCTTCGGCCTCTCCCGGCTCCCTCCAGCTGCTCCCAGCCTGGCGGGCACAGTGCAAGGAAGGGCACAGGCAGCCCCAGGTATCCAGAGGGAGGATGCCAAGAGGATGGAGCCAGGCTTTCCTCGGCCGTGCCACCTATTAGGACACGAAACAACAGGCAGAGAATGATGCGCAGGAAGTTTCACCGGCACACGAGGAAGAACTTCTTTACTGCTCGGGTAACCGAGCCCTGGCAGAGGCTGCTCAGAGAGCGGGTGGAGCGTCCTTCACGGGAGATGCTCAACAGCTGCCCGGACACAACCCTGCACCTTGCGTTCCGGGATGACCCTGCTCCAGCAGGCCCAGAGGAGCCACTGACCCCTGCGGTGCCCTCCAGCCTTGCCCGTTCTGTGTTCTGTGGTTCTGCCGGCGGGGCCCGGGCGGGGCGGGGAACGAGCGGGTCCGCCGGGCCCGGCAGAGGGCGCCGAGCGGGGCTGTGGCGGCTCCGGCTCCGCCTCCGGCGGGCGGGACAGCGGCGGGGACACGGCCCGGGCCCGAGGCGCCCGCGGCCCTCAGGTAACGCCGCGCCCGGGGCCGCCCCTGAGGCCGGGCTGAGGCTCCGAGGTGGCGGGGCCGGGTGGCGGCGGCGGGAGAGCGGCGGGCGGGCCCTGCGGCCTCCCGGGGCAGCCGCCAGCCAAGGCGGGGCCGCCCCGTCCCGCCGCCACCGAGCGCCGCACGGCGGGTCAGGGCCGGGCTGAGGGCCGAGCTCTGCCCGCCCCGGGGGGGACGCGCCTCCCGAGCGGGCTGGAATCGATCACGGCTCTCCCGGGCCGGGATCACTCAGGGCTCTCCCGGGCCGGGATCGCTCACGGCTCTCCCGGGCCGGGATCACTCAGGGCTCTCCCGGGCCGGGATCACTCTCGGCTCTCCCGGGCCGGGATCACTCAGGGCTCTCCAGGGCCGGGATCGCTCACGGCTCTCCAGGGCCGGGATCTCTCACGGCTCTCCCGGGCCGGGATCACTCTCGGCTCTCTGGGCCGGGATCACTCTCGGCTCTCTGGGCCGGGATCACTCATGGCTCTCCCGGGCCGGGATCACTCATGGCTCTCTGGGCCGGGATCACTCTCGGCTCTCCAGGGCCGGGATCACTCTCGGCTCTCTGGGCCGGGATCACTCATGGCTCTCCAGGGCCGGGATCACTCTCGGCTCTCCAGGGCCGGGATCACTCTCGGCTCTCCAGGGCCGGGATCACTCTCGGCTCTCTGGGCCGGGATCACTCTCGGCTCTCCAGGGCCGGGATCACTCACGGCTCTCTGGGCCGCTCGGACCCGCCGGTCAGCGCCGAACAAACTGAGGTCGAGCGCTAAAAAGAAGCGATAATATTTGTTTACACGTTGGAATAACTGTTGGAATTTGCCCCCGAACTGAAGAGAGGCCTGTGTCCTCTGCGGTCGCTGTACCGTCCTGCAATTCAAACTATATGTCGTGTGTTTAAGTTCACATATTTAGATATTTTTTAAAAAGCCAGCGGAGGTATGGTTATTTTTATTTGGCCAGAAATTGGCCTCATTGATCAGGGCTTTTCTCTCAGCCGCAGACACCGGCTCATTCACCTTCCGGCGGGGTCGCTCTGGGTGCGGGAACCAAACCAATCCATGGGGAAACACGTGTTTCCATGGATGTGAGATCACGGTAAAGGCAGCGCAGCGCCCAGCTACAGGGACTGTACATCGGTTCCTGAGAGCACTGAGAGACGTCTGGGGTGTTTTGCGGGTGTTTCCACCTGTTTGTCCCGGGTTAGAGCGAGGAGCAGCAGCGCCGGGCGCTCACCCGGTACCTGCTGTCCCTGGTGTCACTGCTGGGGTCACTCCTGCTGTCCCTGGTGTCACTGCTGGGGTCACTCCTGCTGTCCCTGGTGTCACTGCTGGGGTCACTCCTGCTGTCCCCGGTGTCACTGCTGGGGTCACTCCTGGGGCGGTGCACGGAGCCTGGTACTTCCCCCGAGCACCAACACGGGCCAGTTCCCATTTGGAGAAACAGGGGGGGACATTGTGCAGCGTTTTGCCAGGAGTGTTGTGGTCCAAGCGGAAACTGAGGTTAAGCAGCTTTCGGCTTTTCTGGATTTGCTTGCTTGCAGCGTTCAGCAACTTGCTTGTATTGACAGTGACTCATGATAAATAGAGATCTGCCTGCGCGTTTTATGACCCAGAATAGCGGCGTTTCTATGTATTTTGTGAATTGTGTTTCAGAGATAGAGAGGAAAGTGCCACAAGTATGTTTGGACAGTTAATGTTGAACACCAGGAAAGGAACTACAAACAGAGTATTCCGCTGGGCTTTTCTGCGTTAGTTTCTTATCTGGTGTCTTAGCTCATTGTGGTGTTGGGCAGTGTATGAGAAAGTCAGATCATAAAGCCACCTAAAGCCTTGTGCATCGCTCTATGGGGAACTGGGTACTCATCTTTTTGTAGTAACTGTTATGCCATATGTGGGGAAATCCTTCCAATCCATCAAAGCAGTTGCTCATTTTTACATATGAATGTTTTTGGGGTTTTTTTTAGGTTATGCTATGACTGGCTTCAGACTCCCCATCAGCACTTTCAGAAAACTAAATGCCTGGTTTGGACTGTGGGAGAAATTTCCCTCAAATAAACTGTATCCTGCTTGGAGCAGAAGCTTATTCTGTAGCTGTCAAGCAAGCACAGTAAACTATAGAAGATGTTTCATTTTTTCCCCAGTCAGACTCAGTGCACTAAGACTCTCCCCAGAGTATATCTCAGCACTTTCTCTGCGTAACAAAAGCAGCAAAAGCTCTAAAAGGAGCAGACAAAGCGTACAAGAAGAGGAGGAAGAAGAGGATGAAGATGAAAGTAGTTTGGAAGATGAATTTGAGAATGACCCCTATGTAGTAAAAGATTACAAGGATCTTGAAAAAGTTGTGCAGTCTCTTCGATATGATGTGATTTTGAAAGCTGGTCTAGACATGGCAAGAAAGTAAGTACAGAAGAAACAGCTTGCTAGTGAGAAGGATGTCATGCATCTAAAATTTGACTTTTGATAACCTTTTATTGCTGGAATAACTCAGTATTTGTGGGGGTTATTTTTTGGTGTAGTTTTTTTGAGTCTCTAAATATATGTTTTGGATGTATGGATGTTCCTGTTTATTTCACC
Organism: Zosterops lateralis; assembly: GCF_965231275.1. Lineage (NCBI taxonomy): Eukaryota > Metazoa > Chordata > Aves > Passeriformes > Zosteropidae > Zosterops > Zosterops lateralis. Next base: position 69,443,799 of record NC_139764.1, on the reverse strand, counting down.
CTACCTCCCCAGCCTGATTTTGCTTTTCCCTGTCTGCAGTATTTCTAAGATTGCTGAGGAGGCATTTTGTATCACTTACTATTTATTTAAAATTAAGAAAATGCAAAATACTGAGTAATATGAAAAGGTCTAATTGGAGATTGAGGGAGTAAAATAATGCACTACTTAATTAATGGAGAAGTAGGGGATGGTAGGTATAAACTTCACAGGTCCATCAGGTAAACGTGCAGTCTATAAATGTATCACACTGTTTGATCTAATGCAACCTGCAGAAGTCTGATATCATTATGTTGTTAAAACAGAATATTAGTATAAATTGATCACTTACAAATTATTAAACTGGCTGGTGCAGGAAAGGGGACATTATTCATTGGATATTCAGGAGGCAGATCTCTAGAAACAGCTTTTCTGGTACAGAGCAGCTTTATGCTATTATTTCATTTATTATCTGTGAAAGACCTTTACTTCCAGTTCAAGTCTGTCCTGACCTTAAGTGAAGGTGTCCTTTACACACAAATTAGAGTTGTGGAAATGTGCCTTGCCCATGAATGGTGGTGTTGTGTTTCTGCAAAGAAACAATCGCATTTTGTTTGCTGCACACCGTAACTGCAATAAAACCTTGTTTTTCTTCAGTAAAGTAGAAGATGCATTCTACAATAATGAACTCAGGCTGAATGGAGAAAAACTGTGGAAGAAAAGTAGAACTGTAAGACTTTTTAATTATTTTTATTTTTTTTTAATATAGTGCAAGCAAATAGCTAAGGCATGATCTTCTCCCTCTAGATCACTGCAAAGGTGAATGCACAGCATTGCTAACGCTACTTCCACCTGGGGTGACTATGGTTGCCTGGGTAAAACGTTATTCCCTAAGGCAGACAAGAAACTGGTGTGGTTGGAGAGTCAAATCTAAGGCTGAAAATCAGGAGAAGGCAGCAAGGACAGAACAATTTAAATTGCTGAAGGAAGCGATGATATGTATGCAAGGTTGATGAAGTAGCAGTGATTAAATCTGAGATATTGGTGGAGCAGGCACATGATTAAAGAAAAAGAGGAAGTTTGATGATAGAAAGGGGTTGAAACTGGGGTAGCAGAGGGAAGGTTGTCGTACCTGTAATAGAGCACACAAGACCAGTTAGGAGAGAGCCAGAAGGGTCACCAGATATGTCTGCCAACCCTTTCTTTATGTGAGGGTGATCCTCGGTGGTGGCTACTGTCATCAAAGGGCAATATGATGAGAAGTTTTGATTCCTGATCCCATAGAGTTAAGGCTGGTTTATGAGAAGTGTACTGCATCTGTGACCTTTGAGAGGAGCACAGGCAGTTGCTGAGCACTCTGTTCTTTGAAACACTTCAAACTGTTTTAAAGGCACGAGGAGGAACTTTGCATTTTGCTGTTTTGTGTCTGTGTTGACAGAAAAAGATTGGTGGGAAGCACACTTCAGGAAAAAAAGACATACATGAAACCTTTTTCAGAGAGTTAGGTGTTGGTTGTATAACACGGAGGGCGAAGCTCTTGGCAGGGAAGGTCATGAGACAAGTAATTAATTGCGTATTGCCACGGGTTTCCTAGAAGTTCATAGCTGGAGGATCTATAATAGGTCTGGTACTGGCTGCCTTCCTCCTCTCCTGTGAGATAAGAATATTAAGTGGAAAGAAAGGAAGATTGCGGGCATTTGTTTTCCCCAGGGTATGTTTATAATCTCTCATCTTCTCTTTCTGTTTCCAGGTGAAACTTGGTGACACACTGGATCTCATAATAGGTGAAGATAAAGAAACAGGAACTGCTGTAGTTATGCGGGTAGTCTTAAAAAAATTATCTGACAAAACTGAAAGTGAAAAATACAAAGTCATTTTGAGGCGCTGGAAAAACTTAAAAGTGCCCAAACAGGATGTACTTAAGTAACAAGAGGTTGCATGTGGCAGCATAAGATTTTTGCAGAGAAACATATTTTTTTGTTAAATATGAATTTTGGTTGAACAAAATTACAGTACCCTTTTTTAAGGGCTTGTGTCAGAATGTTGTCTCGCTCTCCTGCATACATCAATAATCATGCAATAAAGCCCGTCACTTTTTGCTGTTAGCTTTGTTTTGTGGTACTGTAAGTTAAAAGATCCAACACTTATATTTCCAGGAAGTTTCTTATAAATAATGAACCAATAAAGACTGATTTGATCACTATTTAATTGCTGTCAAATTGTGTTAATCAGAAAGGTTACATTAAAGCTGACATCATATGAAGCAAAATGGCTTTTTTTTGTCTTATTTCTATATTCATTATATAGTTAGGGCTAAAGCCCTCAATTATGTAAAATTGCTTCCTTTTTCATTATTTAATCTTGATTAAAGGTTAACAGTACCAACTTCATGCTTACATATGCTGCTGCTATACCAATAATACAGCAGGATACTGACTGAAGTGGTATATTTCTAAGCAGGAAAACTTCATGATGACAGAGGATCATAGAATAGTTTATCTTGAAAAGACAAGATCATTGAGTTCCAGCTATTAACCCAGTACTGCCAAGCCCATCACTAAATTGTGTCTCTAAGTGCCACATCTACATGCCATTTAAATATCTCCAGGGATGGTGACTCCACCACTTCCCTGGGCAGCCTGTTCAATTGCTTGACAACCCTTTCAGCATGCCCGCTGCGTCCCTGGCAGAAGCTGAGCTCCTCTCCTGAGCTGATGTGGGAGATGAGTCTGTGCCTAAAGGTGTGTGAAGTCCAGTGGTGTGCACCCCAGGCAGTCTCACCTGGACTGGTCTTGGAAGATGACTCCTTTCACTGGAAAGCATTAATATATATTATCTGTGCAAAAGATTGTGTTGACATGGGTTCCACACTGGAGGTGACTGGGATTTAGTATTTAATGCAGTGATGCAGTCCCTCATGAAGAAACCTTTCCTAATGTCCAATCTGAAACTCACCTAGTGCAACTTGAGGCTATTTCCCCTTGTCAAATCACTTGTCTGGGAGAAGAGACCATCCCCGTTCCCCATCACTCTCTGGGTCCAGCCATCCAGACAGGTTTTTTTACCCAGTGAACAGTGCACCTGTCCAAGCTATAAGCAGACAGTTTCTCAAGAAGAATGCTGTGGAAAATGTTGTCAAAACCTTTACTTCTGTCCAAGTAGACAACATCCACAGCCTTTCCCTCAACCATTAAGGAGGTTGCTTTATCACAGATGGAGAGTTCCAGCCAAAGTTCTCTGTTCAGCCAGGCTAGTCTCCTCAGGTGTGTCAGGAAGCTATGAATAAATCATGGCAGTGATACTCTGCTCTCATGGAGAAGACAGATCATTGTGGAGCTCTTTGTAGTACCACTGATTTTTACTGTTCACTAACCACACAGAGAAAGATGAAATCTCAGACTGTCATAATTTCATTGTGGCATTTAGGTGTTTATTTAATACTTAGGCATTGTAAGGAGCTGAGTGAAAGTCAGACCATACTGGGGTGAGAAACTGACATCTGTATTAATTCAGGAAAATACTGTCACTTAGGATAGGCATCTCAGGAATAACCACTTGCACTGGTGACATTAAACATGTGCTTCCTCTAACAGAACCTGTTGGATGAAGTGTGAAACACACAGATTTTTTGTTTATACATGTTTAGACAGTCACACACAGGTGTGTGTCAGCAATAAAGCTGGCCAGTAGGAGCAGGTAACTACTGTTCATTCAGTCTGGGTTCATCCCAATCTAATCTGGAAAGTCCAGAAGAACAAAGATAGCCTTGAAGAGGCAGTAAGAGCATTTTCCAGGATATTTTTTCTCTCATGGCAACAGCTACTTAATAGTTGTGTTTAAGCAGGTTTAAGTTGTGTATTAAGCTATATTTGTGTTTAAGACACCTCTCCATACCCTCAAAGTGATGGCTGCTGAGTGAAGGATTTAAAATAATTTCTTGCTTTCTTCAGGCATAGCTGAAATGTCTGCTGTTTTGGTTTTGTTTGTTGGTTTGGTTTTTGGTTTTGGGGTCTGCCATGGTCCAGTGTGTCTCGGGACCCCTGTCCGCGTTTCCTGGCCAGCCCTGGCACTGGAGCCACAGTGACAGGTACGGTTCTGTGTGCTGAGATACATCCCTGATCCTGTGGGTTCTTGCCTTCAGCAGAAGTGTGAACAGTGGCGAAGAATAAGGGAGGACTCTTGTGAGAAATTCAACTGGAATTTATTAAGCCCATGCAGACTTGTACACACCCAGAGAGAGCCCACAAAAGTGGGTTTTTCTCTCTGTACAGCACCTTAAGTAAGGAGGCAGGGAAAGGGGAAGGGGACAGCCTGGAACCAATCCAATGGGTGAGGGGAGTGGCTCAGAACATAAATGACAGTCAACAGAAAAAATCAACAAATCAAGGGCAGGAAGAACCGGGGACCCTGCCAATCACTCGACATCCTCACTAGAATCTTCTAGACATCAGGGCGACACTGTAAAGTGATGGACAGGACCCATAATTGTGATTGACACCTGACAATCACTCGGGGGAAACATGGGGGTATGGGACAAACCATTGTAAAGCAAAGAACAGATGCATACAGAAACTGGTAAAACCCAAAACCACACGACAACAGGGGTTCTTGGTTTGTTTGTTTTTGTTTTTAGTTTGGCTGGGTTTTAGCTTTTCATTTTGTTTTGCTTAGTCTGGGGCTTTTTTTCCTGATTGTGTAGATGTTTAAAGATGGAGATCCTGGAAAGCTTCCCTAAGGGATTTTGGTGATCCTTATTCTGCAGAAGTGAAAGGACTCTGCAGAACAAGCACCCAGAGGAAGACAGCAGGCTGTACTTTCATTGTGGGCATTGCTGTCACCACCCTATTGGAGCTTGCACCAGCTGCTATGGAAATAAATGAGATGCAGCCTCTGTTCCCCAATACCACTTTTTCTTGCCATTCTAAGTGGCTGCCATAATCTCCAGGGGTGCTGAGAGAAGCAAGTAGAAAGGTGTGTTGTAATATGTCAGTGAGCTCCAGCTGCTGGTCAGCAACCTGTCAAATGCTTGTCAGCATGTACACACTACCTGTCACCTCCACCAGTAGCAGCTGACACCTAAGCATGCAGGACCAGGGGAAGACCCTACTCAAAAAATGCCAGGAATGCTCTGGGGCTTGGAAATAGCTAAGGCATGGATCTGAAGAAATTCACTTTCTGAAAGGGTCTGTTCTGTCCAGGAAACAACAAAAAAGTCAACACCTTCCTGGCATCCAAGATGATCAGGGAAGCTGCATCCCAGAGAGCCATTAACATAAAAAAGAGCACTTAGCAAGGTAATTTCTTGAATTGGACAGAATATAAATACAGTATTACACCAAAAAGTTAAATTTTTGACTTCTGGAAAAGCCTTTTGGAAACTAAAGACAAGAGCACAAGCAATCAAGACCTACCCTGCTCCTAATGATGACAGAGACTTTTCATTAGAGCCTGTAGTGACAAGGGGCACTGGTTTTAAACTGAAAGAGGATAGATTTACGTTGGCTATAGGAATTTCATTATTATTGTTGTTGTTGCTGCTACTGTTCGTTTGTTTGTTTATTATGTTGAAGGTGGTGAGACCTTGAAACAAGTTGTCCAAAGACATTTGGGATCCCCCATCCCTGGAAGTCTTCCAGGCCAGGTTGGATGGGGTTTTTAGCAACCTGGTCTGGTGGAAGATGTCCCTGCCTATGGCACGGAGTTGGAACTAGATGATCTTTAAAGGTCCTGTCCAGCTCAAATCATTCTGTGATTATGACTGCCACCAAAACCGCGTCCTCACTGACAGTGGAAGGTAGAAACAGGCTTTCCGAAATTTTAAGAGTTAATCCACCAGTGGTATGAGCTAAGGAAAAGAAAGGCAGACTTCCTAAGGAGTCTTGTGATGCGTGAGACAGCCCTCTGTGGTTTCAGGACTGAAACAGTTGGAGAGGGAACTGTACCCGTGTGCTTCAAAATAGAAAGCTTCAGTCACAAGGCAGGGTGATCTCAGAGGACAACTATGACAGCAGGAAGGTGAGTAGTGGTTCCGCTTGGCTACATTGATCTGTCCTGGATAAAAGCTTCTCTACTGATCAGACCTTTTTATTGGGGTCAGACACTGTTAAGCAGGTTGCACTTGTTTCTGCAGCCTTTAAACATCATGTGAGCTAAAACTGTGACCCAAAGAAGGGTCAGCAGCGGCAGCACGTTTTCTGGGAGGTGTAGTAACAGGCAAGTCACATCCAGTTTTTGCTGGACTTTCAGGGGACATGTAAAGTACACATAAACTGATCTGAGAATCAACCACTCTGTGTGGTAGAGGAACTATATGAAAGGGCTTCCTCATGGAGATATTGCTGAGAAGTGGAAAGGGGAGGCGTGGACAGCTTTAGAAGTCACTGACAAGTTCACAGGAGGCTGCCCAGATGACGGTGCTGTCCAAGCCACCTCTGTATTAATCACAGGCAAACCCAACTTCATGCTGGATGTCAAGGCATGGACCTGCAATGTCCAGCCTGCCTGCCCTTGCACAGATGGATGATCTGACCCAGATGACTTTGCCTGGTCCCATAAGAGGCAGGCACTGCGAGACTGTTGGTGGAGAACCCCGTTGTCCCTGGCACAGCCTGCAGCATTACCTGGCAGCTTTGTGTGTCTCACCTGCTGCAGGAGCAGTGCTACACAGCTGCAGAATCTGCTGCACATGGGCCAGCCCACATTATGGAGCAGGGCATGTGACATAGAACCCTGTGAAGGAATAGTGGGGAATTGCTCCCACAGGAGTTGTACTTGGGTCTAGAAGCCTGGTTATCTAAAGCAGGCATATACTGACACTCCTGAAAGGGTTCTGAGTAGTGCTGCCCACAGACTGACAGAGAGAGGCAGGGTGTATTTCCCAACCCCTCAGGCCACACATAATAAACAATTCTTCTAACAGAAAAGCACTGAAATGTTTCTGGTGGGGAGTTGGGTTTGGGGGTTTGTTAGTTGGTTGGTTTGATTTTTTTGTTGTTGTTTTATTTCTTGGAGTTGGTTGGTTTTTTTCCTGTAATGGCATGTCAGAACAGGACAGTTTGCCTTTGTCACCTACCAAATTACAGCACTCAGCATGGAAGGGAAAGGAATGCAAAGGGATGCATGTGAGCCATGCACATCTGAGAACTTGTGAAGCTAAAATTCACTGGTTTCCAGTGCTTTTGCATACAGACAAGCACTACAGGGAGCATGACTCTCCTTTGTTTGAACTCTTGGAACAAGGAGAGATAGGGATCAAGAGACAACAGACAACATTAAATGACAAAACACCTAACTCTTGGTTTTATACAGATTTCAAATCTAAGATGCAATCCTACCAAGTGACTCATTCCCAGTACTGACAGTTACCTTAGGATTTTCTTCTCACAGGAAACATCTGTGGACCTCGCTAGCACACCACCATGTGAGCTAACCTAAGTGGAACATTCCTGAAAGGGTAGCAATTACAGAAATATTTTGCCTTCCAGAGAAGTGAGCACTAACACACAAGACTACAAAATGCCTCTGGAAACAAGGACAAACAGTTGCTTTGCTATAATGAAATTTGTGAAGGAAATTGGGAGTGATTACTTGACACGTGTGTGTGTGTTCTGTGTGTATAGATAATAATTAGCTGATCTTCCTCCGATATCCACTAATAATTTGTTTCCATCTATTAAAATCAATTTTAGTGTGATTGGACATGTTATTTCAACCATTTTATGACTGGGAAGTCAGTTTCATTTAATTTTAAAACAGAAATTAAGGAAACATAGCTAAAAATTGCTTGATTAAATTTCATTTTGGGATGTGAGAAGTGGGAAAAGAACAGTTTTATTTCTCTTCCTTTCCCACGGGAATCAAAGTTCTTCCTTCTGAATTGTTAATCGAAGAAAAATGTTCAGTGAGGACCAGAGTCCCATGATGGAGTAGACGAGGAAATGGAGAAAGCAAGTGTTCTGCTCATGTCACAGGCTTTCGTGACTATTAGCTAGAAATTACAACATCCAGAAAATTACAAAAATGAAAAGGAATACAGTGGATAAAAAGAATACAGTGTAAGGGCTAATCTCCTGCCAGTCAGATGAGGTACGAGGAAAATGTGAATGTGGTGGAGGTTTGGTTTTGTTAGGAGTCATCTGCTTCCAGCACTGGAACTGGCAAAGCCAGGGCAGCTCCTTCAGCTGGCAATCTGCTGCAGGAGAGGTGACCTCTCGGAACAAGGTTTATGTGAGCTCTGACAAAGACAGGTATTATATATTCTGTGAGACACTTCTCTAAGAAATTAAGATTATTACTGCCAGTGAGAGGTTTAGATGAATGAATTTTAGAACAAAACGAGGATTTGAAAGCACTATTACCATTAGAAATGTATCCGTCTTAACATTTACTACAACAAAAAAAGTAGGTAAGAAAGGATGAAGACAAATGTGTATTTCTTGCTTGTTCTGCCTTTCTTAGCAAAGTCAATTTTAAGACAGAATTAGGAGGAAACTAAACCATCACTTCATCTATTCATTTTTATCAACTTCAGGCACATTAAAAAAGGTATTTTTCAGAACGTTTCTGAGGAAAAATCTGTAACTCTATTGGTGCTAACTTGCAATAATAATGGAAAAAAATCACGAAGTCAAACCAAGGCAGTAAAGAAATATTTGCAATGACACTGATGGAGTTTGTTTCCTTTACTCAGAAAAACCTGCTACATTTGTTCTTCCATAAATTCTAAGTGCAATCAACTAAAATGTACTTTTCTAAGTAAGAACACTTGTCAATTTATGCCCTGTCCTCAAGGGAGGTTTAAGACACTGAATTTTTCAGCTGTTCCACATTGCTTTAATCAGCGAAACAAAATCTGTATGAAAATAAATTATAAATAAAACCTGCACATTATTTTCTGGGCTTCTTGGGGTGTAGAAATCATCTTAGCCCCCTTCCAGCATGCAACTGGACCTGGTGTGCCTTTGTAGAGCATTGAGCACACAATTCTGTTTCTCACTGCTATAATATAAACATCAAACAATAATTGAAAAGAGACGAACAACAGGTTTTAAAAATGTACCTAGAAATAAATTATATGCATTCTGAAGATAATTTTAAAAGTGACAAACATTTCTTAGAACATGAAACACTGTTGGCTGTGCTGCATCAGCTTAACAAGGTGATTTCAAGTAAAGATTTTTCTCATTTGCCAACACATTTGTTGTTGATTCTATCACCTGTATACACTTAACAAGCAATAAACTGAGGTATACTTCACCTCCCTTTTGATGTGCTGTTCTAAGGAAATGTTTAAGTTGTAGAAAATGCATAAGATGCAAAAATAAAGAATTATGATACATACTACACTGCGTCTTTTAGAAAGCTTAGAAATGGGCTATTCAATACTTATTGAAAGCTGATCTATTTACACTGTAAGAAGCAGAGACATTTGATACTCACCTTAACTGGGTAGGTAGAAAGTAATGATCATCCACAGGAAGTCAGTGTGCATGGCTACGTATGTGTCCAACACTTCAATAAATATCTAGCAACCCTCCTATCACAGTTTCACTTTCAAAATTTTAAGTTTATGCCTTTAAACAGAAGAAGTCTGAACGACAGAATAATATTTTTAAATGGCTGCAGCAAACAGGGGTGTTTTCCTTTATGTATTTGTCTGAATAGCTAAGGTTATCTCAGACCTTAGCAAGAGATTTTATAGGAAAAAAATCCTGCTTGTACCTGAACAATCACCAGACAACATTCCTCTTGTATGAAAATAATATACCTTTAATATATTTACAAGACTGACCAACTGGATGAAGCAGCTGTACTTCAGATGCACTGCAAGAGCTTTTGTTAGTGAACTATGCCACTATTTATATGTCTGTATTTTCTTGATATCAGTTATAAATCATACAATCAAATGAATCATGAAAGGGTTGTGAAGAGTTGGACAAAAGCAATGTACACAGCAATAAGAAGAGAAAAAAAACACAACAAAAATATTTTTATACCCAGTTTCAAAAATGATCATCTTTATGGTAAAGTTGTCAAACTGTTTTTTTCACTAATTTTTAGGTAATATCAATTGACTGATCTTTTGACTTAATATCAACATCTACAGTAAAAGCCAGTATGTCTCAAACTTGCATGCTAGCTAGTAACACCTATCCCTTGTAAAAAAGTTCAATATATATCAAATTCTTCTGGGAGCCTTGACATCACTAAGTGGTGAAATGTATGACATTAAGATAAGAAAATAAAATTGTATTTCTTACCTTTTGGCCAGCCATTTGCAACCACAAATTAAACAGCTGTTAAGATCTTCTGTAATTTTATATATCCCATAAAAGTGCATGTAAAAAAAATTCACAGAGTTTCTAGGTAGCAACAAGAGTCTTGGTTTTTGATACATTCAATTTGATAAATTTATGCACTAAAATGAACAGATGCAGACATTGTGGTATCAGTTCTTTATCTTTGGTAAAATGATTTCGATTTATTATAGCCGTATTTGCTCTGATATCCATTTTGAGTATGGTCTGGTATTACTTAAACCAACAGGAAACATTTAAATGGATATAAACAGTATCAGTGTGTTATTTAGTACATTCATGACTTTTTTCATACATTCTCTGAGAATGTTCCTAGCATATGGGCAAAATGAGCAAATGCTACTAACTATGATTTACTCCCAGTTTAACACAATACATTTACTAGTTCTTGCCATCAGGAAAAACCACACTGTTTTCCTTTTAAAGGGATCAATATGAGCCTAAGAACAATAAATTCTAAAAATCTGAAGTAAAAATATCAAATATTTTGTACTTCCTTACAAATGCTAAAATAGAAAATTACACTGGAACTGACTTAAAATTTGCTATGATCCATCTAAGAAAAAACAGAAAAGGACCACAGAGAACATCAACAATTGCTCCAAGGTATTCCAGTGATGCTCTGTAGGCAACCACTGTCTTTACTGTATTAAGAATCCATATTTGACTCTCTCTCACCATTTCTATCAGTATTAATTTTTTTTAAAAAAAAGAAAGAGAAAACTAGTTTTAAAGTCGCACTCTCCAGTGACAAGTCATACACCAAGTTCGTATTGGGGTCTGGGTGGTCTTTGTTACACCTGAACATATTGATGCAAACTTGACCATACGAACCTAAGTTATACATACACAGAGTTATGTCTCCAAATAGCTACTAATTACACAAAAACAATTTGGCAAAGTGAGGGAGTTCAGTATCCCTACACCTAAAATATCCAGACGCTGCTGCATTCATGGAGAGAATGAGTTACATTACCACAGCTCATATGCTGGGACCCTGAAACACTGGATTTCACCACAAAACCAATCTTTGCACACACTTCTTATATATGCAATTCAATATCAACACTGGAAACCTTTGGAATCATGATTTTGATAGAAAGTAAGGTCTAAAAATTTTTAAAGTTCTTGTTTCAGGTCTTTTTGATGTTGCTACTGCTTTTACTATTTTACAAACAGGGTGGCAGGCAGGTGATGGGAAGACATTCCACGGGTATAGGCTCGGGTCTGTTCTGCTGGCTTTACTCAAGATGAGCAATTCTCAGTCACTCCAGCAGTTACACTGGACAAAACAATAACAGAACTCACAGGGGCAGGATAAAGCTTGGGGTGTCAATACAAAAAAACCCATCCACAGAGTGTCTATGCTCATGTCTCAATTCTTCAACAGGAAATTCCTGATTCTAGAAATAAAACCAATGTAACAGTCAAAAATGCAAATGACACCATTCTGACCCACTCTTTGACACAGTATTATAACATTCAGTACCTCAATATCATGAAGAACAAAACAAGTGTGAAGCTGCAGTTACTGTAGAAGCAAAGTCTAATATTCTGATGATTTCCAATGAAAATGGCACTTTCAAATTTAAATTAAACTTAGTCTACACATTTCAAAATCCAAATTAATTAAAAATACTGTTTATAACGGTATAATGAAAAACTGCTCCTGAAGAGCACAACCATTAAAAAAAAAATTCTTTATTATTAGAAAGTGATAGAAAAGAAAGATGCAGAAATGGGGAGTGGAGCAATAGTTTCAATACATGTATTTGCACCAGTGAGTATCATGCTCTTGGCGAGTCATTGATAGCTGTCACTGATGGTTTTTATCCATGTACAAATGTAGTCAGCCACTTCCCACTGCTGCGGTGCCAACAGAAACGCAACACACACACTGAAACGCAACAAATTTAGTGCCTGACTGTCCTACGTGCTGAGAACCCTCAGCTCCCAACAGGCCCTTCAGTCTAAACCAAAGCATACCCTTGACAATAATTTAGTGGTCAAAGTCTTAGCAGTTTAAAGAGCCTGTCACTTTTTTTGCTTTCTTAGCTTTTTTCAGTATATCACACTTTTTTCTGTTAGGACGCCGGCACCTTTCATCGATGCTCGGTATACATTCATAATGCCACACTTCTTCCATTTTCTCCACAGGATAAACTGCCTCCACATAATGACGGATCAGTCTCAGTCTGATGGGATCAAGCTGTTTTTTATTACAAGCACCTGAATGGTTGTACTGCAGTCTCAGATTCTCCGGAGTAAAGAGTTCAGGAAAGAGTCTCACGAGAAGCCTGGCAGCAAAGTTGCCAACTGACAGGCTCTGCTGCACTATCTCTCTTATCTCCTTATCCGACAGCAAATACAGAGAAGGCACAGGGAAGTCTGGATTAGGAACAACAAGTTCATCGAGTGGTATCTTGCAAAAATCCTTGCTACTTCTTTCCGGTGGCAGTGGCGGCCCTTCAAATTCTTCCCGAAATCTCTCAGGGTTTATTGCATAGGTGAGAAATTCCCTCCTGTCGGGCCCTGGCACGTGGATTTTCCGTTGCTGTTGGTACGAGCGCCTTTGCTCCGTGTCTCTGCGTCGACACCTCTCATCAAGCTTCCCAACAAACTCCAATGTCCACACTCTGTCATTCTTTGCTCTGGGGTACAGTATCTGCACATAATGTCGAATTAATTTAATTCTAGTGGGGTCGAGCTGTTTCTTGCCTAAAGAGCCGCTACAGTTGTATTGCTTACGTAAGTTTTCATGAGTAAATAGTTCTGGAAATAAGAGAACAAGCAATCGAGAGGCAAAGTTGCCTATGGAAAGACTGCTTTCATATATGCTTTTAATCTGTTCTTTGTTCAACAGGTAATCCGGGACAGGGACATCAAAATCAGGAGGGGGAAAGTCAAGTTTGTCAAAATCTATGGGTACAAGCCAAATTTTTTTTGACCGTCTGCCAGGCTTTTCATATTCAAAACTGTCTTCCACTTTTATGATTGATACATCATCTGGTAAACTAGAAGAATCGTAACAGTCATCTCTCATCTGGTCACATTCACTTCCATCCATATACGTACTTTCAAGCTCATCATTTATTCGCTGAACACACTGCTGCAACCAGGCTTCTTCTTCTTGCACATCTGGAAAGTAAATTTCAGTGTACCTACGGATTATTTGAAGCCGATGAGGATCCAGCAGTTGTTTTCCAGAGTCTCCAAAGCAGCTGTACCTTTCAGCTAATTTTCTGTGGTCAAAGAGTTCTGGAAACAGTCTGTGTAACAAAAAAACAGAAAACTCCCCTGGTGAAGAAGCTTCATCTAAAAATTCATTGAGATCCTGAGCATCCAGCATGTAATCTGAGGCAATGACATTACTCCTGTCCAAGGACAGAGCTTCTTCCTGCTCTTTATCCTCGATAAAATGAGAGGATTCGACCTGCCCAGTCTCATAGAAACTGGATGATTGCACATTCTGCTGACTGTTTTCCATTTCCCTTTGAGCCCAAAATCTATTGAAAAAATCATTGACTTGAGGCAAACACTCCAACTGCCACACAGCTGTATTCTTCACAGAAGGATAACAAACTTCCACATAGTTACGAATAAGCTGCAGATGAAGAGATTCAAGTTTCCTTTTGTTGAGAAAGCCACACGCACTGCAGCTCCTGCCAAACTCATCATCACTGAAGAGCTCTGGAAAGAGCTGCACGAGCAACCGGCAAGCCAGGTCTCCGCCTGATGTGCTTTGATCCATGATTTGTTTGAGTTCTGCAGAAGTCAGCTGGTACTCCGGGGGCGGCTTGAAGTCAGCAACGGACTCTGCTGGACTGACTTGCTTTTTAATTCTGCTAACCTCCAGAGACAACAGGTCAACTTTACTGTGAAGCTGAGTCATATTGGTATTGAGGGTGTTCAGCGTGTAAAACATTTTCTGTATCAAAGAATATATATTTGATTCTGAATCTGCTGTGGCTGCTACTGCAATGGCTGTGGCCGAGTCTCTTTTGCGTTGATCGTTCAAAGTCCGAATTTGCGAGGGACTGCTGGGGTTGATTTTTTCAAACAATTCGTAAGAAGCAAACTGCTCTGCTCCTGGTGGGTTCTTCTTCTCTGTGATTTTATGTGAGATGCCATAGAGAGGTTTTTTGTAAGATGGAGTGATTATGTCACTGAAGGATTCTTCTTCACAGAGCCATGTTACATTAGAATTCTTGTTCTTGTTTGGCTGCTCTGCATTTACCTGAGTGGGTGAGCCAGCATCTCTGTTCCTCATGTTTGAAAGGGAGCCCTTCAAATGAATAAATATTGTATTAGTAAGACTGCCTTAAAGATATTAGCTATAAATATGTGCTCCTTAAGCAGGCATTGTTACATAAATATGCAAAGTCAAATTTTCTCCAGAGGATTTGTGTTAAATAATAAAAAAATATTAAATTCACTAAGAAAAATAAAAATACAGTAAAGTATTATTTAGGTTTCCTTTTTATTTTCCTTTTTTTTTTTGGCTCATGGTTTTCTCCATGGAATAGAAATGCAATAATAATTCCTAGTACTCTACCCACAGAGCTCTAATTACTCCCTCAAATTAAGTATCATTAGGCTTCACCTTGCATATGAGGATCTTGAGCTGTAGAGAATTTGGGTGGCAACAAGTCAGCAACAGAGCCAAGAATAGCATCTAGATTTTCTGACTCCTAGTCCTGTGACCTTGCCATTGCCTCCAACAACTGCATTTAACATTCCAGCACTCTCTTTAGGTTAGCTTTTGAAAATGTCACAAAGGCTATAAACCACAAAAAATATGCTTATTCTTTTTTTTCTGATGTGAAAGGTTTATATACATGTTTTTAAAAAAATCTTTATAATGGTGCTACTAAACAAATCCTAGAAATTACTTGATTTTTAAAAGGTATTCTATTTAAATAATAAAAAAGTGTAAAGTACCTCGGTACTATATCTTTTTAAAAAGGAAGCCTAGCAGACGATTTCTTTATTTCTGAAAGGCAAGAAAGTTTAGACTCATGGATTTCTAACTTTCTAAATTATTTAAACTATATAAACTTATATGTAATATAAAAGCAGTAGTGAATTCTTAAGGACTTCATGTTCTCAATTATTTGTAATTATTTGTTATTGCTTGAAATTGGAACCAAGCATTTTCATCATCTCACAGCAGATATGCAGGGCCTGGGTGATTTGGGGGTTTTTTTGAGAACACGTGGATATTGCAAATAATTTTTAAAAGTTAAGCAGATACAACAGAATCAAAATCCAACACACAGAATTCAAACATGAGAAAACACTCCCAGATTTGTAAATGTTTCCATACTGAAACAATTTTCTTGGCTTGTTCTATAGAACATCAATTAGATAAGAAAACTAGCGAATTTGTATTCAAGTAATAAAACAAATGAAACACAGACTTCAGGTCTGAGCTGAGAGCCACAAGAAATTTGAAATTCTAGTGAAGACTCCATTACGTCCTAGAGTGAGGAACTTGAATTAAGGTTTCTTTCTTAAGAAACAGAACTATAACTCATGAAATCAATGTGGTCCCTATGTGTACTCACACTTGGCATCTGCTTACTGCAGTGACAAATTTAATCTAATTATTTTTTAATTTCTGATGCAATGTATACTCAAAGGAGACTCAGAAAGAACAAGCTGGTCTCCACTTCAAGTTTAGAAACCAGCATTCAATTAAACTGAAGCTGTTTCCAAGTTCTGCTCTCACTCACATCACTTTACAGTACATACAAAACCTTGTGTTTGCACATCCAAAGCTGTGTGGAGAGAAGATGAAATGAAAATGCAATGCCAAGGTGATGCATTTCTGTGTGCAGAATCCCTGGCTGTCATGGTCCCTAGGATACCTAACTTCCAGGTCCCATTTAGAAGACTGTCCCACTCCAGTCCTACTCATTAAAAAGCCAGAACAGAGGCTGTGACAGAACTGTGAGCGGACTGAAATCTACATTGTCCCCACCTAACTGCAGCTCTTAAGCTGGGACTGAAGTCCTCATGTGCCACCTGGACCTGTCAGTGAAGAAACAGAGGTAGTTCCAGGTGGTAACAGAGCTCTCTGCCACACAGACATCACCTGAAAGCAGGCCATGAAAATCTCCACTGACAGTAAGCACAATACTGCTCCCCAGTCAGGCACCCAACGTGAATTACAAAGCTTTTTACTATTTTAGATCTAAAGAAAAAAATCATAACATTTCTTAATACAATGCCTGAGACCTACCACCTAAGTCACTTTTTCATTAACACTCCTGTTAACTGAGTATACCAAATATTCCTTCAGGAACAGCATATGACTCTTTCCTTCTCTACTACTAAAATACCTTGCTACTAAATAGCTTGCCATGGGCCACCAGGTATCTGTCAGTTCTCATCTGACTTCCTGCTGTTTATCTTCCCTAATTAAGTATATAATAAAACTTGGCAATATGAGGGTAACATCTATTAATGTGCACCCCACACACAAAGTCAGGTGAAATCAATATTAGAACGTGTATTAAAGAACATGAATTCATTATTTTGATAGTAAGATCATAAAAGTTTGCAGTCTCAGTTTGGGACATGGTGCTCTGGAGCTCATGCTAAGAACTACAGCAGATTTTCAATACAACGACAACTGAACTTCTGCCTTTACTGATGCAGCTCCCAGTGGCTGCATCTGGCTGCAGGATGGATTTGCATTTCAGAAACACATAGCCAGTGTTCTCCTAGCAGATGACAAAACATTTGGGCCTTAAAAATATTTAACAACAATTTAGTTCAGATGCATTCTCATTTTCTTTTATTTTGCTTTTAATTATTTTGTCTATAGTTTCCATCTGGGAACAGCACTATCCACACCATAAATACACGGCTTTTGTAAATTCTCCAATTTAATTAATTACTTTTCTGTAACACTAATCTTTAAACATCCATGAATTTCAGATAATACTGCACCCATTGAAGATGAGCAGTTCCAAAGTACTATCAAAAAAGAAGCAAAGATATTGTTCTATGAGACTCAATGTATTAACAATAATGCTGTTTTTTATATCTTTTATACTACAGTTGCACAGCAAGTTTTTATGTTCTAAACATTTCATGAATATTTGCAAAGTCCAGTATTTTGCAAAACATGGACCAATACAAGAAATTGTGAAATAGGCTCTCTCATTCTCTCTTGGAATCCTAAGCCAAGTTTTAAAAGTTGTTTAGTTATTGTTCTGTTCAATGCTTGAGTCTATTTATGACCTTTGTTATGCTTAATAAACAAAGTCTAAATATCTGTAAGAATACAGTGCATAGTATTCAAACACAGGAGTAAAGAATAAATAAATACATTAGCAAGAGACATAGATTCTTTCAGACACATAATATGGAAAAGTCCTGTACATAACTTTTTTAAAACTTACAATCTTCTACACTTTGTTTTTTCAATGAAAATCACGTAAAATTAATCCCTGATTATGAAGTGGCATTCAATTTTTTTTAAAAAAGTGAAGTCTTCAGATAAAAAGTAATTTAGTAATATAATTGTCATCCCAAAAGAAATATAACTCTGTTTATATCATAGATAGATGCCTATGTGACGTGCAGTAAAAATATACAAGCACAACATTCTTTAAAATAATTAAGATTTTCCCACCGTTTAAACAAAAATAGTTAATAAAGTCATCAATTAAAACAACATATTGGTTGTTTTAGAGAAGTAATTAACTTTAAAAAATGCTGTTAAGATTGAAGACTATTTCTGGTTGGTTATTTAACTAAACATGCTGATTCATTGAGGTCAGCCAAGAATGAATTTCCATCATTATTACTGGGTCAACTTCTGATATTATAAATCCAAAGTTATAATTAATTTCAAATTAAATTTTAAAATTTATTAATGGCAAACAGGAAAATGCAAAGCAAGCACAGTTCAGAGACCATTATAAAGCTCTTTTAAGAATCTGAATGTAAGGAGAACAATTGTAAAAAGAAAAAGAGAAAGGAAAAGAAACAAACCGTGTAATAAGATTAAAACCTACCTACCACAGGCATTCAGGGGAAAAAAACAGCCCTAAGAAGTCAGAGAGATGATAGTCAAGAAAAAGAATCACAGAGAACTATGGCTATAAAGGAGACAAGAAATGTGCAAATACAACATGAAGTAACTGGCTAGGTAGCAGAAGAGCAGAAAAGGATACGTGCATTAGGATAGGTCACAAACTAAATATAACCCAGGGCCTGAAGTTATTCAAAAGAGGATGAATTTGAATCTAGGTTATTTTAATAAAGTGCTGAGTGTGAAAAACAGGAGGTCATTATACTGCTCTAGAGGGTGGCAGGAGAGATGTGACTATCCAACACCAGACAGTAGTCTTTCTGGACTCTCAAATGGAGCAACAAAAATGTAAGGTGACTCCTGAAGAAGAGCTGAAAAAAAGAATTTTAATCTCAGAAAGGAAGGACTAAGTGTGGACAACATCACATGAATTTTCCCACATGCGGAAGATTTTTATAGGAAGAGATGATCATTGCTCTCCCTACTGAAAAGAACAAGGACAAAAAGAAACTTGCTCCATTTCAGCATATTGAGCCATTGCCAGAGAGGTGAAACACAAGATCAGGTAAAGGAAAAAGACTGGGCATCTCCTTCACTGGCTAAAGAAACATCTGGATTGTCCCAAGTGAGATGCCACAGCAGATGCTATAATACATTCCACACTTGATACGGCTGAAATCTCCTGCATCCCTGAGTTTTCATCCTTCAAATAATACACTAATTTATACTGGTCTCACTGACATTAAATCTTTATCCCAGAAGAAAGAATTACAGCCCTGATTCTACCACTCAGGATCCAACTGAAGGACTGTGTGACATGAGAGGGACTGTAATCAGTCATGCCCAGTTACTCCAAATCATTGCCCTTTCCTATATCATCTGCTGAACAACAAAAATATAATTCACATAAAAGAATTAACCTATAACTGTATTTCATAAATATGATCACTCCCATGTCATTTAGAGAATACCCAGCTGTGTACAAATGCCTTAAGATTAGCCACACCAAACTCATTACCAATACAAATTTACTTAAAAGACTTGTATTCTACTTATATCAGCAGTGAATTTAGCCTAGGAAACATGAACCAAAAAATCAGAGTCATGTATAGAGAAGTCACCTCTTGCGTAAAGCGCCTCTTCTTCACGCTGGGTAAGGCATCCTGCTGGCCTCCTGACCCATCACAGCCAAGGGAGGTCTGCTTCCGTTTGTTGGAATCCTGTAGGCAAGTCACTGCACCATCCAGTGAGTGTTTCTCAGCAGATCTGGAAGTTACTGAGCAGTCTAGAGCTTCATCTTCATTTTCTGTTTCTACTTTCACGGTTTTTTTAGGAATTTTTACTGAAAAAAGGAAAGGATTAGAAAGGTAAAGCACCCTCTCCGGAAAGCCATGACATCTTTACTGTAATGTTCTGTGGTTTGTTTCTTTTTATGAAAAATTGTTTTGAAGAACTTCATTATTTTTTATTACTTTTATGGCAAGTGTATACTGGGGTCACCTCAAAGTCAAATCATTCAGTTTACCAGCAAATTATAGTTTCTTCTCCAAAGAAGAATCTAAACTATAAACAAATAATGTTACAGGAGGATGATTTTTTTGGAAGGGAGGAAGGATGCAGAGCAGAAATAACTAAGGATGTAGAGCAGACTAACAAAGATAATGCCCTATTTTAAATAACTTTAAAAAAAAATTAGTGTAATTTGTTTTGATCCAACTGCAATCTTTATTATGTGACAAATGCTTTAAATCAACAAGTATTTTTGCCTGATGAAAAAATAATACAAAGTATAGTATTTTACCTTCATCATCATCAGTGATTTCAGCTGAATTCATCTTCTATCTCACTAAAGAACAAAACAAAAATACAAAAATAAATACCAGCACCTTCTGGAATCAGGAAATATCTCCTCCTGCAATTACTTTTCATCTGGAAATATTGAGTTAACAGCCCACAGAAAACTCCCAGTCTTTCCAGTCTGTGTGTTTGTAATAACTAGTTATTGTCAATAACCTTCATGGCCATCTATAGACCCATCAACATACAAACTACATTGTTGATAACATACAGCAGGCAGAGAACTATTTAAGACTCTATGTCTTTTTCTGGTACAGAAAAAAGTAAAAATCATTCTAACCTTCTCTGTAAAGTGTCTTGGCAGTATATAAATGGAAGTTAACTGTATTAAAGTCTTCACTCTGTACAAAACCACTATTATTACAGTCAAATGTGTTCATATTGTCTTTGTGGTTCACACAAAGTCATCACAGAAAGAAAACTCATCATAAATAGTAACATACATGCTGGAGTAAGTTTTTATTTAAAAATCTCTGCTCTTTTGATATAAACTGCATCAATTCAAGCAGAATAATGCACAAAGATCTACAGTAAGTCCTTTTTCTTTGTCAGCCTCTAAATAATGTGGGTTTTGTAGGGAAAAGCAAATATATATATTATGCTAGCATGAATTCAGTGTTACTTCTCATGTGAAAAACTCAGCTATATTTCTGTTTACTTGAAAACATCAGCCTCTGGATATGTTCCTAAAATATATTCTAAATCTTTGGAGATCTACAAAGTGAACAACTTAATCAGATATCCCTGGCCCTTACAGGGCACGCAGCTGCAAACTGACACTCTCAAGTGGTGAGTGGGTGACTGGCAAACCGTCACGCTCTGCTCTGCTCCTCTACACACAGCACTGCGCTCACCTGGCCATACATTATTGCTTTACAACTGCAAGTCAATAAAACCAGTCAATCAAAAGTGTACATACAGCCCAGAAGTGGGAATGATAATGGAATTAATGAGAAAGATGAGGAAAGACAGAGAATCTGTTGTGGGGGGAAAAACAGTCTGTACCTTTCTCCTGAATAACGCTGAATAATAATATTTTTTTTTACATCTCAAAATACTGTTAAAAACTCTGTAAACACTTGAATGCTGTGTAGATATGAATGATATGAATTTCAATTTCTAGGCAATTTGATTGCTGTAATGGTAACTATGAGGTTCCACTCTGGATTAGATTTTGTATGATTTACAATGGGTGGCACCCAAACAAAAGATGCACAGATTTATAAAATCAGCTTATACTGGGCCACCCTTGAAGCCAAGAGACTCTTTGATGTGCTGATCTTCCACAGGGCCCCTGTATACAGCCTTGTAAAGGGCATCCTCAAGGGGACAACACAAGATTGTCTTCATCATCACATATAAAAATAAGTCTCTCTCAGTTGGACATAGAGCTACTACAAACCTCTCAGATACCTACTCCTTTTACCGACCATAATTTGCTACATCAGGACTTGCATTTATTAATTGATCCATATAGCAATTATATCAGTCTAACACTACTATAATCATGTCACTTAAATTTTTGCGAACTCTATAGAGACATAACAACATGAAACTAAGTGGCCCACACTGACTTCTAAACCACCTGGTAAGCCCTGATATGGGTTAATTCCAGGTCTTACTAACTCAACAGTATTTATAGATTTAGACAAAGCCACTACGGCTCTTCATGAAAAATCCTACAGCAGCCTACTTCTCACAGTACCATCAAAAAGCTCCCCTGGACGTTAAGAAAATCCCATAGTACTAATGGTCATTGTTTTGCCCTGATATCCCACATACACTGATAGTCACTGCCTGGATATTCCTTGCACTTTTCCATTCCAAGCACCAGGCTTGGCTCTGAGGGCTGTGCTACAAGACTAACATGTGCCAGTGCTGAAGGAGAGTGCGACAGTCTTTTTGTGAGGGCCTGAGGTGACAGTAAGCAAATCTATCAATACCACTACTGAATATTCTAAAACAGAGGTCAAAACGATTTTTCAGAAAATCCTAAACTGCTGTACCAGAGCAAAACAGTTAACCACAAAGCCAGAAGAGAAAACTAAAAGGTGGCAGTGGATGGAATAATACAAAATATTTAGAAGGGAATAGTCCAGAATTATATATTTTTAAATTCCTTCTGTTACTACTATTCAAATAGGAAGAATGCTTTAAAATAATTCCTATCAGAGAATAAAATGAAACTGAAGGGAGAAGATAAATGGGATAATTATCTGAAGAGTGAAAATTAAAGCAAAGCAACAGTTTTCTGAAGGAAACAACATCAGGAAGGCCAAAGCTATCCTGAATTCAGGTCAAATAATATTGAGTCAAAACATTGTTTCACAAATTCAAAATAGAGTGCTAACTTTCGATTTTTTTAAAATTTGAAATCGGCCAGAATACGATTAAAAGTGAATAGTCAAAACCAGTGTCAAAACCAATGAAGCCTAGAAAGACTGTGTTTCATACCTGAGCTTTCTGGTGCCAAAGAAAGCATGAGCTCCAATTTTTTTCATTTTTGGGAGCCCTAGTGATAATCTCTTTCCTTATCTAGCTTTCTGTCTTCTTTGTGAGATTTGTAAGAACTCTGGTATGATAAGAAAATGAAGCACATTTAACATGTAACAGCTTCTGTTGAGAGACAGGATTCAATTGTCCCTTTGATTTCCTGCCTCACAGCCCCACCTGCTCCCTTGGTCAAGCATGGGTGCCCACCTTAACCTTCCATCTTGATAAACTGTCAGAGAACAACTCACTTCTTTTTTTTTTTTCAGGTTACTTTCCTTGTAATTCAGAGGTAAAGGGCCTAGCTCAGGAGTACGCGCAAGGTTTGGGCTGGAAAGGATGAACTAGAATCTCCCCTCATACCAGCAAGCTACTGGTTTGGTTCAGCTGTTTAATGATACCTTATTTATTCCACTATCTTGCTTCAAATTTGGGTCACAGTGGACCCACTAGTGACCAGTGAGCCAACAGGGAGGCTCCAACAGAACAATTGCATCATTGCTTCCATAGGAAATTATTAGGATTTATGGAAAGGGCCAAAGTCTGTATCTGTTCCCTGAGTATGTCTGTACATGCATGCCTTTATATGTAAGATTAATAACAATTTTGTTGCTCGTTTCAAGTCCACTAAATATAAAATATTTCATATTCATTAAAATACTGTTTTCTGTGCATCAGCTTTTACGAATAGTAATTATTTTCTCTTTAAAAGAGGTAGCAGTGTCAAAGTCTTTTTTAAGGTAGCAGTATCAAAGTCTGTTTTAAGGTAGCATTCTGGCCCAGACTGCGAAAATAAGCAAAGCTGGGGTAAAAAAAAAAATCTAGAAGATCTTGGGGGAAAATACAGCAAAAAGCAATTGAGTAAGAAATACATACAGCAAAGCACACATCCAACAGTTGTTTCTTGCCATGCTGAGTATACAAAATGTATTTCAATCTTATATGTACTTTTTTCAAAACGTAAGATAAATATACTTATCATCCTCAGCCTAATAATTACTCAATACTATCTAGAGGACAGCTGTTAGCAAGTTCTAGGAAAGAGTGAACACTCTGTACTGAAGCTGGGAGCCCACACCTGCAACTGTGACTGGCAGAGAAACCAGTCTTGGCAGCTTTATCTTGCTGGGATACAGACAGATGCTGCACTACATCCTGTTTTCCAGTGAATCCTCTGGAAGAAAGATTCCAAAACAAACCAAACACCTACAGCAGCAGCTACGTCAATAGCCAGATCCAAGGGAGTAGGGAAAGAAGGGGGGTGCTGGCACACCTTGTCTGTCACTATTGGACAAATTCCCTTCCCACAGATGCAGATGCACTTCTCTCTCTCCCTTCTCATCAGACTAGGCAATGAACAAGACAGTTCAGTCAAGGGACTTTACACTCCCTACTTCTATTACTCTCACTTAGACATCTACCTCTATCCCAAAAATGTACCAGCTCGTGACACTTAACTGCACTGGTGTTTTACTTTGGTAACAACATTCCACATTGAAATGGTATTGCCCACGGTTAACCGAGAAGCTCAATGCATAGGGCAGTGCTGGCAGTTCCAAGGTATGGAAGAACAACTTAAAAACAAGGTTTTGGAATGTTTCTCTGTGCATTTAGTGTTAATGAACACCCTGATGCTGCTTTTGCACGTAGAATGAACCATGCAATCCATTTACCAAAAATGCACCAACCCAAAATATGCACTGAAGCCTTATGGATCTAAAGCACTGGGTACAGCAGATTTTATGAGCAACAGAGTAAACTGCAGCTCTTACTCAGAATGTATTTCAGTCTCATACCATCTAGTATAATGCATATCGTTACTTAGAAGTAGCATAAAGGTGTGTCTAGTTATTGATACACAAAACAAAACTGAATCCTAAGTGATTCATAAGTTAAATCTTCCCACATGTGCATTCTCCTCCTCCTGTTTACCACCTAACAATCACTCACGGGTTTGCCTTGTAGGATGCTTTCCTGACTCCTCTAATGATTTTGACCACTATAAAAGCACAATGCAGGGAGAAAAGATTCTGCTCATAATGTAAGATAAAGTTCTCTGCCTTTGCAATCATTCTTAAGAAAGTCTGACTGATCACTTTCACATCCTAACTTTAAAATGGAATGAAAAAATTCCACCAGAAAAAAATACGTCTGTTCTGCTGTTTGTAACTAAAGAAGTAACTCTATACTCTTTGAACTCCCATTTCAAATATACTAAGTTCTGACAAATAAAAAAATAGTGTGAAAACCACATAGGAAAGTGTACAACTGTACACATGCTGCATGTGGAAAGCAATTTGGATTTCATCACACTTCTTAGTGCTAATCATAAATAAAAATTAACCACTACCTTAAACAAGATACTAAATAATAAAACAACAATAATTATGTTATCAATTTTGTAGAAGCTTGCTGTTTAGAATTAACTCCTTGCATAACACTGTACTGTTCAGTTCACTAATGCATGGTATTGTGTAGAAGTTGCTTCTTGGATGCGCATCGTCCCACTACATATTTTAGCTTCTTTGTGTAAATTGGAGGAATGTCCCTAATTCTTCATTATTGACTACAAGAATATTATTAAAAACACATCAACTGAGATATTGTGTATTACGTTTATTCCCTTTAAAGCCTCATGGTGGTACATTGCTTCATATATAAAACTCAGGTCATAATGGGAAGTGTTCTTAAGTGTTGTTTCTCAAGAGGTCAACTGTTCTTTTACATTTTGGGCAAACATTAGGACATACATGTTTGCTAGTAACATTAAATATGTGTTTGATAACATATGTGGAATAAACTGCTCAGTTTCCTCAGCTTTCAGCATGTGGTGAAAGATACAACACCCCTCTTACAGCATACATATCCTAATAAAGTTAAATAAATGAGAGCCAAAAAAAGAGCTGACCTTTTAAGGAGATGACACTAGCAAAATTTTACAAGATGTGTACAACAGCCAAAATTACTACCTCCTCTTACACATACCATCCTCTAACAGGACTTTATCACAAAATTGCAATAGTATTACACTACGAGCCAATCAAAACCACTGTACATATATTCTCAGCAAGTGACAATGATTAATCAATTAATCTCAGAGAACACTCCAGTGTGAGATCCTGCTCCCTGTGTCTGAGTCTCTCCCTGTATTTCATAACATACACTGGGTGAACCACAGAAAACAACCAATGCTTCCCATGGGAAGTCCAGAGCCTTGAAGGCTGCTGTGGGTAGGTGGAAGCAGTCCCGTTCCACGCAGCAGGTGAGCAGAGGGCTGCTCTGAGTGCCTGGCAACAGTGGGGAACTCTGTCCCTTGTGACATTTTAGAAGAATGATTCCTACAGAACAGTTGGAAATAATGAGAGGAAACAACAATTCTCAACACTCAGCCCCACAGTCCCAGAGTCAAAAAGGACTGGAGGCGTGTGCCCTCTGCTCAGGCTGCCCAGGAGCTGCCTCCTGTTCAGGGTATGTGCTGCTTTCCAGGCTGTCTCTTGGAAAGTTCTCCTGCTGGGATG
Organism: Zosterops lateralis; assembly: GCF_965231275.1. NCBI lineage: Eukaryota > Metazoa > Chordata > Aves > Passeriformes > Zosteropidae > Zosterops > Zosterops lateralis. The sequence continues at coordinate 69,417,595 of NC_139764.1, read as the reverse complement.
AGAAACAAACCTAGAGAACTGTGAGTTCTGCGGTCTGCTTTGGGTGCCAAGTAATCTGCATCTTTTATTTCCTAGCTGTAGCACTGGGTTCAATAATTTCAATATTGCAATTATCCTCAGGGTAGATTTGATTCCTCCAATTTGTAAAAAACAATGCAACTGAAATTCAATTGAACTAAATTAGACATAAATATCGCTCCAAGACTGAGACGGAAAATATATTTCTTAGAGGCAATGTTTGCCTTTTGTTTAGATCTATGGGCCAGTGATTCGATTTTACCTTTTATAATTTTGACAAGGCCTTATAAATTTTGAAGAAGCAGAGGGTTGAAGAAGTCAAATACCTGAAACCACCTTAATAAAAAAACCCTACCAAACAAAAACCAGGTAACTTACTTGAAACTAGCCACCCATCTTAAAGAAACTGAGATCTGAATTTTGCCTCATTTGACTGAGAGAAGAGCAAAATGCAAGTAGACAGTATATCAAATACTAAAAGTGAATGCTTTCTCTTCTATTCATTTTGAGGTAGTAGGGTGCTGCAGCGTTATTTCTCAATAAAGTCTGTCCTTCATATCCAATACTGACATTTGTAATACTAAGTGCCGTAGAAAACAGTATTCCAACATTACAAGCATGCTGACTACAAAGACACAAATAGTGAGTTCTAAAACTACAAAGAAAAAGATTTTAAGGAACCAGTAGATGTTGTTGGAAGTACTACTCTAATGGACAATAAAAATCCCTATACTTAACACAGTTTGAAAACCTCTTTTGCTGCCCTGTGCAGGACACGAAGCCTCAAGTCTCCACTGAAGGCAGCCTGCAATAAGGGTGTTTTTCCAGTAGCACTTAGAGGGCATGTTCTTAATTTGGGTCTTTCATATTTTGTCTTAATTAAGTTGAATATGTAGATTAAATAATTAAAAAAAAAAAAAAAAAAAACACACAAAAAAAAAAAAAAAAAAAAAAAAAAAAAAAAAAAAACAACCACCCCACAAAATCAGTCTTCTCAGTTTTCTCACAATTTGCCTAAAACTGAAGTTTTCTCAATCTGTCCTCTGTACTTTTCTCAAACAGCAATTTAATCTTGCAGGGGTCAGCAAAACACTAACCTGGTTTATTTCCAGCAGTAATGCATGAATTTGTCTTTTCTTCAATCACGTGTTTTCCACTGGTCTATTAAAAACATTTTGCTTTCCTCTCTCCCCTCTCACTCTGCTTTTATTGTAAAATATTATTCCATCTGAACTTTGTGCAGACAATTTAAATTCTCCTCCAAACTGCATTCAACTTACGTTTATTTTTATCCACTGAACTTACCCAAACTATGAAAATACTTAGCAAAGATAAAACTTCAGTTGATCCAATGCTGAATTTGATTTAGCAGGGGAGAAAAAAAATGTACCAGCATATAAGGGGTAATTACTTGTTTTATGAGATGTAAATCATTCAAGCTGGAAACAGTGAAAAGGTTTCTCTTCCCCTGCTCAGATGTCTCTGCCCCATGGGTCAGGCATACACTGTGTTTATAGGTGGCAGCGGCAAACCCTACTCACACTTCAACCCAAAAAAACTCTGGGACTGCGTCAAAGCTATGTGGGAGCCGTCACATGGCTGTTGGCCTGCGGCCGGCTCGCATTCTGCTGGTTCAGAGTTTGTTCCCTTCTATTTACAAAGGGCTGTGTGGACACACCGCAGGGAAAAGTAGGGTAGAGGCAGCGGGCGCCCGGGGCAGGGGCAGCGGGCGGTGATGGGGGCAGGGGCGGTGAGCGGCGGCCCGGGCGGGGGCAGCGCGGGGAAGCCGCGGGTGACCCGGGGGAGATGATGGGGGCAGGGGCGGCCCGTTCCCCCGCAGTGCCCTTCACCGGGCCCCTCTGAGCGCGACCCGGCAAGGACCGGCACCAATTCCAGCGCGACCGCCCGCTCCTCCCGCCGCGTACGATAGGACGGGCGGGACCCTGACCCCGGCCGCGGTTCCCGGCGGACGCGTGGCCCCGCGGAGCCCCGGGGCGGTGCCCGGGCGGGCCCGTGGCGGGGAGGGCCGGGATGGGGCCGGGGCCGGGGCCGGGGCTCCCCCCGCGCGCTCCGAGGGGCGGCGGAGCGGCGCCACGTGGGAGCGGCGCGCGCGGCGGCGGCGGCGCGAGGCCCCGCCCGGGGGCGGGCGCTGAGGAGAGGGACGGCCCGCGCGCCCCGCACGCGGCGCGGCCGCGGCCGCTTCCGCGGTCAGACCCACGAGCCCGAGGCGGAGGCGGCGGTCGGTGCTTCCGGTCCGAACCCTGCCCGGGCGGATCTGTGTGGCCGGCGCGCGGGGGAGGGGAGGGGGGAAGGGGTTAAGGTGAGGCTGGAGGTGACGGCGGCGTGACCGTTCCACCGTCCCCCCTCTGCTCCCCGTTGTCCCTCTCCCCGAGCCCCGCGGATGGAGGCGGCCGGGCCGGGCGCGCGCCACCCGCGCCGCCGCAGCGCCGTTGGGAGCGGCGAACAAAGAGCCCCCTGCCCGCGCGGCCCCGGCCCCGGCCCGCGGGCGGCCGGAGGAGGGGCCGGCCCCGCGCCTCCCCCGCTCGCCCCCCCCCCCTTCGTTCCTCCCCCACCCGCCGGGGCGGCGCTCCCCGCTCGCCGTGGGGTGCGTGGAACGGCGCCCGTCCCCGCCAGCGGCGGCGGCGAGGCTTACCTCTGCTCCGCGCGGGGCCACGGCAGCCCCGGGGCGGCGGGGGCGGCTGGAGCGGCCGCCGCTGGAGCCCGCGCTTCCCCCCCGCTCTTTGTGTGCGAGGGTCCGCGCGCTGCGCTCTCGCGTGACGTGACGGGACCGTGTGTCATTTCCGCACAAGGACACCGAGCCCCGACCCGCCGCGGCCAGCGCCACCCGCCGCCCCGGGGCAGGGGCAGGGGAGGGAGGGAGCGGGGGTGGGGGCGAGAGCGGCCCGCTCCTCCCCCGTCCCCTGGCTCCCCACCCCCCGCCCTCCCCGCCGCTGCCACTGGGAACGCGCGCGGTTCCCACTGGAGACCCCGCGCGCCCCCGCTCCGCGCGCGCCCCGCCGCCCACTCGGTGCCGCGCGGGCAGAGGCCCCGCCGCCGGGGGCTCCGCGCGCCCGCCCCGCGACACGCCCTCCCCGGGACCCCGGGGCCACCGCCGCTCAGGGACACGGCCCCGCGTGACGGGCCGGCCCCGGGGCGCGCTCGCTGGCGGCGGCCCCCGCCGCACGGAAAACGCGCTCCCCCTCCCCACACCGCCCTCCCCGGCCCTCACGCGGCCGGGCCGCCCCGCGCGGTCTCGCGTGGACCCGGCGCCCGCGAGCCCCGCAGAGCCGGGCGCGGGCCGCGCACGTGCGCGCGCGGGGCGGGGGGGGGCGCGTGCCCACGGCAGGTGGCGGCGAGCACGTGGCCGCGCGCGGGCACACGGTCCCGCATCCCCCCGCGCGCGCCTGCCCAACACCCACCCGCCACGCGCGTCCCGCCGCCACCGCCGCCTGCGACACAACCGGGGCAGAGCCGGGCAGAGCCGGGCCCCGGCGGAGGGACCGCCCGGCAGTTCCCAAGCCCCCGGCCGCGGGCGCACCGATCCCGTCAATCCGTCCCCACGGCGGCGGGTCAGCCCGGGGCAGCGCTGCGGGCGGAGCCGGGGACGCGCCGAGAGCTGCTCGCACACGGGCTGTGACACCCGCCCGCAGCCCCCGCCCGGCCCGGCAGGCCCCGGCCCCCGCGCTGCCCGGAGCCGCAGGCACCCGTGGGTGTGTGAGGAGCGCTGCCCCCCGCCTTTATGTGACCTTAACGCGGGGTTCTGTGCATAGCGCCAAGTAGGAAACGCCGGTGTTTGGTGCTGCGTTAGGCTTAAGCCCGTACTTTGAAAAAAAAAAAAAAAAGTTACTAAAGTAAGTTGGTTTAATTCATATCCAGGGTTTTTCCCACGCTGGTTAAACACAAGACCGCTTCCGTGCTCCGCGTTTGGGGGGCAGATGGCAGCAGTGATTTATAAAACAGACATTGCATTCTTTTTTAATTAAGTATCCTTGTAGATTTTATCTTCCCTGAAATTGACAGGAGCGCATAAGACATTACATTAGTCTGCCAAATCGTACGTGCCCTTTCCACTAACAGCTTGTAGAAAACCAAACCGTTTCCCAAAGATCAGAAAATAAAATGTGGGAGAGCAAAATCTGGTTTTGTAACCTATGGCCAGTTCTGGCAGTTATGTTTTTTGGCTGTATGTAACATACCTTTGGAACTTGGCAGCTTTGCGTGGAGTGTTGTACTTACACAATGAACCCGGCCAGTGCTGCCGTTCCCAATAAATAGATTAATTTTGCTGCTAATAAAAGTACCCAGCCAAGTGCTCTAATTATATTGTAATTGCTTTACTTTTTTTCCCCCTCCAGAGTAAAAGAAGTTCAGTCTAGAGATGTTTATAAAAGGTGTTTATTATGAAATAAGAAGGTGAGGGCTGATGGTGGACTCTGTGTAGCATGAAGGATGTATCCGGTAGAGGTTACAAGGCGAATACACACCATGCAAGTGGCAAGTCAATGTGGAGTTAGAACTCGTGAGCTCTGAGCAGTGCTGTGAATGTAACAGATAAATAAAGCTTTCGTTTGTTATTTCAAACTTTCTTTTTTAATTCAAAAGCAAGACAAAGACATGTAAGTCAACTGAGAAATAACTGTAAAAAACATTTCAGATAAGTCTTGTGCCCCATAAATAGCTCAGTACTTTCCTAGTCACATGCTGTTTCCTCCGAACTGAACAATACAGAGTGCCTCTTAAAATGAAAAATTCTCACCATTTCAGATTTTTGGCGCTTTCTTTAGAAACAGTTCTCTAAAATTCTGTTCTTCCACTTATGTCGCTCTTCTAAATTTAGCATTTGGGACTTTTGGTATGTTTACAGTGTCATATTCCATGAATAATCCTAACAGATAATAGTTTGTTGATTTTAACTTTGACTGCTCCTTTTATTATTGCGGTTGATAGACAGCTGTTAAGGAGCCCTTAAAAGTGGGAACTACCAGCATTGTAACTCTTGGATGAATCAGGATACATTTATTAACAAGACAAGTGTTCTGCAGTTAGTGCATCATTCTCTCTTTGGAGATAAAGAGCACTTCCCGAGAACTTTTCCGAGCCTGTTAGCGCTATGAACACGCAAGTTTGCAGTATAGTTTGCCCCCTCCCTTTACTGTAAGAATAATTGGGGCTTTTCTTAAAGGGTACCATGTTTTACCACCTGGCCCAGCTGCTAAGGAGCGCTAGAGCTCAGCTGGATTTTATTTAACGCTTTACTTAGTGGCACTAAGGAAAGGCAACCATAAGGCAAGAGCAAGCCAGTGGAATCCCAAACTCAAATTCAGAGCCCTTGAGAAAATACTTTGCGAGTTTGAACTCCACCTCATTTCTGCTCTATAGTGCTGGCCTGAGGCATTGTAGCTACTAGGGACTCAAGCCCAGGAGGAGACCTGAAGGGCCTCAGCTAAGCATAAAGTAGCACGAGCATATTGTTGCAATAACAGTATTCAATGGAAAGAGAGCGAGCCAAGTTGTCTCCAGGCAATGCAGGTAGCAAGCTTAGATTGGCTTCCCAGCCAGACAAGTCCTATTTCTTTTCACCATTTGAACTTGTGCTACACACGTCATTTATTGAAATGTTCATCTTCCCCCCACTTTGTGCCTTTGGCTCAAAAGCCACTCTGTGACACTGCGGCAATCTCTGAAAAATTCCAGGTCACCGGGGAGGGGAGTAGTGGTGCTCTAGCAAGAGAATTCTTCAGTAAGAAAATCACCACTGCTCTCGAATACAATGGGCCATTACTGACTTGACCAAACTGCATGGAGACTTCAGTCATGCCATCAACGCCGATGTGCTCAGAAACCCAGGGAAGCTGAAAGCACTGTCGGTTCTTGTATGGGGTTCTCTACGGGTGGACTATGGCGGGTCCCTAGACCTTTACTTGTAGAAACTCTAATGTGCCAGCCCTCCCCGGAGAATGCCTTCTCTGAGTTAGTTCAAAGGATCTAGTCGGTTTGAGATTCCCCTGGGCAGGGGCGAGGAAGCACCACGGTGGCTGGCAGGGGGGTGGCAGTGCTTGTCCCTGAGCTAGGACTCAAAACGGCTCCGTGTGCCTGGTGCTTGGTATGACGACAAGGAACAGAAGAATGAACCTAAATTTAGAAGCCTTTTTGCTTGCTGTGCTGCAAACATTTGGGATAAGCAAGAATCCAACTTGAAACCTTCGGCAAGGTTTCTTTCTTGTAGATCTTTGCAATAACCTACAGAACTCAGTAGGCATGAGATGTCAAAAGCACTTTCAGCAGGAACTAATTTTGGCAATTTCATTCTGTAAAAAGAAAAAAATACCATACATTGCTATGGTACTAGTATATCGTCTGTCACTTCACCACATCTTGAAACTAGGCTGAGGCATAGATTTAGAAGAATTAAAGATTGTAGTCAAAATAGATAGTGCTGAGATAATGTAGCTAGAACTTCCCTTTTGCTAACAGAAGCCAGACTGAAAGAACTGATAATCCTTGGAAGGAACCGATCAATCAGAGGAGCTGTCAAACTAGGGCTTCTGCATCCTGAATAATCAATAGACCCCATGAATACAATACAATCATAAATCAAACAGTCCTGGGAAAAACAGGATTTAGCTGTCACGAAGACAATCTTACTTCATCATTTTGGGACCCCACCCCATTAAAAAGACCACCGACCCATTTCAAAGAACAAACTACGCATGCTTGGTGGCTTTTTGGGCTAATTACCATACGAAGCGGGGAATGGGAGGTATCAGAGCTATGAATATGCATTTGTAGTTTGTGTATTCAATACTTCTGTAGATGAAAGGCCCTGTGATGATCTGTAAATTGCGCGTGTGTTTCTGGGAGCGATCCCGCACGCTGCCCGGCGTCGTAATAAACATACACTTTCTAACTTTAAACTGTTAGAGAGTCTTTGTCCGTCATAGTTGGATATTGGTATTAGATCAATGTCCATAGTTTTTTAATAAATCAAGGCCACCTTGTAGCCAGTCATGGAGCTTGGAAGGAAAGGAGATGAGAAACAGTGGGGTGTGGAGCTAGTTCCTAGAAACTTACGTTCATTTTATGTTAAGACTCTAATCAGAAAACAAGCCCCTTGTGCAAAAAGACAAGCTCACACCTGTAACCAGACTTCCTTCTGCTCTTGGGCTGACTTTTAGAGATTCCTGGCCCAAGCTTCTGGCCACACTGCGTGCAGCCGGCAGGGGAGGTGCCCCTTCTTGCAAGGCAGCCCGGAGCCATGCTGCTGTTTTCTGGAATACAGTGCCATTTCTTAACCTGAGGGTGGTTCCAGCCTTTGCTGGAAGGGTGCTTGTCCCTGGGGAGAGCCGGGTGGATGGAGTCTCATATTTACTGCGGGTTCCTGCGGGCTGGCTCGGGCTCAGCTGGGCTGGATGGAAGGGGCAGGATTGCCCTCTAGAGGGACCTCAGGGGGCCCGCGGAGCTCCAGCGGTGCCAGGAGCCAGGCACTGACTCACCCAAATCGGGCAGATACTTAAATTAGGCAGCTTGGAACTCACCTTAAATTATTTAGGCATGTATTCGATATAAATAAACTTCAAAGAGACGAAATTAATTAGGGGAGGAAAAAAAAATGTAGGTTCCAAAATCTTCTGCCTTGAATTAAATGGGTCTGAAAAAAAAAAATCAGTCAAACTAACTCATCTGATTTGCAGTAAAATATGTTCTGCGGTTCAAAGTTTATAACTAAAATATTTAATGACAAATAAAGGAACCTGATAAGAAACTTAGCATACCTCCATGCTCTTCACAGCCAGTCCAACTGAAAGGACATGTATGGACACATTGCACAGGAATATTTGGAGCCTCTTTTGGCCCACAGGCAACAATACTGAACAAGTAACATGCTGCAGGCAATATCCATACATTGCTGTAACCCAGGCAGAGATGAACAGTGGCAGACAGCTGAACTTTATTTATATTTTTAAACTTCCTGTGGCTGCAAGCAGTGTTGGAGGGTTCTGCCAGCAAAATACTACACTAGTTGGGAAACACTGGTTTCAAGTGCCAGTTAATATAATTGCCTTTTTTTTTTTTTTTTTTTTTCTTCTTCTTCTTCCCTCAAGAAACAGAATTGTTACATGATACTCTGGGGTCTGGGTTGTTTTTTTTTTTAAATTTTACAGCAATTTTTGATAATTTTATGTACTGCTTCTCGTTCTTAGCTACAATGATAGATGCCGCTGGAAACTTCAAAATTTGCAGTTCAGCTAGACTTCATAGAGATGGGCAAGATGTGTAATTGTGTTACTTGCTGAATCAAGGATATCAAAGTAGAGAATATAAATGGCATCTGTGGATTTTAAAAACAAGTCGGTTCATTTCCAAGTGCATGTGGGTTGGAAAGCTTAAGAGTTTACCTCACAGAGAAAAAGTTTTTAAAAAATGAACACTCATTATAAGAAAACCCTTCTCTAGCCTAAGTAGCACGAGAGTGTACTGACAAGACAGCAGATATATAACACTTGAGCACTAAAGGAAGAAGAATTTTATATAAAAGCTTAAAATAAAAATCAGATTGAAGCCAAAGTGGAAGAGCAGAACAGAAATGTAAAGGAGGGTCAAGAACAGAGTAACTCAACCCAGTGAGCAACCTAAATTCTTCCGTGCTGCAGCAGTTTACTTAGACATCAGTTGCATCCATAACTGTTTAAAAACTGACAAATCTGAGCAACTTCACTCTTAGAAGCATAAGGCTCTTTTAATCCCTTGGAAATGAAATTGCAGTTCTCTTCACTCTGTGTTAGTTCAGCCAAGAACTGCACCATGGTGCGCTATTTCACAGCTTTGCATTTAAGAAGAAGTAATGCCCACTTAATGCACAGTCATCCTATTATCAACACCACAACTAACTCTGAATGATCAAAGATTTATCCCATAAAGGTCTCTTAGCCAAGTTCTGTTTTACATCCAGAAGAAGTAAATACAGCCTGGAAAGTCCTTTCTCCCAAAGACATTTTTGTTTGGGTTTCTTTTTGTCCATAAACATCTATTTTTCTTAAAGTAGCAATATTCAGATTGTAGGAATCCTCTTTGTTTCAGGTCCCAAAGCTGAAACAGCCTTTCTAGGTTTTTCAAGGTCCAGCTGCTTCTGTCATGGCCAATGTGTTATATAGTCCTTTTCACAAAAAAAGGGCACTGTCTTAGAAGCAGCTAAGGATCCTCCCTTCTTGGTCTTTACCTTCGCTACTGTTGGGAAGCTACTCCCGAACCTTGCTCTTTGGGTGGTTAGGAAACTTCCCTTCTGAATTTGCATTAACATGGATCTCTGGCTCATGGCTGCTTGATGCCGTAATCCACCTAGTTATTACTCATCTAGTATAACCTAGTCATACCCTACAGTAGTGCCTTAGAGAACAGTCATGAATTTAAAAGGTGAATGCATATTATCCAACAGGAATTTCCCTTTGATATTCATGAAAATTCAATCTGGACTGAATTTTCAATTAAAATTGTAGGTGTGGGGACCTGGGTTTACAAGATGAAAAAACCCACCTGCTTAGTGGTTATTATTACTACAATAGAATGTGATTGAAAGCAATAAATTTTCACAAAAGTTTATGTAAGAAATACTTCTAATCATTAATAATGTGACCACTTTTAGCAGCAGCAGTCATCTTTAAGAAATACTAGATATTTAAACCCTGTTTATTTTTCTGCAAAGATATCTTAGCATATTCCATCTAAAAGCCATGTATATTGTTTGTGATCTTACATAATGTGAGGAGAGGTAGGGACATTGACAGTTTTTGTACTTTGGATATAAATAAAATTGTTTGATTAAAAATAAACCTTACTAATACAGACTTTTTTTTCTGTAATGTTCTCCCGCTAAACCCATTTTTATGAAAATAATGATGCAAGCAACTAAGTGTAATTGTAGAAAATTATTGCTAGTGATTTGCATATGAAATACACACCTTTTACAGCCTCTAGTAGCATTGTTCTACGAGCTTATAAATAGTACAGCTGAAATGCTGCAAACAGAAAACAGTTTTCGATGGGCACATGCTATGAATGAAGAAATGTTCAGACACAATGTGCAACTTGGAGAGCTTTCATCAAAACTAGCCAAGAGGGAAAAATGCCTCATTTCCTAACCACGCTGTGTTTCGGATAAACTGGTCACATAGAAAAACCATCACGCTTCTCTGCAGAGAGTAAAGCTTTTTAAAATAAGGGTTTGTATTTTTTTTCTGGGGAAAAAAAAATCTAATATATTGGTACTTGTTGAGATTTTTCTAATGGCTTCTGCATAACATTTAATTTCCATAATTTGACATTTAATAACTACTAAGATTTGAACCTTGCAATTGAGGCCAGTCATTTCCTGTAGTCGTTGAAGGCATAAAAAGTCTAGTTTTAAGATATTGTTTCTGTTGCAAGTAAAATACTTTTGTGTACAATTTTAAAACTAAAAATGATGAGCGCTGTTCTAATAATAGAGTATTTTGTGTCTTTGATATTTGGGGCAAGGAGTGAAGGGAGGAAGACGAAGTGGAATTGGGTAAAGAAGGAATTGTCAAAGTAAGATTTTTTTATAATGTTGCTGCAAAATTGCAGTTTTCACACACAATATATCAAAATATGCCTCAAATGGAATTTAATATAGAAATTTCTTAAAAACCAGATAGATCTGAGAACTACAGTTTTAGTTATCAGTGGGACACCTGCCTGTCAGTATTAGCCAAAAGGAATATTCTTGTGTGATGTTCTTGCGTCTCTTTTCACCTGCAGACAGACTTGCAATTTCACCATGCCAAGTCGGTAGAACTCTGCTTTCCAGTTTAGTAGGGAAACCGTCTTGTTGCTTTGTTTTGGAGAAAAAGGTTGCCTTTCCTCAAGAGATGCACACTGACTAAAGCATTTTGCAATGAATTTGAGTCAACTTCACGCACTGCAGAGAAGGAATCTCCTACACAGGGGGGAGCCCGAGCATTCTCCGGCTGCAGTCGGGGGCTGGGAATTCGGCAGCAAGGCCGGGAGCTGCGGGCAGAGCCACGCACAAGTGCAAGTGCGTGAAGGGCTGGACAAAGGTGACTGCACGACGCTTTGGTGCATTGATGCCAATTTGTTTGTCACCCTCTTCTCCCCTTCACAACTCAGAGCAAGCTCCGTACTTTTTGTTTATTTTAAAGGCATTTGCTGTAAGAATTTTAGCTTAACGGCAATTTTCTCTTAGCTTTAGAAAACCGGGCTTAGCCTAAAAGAGAAACACGTGAATGCTAATTACGTAAATAATTAATGCATTTGAGGGATTGGTTTCCGAAAGGTGGAAAAAAAAAAGAGGATAATTTAATTCAAAGACCGTCAGAACAGATGACTTTCAGAACTGGAAATATTCTTTTCTTTGAACTGCTTTGAGAGACTGAAAAGCTTTAGCTCTTTATTTTTTTTAAGACACTGTGCAGGTAAAAGACTTTGAAGACTACAAAGAATAAAAAAAGTTTGATGCCTCACTTCTCTGTGAGATTGAAGTAGCTGACAAGAGTAGTGACAGCCAGTGCTCTGACCCAAAAGCCACTTCCTTGACAAACCTGCAGCATGGCACAGTTGCCTGAGTTAGCCTTTTGTGCTGATGAAAATTCAAATACTGCTCAGAAGAAAAAGCCACGGGGAGATCTCACCAGCAGATGTACCCCTGAGAACACTGGTCTGGCATCCTTAGCACCGTTTGGGGCAAGAAGCACCCCCCAGCAGCTCCAGAGAATGCTTCCTTAATGTTTCCATTACGCCAAAAAGAGCTTTTCAATCTTTTAGCTACTTCTGTCAAATTCAAGACTAAGTCAAACATGGGCCACGTGTACATTCTTTCTTGCCAATAAGGCAAGGCACATGGAGGGTTACATTAAGAGAAGTAGAGGCAGCTGATCAGGTGTGCCAGGCAATCAAATCCATGCAGTCAAATCAACCTGGTAATCCCTTTCCTTCTCCTGGCCAGAGGCAGAGTGCCTCAATTCCTGGATGGTGTATTCATTACCTGATCCATTTTCTGCTAACCAGAAGTTCCACACTGGGGTCAAAGGCAGTATTGGTCCTTCTGCACTGTCTGGGGAACTGCTCAATAGCAACCAGACTGGTAATTCTCCTGTAAGGGCCCTTTTTGGCCACCAAATTCCTCACAATTCACACACCCCAGCTGCTCCATTTGAGGCATCCCACTGCCCTGTGCTCTCCTCATGGTAATGCAGACAGAACCACAGGGTGGCACACAAATGTGCACATGGTACCCTCCCCTCTGGGAAGAAAACAGCTCCCTTGTCAGCCTAGATGGTGGCTGGTAGGGAGAAGGAGGAAGACACATCGTCATTGAATAGCTGGAAATGTTGGGACAGTCTCTCCTCAGCTGAGGCACAGACCTGCAGGGGAGGGTGGGAGAGAAATTCTCTGAATTGCTGGAGTAGACTGGCCAATCTACCCACAGCTGGGGCCTTGATGTCTGCCCAAGTCACCAGCACCAGGTGCTGGCATACGATGACTGTGCTCCATACAAACTTCCACTGCATGAATCACAGGCACTGGATTTCATCCGGGTCTTTAGATGCCTGCTTGTTTTCCAGGCTGCTGTAGATCACCTCTACCACTGCTAATTCCCTCAGAGACTGGATACTCTCAGTAGCTCTCCACTCTTTTGTTACTAGTTTACAAGACCTTCTTCAAGGGGATATTTCTTCACACTCAACACAAGCTGCCTCCAGAGGCTGCTGATTTTTGCTCCTTTTCCAATCCTTTTGTTGATACCCCATTTCCTTGTAAGGGATCCCAGCTGCTGGGCTTCCTTGCTCTCTAATTCCTAACTATTGGCTCCAGTAGCACAGCACTGCAGCAGCCAGCTGATAATTAGCTCACCAGGTTGATGGCTATAATATTTATGTGTGTCTTGAAGCTTACTCAGGGATAAGGAATTGATGATTTCTGCCTTGTACATGATTTCTGTCTCTTTCCCCTCATGCTCTTGTGGCTGTTCTGCTGCACAACAAGATGCCTCTCCAAATCCTCCTGTTCTCTCTTGGGAGAAGCTTTCTTCCTGATTGAGGCAATTGACTTCTGCTTCCTTTGTTTCTTCATGGCTATAGGGCTAACCGATAGAGTTAGGTGGATGTCCGGCTTAGCCATGGTGCTTTTTGTGTGTCTTCAGACAGAGAGACCATCTCTGTCCTCTAAGGGTGCTGAAGAGTTCTTACCAGAGTCAGGCCAGCCCCAGCACAGTGAGAGAATTTGCAACCTTTTAGCACAGCCAGGGCACCCTTTTCTCAAGCGTACTATCACGTTTTCAGGACTCTGCACTTGTTTGGCAGTCAAGTCCCACACCATCAGAGGTAAAAAAACTGTTCTGTTCATACCTTACCACCCATGACTGCACAACCTCAGGGCACATCCCTGTGTGATATTCCTAAATACTCAGTTAATCCTAGGAAAAGCTGGACACAGATTCTTGAGACACACTGATGTGAACATTCTGATTACCCAGGAGTCTTCAAAATGCTGAAGTCATAGTAACAAGGTGGAAAGCAACTACCCTGCAGGAGGCAAAGGGGAAGGTGCTGTTGTTTCCTCCACAAACTGTCAGACAAAAAGAGAGAAAAGGTGTAATTGTTAATTATCTCCACAAGATGGTTCCCAAAGTACTGTGGGACAGCAGCAACGCAGAGCCCAAATACCAGATTAGGCTCAGGGCCAGTGGTTTCATCACAGTTCTCCAAAGGAAAACACAACCAAATGCTACACAGCACAACAAACTGCAGAAGACAAACCCAGCCCTCAACAAGCTCTCAAACCATCATGTTTACTGTTGAGCATGACAGGGAGTGAGTAAGGGAACCAAGAGACCTGCATTGAGAATGAGTAAGTCAACATCACAACCAGTAATAGCTAAACAGGCATAAAAGGTTCCCTCTAGCACACTCTGGTAAAACATCTTATTATCATGAGCCCTATGTGTCCCATCCTGGGTAGCAAAAAGAATTGTGTTGGATGGCAGCTAAGCACCTCAGAGCTGCCCAATCAGTGCCCCCCACCACGGGATGTACTGTGGGTTTTTAGTGCTGTATAGACAAAGGATGGATACAGCCCCTTATAGAGATATTTTCTGGGCTGAGATGAAGCACATCTGGGGTTAGATATGCCCAACCAAGTTCAATGTGGTACATCCCAGCCCCTGTGCCCAGCACAGAGGAACAGGAAGCAGCATTCCTCTTTATCCAGTGTGAGGCCAGAGGCAGGCAAACAAGGGATTTTTGTATTTGCATGACTTGCTGCTTTACTAAAAGTAAATGCAAAATTAAAGAGTGTTTACAAGCAGGTGATGGGGATCTGAAGAGTATAAAGGTAGTCCACTAAAGTGCCTTATGATCAAGGCCTATTTCCCCTTGGTATTTGCTGGTGCTTCAGCTCAGTGAGCATGAGTGGGGGCAAGGAGACTCAGACCAGAAGAGAAAGAGCTTTGTACTGAATTTACTTCCATTTCCAGAACAATTTAAGGCTACAATCCTAAAGGTCAAAAATATTGTGGGAAACTGATGCCACCAATAAAAGATACATTTTTAGTAGATTCTTCTAAAAATCCCTAACCATTAACAGATAGAGAAGTGTCTCCACACTCTATCCCAGAGAAGGGCAACAGTGAGAAAATTTGTGGGTTGAGTTAAAAACACTTTCATAGATAAAAGGGAAAAAATGGAAACAAACCCATGAAAAACAAGCAAGGAAAAAGCAATCACTACCAGTTAATAGATGCCCAGACAGTCTCCAAGCAACAGACCCCTGGAACATCCCCATCCCCAGTTTTATTGCTGAGCAGGATCCTGTACAAGCATAGACACTCTCTGAGGTCAGCTGTCCCAGCTGTGCCCCTTCCTGCCCCATGCCCACGACCAATCCCTCACTGGATGTTGGAGTGAGGAGCAGAGAAAGCCTTGGCACCATGGAAGCACTGCTGAGCTCAGTGGGTGAGAAATGCTGCTTTAATTACACATCCAAAACATGGGACTGTATAGGATACTATGACAAACATTAACTCCATCACATATGGTCTGCAGTAGATCAGGATAACTTTTTTATTTTAATTTGGTTTAAAAAGCAGCTGGGACCTTGTCCTGTATTCTGTGCATCTGTGGAATGGTGCAGCAATTCCATACTGGTGATAAGTTCAGAGGAGCAGCCACCAGGAATGTCTGCTTGAGTAGCTGGGTGACTGAAGTAAATGGTGTGAATGCCTTCCTCAGACCACAGGCCTCCTTCTCTCTGACCTGCTTTAGAGGTAGGTGGGGACAAGGAACCAAGGAGACAAAAATAAGACTGTGACTGGACCAGAACAGCCCTAAGGTTACACGTTGCTCAGAAACTGTATGAGGTATGACAAGTACATTCGTACACAGCAATGACTAATTCACCCAGAGTCTGACAAAGGGGTACAATAATTTGCTTGTAGTTTACCTGGAGGACACAAGACAACAAAAATTTCTGAAGAATTACAGGCAAAGACATTAAATATAAGATTACTTGATAATATTGATAAGGGACAATTCACATTGTTCGGTATTTTTTTAAATTAAGGTTGAATTATTTAAGAGCAATCAGAACATTCTGGTGATAAAAAAGTAATTAATTTTTGGAGATTCCCCTTTATTGGTAACAAGTACAAATAAAAACTTGTACTTGTGTGAAAAAATAAACAAGGTGTACATAGTTTTGCAGTATGTTTGGTATTTCTCTCACACAGCTGAGGTGAAGTGACTCAGAATAGCTCCAGCAGCCCAAGCTTCTTGCAGCCCTAAATAATTATGAACCAATTAGCATAGATGTAAGACAAAGAAAAGATGATGAATGGCTCTTACTTTATGTAATATGTAAAAACAAGAGCCAAAGAAAGCTGAAATATGACTCTGATGGAACTTGGGTAGTTCTTTCAAAGCACATTTTATATTAGGAGAACTTCAGGGAACTTCATGGGTAACTGCCTGGAATAAACCATGCTTCTCAGTGTTTCTCTTCTGTCTTCAGCCTTCCTGGTGCAGTAACAACAGTAACTCAAGGAGAAGTGCCAGAGTCTTGGGAAGAGGGAAAATGCCAGGGCAGGCAAGAGAGAATGTGCAAGTAAGAAGGGGTCTGCTGTTGAAGCCATTCTCCAGAACAGAGTCCTGAGTTGTGGATGCTGCTCCTAAACAAAGATTGTGACTAAAGGTTGCTTATTATACATAAAATAGCATGGTATAATGTGGGCAGAATGTTCACAGAATATTATATACCTTAGACAGGATGTATTTTCAGTATATTTTTAGAGGATAGAGTTTTTATTTATATTTTGCATTTGGTGGAATGCAACACGCTGATCTATGATAAACAAGCTGTGTGACGGGGAGGGAGTGCAGGGAGAAAAGGAGGGAGGAGAGAATTTAACAGAAATAACTCCACTTAGTGTTTGAGTGAGGGATGTAATGAAATCTGTTTGCTGTGCTAGCTGTCTCCAGATTGGGCTGTAATTACACCACAGAAGGAAGAAAGGTAGCTGAGTCTCAATCTAGATCATTTATGTAAACTCAGCCTTCTTGTCAACGGCATTCTCAGATTGCACGCGTGCAAACCACAAAAATCATCTCCTATGAACAAAACAGAGACGGTCTCAAATTGCAGGCTTCTGATACACCTTATAAGCTGTCTGTAATTGGACTTGAAAATCCAACACACTAAGGTTCAAAGCTTCTCCAGTATTTTCTGCATTTTATTCAGTGAAGTGACTACTCACAGAGGAGCATTCCTGCTACCTTTCTGCCAAAGGCTCATGTCTAGCCTTACAAATTAACATTTATTTGGCTTAAATTAACACAAGTGTCACGAACATAGGAAATTATTTTGTGTAAGACTGTTGAAACAAACTGCTGGATCTGAGGGAGGGATATTCCCTCCCCCAGAAGAGTTGGAAAAACCTCATCCTTTGACCCAGAGCAACATTTTACATAGGCGCAGTATAAACTCCAGGCACTCAGTTCCCTTAACAGAGCCAAATTAATATTTGATTAAATATTTTAAAGCTCCTACTTACCATGCTTGACACATTTTCTCAGCAAGTTTCTCAAATACAGAACTCATTAGGCACAGGGTAATTTTACATTTGAATACATAAAAATAATGGGAGGAGACATAACTGCATGAAGACGGAGAGGGATTTTCCCCCATTAATCCCCCAAGCCGCCTTTCCCCTTGGATAAGGGTACATTCATTCCCGGCTTCGGCAGCTCACTCTTTCTGGGCAGGTTTGAGCGTGTTTCTCATGACACCTGGATCTTCACACCCTTCCATCCCTCCCTCCCTCTATCCCTCCCTCTGGTAGGAAAACCACCGGCCTCCGCCCTGGCGCCGTCCCCGCTGGTGCCCAATCAATACCGACTTATTTCCTGTCCATTTGCTGAGGTCACGGAAACGGGACTCATTAATTATTTCTACCGGTGCAGCCTCAAGTGCGCTTCTGGCACGACAAGCGAAAACCGTCTGTGACCTTTTTTCTTTCCTCTCCCGAATTTTGCTGGTGGCGGCGGCGAGCACGCCTTCCTCTGCTGGGATGGGATGAAGTGATCGGAGGTGTGAGGCAGCATCGGTGTCCCTGCCGGGTCGCTTCCACCTGTGGAGGGAGAGATGCTCCTCCCGGAGCGGCAGGTCAGGGAAATCTGGTCACGGCATAGACAATGTTGGCCAAGGCGTCCCTGGCCTCCGAGGGAGGGAATCGCTCCAGGGCTGCCAGTGCTCTGTTTCCGTGGCAGCGGCAGAGGTCGATGGCAGAAGTCACACCTTTGCCAGCCTTGATTGCTTCCTGCAGCTGTTGGAAAACACAGGCACATTGGTGTGAGGGGGTTTCAGCCATGCACAATTATCTCTGGGAGCACAGGGCTTCTACCGCCTCTTCCCGAGGTAAAGGCAAAGCCAAAGCCATCAGACAAAGCCCTTAAATCCTCTCAGCTGCTCTGCTTAGCTCCCCACTACAGTGAAACTGTGTGTAATGTAAACTGCATCACCTGTTACTTCATCACCTGAAAGATGCTGGCTCGACAAAGGGCATACTTAAACTAAACTAAAAAATAAATTAGATTTTTAAATATCTGAACATCTCATACCTCAGTGCTCAGTCACTGCCTGAGAGCTTTTGTTCAGAACTGGCAAACCAGCCATTCTCTCACACTCCCGTTTTCTACAGTGAAATCCTGCATTTTATGAACACTCATTCCATCTCCTGCTTTCAGAAACCCACATAGGATGATACGGGTGGAATGACTGCATTTTGTAATAGGGGTTTCTATTTATAGACAATGTGATTACATTGGTCACAGTGGACAAAAGCAAATTTTGTCAGTAAAATGGTAAACTATCACACTGAACTCATGCAAACTCCATCTTATCAGTAAGGCTATGGAATTTGACAAAGGCTTGGTGATACACCACATGAGAAAGAAAATACTTTTATGGAATAACTGACATTTCACAGCAAGTTGCTGAAAAGATTTGGCATCTATAAAACTTGGGCAAATGATGGGTTAAATTTCCTATTAAATAATACAAGCAAAATTGACAAAATAAAACATGTTATTTTACCCATACCTGAACTTAGCAGAAGCTCTAAACAGCTTTTTTATTTTAATCAGTATTATTTCTTTTAACAGCATCATGAGACTGTCATGAAACACTATTATATTTTCTACTCTAAAATACAGATGTTCCCAGGCCAACTCCAGCCTGATGCCAGAGCCTGGAAACAAAGGCCAGGTGGATCTTTTGGATTTGATTTTTCCAAAACCATTACAGCACTTCATGATCTTTACCATGCCCCACACGGCTTTCACAAACGTCTTACATCACCAGCTTTTTAAAATGGCTTTTCTTAGACACAGGTACCTAAAGTAACAAACTATATAGGGCTTCCTAAGTCATGTTTTTCATCAATATACAGGTCAGTGCCCAAGTTATTAAAAAAATACATCAGCATGACCTTACATATCCAGTTTAAATCATATATATAGAAACAAATATCTTTAAAAAAATCCTAGATATGACCAAACTGTAAGTCACCCACTTTCTATACATACTTGGATTCATACAGAATGAATGATGCTTCTTATCTGAAAGTGGATTCATTATCTGTAGTTAAAGATGAAATTAGCTGAAAGCATATTACAGCACTTGAGTGTTCAAGTCCCAGTTCATAAAAATTTTATTCTCCTCTTCAGTTGGAACCTTCCTGCACTGTGTGCTAGAAAGGAACTTGCCCCGAGGCATAAATGCATCACATAGCTAATTCAACATGTCTTCTAATGAGTGGGAATCAGCCATATTTCCAGAGCTGTGCAGCAAAGGTGAAGATAGGTGAGATGAGGGGCTCTAGCAGTGTGCAAAGGTGTCCCTTCCTCTTCTTTGAGACACAACCTTGTGGGACAGTAGAACCCACACATCTTGAAGCAAACTCTGCTAATTTTCTAAAGCTTATTAAAAAGGATTAGGATAACTACTAATAGTCATGGAAGTATATACTGGGATGTAAACCGGAAAGAAAATAGCTCCTAAAAAGTCTTCAAATTGGTCAAAATCCACAGAAGCTTAGCTTAGGCATATATATGCTCACACATACATACCATGACTTAGTTGAAAGCACAGAGTCTGGAAAGGGGGAGAATCCCAACACAAGGACACAATCCATTTACACGCCTGTCTTGTGTAAGCCCTCAGACACATGCACTGCTTTGAAGCCAATACAATCACAAAGCTCGTGTCAAACTATAGGCAGAGGAATCACTACACAAAAATCAGACTAATCTGCTGTTGAATGTTTCCCAGCAAAGTTCAAGGAACATCCAAATGGAAAATACCTGCTTATATGGCAAGCTTTTCAGTTAGAGACCATCCTATGTAATGAACAATTTATAGCCCTCAAAAACTTACCTGTTTTACATTCCATTTGCAGAAGTAGCTGGTCAACTCAAATGAGCATACACAGAGGAAAAGCAGCCTGAACTAACCAGACTGCATGCTAGCTCTATCTCAGCTGGGGTTGCAAAAGAGAAAAAAGAAGTACAAATCTGGCTTTTTGTAGTGGGATAGTTCTTAAAGAAATACAGGAAATAACTCTGTAACAAACCAGGCTTCAGCAGCCCTGCTGTATGTAAAAGCCCCCCAGTTTAAGACTTTAGCTGTATTCTTTGTTATATTACAATTACATTTTCAGACTCTCTCAAATTTTGAGCTTCAATAATTTTATGTAATGAACTTAACAAACTAAGTGCACAGAAGAAAAAAAAATCAGTGTATCCAGTATGGATGCATTATTTTTAAATTTGGATAGGAGCAGCTAATTTTTGCAGCAAATTAACAGAAAAGTAAAATTAACTGCTTTTATTTTTTACTTTACAAACTTTATTTAAGCTGCCTCATTAATTTCTTCTAAATATAAGAATCTGCTCTTTTAGTCTCTACTTATATGGCATATTTAATTTTGTGCGTATTTCCACTCGTAGGAACAATTTAATCCACACATCCTTCTTCAGAATGATATTCAGTAATTAAAACTGAATACAAGTCAAAACACAGATTGCTTAGCTACACTTTTCTCCAGTTGAACTGCTAGATATGCTGGAATACTGCATTTTTATTTTTAAGCTTTTGTTCAGACCATTGGCATTAAAGACTTACTTCATTCTAGAAGTGCCAAGACTCTGAAAAAAATCACCAACTGGGTTTTGCTAATTTAAATTCAGCTTAAAGAATAGTCTTGCAGTAGCACAGCCAAGCTGAGGCTCAGATGAGATGTGATCTCCTCCACAACATATCTGCACTGTTTTGCAATCTGTGCCCTTGCAGACCCTCAAAACTTTACTGAGCAAACCCATACTGGCTCTGCTTTGAGTGAGAGGCTGGACCAGACATCCCCCAGAGGTCCCTTTCAACTTCCATTACTGTATGATTCTGTGAGTAGAGTTTAAAGTACCATGTTTCTCAGTCTGTTTTTTTAAAAAAGGCAAAGAGAGGATTTCTCATCCATACCACAGAAGTGAAGGATTTGCCTTTCAGACCAACTGGTCTGGATTGTTGTTGGACAGAACAGCTGGTCTGAGGGCACCAAGAGGTCAAAGAGGAAAGCTATGAACTGCTGGATTTTGGAGACTGAAGAACTAAAGGAGTCAAAAACTAAGCAGGTGTTCAAGTACAAAGTCAACTAATTTCAAATCTTCTCTGCTGAGACATTTCTGCTCCATGAACCAAAGGAAAGAAGATTCCTTTCACATAGTGCTACCTGTAGGGAGCAACAAATTGGGGGCAGGGTGGGGTGGGAAGACTCACTGAATATATGGTGAATATTTTAGCTATAATAGACTTTATATGCAATGGCAGAAAGAGAGCACTGAAATGCTTGATTTTTTTTTTTTCCACGCTCCAACCTAGGATTAATTATTTCAGAGGGAAAATATCAAAAGTAACTTCAGATTTTTTTTTAATTTTGTTTTAGAAGGATGCTCCTATACCAGATATTTTGTTATCTAGTGAAATCTTTGAATATCATGCATCCTCTCTGATCCTAAAGTGAGCTAAAATATTCTACGTTTCTGAAGTGCACAGTACTTGCTGAAACAAAAAGAAACCCTCAAACCCAAAATCTAAATTTATCTGTGGCCAAGTGATGGAATAATGCTCATAATGTCTGCAGTGTTCTGCACTGGGTTTCCTAAATCTGTTTTCCCTTTTGTGGAAACAGCATGCTTAATAAGCACTGGTGTTTTAGACTGCTGTAATGTTAACCTTAAAAAAGTATCAACATATTTCATAGGTGGTAGATCAATTCTGTTGATTTTTTCCTTTATTTGCTGAAGAAGTACTTTGGAATGTTTCAGCATCCATTCTTGTGGCTGGGTGTAGGGTTGAGCTCTTCTTTCTCAAAAAACCCCCTGGACAACCACTTATTTGCATCACTTCACAACATCATAGGAATTTTTTTTTTTTTTTAAGTTTTTGTTGGCTATATGCAGCAGGATATGCCAGCTGAAACTGGAGCACAATTTATCAAATATTTTATGAGAAACTTTTTCTCTACCAAAGGTAAAGAAATGCATCTTCAAAGTGCCCAAAAGCCCTGCAGAAGCCTCCATCAGTAGAGTAGAATTTATTTTCTTTATTCGTCTGACAAACAGAAAAATTTTCTTTTTACTTCAAACTGAAACCTACCCTACAAGTAGGATGAGACCAAATGTGGGGAGGGTCATCCCCAACAGGAGAGGAAAGATGGCTGGCTTACAGGGAACACTGCTGTTACACAGCTCTTATAATACTCTGCCAAAAAATAACAAGCCATCCCGAGACACTGATTGATTGTACAGATTCATTATTATCTTACAAGGGACACCAAAGCCTTTCTATGTCTTTCACAATGAACATAACAAGACCCACTAGCTTTTAAATCTAAACAATGGCAGTTGTGAAGACCCTTTACCCAAAAGCATAATTTTCTTAAATCCCATGAATGTAAATAGTCATTGTTAATTGCCATCTTAGCACACAGAAGCAATCAACTTCATATTTATGTCAAAACATGTGATGATTATTCGCTTTAATGAAACAAAAGTTATGCTGGATTCTCACCCCAAAGAAGTGGGAAAATACCCACTGATTACAAAGAAAGATGCAACTGATTGTTGGTACTGGATGTACACCTTGATAATTCAGGTATTAATTTTTTTAAAAAAAAGAAAACTGCTTCATCTGAATGGTTTTGGATGCTTTTGTAGTACTACAAACACATCTAAAAAGCCCCATTTTCATTAAATCACTGACTATGCTGTGCTTTTTATCATACATAACAAAAGGCAGTGGTTGCTCCAAAACAAACAAGATAAATCATGCAAAACCAACACTGGTCATAAGCATCCACAAACAACAACTTTCTATTTTTAACTCTTTGCTGCATTTCAGGAGCAAGAGGGTGAACAGCCTGTGGCCTACAGTCCCATAACACACATCATGATGAGTCCCTAGCACGTTAACAAAGCCATGGGATGACTGTCCCTTACACTACGGGGCTGCAGACCTGCAGTCAGCACTGCACAGGATGGCTGCACTCGCCGTGGCAGTGGGCAAGGGCAGTCTGCATCTCTGGCTGGCACTGTGCTATTGTTATTTATTAGCAGCATGGCAGTAGGCTACCACTGAGAAACCTTCTTGTAGCCAAATGTGACCTTTCCCATTTTTCTTCTCTCTTTCCTACCATATGGGAAGTCAAGAGTTTAGTGCCACGCAGTGTATGAACAGCTGGATCTACCCCATCCTCACTCATCCCTTTCAGCACTGTACAAACTCAGCTCCCAGTGTTGATGTAGTGCACAATATTTCATATACAAACCAAGAAAGTATGTCACAGCATACTATGGCAGACTATGCCATGCTTTCAATGCCAGATTAGATGAAAGGCCTCTATAACAGACAGCTGAGCAAATGGACAGGGCTACAGTAAAAAAAAAAAGTTTTGCTATGTCCTCTCTCACTTGACTTAATTTATCTTTTCTGAATATTGCTTTAGAAAAGTAACAAATCATTGCAGAGCACAGTCATCGGCTGCAAAATAAATGATTTATTTTTTTATTTAGTATTATAATTTTTCTAGAGCCTTGGCCAGAAAACAAGAATTATTCCCAGCTTGCTCATTTCTGCTGCTAGATGGGCCTTTGTTACACTCCTTTAACAAGCCTGTATAATGCCAAGCACCATTAAGGCCTCAACTTCAGCAGAGAGTTTTTAATCAATATTATCAAGTGGTAGCAATTAAATTGAGAATCTCAATTTGTTGTTTGAGAATTACAGAGCTTATCTTGCATGCAAGGTATATGTAACATGAATAAAAGCTTCTTGATTTTAAGAAGTCTGAGATTTTTGCCACATACAAATGAGGAGGACAGGAAAGTTGCTGTTTCTTTCAATGGCATACATGAAATTTGTCACTCACATGCATTGATACTTTCCCTTTTGTTATCTGAGAAACACCACAAAAACAGCTGAAACAATTCTTTCATCTCTGGAAGAGACTTTCAAACATTACTATGATGGATCAATAATTTGTCTGGATGCAGTGTGATAGCATAGGAAAAGAGAGTGAAACACTCAGATACTAAAGTGAGAAAATATATTCAGAACACAGACCTTACTGCTTTTGTGATATAAAAATCCTTCTGATAAAAAGATGGAGCAAAGCTGGGATGAAAAATCCCTAAAAAATTTTGCAGAACATAGTGACCTTACTGACATGACAGTATCAGACCTAAACAAATTAATAGAAAGCATTTAATTTCTATATTTGTGTCAGAGACCTCACTAAACTTGCTAGTACAATGCAGGTATTTTTTTGCCAGTGAAAAAAATCAGGGCTACCATTTTAATATAACATGCATCAAAAGAACAATTCAAAATTCTTAAGTAGTCTCAAAACTGAAATAAGACTTTTGCCTTTTGAGAAGGCATGTAAATAAGTGGATCTCCATTTCTCAAATTTATCTTCATTATTTGAATTGAAAGTACAGCAAGCAAGGTAAAACTTTCTTAAGTAGGCTAACAGCTTTTGTATACATATATTTATGAATTTAACTAAAGGAATAATATCTTTATCTCAATTAAGTGGCACACTAAAGTTCATAATAAAAACTAAGAGAAGAAAAATAATTGAAACTTTCAAAAGTTCTACAGCTAGTTTTGGTGATCTATTATTAAATTAAAGGGGAGTTATTTCAAAGAGAAACAAGCTCCCAGATTTGATCAGGAATGTGAAAGTAACTGTATCAACTGAATTGAAAGATGAGAAGGGACTGTGATGGTGAGAAGAAAAGACTGAGCAACATGCAAAGCACTAGTGATGCAAGAGAAAAGACAACACAGCAAAAAGCAAAACAATAAATACAAATTTGTACAGCACAAGATCCCCTCTAATTGGCTGTGTGCGTGTGCTGGTCAAGTTATTCTGCTGGGGACAGCTACAGGTTCCTGAGTTCATTCAGCATAAATATAACTAATGACCACTTTTACTTAAATCCAAGAGAAAAGAGGAACGTGGTAGCCTCGGTTTTTGAAACTGACTTCTAAAAAAAAAACCCAAAAGCTACTGTTGTTTGAACTCACAAAAATCATGCACAATTTTTCACTATCATTCACCTCATAATATCTGTGCTTGTGCAAGAGATAATTACTCAAAGCCAGCAAAAATCATGAGCCTTCTGGCAGAAGTCAATTGCTCAAAATACAAAACTTGAAGGGCTTTCTCTTCTCCTTTACCTTTTATTCAAGTGTCCAAGTTGCTTAAGCATAATGTAAGTTTTAAAATGTCATGAGAAGGATCCAAGATCTGAAATAATTTCAGTCAAAGTACAGAATACTCTTGAAAAATATTTGATTTAGTAAAGCAAATTTAGATGCTTTTCTTTCCCCTTTGCTTTTTTTTTTTTTTTTTTAAAGTATGGAAATGACACTGTGTGGATCACAATTTTAACAATTAAAAGGAGAAAACTCATTCTGGACTTGCCAAAGTAAGCAACCTAGCTTAAACAGTCACAAGAATGTCCCTGAGACACATCTGAAGAATAAATTTGGTGCTCTCAGTGGTGAAAGAAAAAAAAGTGAAGAAAGAAAACTGATACAAGTGTGACTGGTGTAGAGAGCAACCTAAAAGCATAATGATTTTAAATAGCAAAGTAAGTTGAGATCCTTCTGACGTTCTAAGAGGAAGGAAGGGCGGAGAGGTTTTTTAATAATCCAAATTGCAATTTTTAAAAAATACAGAATAATTACAATAATCTGACCCATACTTGTGTGTTAGCCTTCCATATGAGCAGCAATCAGTCAGAGCTGTAACACTCTTCAGGCCCCACTTCAAGAAGCAATTCCCAATCATGCATTTGGCTCAGTAATTTATATATTATTTCCCACTGATGCTGAAGAAAACTGACTGGACCTCATGATCTGCTTAAGACTCAGAACAAGTCAGGCTCATGCTCAGTGTCCTGGGGACACAGTGTCATCTCTCTTCACCACAAGTGTGCTGTGTTCCAATATTTAACCAGGGGAACCTTGCCAGCCATCTCCTGCAGCCCTTTAAGAGTTTTAAGGTGTCCCAGCTACTTCCAGTAAAGCTACTTAGTTCAGGTCTGCCTTTATTATAGAGAAGTAGCAAATACAGTGCTGTAAAGCTAGAAGTTGTCATGGGGACTGGAAGAAACCAAATTATTGTATGTGTATATTTTTTAATAAATGATATGGGACTAAGGAGAGATTTAAAAAAAAATTAGTAGTGTACTCTACCAAGAGAGAGAGGCCACTGACAGGATCTAACCTGCAAATGACTCCAGGAAAAAAATAAATAAACCAGCAAAAGCCATCAGAAGCCTGGTCTGAAAATCAAGTTTGGGAAAGTAAATGGGAGAAATTACAGTAAAAATGATTATTCAATAACTACATTATTAAATTACTATTATTAGATACATTATCAAAATACTATTATTAAATAGCTACATTGTATTGTTACAGTACTGCTGTCTATTAGTAGCTTTTTAAAATCAAGAAATTGCATGAGCCACTCCCCCTTCCTTCATATACACACACACAACTTACAACCTAGGTTTAATAAGTTTCTCTCAACTGCCAAGAATATTCTTGAAAATATTAAAAATGAGATATAAATGAAATTTACCAACCTTCTTATAGTCCACAATGTTTCCTTTTCCTTGTGCCTTAAAAAGAAAGAGATTTTATATCAGACACTACATACTACAAACTAGAGTTGCAAGAATAAAGAATGCAATTAAATGAGCTACTACTTTAAACATAACTTACTTTCTTTAGGAATCTGATACAGAAAACCCTAAAATACAACCAAATGTGTTACCAGCTTACACTACATAGTTCTGTTTCAGATGAGAGCTGCAGATACTCAGTGTAATTTTTAGTCTTTTTTATTATGACTTGTAGTTAAACATTTGGTGAATCCAAAATGTTTTGGTCTTAAGAAATCTTGCTGTTTGCATTAATTAATCTCTCCCATGAGATTCTGAAATAAACTATGCTTCCTATCAGCAATAACAGGATTTACGTTCTTTAAAGAGAACTCTCTGTATAGCTACAGAGACAGCAGTCTAAAGCTCCCAAAAGGAGCTGTTGGACTCTGTCAGAGCTGTTACACCCAGGTTAGAGGCGTCTTTGATTTAAGTACCAGCATCACCTTTTCAGTAAGCGACAGATAAATACGACCTGTAACTCTCAAAACATCCAGAAAGAAATACAAATAATTTTTAAATTTCTTCTTGCCCAGATGTAGGCAAATATGTAGCCCAACTTCCTGAATTTTGTCACAGAATAATATAGAAGATGTCTTTCTCACTTGCTGGCAATGCTCTGACAGAACCAGAGCATTAGCGCTTAACTAACCTGAAAACTCTTCCCTGAGATCCGATCTGGGTGGGCCATTATCCAAATTCATCCAACTCCAGCTCTTCTCTTTCCAGGTTCATTGAGAGAAAAAAAAAATCTCCTGTTTCTTTCTCTCTAGCTTCCTCAAGGGAAGACCCCAAACCTCAGTTCTTCTGCAATGTGTCTCCTCAAAAGATGTAGATTAGGACCACTACTTCTCCATGTCCTCTGGGGGCTTCAGAGATCAGCCCAAAGGAACAGACCAACTGGGATAACAAGAAGAGCTGAGACCTGCCCTGAAGAGGAACTGTGTGGCAAGTACAGCTTCAGAGAGATGTTGCCAAGATGGCCCAGACTTGAAAAATTAATTAATTTTTGTAAAGGAGGAAAAATGAAATAGAGAAAAGAACTGATGAGAGACTAAACAAACTGAACATGAAGGAGAACAGTAGATAACAGAACTGATTCCTCTAAAGGAGAAAGGGGATTGATCCACAAAACTCTGTTGCTTCTCTCTTTAGTCTTCTCAGAGCAAGCTTTTCTGGAATGCATGTTAAGACAGCCTGACAGCATTTGGGAGTAGCAAAACCACTGCCAATCACTGTTTCCTTATTTGTATAGTCCCATCTTTGATTTGTTAACTTTTATTCACCTGATTGGATCTTATAGCTTCTTCAAAATATATCTAGTAGTTGTATTGTATATTAGAACAACAGAAACATGTTACTTAACAAGTGATTGCCTATATGCAGATTCACACTGCAGCAGAGAATCTGACAACATGTTTGAGGAAGATGCTTTTCAGCTGCAGCAATACCAGGAAAGGTGTGCTCAGTGTGCCTCCTCCTGTGCTTATTCTCATTACCAACAGCAAGAATATTTTCTCATGATCTGCTCCTGTCAAGCATTCAAGTCAGTGGTTGTTGTGCTCCTCCAGGAAGCAACCTCATCCAATCTGACTCCTAAGCCTTTTTTACTACAGCTACACCATTGTTTGTTGTTTTTTTTTTTTTTTTTTTTTTTTTTTTTTTAATCCTCACAGTAGTACTTTGCCTCTCTAACTTTTTCTAACCCTCATCTCATTCACACAGATGGGGTTTTTTTACCTTTTACATCAGACTTGCTCAACTGGTTAAGCTTCTGACGGCCTGAGTGCATTGCAAGTACTTTACCTATTAAAACCATACAAATGACACTGCACAAGGAGGTGGCTTATGAGTACACCCTTATGAGCACTGCCAGCGTGAGGAAGTCTCTGGTTTAAGTGCTTGGCCTACACTGGATGTCACATAGTGAAAGTGACTGTGCATGATATCACAAAGAGCTTGTAGTTAATCAAAGATAACTTTCCTCTCTATACCAACACAAGCCAAGAAAGGCCCCTGGACTAGGTGTTCCATACTGTAGTTGGTACTAGTGGTAGCATAATAAATACCATGTATAAAGTATACATATAATAAAAAAAATGTATGAGGTACAATAGTTCTAGTAGATAGCAAATAGTTTTGCATAGTACATGTCACTTGGCACCTCCACTCTGTTCACACAGAACTGCGTCATTGTTTCTATAATGCCCACTTTTGGTATGAAAATCTAGTAAGCAGACAGACGGCACTCCTGGAGTCCTGCAACCTCTTCTAGATTCTGCAGATGGGAAATTGTTTCAAAGCTTTTATACACTGTGCTGTGGAAATGCCATTATTCTCCAACTGCAATCATCCAAATCCATTTACATTCAACTCACAAATGAGCCTTGTGTTGTGACTGTTGAGTTCCAAAAATCCTCATCATGCTTTATGAACTACCAGTCCCTAATTCCAAAGTGACAATAGGTTTGCTTCATTTTAAGCAAAGGAAGTTTATACCCCTCCTCTCTACTACTGTAGGACTGTAGATTCTGCATACACCTCCCAAGATTTCATGGCTGTAGAGACCATGCCTCTTGCTTGCAATATGTGAAGGCAGGTTAGAGTGCAGAACTAGGCAGAGGTTTAGACTCCACATCCTGTACCTGATTCCTCTGCTTTCAAATCAGCAGAGAAAGGAGCCACCAGCAAGCACATCTTGAATGAATATGCCTGCACATAGCCAGCTTCTTATTGAAGGCAGCAGCCTTTCTAACAAACTGTATAACAACAAGCATGAATTTCCAAATGGCAGTCATCACTGCTGTTTAGACAGACAAAACATGTCCAACTGATGTGGGAACTCAACAGAATGCTTAATTTTGGCCATTTTGGTGCTTCCCCCTCCCCCTTGCTGTCTTCTACAGTTATCTATTTGTGCTTCAGCAACATCCAGGAAGCTATTCATGGACCTGAATCTTGCTGTGGTACCTGATAGTTACCACACAGTTATTTTATTCTTACTGCCTTCCTCATGTAAAAATTAGAGGAAAAGAGTAGGTAAATAAGAGAATTAAGAACAAGGGTATCAGACAGCTAGATCTCAAAACTATTTTGTGGTGGCCAGAAAGCCAAGCCTCACAGATCTTTCCTCTTCCACTGAAAATTACTACTCCCAATGTTGTGTTGGCAGAAGGAAATGTGTGCCTACCTTTCAACCATTGTGATGGTTGAAGTTCTCTGCTTTAAACTGCCAGTGAAAGTAGCTTTACTAAGACGTGGGATTGCACAAGCAGTGCAGAGAAACACACATATGCTCCACACAAATGAATCTGCCTGTTACATTGATATACAAAAGTCTGACAGAGCTTGACTGTCAGGTCCCTCAGCTTCCCCTTGTTTAAGTGTGGATGAAAGAGGTATTAAGCAATGGAGAGCATAGGGAAACCTCTTGTTAATTTTTAAGTTCCTTTGCAGATTGAAAGTATAGATAGGAAGAAATGAACACATGGCAAAACCAGGAAATTATGAACAGTGCTTTATTTTACCTCTCTAATCTGTTTAAGCCATGCCTCCCTTCCACGGAATTCCTGATGAAGGATTGCAGGAGCAGAATTCAAACTGAAGGCTATGGTGTCACTAGAACTTTCTCTAACAAATGGCTGCAGGTCCGAATGTAGCTGAAAAAGAAGAACACACACAATTCAGTTCCCAGGAACAGTTGATGCATATCCACCCACTTCTCAAATTGAGGTCCACATCCTGATTCTACACCTACTCGCCACTTCCTACTTTGACACTTGCACTGTAGTTGCACTTTTTCAAGTTTGGGGGAGGGATAGAAAGATATTGAAAGCCTTGCAGTGGTGGAAAGATGTGGCAAAGAGAAGCATGTACAGAGTCTGCAAAGATACAGATAAAGGACAGCTTGCAGAACTGGGCAAGCCATGGGACACAGCCAGGTAGGAGACTGGAGTGGCAAGAAACAGACAAAATATAAAGGAGAGAATGATCCAGTCTCTGGTGGGAAGAAGATCAGGTTTAAATCTGTGCAGAGTACTACATTCTACTTTTGAGTACCTGAGGAAGCAGATACAGTATGACCTTCCTTCTGACAAAGTTAATGCTACATAGCTAGGAGCTCTCTATGAAAATTATGCAATCCTTAATACACAACTATGTGTCAATGGTGAATATATTAATATTAAAGCATACACAAAATATTAAGGATATAACTGCACTTGAAGTAATTTACTGGTAGAATTGTACCTAGTAATAGCATATAGTAGCATTTCTGTGGCAGTAAAACTGTGCTTTATAAAACCACTTCCTTCTCCTGTAGGAACTAGAAACTGCATAAATCAACTCAGCTGAAGCAGATGGGAGGTCTGTCTGCCTGTCTCAAGCTACATCTAACCTTACAAGTGATGCAATACAGCAGAAGCAGATCTGTATTTTCCTCTGGACTAACTCTAGCTGCAGACCCAATGTCTTCTAGTGGAGGTCAGAGACCTTGTCCAGGAAATGCTACTGCTGTAGAGGTGTAGGATGCTCCTGTCCAGATGTGGTGACCTCCCTCCTTATCTTCTAGGTGCCCTCTATGGAAGTTCCCTCCACAGCAGTTTATTCAGAGGGTATATGGCTCAGCCCATGCTGCTGCAGACAATTGAGCCTCACAGTACAAATCTCTGCATGGCAGCAGCCAAGACCCAACACATGTACAGACTGGGGAACGAGAGGCTGGAAAGCAGTGCTGCAGAAAGGGACCTGGGCATCCTGGCTGATGACAAGTTGAACATGAATCAGCAGTGCCCTGGCAGCCAGGAGGGCCAACTGTGTCCTGAGGGGCAGCAGGCACAACATCACCAGCTGGGCAAGGGAGGGGATTGTCCCACTCTACTCTGCACTGGGGCAGCCTCACCTCCAGTGCTGGGGGCAGTTCTGGGTGCCACAATATAAACAAAGGCACTAAGTCATTAGAGAGTGTCCAAAGGAGGCTACAAAGATGATGAAGGGTCTTGAGGGGAAGCTGTATGAGGAGCAGCTGAGGTCATTTGGTTTGTTCAGCCTGGAGGAGACTGAGGGGAGACCTCACTGCGGTTTTCAACATCCTTGAGGAGATGTGAGGAGAAGAGGAGCAGCAGGCACTGATCTCTTCTCTGTGTGCCCAGTGACAAGACCCAAGGGAATGGCTTGAAGTTGTGCCAGAGAAGGTTTAGGTTGGATATTAGAAAAAGATTCTTCACCCAGAGAGGGGTTTGGCACTGGAACAAGCTCCCCAGGAAGTTGTCACAGCACCAAGCCTGAGAGAGTTCAGAAGTGTTTGGACAATGTTCTCAGGCACAGGGTGTGACTGTTGGGGATGGTCCTGTGCAGGCCCAAGAGTTGGGTTTGATGATCCTTGTGGATCCCTTCCAATTCAACACACTCTATGACATGTTTCCTCCTGCAACTCCTGTTAATGGGACATTTGATTTAGGAATAATGTAGGAGCAGAGAAGGTAAAGTTTTAAGCTGCTGCAGAAAGATGTGCTAGAAGGACGTTAACAGAGCCTTTAATGTAATGAGCTCCATTGCTCATTACATTTTGGTGGTTCACAAGCTCTGTTCATACCAACAGTTTCTGCAAACATCTCACTTCATACAGCAGTCAAATTTCTCAATACTCACCGGCTGGCTAAAGTCTACATCATAAGTCATACAGTATACAACAGAGCTCACGAGCAACACGTCTTACAAGCCTTTCCTTCTATGCTTAAGCTCCCAGAACAAAAGGAAAAGGTGTACCTTATGACTCATAGACATATGCTTCCCATACTGGAATGCCATGTCCTGGATCTCAGCGCTGTGCTTTGCTAGCTCCATTGCAGCCTGGCAGCTCTTTGCCAGCAAGGCACTGTGTGACAGGAAAACCTGCTCCTTCCACCTAGATATGCCAATATCATCTGTGAGGCAGTTCTCCTGAAAATGAAACAAAGGCTAACATGAAAACACCAGAACTACACATGTCAGCTCACAGAAGTTAATAGTGTGGCACAGGTGAGTAATGGGTGGTAAGTAACAAAACAAAAAGAACACTGGGCGCCATGGTGCCAAATAAATTCTTTTAGGGATGAATAGAGGAAAAGTATCAGAATAAATATATTAGCAACTTCAAACAAAAACCTTTTCCATTCTCTTCTCAAAAAGTACAATGCAAAATATGTGGAGCTGTCAACAGATTCAACACAAATCTTTTTTTAATTACTGCAGCATCACACTGAACATTAACAGCCAACGATAGCCCTCATGAGGGACTGGGGAGAAAACCCCTCACAACCAAAACTTCAAAACAACTCCAAAAAGCAACCACCCCCCTGCTCTGCCCCAGAGTACACCTGCACTTCAGCCCTTTCCCAGTTACCAAGAACCAACAATCCCAAACAAACTTGAGAAGTCCCTACAATTTGTCCTTTGTAGTCAAGGGAAAAACTCTAACAGGTGTTGAAAATTACAGACTGCACTGAAAAAATGAAGGGCTGTGAGAGAGGACTTGTAGCTCTTCTGCTCCCACATTAAGGGTGAGGAGTGACTGAAAGTGTTAAAAAAATAGAATTGTGATTTAGAAGTGTCAGGGATTAATTAACTTTCTCAGAGGCTGATAGAGGCATCTCAGTTATGCCTCTACTGAACTTTACCACCTTGACTGTAAGGTCAGAGATGCTCAACCCATCTC
This sequence comes from Zosterops lateralis, assembly GCF_965231275.1. Taxonomy (NCBI): domain Eukaryota; kingdom Metazoa; phylum Chordata; class Aves; order Passeriformes; family Zosteropidae; genus Zosterops; species Zosterops lateralis. The sequence continues at coordinate 69,384,070 of NC_139764.1, read as the reverse complement.
AAAATCTTTTGTATCCAAAGTATTTATTTGGATTACTTTCCACAGTGTTTTAATTAACACAAATCAAATACTTTCTCCCAAAATCCAAATTCAGCTGTCATTCCTTTGGCTCATAAGGTGTTAATATGCCACTAATTCACTCATGTCTTCAAAGCTAGACATTACTTTAATCTGTCTCACATACTGTCATGCCTTTAGGTACTCTCTAAGGAGGGGGAGAAACATCCCCAAAATCAGAAAAGATCTCAGCAGTTTTGCTTAGAAAAAATAAAATCAATAACGAAAAGATACAGAGAAAAAAATAAAGCACAAAAATGTTAAAAATTTTGTAATTTCTCAATTCAGCTAAATCTGTAACATACAGTAAGCCAAAAGATATTCTTTAAAAGAGTAATATAAAAACCTCTCTCATAAAACAAACCTTTTCCCTCAAAGTGATGTCAATTAAATTACTTAGAAATGAGCAAGTAATACTGTGTGACCCTATAGTTTTCTAGCAAGGTATTATCTGTCATGAAATCAGTAACAAATGAAATAGAATCCATCCGTTCAGCTCTAATTTTCCTCCCTTATGGATATCACCCAGAAGTGCTGTGTTACAAGGGAGAGGATAATTTGAGACTAATGGAAAAAGTAGGAGAATTCTGCAATGCCAAGTAACACAGAGCTGTATCAAAATGCCTTTGCTTTCAGACATACTATTAAGTTATACAAGGAAAGTGAAGAACAGAGAAACCACATGTTTGCTGTTATGCATACGACAACTTACAAAGTCAAGCCTAAACTTTCCTCTCTTTCTGTATTTTTGTTTTAATATCTTAATTCAGCCCAGAGCATGTGCAAATTCCCATGACTGGCAAAATGTCAAAATGAGCATTTAATTCAAGTAGTTTCCCATATATCAAGTCTCTTTTTTTTTTTTCATTTAGATATAGGTCAATTTATTTTAAATTTAAGATCAGGAGCTGTCGGAAGATGAAACACAATCTTTTCCTTAACAACCAATCTGCTCAGTGAAAAAACAGTATTTACTAAAATTCGCTGGATGATACTGAAAATTGGCAGTGATTTTTATAATCATTTGTTTTACATCCAAATAAGAAAAAAATACTCTAAAAAGGTATCCCAAAACAATTTTGAGGTTAACGAAATCTTTCAGAAGATCCATGTTGAAAATTATTGCTTTCTGGAGCCTTTGCGCAGCAAGAGCAATGCAGACATTATCCAATATCAACTGAAGGAACTGAAGAAGCTTAAACAGTCACTGCAATTCAAGGTATAGAAGAAAATTAATTCTATGATTTGTTACAAAAATATATTCCTAAACAAGTTTGAATTCCATTAACAGGATTGAAAATGATGGCAGAAAAAGTTACTGCCCACTACGTGAACATTATGTAAAAGCTTCAAGCACCTAAAATGAGCATCTAATGTCAAAAAACCCACAAGAACTGAACACATATTTGGAGACTGAAATCTTGAAAACATAAGTATTGTAAATCTCTGGGCTACAGAAACAAGCCAGTCGTAAAAAGGCTTTATGTCCATATGGATATGCTTTAGCATACGAACTTGCAAATGCCAGAATATAGCTGATTTTAATCACAGAACTTCTTATGACCACATACCCCTAAAGCTTCTGCTGCTTAAGACAGAGGCAGACACATCCTTTCTCCAGCAAAATTTTCCAACAATGCCATTTTTTCCCAAGCTTAACTCTCATGTTATACATAAAGTGCCTGCCAACCACACTGCATTCTTACAAGGGTATGTAGGACAATATCTAAACACTATTTTACAAACATCAAGGGAAAACCCAAACTAGTTCTAGATTGCAAAGGCCATAAAATCTGATATCATGACAACTCTTACTACTTCTAGAGAAATTTTCCCTGCTTTGTAAGCTTTGTTTTGTTTTGTCAGCAGTGGGTATAAAAGTGGACATTAGCTGGCCCAGAAGGAGCCAGCTAAAAGTCTTTTTATAAGACTTTCTTATAAAAAACTCTCTAAAGTCAAATGAATTCTAGTTGTAGTTGACAGTGCTCAGACATTTGATTAACTAATGCCTGTGAACTGACGTCATTCACAAACTCTGTCACCAAGAAATGGGTGCAGATCACAAGCACTCCTGATGCTGTCACTGTGGAAGGTGGTGGTGGATGAAGAGAGCTGAACCCCTCACCATCACTGGAAGAAAATAGACAACTCCAGACAGTTTGCATAATGTCAGCATGAGAGCACAGGGAAAATATCCAAATCCAGCTCTGTCAATCATCATTTTCAATGAGGAATGAAGAACAGCTGAGGGTGCTCCCATTTTACTATTGGCAAGGTGAATTACTGTCTTGTTAGAGATTGTCTAGTTGAGATTTTTTTTTTTTTAATTAAACTACTTCCATAATTTAAACTGTGTTTAAAACAATCACCTCAGGAAACAAAAAACTTCTAGAAAATGAAACTGTGGGACAAAATATGTGATCATAACCATCAGGAAGGGCAGCCCTTAGTGATAGTACCAAGGATCCCCAGTACAAAAGCAACACTTAAAATAGCACAGTTTGAATTATCTCACTAAAGAAGATTCTTAGATGAGGCCCAGCCAAAAATGTATTAAGGAAATATGACTGAAAAACATGTCTTAAAAGTGTACTAACCCATTTGCAAAACCAAGAAGAAGCAGAAGTCGGAGACTTTAAACTTTAGCTATAGTTTGTAACAGAGCCCTTCATTTATATCCATACCATGGCAGCTCTTTCTTAATCATCTGCTGTTGCACAAAATGATCCAAACATCTGAATCATTTATATCAAACATTAGTTCAGTTCTCAATGGGCAAAAAATCCACAGACTAACACAGAAATAATTTCATATTGCATATTCAAAGTTTTAAATTAGGTAGTTCAAGAACTTCTATCTTACATTAATAAAATCCAATGCAACTGTGAATCACTCTACCAGTAGCAAGACTCTGTAAAACATTTCACACATGGTTCACATAAGCTTTCAGCAGATGTATTCATACTTGCTGAACATGACAGGGCATGTTTTATTGGTCTATTAATACCTGTCTTCACTGCTTTTGGAGGAACAAGGGTGTCTGGAAATGGGTCAATAAAGCAAGCTACTGACTACTTTTATCATGACACTGTAAAAAAACAACACCCGGGTTTAAAAGAAAAAGTTTGTAAACTTATCATAAAGATTAATATCTCTTCACATCTGTTACTTTTAAATCTCTCAGGAAAAAATTAGTATTTAAAAGAACAAAAGCAGTAAATAAATAACACTGGCCTTCTTTCTAGCTATGCTCCTTTTCCCCCAACACATTTTCCTGCTCTTTTCACAGATGCTCTTTACTCAAATTCCTTATTTTATGTTTTTCTTTTGTCTTGCAACAAAAACATTTGTTTAAAAAAAGTGAAAACTCTGGCTCTGCTGCCCTGCTAAAAGGTGGTTTACATGACCCAAAATATATTTGATTTACCTCTTATAATAAAATTACAAACAAATCCCTTACTTATAATACAGACTCATAGCAGTCCAGTTGAGGGACATGTGCAGTATTCCAAAAATAACCCACAAAGCAGGGCCAGGACCAAACATCAAAGAAGCATAGGCACAACTCACTGTATGCAGCCCATCCTTTCCCAGAAAATAAACTAATTTTCATTTAAAAACCCTACAGTGGTCTAAAATAAATACCTGTTAATTCACTGCTTGATACAATGAGTACTTGCTATTAATGCCTTTATTGTTTAAACATGTTTTATATATTATGCACAGCTTTCACAAAAATGCATCAAAAATTCCTAACAGCTCTTCTGGCCATCAGTGGAACATGTTGGGAATGATCCTGTCTTACATAATAGCCCCACTTTAACACTATAATGAGCTTTGCTAATGCACATTTATCATCAGTTAGATATTCTGAAGAGAAGAAAAAATCACCAAAACCCTACCAAGTTATTTCCCCTCGAAGTCCCTCATGCTTTAAGATTACAAGAGCATTCTGGAAGGTTAAGCACAAGAGCCAACACACTGAAGTCCCTCTCTTGACTCTGCTGTTTGACCTTGAGCTTCCTTGTGTCTCTTACTCCTGTTCAGTGAATTGCCAGGAATACTAAAGTAACCCCCCCTTAGTATTTGTTAAATGATCTGGAATATTAAAAGAGAGGGGGTTTATAAATATGACAGTATTCTCTGAGTTGGTAAACATGTTAGAAGCCTTCAGCCTCCTAAAAGTTGAAAACAGAGACTCAGAGCAATGATTTTTTTCTGTTAAAACAGATAACTATGATCCACAACTGAAGGCCAGACTAGACAATTTTCACCTGCTTTTTACTCCCAAATTAGACCTAGATTTAGGGAAGGCAAATGGAACTGGGAAGAATGTCCTTCACTTGCAGAATTTTGGGCTGAGAGGGGATTTAGCACAGAAAACTGCATTAGTTTATCATATGACCCTTTTCAGCTCCAGGTTATAGTCCAGCATATAAGCTTAATATTGCTAATGCAGTATCTTAAAACACAGTAGCTGTTTGTTACTTTGAACATGAGTGACAAGGCTTAACCTTCAGGCTGTGTCAAAGCCTACACTTCGTAGTTTGGTTTGTCCCTTCAAATAATGATGTAAAGTTAAACATTAGCTTTTTCTTTCCTGGTTTCACACAGATCTAATGACTTACCTATGCAGAAGAGATGAAGAATGATCAAACAGAATGCACTAAAATGGGACAGCTGTAGGATTGCACATCACTGTGCAGAGGAAAAAAAACAGTAATGGAGCTGTCAAATAATTACATTCATTATATGTATTAAAGAGTAAATCAGGTCAGTCTTGTTAGGTCAAATGATTCTTTGAACTTTCCTACTGGGTTATCCAAATGAAGAAGACTGAAACTTTTTTTTAAATTCATGAACTTACGGTCTCAGAGAAGAAAGGTTAGCTTTGCAGAGATATTTTTGTATTTTTTTTTTCTGCCTACCATTCAGGTAGACATTCAGCAAAGTTCAAAACAACTTGGTGCTAAGTTAGTTTATTTTATGGTACTAAAGAGCTTTAAAACAACTGCATTAAGGACATTTAACATATAAAGTACAGTTTTCTTGCCTCAGAGAAAAAAAACCAAAAAAACAAGGTGAGAAGATATCCTTTTGCTTTTCCAAAAATTAAGACATTTCCAGCAATGAAAATGCCATTACTAGCATCCATATGCCCTATTCTTAAAAAGAAAAATAAGTTTGACATTTGAGATTTAGATGTGGAGCAGATTAAAGCATTTGTCTTACCTCTGGAAAATGTCGTTCACAATTTTGTTTCAATCAAATTGCAATTAGGGAACGAGAGAGGATGCACAAAGGACACAAATAAGACAGACCAACAACTGAACGAGTCTGTTTGCCAATCTTTGCCAAAGAAATGTGCAGGACATGAATGGGACACTGCCTGGGCAGAACAGTGCGAGGAGAGCAGCAGGGATATGTCTCAGCACAAGGAACTGAATTTCTCAGAGAACTAGACAGAAAAAATTAAAGCATATGCTACACCTTGTTGTAGGTCTCATCAGAAGCCACACATTACCCATTATAAAGGCTGAACTTCAGACACTGTCATGTAAATTACTCTATTACACCACCACACTAATTGTGTTTTGAGTTAACTGGGCTCCCCTTAGGAAGGGTACAGTGTACTTTCAACTCTCCTTAGACAGAAATAGTCACTGAAACAAAATAAGTCTTTGCTATTTGTAACTGGGCCAGGGCAGGGTAAATGTCATGCAGCTGTGCTTAGTTTATCTCACACTTCCCCTTGCAATCCACACGTGTGGAGGGCTTCAGTAAAAAGAATGACTAAGAAAGAAAAGATTAAGATCTTCTGCAGTGGCAGGAACCCAAATGAGTCCACAAGATTTCTCATTTACAGAGGGGCCATGGTTTCAATAAAATGCAGTTCCATTGCTGAGATGAACCTGTAGAGCTTTACCTCTATACATGACAAAGTAGAAAGTGGATGAATGTTTTTTTAATATATCTGGAATCTACTTGTACTTAGAAACCTGCTGGAATATGGAAAACAACATTTCAACTATTCTTGTCAAAAATCTCAAAGATGTCATCTGTTTTAGCATATAACCCTGAGCACAGTCCTTGGGAGCAACACTGAAGGCTGAGGTCAGTTTATGGATGGGTTAAACACAGCAGGTGCAGAAGCACCGCCAAGTTCTCAACGTCGCCTTCCTGCCACGCTTCCACCCAGGATCCACTCCTGAAAGGTGCCAGAGGACACTCCAGGCATGCCATCCTTTCTGTGCATGCCAGGGAGCCACGGGCCCCAGGCAGCTCCTGAGTGTGCCATTACTGCTGTCCTGCTGGAGGCTCTCACTCAGCTCAGCAGTGTGATCATTCCCTTCCTAACTGGTTTCAGTCAAAGTGACAGGGATACACCTCAGCAAGGTTAGTTTTAGTGACACGAGTTAGCTGCTGCAGAGCAGGAGAGACAGAGTGTCCAAGGGAGGAGCACCCTCAGAACCTGCTGTTATCCAGTGGCACTCTCCACTTGCCCACTGTGGTTTGCTTGGGCAGGAAGGCATCTACTGTAGCAGCAGCCCATGAGAATAGCATTTTAGCATGGTATCAGTTTTGTTACATATGACAACACAGCAATAGCAAACCAGAGCTGCAGTTTCAGTACACAACACCTGCTGAACCATAAGACTCAGGTCTCCAAGGCACATGAGACAATGCCACTAGAAGTGGATCTATCTGCCTCAATGGATTGCAAGATCAATACTCACATATACACAGTGTTCATCAGTGACTGAAAACTTGCTATGATAAAACCTGCAGAGGTTATGGCAACTTTAAATCACTGATTTTATTGCACGTGTTAAGACACAGTCATAGTAAACGAAAAATACTCTTTTTTGCTCCAACATGCAAGCCTACTTCAAGAATGGCCTCTAGAAATTTCCTTAAATATTCTAGTAAAAATACCGACATCTAAATTGACCAATTTTCATTACCGTTCTTGCCAAACAATAACACAGAATATCTGCAACTGCCTTTGATGAAATGCAAGATTATTTGCTGTAAAATGCTGGCAGCTATTATCTTGGCCCAGGCTGACTTCTGAAATATGTGCACAGTGACTTCTGAAGGAGAAGAACACAGTGCTATACTCCTAGCACTCCAGGACAAAACTCAGAAAAAAGGACCCGTTTTGAGTTTGGGAAGAAGCATTTTGTAAACTTCTTTGGGCTTGGAAACAACAGGTTTGACATGAAAATATTAATGATGTTGACAACACTGTAATGAATACCTCTAACAGAACCTTGACTAGGAACTTCTGGAAGCATTTGGAAAGCCTGTAGTAAGATGTGCCGAGAGCTCCTGGTAATTACACATGGTAATATTTTATTAAGCACAAAAATGAAATAGTTCCTCCTCGAGCATTTCTAGAACCTTCTATCAGAGCTTCCAGGTGTCACAGTGATGTTACTGCTGAAACCCATTAGGACTAACAAGTCTTCCTCCCTCTCCCTGCTTTTAAACAGGTGAAAAAGTAATTGTATTTACTGTAGTCACACATTAATATCACCAAATGCCTTAGGTACATACATCCAGTGAAATTCTTACCTCAGATGATTTTGAGTTTTCATAATATATCCCTTGAACTAAGTCACCAATAGCACTTGAAATGAGTTCCACAACCTGTAAAAGAAAAGGAAAAAAGCCTCACATCTTTGATTATCACCAAATTGACTAACAAAGCTACTGCCAGATTTCCAGAGAGATAAACTATGCAAAAAGCTAATTGTGAAACACTTCAGGATTTACTGAGATATATTCTGTGATACATCTCTGCTAAAACCTCTACTATGGTAACTCTTCTATCAAAGTTTTAATACAAATGAAAAACAAGACTTGTTTTTCCTATAGTGTGAACTATAGAGTGTATTCTCACAAGGACGTTCACAGAACTAATAAATCCCAGTTCATGAATATGAGACAGTACCTCATCTGGGCTTTGTTTTGTTTTGTTTTTTTCCTGCCAAGTAAATACTTCACAATACCTCTCCTTGGGAGCTGTTAAAATTCTAATCTTCGTGGATAATACAGAAAAGTCAGAATCCATAGAAAGGTAACCTTTCAAACGTGATCATTTGGTATTCAGGTGCCCTGGGAATGCACTGTGGATGTATTTAGTGCATGGCCTGAGGCTCAGCTGTACCACATACACTGAAAGTCTGCAACACGGGAATGTTTAAATCAGATTTATCAATCTGTATTATCTTCAGGGTTCAGACTTTTTATTTTATTGAAGCGAAGCCTAAAAATCTGAACTTGATCCAGAATGTAAAACAAGTAGTCCATGGTCTCTCTGGAACTACTGTAAAATTTGAAGTTGTGCACATGAACTGTCTTAATTGGAACAAAATACTCAGAGTCATTGTAAAATTAAATGCAGGCATTTCAAATAAGCACACCTTAAGGCTACCTCTTTAGTTGCTCACAAAGTTTTAATTTCTTGAATGTTTAATTTCCTATGCATATGAATCTGTATCTGATTCCTCTTTTTGCTTCCTAAAATTCAATGTAATTCTTATTGAATTAAAAGATTTCGTTTCAATTTTTATCATTCTTGTAACTGAAGACAAGAAGTCAAATGATAAAAGCCCTAATGGAAAGATATTCTAACATTTAGGCATGCCTTATTTGATAATAAAACCACATTTGTATGCTAGTTTTGAGTACTAGCAGAAAGGTTGTGTTTTCTTTTTTTTTAAACACTGCTTCATATACATATTCATATACACACAGCAAGCACTAACTTTAGAAATGGTGCTGATTAAAAGTCATGGTTTTTCTTGCAATACATATGGGTTAATTTGCAAGACCTACAAAAACAGCCTGGAAAAAAAAAATCACATTGCCCTTTAGGAAACTAGACACCGAAGAAATATTGTAGGCAATATGAGCTTTGAAGGAACTGAAAGGACAATGATCCTACAGTGTTACCAGATGTGTTGAGTTATTTAAGGGGGGAACAGAGAAAATGAGGGGCTCTTTTTTTTTTTTCTTTTTTTTAAGCAACAACCCTCCCCACCCCCCCTTTATTTTAAGGTATCAGATAAGCCTTATTCCCAAATCCAGGAGGACTGAGTATCGCCAATAGGTCTATGAAAGTCTGTAACTAAATGCCCAGGATCAGATTGTATTACAGTTTATACAAGCAACATCCCAAGATTCTTCTGATGGCTAGGACACATAATACAGATCAATCACTCACTCAAAAATGTTATGGTTTGTGAAATGGTCTGAGTTCAGAGACCTACACTGGTAATACGAAGAGGAATTTACAAAGACACAGAGTCCTACTCTAAATGTCAAAGTGATAGTATGAACTTTTAACAATGCAGCTGGCTCTGGATAACTAGACCTTTTCCTCTCTTGCCTGAAATTCTAGACTGAGCAGGACCCTGTTTTGGGGTTTCTTTTTTCCATCTCTCCTCCGTCTTTTTAGTGCAACTCTACTCTCAAAGGCAATTTTAACTGACTTAAAACAAGCTTGGTGAAACATTTGTGAACAATTGTACCTCTTCCTCTTCAAGTTTATAAAACATCTTAGGAGAATTACACATTGACTATTTAGAAAAATCCTTATTATATTAAATACCATTTAGTGACATATTTAGCAGTATTTTTAGTGAGAATTTAGTATTAATATTACTCCCCTTCTTTCCAAATATATATATAAAGAATACTTTTAAGATAAATGTAACACTATACACATCACTAGAAGGAATGAAATTCCAGTTTCAAGAGCACAGTGGGATGCTTGCATGAGGCTCTGTTACCTCACCAACCCTTAATCAGATCTATGAAAAGCATCTCCTGCTTAACATCAGTGGCCTGGGGTCCTGAGCACTGGGGAAAGAAATGAGAAACGAGGAAACCAGGCAATTTTCCTCTGCATCCCAAAACGACAGAGGAAGAAAAATTATTACAGATTCAGTAGAACTCATGAAATGATACACTGTCTAGCTCTTATGTAGCACTTTTCATCAGAAAATTTGAAAGCAATCAACATCTGTTAAATTTATTCCCTACTGTTTTATATAAGGGGAAAACTGCAACAGTGAACTGATTTTCCAGAAAATCATGCAGTATGCCAGTGTAAGAGCAGAAAACAGTATCCGAGCTGTCTTCATTCTCATTGCTGCCTTTCTGCCTGACCAGTGCTGACATTTCTGAGATGTAAGTCTGAGGAGAAAGAAAGTTAGATGAAAAATGAAGTGCTTTCAACTGCTTCTTTTCTCATTTGACAGTTGAGCTTCATATTTTAAAATGGTTCAGAGATGAGGAAAGAGAAGAAAGGATTAGTGAAAGGATTAGAAGAAAAAAAAAAAACAGAATTAGTGCTTGAAAAGAGTATCTCAAAAGAGACCCAAGGCAGCCTATTCATAACCTCTCTTCCCACTGTTTTTTACTCTTCAATATGTTTTTGGGAAGTCTGGTCCCTTATAGGTACTTGGGATGAGCAGGAGCAACCACATATTTAGAGAAAACAAACTTCCACTCTGTTTTTCATTTTCCACTCTGCATCAGCATCTCCCAAAGTGCTGTTTTATGCTCCTCCAGTATCCCCACGACTGGGTAGGCCCAGGGGATGACCCATTACTTGCAGGTGACAAATGCACATGCAAGTGATTTCATGCCCTTTAAATACGTTTTGCAATAGTTGTGCCAGTGTTTTGTGGGTGTTTTTTTTTTTTTTTTTTTTTTTTTTGTTTGTTTGTTTGTTTTGTTTTGTTTTTTGTTTTGTTTTGTTTTTTTTTGTTTTCCCCCGTAAGGAGGTATTAATTCAACATTTTTTGTAGGGATGTGATCTCTTCTGCTTTTAAAAAGTCAACACAAAGGCCATCCATTTAGGAAGAATCCAGAGAAAAGAGAAGGACTGTTAAAGCTAAAATCTCTCCATCTCTCCTACAATTTACGCAGGAGACCAAATAGACTACACACTATTAAGTGTATAACATGAAGTAAATTTGATTGCTCATTCCACAGTAAGGTAGAACACATGCTCTGACCTCTCAAATTCATTTAAATATGAAATAGTCCAAAAGACCATGCTGTATTTCAGTCCTAGAAGAGTTCTGTTGGGTTAAAGATTAGAAATTTAGTGAAACTTAATGTACCCTTTTCTGGTGTAGTAACTTGTTTATCAAAAAGGCACAGCTTTAGCCCTTCAAGACTCTTTAAATTTACTTTGAGTCTAATTACTCAAGCTTAAAGTTTCTACATATTACCTGAAGAAATAAATAAAAATGTTGGTAATTCACTTAGTTCAGAAAATTACTCAGGACATCCAATCAATCACTTAATGAATGCCCTCCCTAATGTTCCTGAAATCATAATTTTGTGTAGTTTCCTGAGGACTCAGAATTCCCAAGTCATCACATGTGGTGTCACAGAATAGGGCCGCATGTCCACTGTTTCAAGTAGCCCAGTTCATGACTGCAGTTGACTGTCGTGAAAGATTCAACTCTGTCTATAGAAAAAGAGGTATATTTTAATGGAAGTGAAACTATATGCTAGAAGGAATGCAGGGAAATCACAGAATAGAAGACATTTTGGTAGAATACTTTCTCCAGAGTTTAAAGATACGATTCAGACTATCAAGCACAGTAAAAAGAATGGATTCTAAGCCCCACTCATCCTTCACAAGGCTTTTAAACAACCTGGATGAAAACACAATATTGGTGCCATCAATTCAGCAACTCAAACACTTTGGTCTCTTCACTTGTCTTCAAAATACTTTGTTTAAAGTTTACTGCAACATAACACCACTTGATGGTTTTTTCCCTGGTTTTTCTTCCAGTTTACAAAAGGAATGACTCTTAGCTCCATTCAAAGAATGGTCATTTTATTTCAAATTCAGCAGCTGAAATAGAATTGATTACACAGATCACTCTGTTTCAGAGTAGTAACGTGGTACCTCTCCAGACTCTATTGGATATTTTCAATGGAAACACCACAGAAAGGATGAAGCTCTTGTGGGAAGACAGGAAACAGCACTCGGAGGAACACAGCAATGGCTATATCCTTTGTTCTTCATTCCTCACAATTTCTATTTGACAAACTTCCTTTCCTTTGCCAAATTCCTTCCAAGAAGGACCACAAGTAATTCCTTCCATCCTTATGCTGAAACAATATCCTTTCCTCACACATCTGCTATGACAGACCCTAATCCTTGTTGCTGATGTGCAGATTTGAAAATGTAGCAGGACTTCTCCACACAAATAAAGAAGAAAATTAGATGGTTAGGAACCATTAAATACACAGATAAAAAATCCTTCAGCTTGCAGTTCCCTTCCCCAAAAACCACTAATATAGGAAATACTACAACACTCAAAAATTCCACTGAAAGCCCTTAAATATCCTCCTGCCTTTGACCCAGCAACATTAGGACGCTAAAGACAAAATTCAGCAAAGAGTCGATTTTGGATTTTGATAGTTCAACAATGACTAAAAAAAAAAAAAAAAGGAGGCAAGCAAAAACTGTAAGGAGTGCCAAGAACAGTGAAATTCAATTTTCTTTCTTGGTAATCTCCTCAAACATCATTAGTCATAGAGGTAACCAAGTGTGCCAGCCCACAGAATTTTTTTTTAATCTAATGTTTACTGAATCCTATTGGATTTATTGTTTGAAATCATCTTGAGCTTTACTGCTTTTTGGCTCTGGCTCTCTCTTAGTAGTAAACACACAGGAAGGACAGTGATTTGCCTTTCTAGCAGGCATAGTGGTCTTGGAAAACACAGTTATGGTTTTCTTCCTTCTGTTAATGATGAATTAGTAGCAAACTACAATATAACAATACAGTGTAAACACAGCACTCAACTCCATTACTTGTTAAAAAGGTCTTTTTAAGCCATAAAAAATAATCAGCAGCCGTCAATTTGAAAATTGCTAATATTGTTAAATGTCTATCTTAAGGTCAGTCTGCCTTAGGGATTTTCACTGGTGTTAAGTTACTCTTTTTATGCTGATGCAGCAATATCTACAGAATTGGATTTCATCAGTGTAAAGACTTAGTGCATAATTCACTCATTTTCCTTAAGGACAATGTAACCAACAGAAGAATTATAATTTTCCTTGTCTATTTCCACATGATACCTTACATGGTTTCTAAATACCTCTGCAGATCCATGGCAGCAGATCCTTGCACTGAAGAGTACTCAACAACTGTTGCTGAGTGACCCAGCTTAGAGAAATACCTGATTGCTTCAGCTTGACCCTTTTGGATGGGTAATTTCACTACAACTTTCTTCTTTATGAAAGAGTGAACAAAGAAGGTATTGTGACTACAGGGCTCTGTGGTTATAAACTCCTCCCCATCCATAAGTGATACAGGAGAGCATGGCTACAAAACCCTACTCCCAGCCATGCTGCTGCAGACAAACATCAAACTGGGATATGTTCACACATGAATTGAAGATTAAAGTGAATAAAAAAAATTGTACCTGCAAGGAGCATTTCCTATTTTGAACAGTCTGTACCTGAAAAAATGTGAATTAGAAGTAAGACCATTTAGCTGAGATGGAATCAACTTAACAAAGCTGTGGATGTTTGTTAAACTAACAAATCAACAATCTCCTTTACCAGGGGTGGCAGCAATCAGATTCTAGACTCCAAGTGAAATGCTGTTGAATTTCAAAACACTAATATTAACAAGCAGTTACAGTCCATCCAGGAATTCAATATTCCTGCTAGCCAACAAGAAGTCAAATACATCAGCACTTTGATTAAAAATACAATTAACTCATTTTTATTACTCTAAAATTTTATGCATTTTACCATATAATTACACTGAAACCACTCCAGATGTTAAGGCACTTTTACAAAAAACTTTACCATAGAAAGGTGCATTCTAAAGACAAGCTCTATAGTAGTGAAAAGAGAGGGGAAGATATATTGCCCTATTTACATGGTACATCTATTTTAGCCTCTCCTACAGTACAATGGGTATGAACACCTGATGGGAAGGAATGCAGAAGAGGGAGCCAAATTCTCCTCAACAGTGCCCAGTGACAGGATGAGGCAACAGGAACAAATGAAAACACGAAATGCGATCTGGATACAGGGAAACAGTATTGTGAGGGCATCCAACAATGGATCAGGTTGCCCAAAGGGGTTGCAAAGTCTCCATTTCTGGTGATATTTAAAATCTGTTTGGACATACTCCTGCCTGGGTAACTGTCTCTAGCTGACCCTGCTTGAACAGGGGCTTTGGACTACATGATCTCCAGAGATCTCTGTCAATCTCAACCGTTCTGTGACACCAGCAGCTGCTGGAGGAGGACCACAGCTGATTTTACATATTTACATCTGCAGCACCAATAACAACTTTGCTCATCTTTGAAATAATACAGTCAAGGTTACAGAGCTGGTGACAAATATTCTCTTAGGTAAGAGTTAAGTTTACTGATTGTACTAGGAATAGATTTCCCTATTATAAATAATTACATTCTTGGGAGACTAAGAAAGGTCATGCAGACTAATTTAGATTGTTGTCGCTATTGCTAACAGCTTTGAATTGGAAACAAATCATCACAAAAATATATTTTCACTTTTAAAAACTATTTTGTCTGTTGAAGCCATACTAAGGTGGACAGCTGACTATATACTAACCACTGTAACCCCCAGTCCTGCAAAACTGTGTATTAACTGCCTTGTCATGAAAATATGCCTCTAGAGCCAAATATCCCGTGCATCCAAAGCTGAAAGTTAGTATATATTAAATACTCACACACACACACAAGAAGGTCTGTTTCAGATAATACTGGGACGGCATTTCACCCAATATAGATCTGATAGCTTTTTATCCTTCTGTGCACTCTCAATAGGAATCCTACTCTGTTTGAGAAACAGATTTCAAATAAAGCCATGAAAACAAAACTTGTGATCTTCCACTCCAGCTATAAAGAGAATGAAGCTGACATTGCAAATATCACTTCTGGAGGACATCACCATAGAATCAGAATCATTAGGCTAGAAAAGACATTTAAAATCATCATTAAGTCCAAACTAAACCCAGGACTGTCAAGTCCACTGCTAAACCATGTCTCTAAGTGTCACATTTACATATCTTTCAAAGATCTCCAGGATGGTGACTCAACCACTTCACCCTGCAGCCTCTTCCAGTGCTTTGCTGAAGAAATTTCACCAGTACTCTCATTTCTTGTGCCTGTTATGTGAAAATTCATTTTCATTTTATAATTTGTGTAAAGGCTAGAGCTATTGAGCAACAAATTCCTCCGTGATGATTATCACGGCTGGGAAAAAAAAGAAGCTGTAACAAACATCTCTGTTTAAGAAACACAGGCAGTGCCAATACCTATTCTAATTTAGTGGTGAATGAAGTAACAAGAACTGCTGGCTCTTGAGAGCCCTTTCCCACAGTATGCATCTCATGGTGAATGAAATATCATATCTCCAAAGTTTTCATCACTTCAATTTCTTAGAATAAATTTTGCTTTGTTTTGGATATCTATTTGCTATATATTCTGGAACTGATTTTGGATACATATTCTTGTTAAGAGTCACAGAAATATTAAATACAGACACTTTTTAATGTTTGTCTTAAATCTTTCAAAGGCAATTTCTCTGAAAAGTAAGGGGGTTTGACTTTAAAAAACAGAAAAAAAATCTTTCTTCCAAAATTTGGCTTTAACATTCAATTAAATTTATACACACACACACGCATATATATATACACACTAGACACACATATATATACACACACACACATGTAATATGCAAATCTCAAGGCTGTAAATATTTTTGACTCTTGAAGTATTTGTGTTCACCACAGATAACTGCCAATTCAGTGCTGTACATTAAGGGAGCAAATATAAGAGGAACAGACCCCAACTACCCAGAACTCATTTGTCAGGTAAAGTGATTGTCTTGAGATGATGAATGACCTTTGACTTTCACCAAATTCAGCCTTTCTTCAGTTTCTTTAGTTTTTAACTTCTCCTTCACTGATGTTTAGTCATCTCTGAAAAGCTCTCTCTTTTATGCAGATGGCAGATCTGTATTTTCCAGACCATTCTGTTAATCATGAGGCAAACAGCAGTTCTATAAGAAAAAGAATTACTAAACCAGGTGTTAGAAGCAGCTGTGCAGTTTACCTCTGAGGAAGACAGTATTTACCTGGAATAATGACAGGTATTTGGTTCATGAACTCAAGCAGTAAACATTGACTTCGGTCTGCTGGGCAGACCAGAGAAGCAGAAAGATGTCTGATTGCTACTATGAGGAAGGTGAATTCAGATGCAAGTTGATGAAATTGTTACTGAGATGATTCAGAGGCAAGAATATTGCATGGACTTTGTGCAAAATGGCGTAAAGATCTTTGGTAGGCCACTGAAAATCCATCAGAACTGAATGGAAAACTTCCTGAGACTGTCAGTTGCTTGGTCAACATGACATTGAGGCGGAATCTCAAACACTCACAATTCTGTTCTCAACAGCACCATGCTTTGGGGCTTTAAAAATATTATTGCAGTGTATTTTTGGGAAAGACTTTAATCTAGACTTGATGATACAACCATACCTATGATGACATAATCTGCTATCAGTCTCAATTTTAGTCTTTCCATGTTCTGCAGCAATCGTTCTGCTACAAGGTACTGTTTGTAAGTCACAGACATCCACAAGGGAAGTGGCAGAAATCACTCTTTCTTTTTAGAAGTATTTTTTCATGCAGAAGTGGGAGGACAGAAAACAGATTGAAATCTAAACATAAAATTTTCCAATAGTGCCATGGCCAAGAATCAAAGAAAAAAATACTCTTTCCATGCAGACGTATACTAACCCCCATGGAGTCTAACTTTGGGAAAGCCTTTTAAAGCATCAGCTTTAAAAATCAGTACAGGTGCAAAAGGCCACTAAGGTAAAAGATAAACCTATTTGAGGAATGCACTGATTAGGGAATGAAGGCAAAGTTAAGCAGTTTTAATCTCAAAACTGACATTCACTGCAGTGCAACAGGACTCTTACTGATCTAAAATGAGCTGGTTTCTAACATCATCACAATTACAGATTAAGCCTAATTTTTAGAATTTTAAATGAATTAATAAGTTAATAAGCTGTGTCACCTAATCCTCTAATTTAACTTCTCTAAAAGATTACTTTTCAAACGTATAACCACAGCCATTAAGGTAATGAAATTTTACAAATATTCAATTATATCACTGGTTTTACATAGCAAAAATGAAACAGAAAAAATCCTGTGAAATATTCAGAAAACTGAATGCTTCATTTGCTCAGGTGTTATTTTAGGGGCTATTTCTTGTGAACAATGACAAAAGATGCACTTGCTAAGAAACTGTTCCACAGACACAAGCATCAAAAGAGACAACAGGAAGAGTACAATGCAGTAATCATCTAGCATCATTCTACAGTTTTATTGTCATCATCAATATCATAATGATGCCTTAAGTTTTAACTTTCATGTTTTTCAGATTCTGTGCTGCCTCGGGGTGTAGTTCTGAGCCTCATATTAAGTGTTGGTAAGTTCTGTCCACAGAGTAGGCAGACAAAACCAATCCTTTCCCAGATGGAGACTATGGACAATGGTTACAAGTTTTCAGGCCTAAAAGCATAAACAATGGTGAACTGAAGAGAGAAAACAAGAAGGATGAGACTCTATAACCTGAAGCTATAATTGGACAATTAAACTCAATATGCAAATGGACCAAAACTTATAAAACTGTGAGACCACGTGATCGGTTGTACATTTTGTGACTATTTTGGGTCCATCCTAGGTGTAGCCCTTGTCAGGCACTGTCCTGCCCAAGGTGTACCCTTAAAGGCCTTTTAATAAATATCTACTTTATTATCTTAGCTCTGTCCAGTCTCTGTTCCAGGTCAGCCTCCCCAAGGCATCAATAAAAGCTGTTGCCCCTAATGACAGCAGAAATTCTAGTCAAAAGTTTTACTGCAGTTGTATGGGAAAAATTTAATTACCAGGTACTGATTCCAATGGACTTTAACCTTTTATCTCTAACATACGAGATTTTTTTTTCCCCCCTAATGCTTCAATTCTTTTACCAACAATTACAAAAATTGTCTTTTTCCTACCAAAGGAATTTCACATGATTACCAATAAAACTTCAGTAAATAAATCTTATTAAAAATCCAGTGTTCAAGAACATTTGGAAGAAAAATCAATATATGTACATAAAATGATCATAAAGTTTGTTTCAATTACCATCTCTCGTTTTACTTTACAGTAAACGAAACCTAATTTTACCTTTCAAAGGGTATGTAAATTAGTACATTTTGGTGCCATCTAAATATAATAATTATAACAAATAACTCTTCTCTTCATTATGATTCATACATAATTATTTATGTATTTCTCAGGACTTAAGAGTGTACTCCAATAAAAGCTATGGTAAATTGTATGACAATATTCAGTACGCATCTCAATATTTTAAGATGCAGAACTGCTTATTTAGGGTTGCCTAAGGAAGAGCTTTATTATGTAATAATACAATCGTGTTAGCTATGTTGTCGTGCCATCTCCCATTAGTCTAAACATTCAAAAACATCAGACTTCTCACTTGGTTTTCTTCTCCTCCAGTATCCAGACAAAGCAGTGTTTCTTAAGCATACTTTTCCATAAATCAGAACTCTTTAACTTATCTATATTTTTCAGTAGTGTCTGGTTTTGAGATGCCCCTGTGGCACACTAAAATACTAAATTAAAACAAAAATACTCAACAATATAGATACTATCCTACTCCCTACCTTGTCCAGTACATCATCATCAAACAGTGCCTCAGGGGAAGGTATAGCAAGAGACACATGATAAAATGCTTCAGAAAAACGCTGTATTCAGCTCTCTACATAAAAATTTGAAGGCTTTTCTTTTTTTTTTCCCTAAAGAAGATAAGATCACTATCAAAACTTAATCTAATTTGATCTAATCTGATTCCTGCTTCTTACCAAATTCCTGTCACCTAGCTGCTCTGTAAGTTGATAATTTTACAGATACTCATCTCCAGCAGCAGCTTGTATTAGGGAAGAAAAAGAAAGTCAATATGCGAGCAAAGGCAGAGTTAAAAATAATTAAAAATACATAAAAATTTTGAGAAAGGTTTTATCACCAGCTTCAGTTTTCTACATGAATGAATACTGTAACTGGGACCAAACATGTTACTTCTGGTTCTCAACGTTTCTCCATGATTTTTTCATCACGCTTTTTTTGACCAATAAAGTTACTGAATCCCAGTAGGAAAATTCAGATTATGAAGGTCTCTCTTTACATAAAAGATAATAAAAATATATGCTGTCAATATACTTAGCAGATATTTATGGTTCATATATTCCATCAGAGATAACAAAGAAGAATATCTTTGAAAATAACTTTCATTTCTCTGAAAATAACTCATCTCAACTAGATTTATGAAGGAGGACCTTCTACTTACCTCTCACAAAATGAGGCACTGTTCTGAGGGATGGTAATTTGAATCTATTACAACTCAGTAGCTGCTAATGGTTGCCTTTACACTGGCAACTATTAACATTTAGTTTCCATTAAAAGAGGGTATTTCTTGGCAGATTCGTGATGGGTCTTTTTTACAAGTTTATGTTCTTCTCTTGAAATTTTCAGGGAAAGAAAAAGTTTGATACAAGTAACACCTTTGTTAAATGACATGTAAAAACTAAAATTGTAAATTCTACCTGACTTGTTTGTCAATGCCCCAAAATGTCAATTTACATCAAAAGAGCAACTGGTGTAATTTCAGAAAGAGGATATTCTCTGTATCCTTCACTGGACACCAAGGAACCAAGTTGCCTAAATTCCAAACTGAGCCTTCCCCATAGGACCACAACTGACGCTACAGAAGTAGAAACCATAACTCATGATAAAGTTTTTATGTGAAGTGCAGGGCACTTTCCGGTGGGTGCAACAGGAAGACGGAGGAAGACTTAAATGAGTAACTTATTGATGTTTATGTAAACACAAGGCTTATTTGATAAACAACACACTTATGCCTTTAGGAATACATAAACTTAACATAAGGAAATTGAACCACTATATAAGTACTACATCTGTGCTACTGTTTATTTATGAACAAATAATACTTAATAAAACAATGTTCTACAATGTGGTCTTCTGGCAGAGCTCTGCATTGACAGACAAGATTCTTAAATCCAATTCCAAGCTTTCAGCCTGTAGATTTTGAAGTGTTTCTGTGAAGAGTTTAATCATTTCAAGAAGAATTTACTGAATTACAGTGGGGAAAATTGAGTCAATTCTTAAGATTTCAGTAAGTACTAGAGAGAACACTTCCATAACACGTACTTCAGGTTTTTGGGATAAGATTTTCTTCTTTTGGAGAGGTTTATTTTTTGTTCTGTATATGTTCGGGTTTGGTGATTTTGTTTTGGTTATTTGGCTGGTTTGTGTATTTTCTTTCTTTAAATGCAAAGGGATGCCTTCTAATCAGTTTATGAAGTTGCAAGAAATGCATTTGCAGTTTATTTTATAATTTTCTAGTCATTACACTAAAATGCATAATTTCAGTCTTCTGAAGTTCTATGTATCACTCTCTTTAGAGTGTAAGAGCATCAAAACTGGTTTTAATTATGTCTTTTAAGCACTTGCTCTATAGTTTCGTAAGACAACTGATGATTCAGATGCTCAAGGAAGCAACAGCTTTAATGCTGTGACAGACTTCTTCCAACTTCTCTGTTATAAACACTGAAAAAGCACATTAGTTGATAATATCATGGTCAGTATCCCTACTTCACTTGTGTAAAATGCCCATATCCCACACCCACATGGCAGGTGACAAAAATGCCAATTAATGTCAGTTACTTTTGCTATGTTTGCATCTGAATGCCAGCCTAAAAATATTACAGGAAGTGCAGGTTACTCAGCAGAAATCAAAGACAAAGCTAACACTTTTTGCTACCAGAGTCAAAGAAAGACTTTCATTCAAAAGACTTGCTTTTAGCAGTTTCATTCCCACATCTTTGGCTCGGCAAACAAGATAACAATTGTTAAAGACACACTGTCTTCAGATGGCAACAAAGAACCACCCATTAAACAGATTGTTTTACACTTCTTAATAATTTATTAGCACATTTATTTAAAACTGCTTATGGTCACATATCCCACAGGATAGTTGGGAGGTACCCTATTTTGTTAGGCAAACATGATTTACTTTTCCTTCACTCCCACATCTACATATTTACAATTCCACATATATATTACATATATCTTATCACGATCCTAGTATCAGAGCATTGCAACCTCAAAATGAGAAAACCTACCAAAATAACCTTGCCATCCCATATAAATACCCTCCAACCCAATAAGTCACCACATTACCACACGCAACTGCACTGTTAGCTAAGTAGCAAAACACAAACATCCCCTTCCTTGCCAAAGATTCACCATACCACTGTTGATAAAACAACTACTAAAAGATCCTAAACCAATTCATCTTTGAGCTCAGTTCTGTTCTAAAATCCATGCATTAGCAATAAACAACCTGCTACAGGATGCAGCTCTGAAGTAAAATTTTATCCATATAATTTTCAATCAACAACATAATTCATCACTGCAATCAGCAGGCCAAGAAGAGCCACCAAAAGGTTAGTTTATATAAGGTGATCAAAAAGTTAACATGAATGTACGAAAGAATTGTTAACACATGTGAACTGATCAATCTAATGTACTATAAAGGCATTTGAATAAATTAGTGTTCATTCTCAACAGTTTGTATTAACATAAAAAATGTAGAACTTTGCCATGATTACAAAACTGTAGCACACACATGCGTCTGCCCTTCAACATTTTAAGCCTCAGTTGATACCAACTTTGTATTCATAATTAATGTGTCATGATTTCACAAAGCAGAAAATGGGAATGCTTTCCTCTGCATTGTTATGTGTTCAAAAAACAAAATTTGCAATGATTTTGTAATAGCACAACAGCAGAGTTTACCTTACAGGAGGCTTTCTAACTGACATTTCAAGAGCTCTAGAGTCCTTGCACCTCAGAGATAAAAAGCCATAAAACCCAAAACACCATCCCGAAACCTTCTTTGGCATAACTTTAGCAAACTTATGAGAGGTATGAGCACTAGTTTAAAAGAAAACCCCAAAAACACAAACCCTGAGCCTTGATTCCTGTTAACATCATTACAGTTATATTCTATAACAGTAGTAAGAAGAAGAAAATTACTATGAATTAACAACAACAATTCCTATATTTAATGTTATTTAAAAATCAAAGTGTTACCTAAGGCAATTACCTTGCAGCCTTTTAATATCTACAGGGAAAAGCCTAAGGGAAAATAATTGACTTTGCTAATTTTACCCTTGGCAATTATAAAATAGCTCTGCATTTCATTATGACTACAGAATTTCACGTCTAATTGTCAGCCCCGAGAGAAGCAGAGAGATAAATGCATCATACACAAGCTCAGACAAGAATTTAACAGCACAATAAAATTATCCTGGTAGCAGTGAGTTCAGTTATGTTAAAACCCCTTTTAATTTAAATTCTGGTCTATACAATAGCCATGCATGTCTATGGAGGTTATAGCTACCACGGTCAGTACCATGCACGATAAAATGCTGCTCATTTCATTAGCCAATTTGCTAAATGCCAGCAAAAAAAGCAGTACTGTGATTTTTACTTTTTACATCAAAGAACACAAAACATTATGAAGAAAAAAAGTCACAGTTATTTCACACTGCTAAAAAACAGATGCCAGATTTGAAAATTCATCATTTACAAAAGAATAAATACAGTATGTTTAAATCATTGCACCTGTCAAGAGATTTCTATAGCTAGTACTTCGATTTTTCTAACTTTGCTAGTACGGTTAGATGTATGAAAAAGAATAATTTACTAAGTCAATCAGTTTCCATAATGGCATCCCACTTATCGTATGTAGAAGCTATGAAAGTATTTAGATGTCAGAAAAATGAAAAAAAGTGCTAAAATGTTTTGGCAGAATTTTCCAACATGCAGTATAATGATTGCTTTAAAAAAAAAGTATTTCTTTGCACTTGTGCTTCATTTCTCTGTAGGCTTGTTTCCTGGCAAGTCTTCAGGGATTATACATTCCTGCTGCAATACTTAATGATGTACTAAATACAAAGTAATAGTTGCTACATTTTGTAAAAGTTTCCTCTTATGTTGAAACAGAAAATTGATGCAGGGTTAAATCCTTTGGTCTGTCTTGAGAAACTTCCAGGGTACTAAAAAAATGAACCAATACAAATTTATAAAAATTACTAAAATCAATTACACCCCATTTTGGTTATGGTATGCACTATTTAATTTTTTTTTCTAATACTTACTACAAGTTAGCCCCATAATGGCTTAACCCACTACTCCAGTAGATTGACATCTAATTTTCTGTCTCTTCTCTTGAATCTCAGCTCTGTGTTAGAAAATGACACCACTTCTGAGAGAAACTGTCATACTTATGATCAAAGGAGTACAGAAATACTCAGCTACCACCAGGAGAAAAAGCAGACTCCTTAGGCTCCTAATTACAATTATGCTGATTATTGACAATTGCACATGACAAACATTTATTTTACATTACAACATGGCAGCAATCTTCAAATGTATGAAAAGCACCTCTGCAAGAGTACTTTTTCCTGTTTCCACTGGAATGGCACACTTAGCTCATCAGCCATACATGCAGTTAGGTGTTAGACTGGGTTGGCACAGGGATGCCCAGGAATCTCTCTCCACCACAGGAGGTTTTAAGAACAAGCTTGATAAATGCGGGTCAAGAATGATTTTGTGTAGCTCATCCTATCTGGCTAAAAGAAGAAATCGCTAGAGAGAGGATCTCTTAATGTCTCCATCAGTCTCATTTTCTAAGATAATACATATACACAACTTGTTTCTCATTAAAAACATCTCCCTGTAAAGTTTCAAACAGTTTGGCTAAGCAGCTGGATTGCAGCTGTCCTTTAGAAGTCAGTTTATTCATGTTAGTAAGACAATCCAGTATTCAGGCACATACAAATTCCTAACAATATTAAAAGCAAAAAGTCACCTGAGACAAAGCAGTAAAGCCTTTTGCTCCCCAAACTAAGACAGAAAACCTTTCACAAAGTACAAAATAAAAGAAAATAATAGACAGAACATGTCCTTAGCTGGCAGTTTATCAGAGGTGTTGTAGCCTGACATGTCATGAAGATGCCACTGCATATGCCTTAAAGTCACCAAATTAACCACCCATCCATTACTACAGTGCTTCAGAATGTGTACAAAAGACCCCACCACCGTAATTCCATAGTAGAGTGGTAAACATGTTCACAGCAGCAGCAGCCTTTCAAATATACAGCTATAACGTAAGCATGCCAATTTTTAAATGATGCTCCATACATACATATATAACTGCTGATTTTTTTTAGGGGGCCTCTCTTTCAAAATACTTGCTAATATTTATTCACTTTGGCAGTAGAGGAATTTTTTTCTTTTTACCTTGGTATTTTGCAATTGTGCAAGGCTTGTGCAAGCATTTGCTAGAAGAAAATCTCCACTCAAAACAGCCATTTTATTCCCAAACTGCATATCCTTCAGTGGGCCATCACAGGACTTGAGCTCACCAATGTTTACTATGCCACGGTGCACCAGAAAGGCAGTATGGATCAGCTCTGTAATCTCAGCCAGACTTCTTTGACTGAAAGAAAGAAAAAGCACAATTATGTTTGATGCTATGAACAGAACAGAGATTGTTAGTGGAAATAAACAAACAACCACATATGTTAAGCAGGTATTTTATTAATTATCATGTAGTTCTTCTATGTACTTCTAGAAGTACACAACCAGGAGGTGTTAAACACAGAGAACTGTCACTAAGTATTTCCAGGCAAGCCACAGGTACCACAAGTTCCACCTGGGAGAATGCTGCCCTTTGTTTGAATTCTTTCACAAAATAAAGCAAAACAATCAATATAGTCCTCATGGTGCTTTCTTTTTCTATTTTGTCTACCAGAAGCTTGAGGGACAGTGACATGAAGAAAATGTCAAGTAGAAAGTAATGATGGAAAGAAACAAAGGACATATAAGCAGGGGAGTCTTGAGCAAGCCAATCCAAACAACGTAAGAATGTTGCAGTCAATGACTGCTCAAATTAGAGTTAAATTGATAACAGAACACCTTGCAGCTCAATACTACCAAAAGAGAAGGGTTCAGGCAGGAGAGGAAAAACAGTTGAATGTTTTAGAACTGTGTACTAATGGTATTTCACTGGTGGTTTTAGTCAGAAGCAGCAAAGGTGACTGTCTAGCAAAGGGGTCAATTTTATTGGATGGTTTTACAAGTCACTTCTTACTTCAAGACATAGTGTGTGATACATTCTGGGTTTGGGGGTTACGAATCCCTACGAGAGGCTTACCACAGAGGTTATTCCATAGAGGCTTGCTCTCTATTTTAATTTTTTGGAAAAGGCAAGAAAAGTATAGCCTTCTCCTCCCTCCCTTCTCCCACAATTCAACCCTGTAGCCCCCAACAGTGACTGTCACTCCAAGGAGCCCAGAGATGTCACCTTAGCTCAGAACGACAATGGGGTGTTGGACAGACATAACAACTGAGCAGGGACAAGGGGATGGGAAATACAGCAATGTATTTAGCATCTTTTTAACGCTAACAACACACAGGATTCATTCTTACAAAATCTTCAGGACATTCACATCTTTTCTGACTCAAGCAGTTCCCTTTATGCCATGGAGATTTCACGTATGAACAAAAATGCAATCCATGCCCTCAACTGAACAGATGACCAAAGGTCTTAAGTTCTAATTAATTACAACATAGTACAAAGGCATGTTATGTTCTCTGTGCTAATTCAGAAGTGGCCAAGCACTGATTGATTGAGTAATCAATCTCTTCCATACCTTCGTGTACAAATACACCTGCTGATACATGCTCAGATTAGATTCTGCTTCAGTACTAGCACTGTGCTGAGCAAATGAATTCTGTTTCCTCTGCACACTGCACTTCTGTTCCAACTGCCCCAAACCATATTAATCTAAAGTCACCTTCTGCCCCAAATATATGCGACCTGTGAACAGCCCTAGCACCACCTGTTTCAGGGCAGAGGTCTGTGCTAAATAGCAAGGGAGAAGAGCTGGGATAGTCATACGACCTGGGCAGGCACACAAAAGGCAGATGAGCTGGAGAGAGAGGATAAATAGAGGTTCCCGAGGTATTTTGCCACGCACAAAAAACCTAAGCTGTTTTAAAAGCTGCCTTTATAATTCACAAATTGTTGGCTCCATGCAGACAAAACCAATCCAAAAAGCAAACAGTCATTCTCCAAGAAGACAATAAATTTGAAGGCTGAGGCTGCTTTTCAAAGATGAGAGAGAGAAATTCACACAACCCAGTCACAGTATTGTAATCATGCTTGGCTCGGCTCTAACAAAGGGTTAATAAATTTTCAAGCTCGGAGAAAAAGACTAGCAAGACATCCCGATGCTCCTGCTGTCATTGTCAGGGCAGCCCTCGGAGGAAATGTCCGTATCAATTCGGTTTATCAGATGGACAGCTGATCAACATTAAACAGACTTGCTCTGGGCAGATTGAGCCGAGCTACCTGTTATGAATAGCAATGAGAGCCCTCTGCTCCCCGCTGCTGAGCTCTGCCATTTCTGACTGCCGCAGATCCCAGGACATATGGGGATCCCTAGTGACGAGCACATAAAGCTGCAGCTAACTCAGGGACGGCTCATTTCCCCCAGCTGAAAGCAGGCATTAATATCCTGAGGAGACCAGGCCTGCCTCTGTGACCCCCAACTATTGAAGCAAAACAACGACTGTCCTATTTCTTCATTTAATAAGCTTTTAATGAAGGAAATCAAAATCCCCTCTTCGACTTCAGCATCGCTCTTCGTGAAAAGGTTACACAAATACATCAGTGTCATGCTTTCCAAATGCTTGGGATCTGGATGTTTTCATTTCTTTTTCTATAATCCGTTTGTTCTTCAAATAATATTCACATTATTTGTGCTAACAAGAACCATATTAGGCAGATAATCTATGTCTAATTCTGGTCTTACATACTGCTCTTCCACTCTCTCTCCCTAGCAGACTAAAAATACAAGAATCAATGCTATTGCAGAAATCTCAGACAATCCATTTTTTAATGCTTTTTGTGATGATCTCTAGAACACCCAGGAACAATAACAAGTCCACAGTGCTGCAGATACAGGAGGGCCTCTGATGTGATCCTCCCTGTAAAGACCAGTATCCAACAAATAAACACTGCTGTTATGAAGTTACTGCTAAGTGGCTGAAGAAATACTATGCACAGCTTTCTCCATCTGGAACACAATTCAGATTAAATAATTTTGTATTTGAAAGCAGCCGATCTCAACATGCAAAAAATAATGTTTTAGCACTACTGGACTTAGAAACAGGGCAATGGGATGACAAACTGACTGCTTCCATCCTGTTTTCACTCCAGAGCCCACAGTCACAAAAAAAAGAGAAGTGTCTGCCTCAAAAATTACCTGCACTTACCTTGGTACAAGGTAGTACTGAGAAAAGAGTCAACATATCTAAACACACAGAGTTTTTAAAAGGAAGTGTGCTAATAATCAGGAAAGCTTTATCACCAAATGCTAATACACTTCCAACGGCTTTCACCTCTGAAGCAGGAACTCCCTGCAAACCACCACCAAAGTTCCTAATTTCAAGTCCTACTCTAAAAAGAAATAAGAGAATTCTGTAAAACATATGATAAATGAGACATATTAAACAGTATAGATGTATTGAACTTGAGTTAGTTTACCTTTCTTCACCAGCTAACCATCAGAACTACACTGTGCTTCTCAAGGGATGACAGGTTATGCAAAGAAATATATAATAATTAAAATGTCATTTTTAGGCATGATATTTCACAGAAATGGGCCAAAGACTTAAATTAGCCATTAAAAACCATATTTGAAAATTTCTGAAGCAACTGCAATGAACAAAGATAATGAAACTGATAGATCAAGAATTCTTTAAGAACTCTTATCATTGAAGCTTTGAATTAAAATGACTAACAGTACACACCCAAGATTTGAACATTTTCTTTGTGATTGTCAATTCAATAGTTTCCCTTCAATACAAAAAGGATTAATTTCAATGAAAAGACTTACATTCAGGATAAAAAAAAATTAAAAATATCAGCATCCATTCCATTTCAGTGACAACTATAATAATCTTTATATACATACACCTATGAATTTGAAATAAAAAGAAATAGTGTCTTTAATGGAAAATTACATATGAGAAAGCTTTAACCAAAGAATCAAAGTAATTATTTCAGGTACTGACTATTTATTTGGGCAGCACTTGGTATCTGATTTTACTTTTTTTGTGAACAGTGAACACAAAGAAAAGTTCTATGAAGACAAGAAGGTACTTAAATTACATTCAAGTTGATCCTGTATGCTCTGAGTACTGGGTGGTGCTGCACCAAGACCATTCACTTAGTTACACAGCAAGAAAGGACAGTGATTTTTACAGTGCTTTTTCCTATTCACCTGTCAAAGTCAATGCCATGGTTAATAAACCATGATTAGAGGAACAATGCAGTGAGTAACAAATAGCATCATGGTGACGGGAAGCCTCATTTCCATCTTCTGTGTACAGCCTCTTTTATAAGAAATTAAATGGCAGGGGTGCAGGTGGTTAAGCCACTCAACATGTGTGGCAGATGCTGTGATTTCACTAACAGGGAAAATTTTCAGGGTAAAGCAGCAGATTTGAGGAGAGCACCAAATATTCACCACATTACCTGACTCATGTATCTGTTAATCAGCAGAAAATATCTACCCACTCCTATCCTTTAATAAGGTTAAAGACCAAGACTTCTGTGGTTCCTTCTATCTTGGTTTTAAGACATAGGAATGTCTTCCACCTGAGGGATAAATCAAGCTGAAAGACATCAGGTCTATAAAGTTTTTTGAGTGTGCTGTTTAACTGCATTCCTAACAACCAGTTTATTTTAAAACTGACTACATATCCTACCTCTTTAATCACCTTCCCTTTCTAGTATCACAAAGTTTTTGAAGCAAAATTTCTACCAGTGTTCCTTAATGAATTTTTCTTTATTTATTTTTGAAAATATCTTAAATTTTCACTCTCCGTCGCCCCTACCACTGATTATTGCTTAGGTTCTTTTCTGTATTTTGTCTTAGTGAGGTCTTCCCTCAGCCCATTATGGGATTTGAAAATGTTTTCTGATTTTTAGTGGGCAGACATTCACTTGAACTTGGCAAGCCAATTTCCCTAAGCATTGTAGGTAGCTGGCAGTGGAGAGTGAGAAGCTTGACTTGAAGTCAGGGTCCTGTTCCCTTCTTTAGTGCAGGAATTTTTAGAAGAAGCATTTTTGCAGGTCTTGGCTTTACTGTTAGGGTTACTCCAGAACAACCAATTCCACTTTGTACTCCAGCAACATAGAAGTGAACCAACTTGTATCAGTTTCTGACTGGTGCCACCAATGTGCCAACACGGCCACCACGGTGTCACCATGGCATAGCCAGGAGCCCTCCAGCCTGAGAGCCAGCTACCCATACCAGATGGCAAGAATCTACATTTGCACCATCATCCCTAAAAAAACAAAGCTCTAAGTGCTGAACTTGTGTCTGGCTTACTCCTACAATCAGCATCAGTGACCAAAGAACAGTGATCACAACCTATAGCACATTTTTCTTGGGTTGGATGGCCTTATCATGGCATACTTCAAGTCACACAGCCTAAAAGAAAAACAGTCCCAGCCTGGAAACAAAAGCATCAATTATGGAAAATAGGTGAGAGAATCCAGACAGATCCTGGTATGGATCACTACCTCAAGCTCAGTTTAAAAGGAAGAAGTGTTAATCTGAAAAGCCAGGAGAATACCACCTGAATCACTAAGTCAAAGAGATGTTTTCCAGTTCCCAGAGGCAGGCACGCAGGCTGGGTCCAATAAAGAAGGGAATATCAAGAGGAAATCTGCTCAGTAAGAAGTACCCAGCTACTGTAAGATCCAGTGACAGTGCAGCTGTGTGAACAATGAGGAACAAGCAGGCTGGGCTGACATGGTAAGAATCCAGATACACTTGCTATACAGACAGATCTTGTCATGTTGGGACTTTGTTAGCAAGAAGAATACAAAGGACATTTTGCAAGGGACAGGTATTAAAAGAACAGTGATACGGGGTGGCAGGCCTAGGTATGTTTTTTAATGCCCACAAACCAGGATATGTGAAGCTTAAATAGTTTCGGATCTTATTTCAGTTATTACAGATTTCATAAGCGCTAGAAACTGTTAAAAAGGGAGGTATCAATTACTTTTCCTGTTCTCAGAGATCCTTCCTACACTGCTAGAGAAGAAACAGACTTGAGACATGAGCTAGTACTTACATAAGTATTGTAAAAAAAACCCCAGCTTTATAGCTTAGGTTTTATGGCTTTTTTTATTTTTTAAAGGAAGGATGGCTAGCTTAACCTAACTGATCAAGCCAAAGGAAAAAAAAGTGAGTATTCACCTAAAGATAGAAAGAAAAAGTTATCTGGAAAAAGACTTCTTGGATTACTTGAACACTGATGCCAAAAATCAATAATAAAATTTAGAGCTACTAATTTATAAGCATATTGTCAAATTTATAAAATCACATATCATAATCACATTTTAAAATCACTGGTTATCCCTATGGGAGGATTCACATTTCCAAAATGAAGTAAAGCTGTCAAATGCAATATTGTGTTTTTATAAGGCAATTATCAAGATTTAAACTTCTAATAAAAGGCAGGTTGAAATTCCAGTTGGTATCTGCTATAATATGAACAGCTATGTAGACTATATTAAGTACTTCATCAAGTAATAGCACAAGCTAAGATGTTTACTTTTTCAAAGACCTACTTCTCCCATTTTGTAAATAATGATACAGACATTCAGTGTTCAATATGCTCATGCAATAATGTATATTGGGAATACCTGGGTATAATGACAATGTATTGACACTAGATTGAATTTCTAAAAGGAATTTTGCTAGCTCAAGAAATGTTGCATTTAGCCTAAATTCTCTATATGAAAGATTCAATTTGCTACAAAGACCTCATATCATAAAAATTTAGGTACAAGTGAATGTGAGTTCAAGACATTTGTTACATGAAAACAATATAATCCAAACCAGTATACAAACATTCTTTACAAATATGACAGATTATATTCACAGGCATATATTATACATGAGTAATATTTTCAATGATAAAACAAGCTGAATCAGTTAGATAAATTAAAAAGAAAAATGTGAATACTTTTTGGAAACTCCTTATGAATATTTTGCTATATGACCAAAAAGCCACAAATCCCCAATTAAAAAGACTAAGCTGATTAAACAAAAAGCAAAAAAATTTTGGTTTAGACAAAGCTGAATCGGCTATAATTCCTTCCCTATCGAGCTCAGACAAACTGAAAAACTGATAGGAACAAATACAAATCAGAGAAACTAGACAAGGAAGAAAATTGATAAAGGACTGAGTGAGAAAATGCAGAGATGGACAGGGAGCTGAGCAAAGGCAATTTAAAAAGATATACTAAAAAAGCCTCAAAATCAAGAACAACTTTTAAGAACTGCATTGATCCATTATGTAAGGTTAGGCAGAAACAAAATCGCATAAAGGCAAGGCACTGCAGAAAGCCCGTTGTATTTTAGGCAACATATTTACACAAGCAGGTGTTTATATCTCTTAGCCCAGAAGTGAATACTGGTCATGAACAGCAGCAGTGGGTAAGATTTTGCAGTTAGCAGGTCCAGAGAACTTACACTCAGGAGAGAAGGTGACAGAAAAGGAAAAACACAGTTAATAAACAGCAAAGAGAGCAAATCATCCTTAATACAGAGTCAACTGAGCTGGTTCAATACACTTTACTCAAGTTAAAATATGCAATGCAAAAAAAAAGATCAATCAAAAGCTCTCAATGCAGACCACATACATACAGGACTACAGACTCTTTCAAGAAGAAAGCACCCAAAGTTTGGAAAAGGGTGGAAGGAAGGTAAAAGAACAAATCATCTGAGATAATCAGCTAAAATACAGAATGCAACTGTGGTCAAATAGACCAGTGGGATCCACAGATGATTTAAGCAAATATTGGCAAAAGTAGTGTTTCTGTAAACCCTGAGTTTCTGATACCAGTAAAAATTATCACCTGAAAACTTCTCAAGAGGAGTTTGAGAAAGTATGACTCTTTTCAACATTTTTGTCCTAACAGTCAAAGCAAAGAAAACAGGTGAAGTGAGGAACAAAAGTAATTTTATGCATGGAGAAGGCTGATATTGAATCAGTATATTTGGTCACAGATATTTAAAGAAAGTTTAAGCATCTATACTACAGAAAACAAATTCAACAGAATATGCTGCTTATCAAGCAAACATAAAATAAGACCAGTAGCCTGAACCTAAGGAAATCCAAAAAGAATAAAATGGAAGGCACTTTCCAAAATCTCTTACAAAGAGCAACAGTGGACTCTCCATCAACACTGCCATTGAAGGTAACACCTGATGAACACCCATTGCAAAAATATTAAAATTTCTTCAAGTTGGGGAAATCCTATGTTTTGTAATACCAGAATGATATGTCTTTGTTATTTATATATGAATGAACAGTAAAGGCAAGGAAAGGAAACTTTTCAGATAATAAACATAAGCTGATTTAGCAGCATATGTTCGTCCCTCTATCTGAAAACTTACCATTGGCCAGAAGCCCATTTTTCTGTAAGGAGGTATAAATACCTACAGCCCTGAGATTTACAAATGCATTTATTTCAGCCATGTTCTTCAGGAGAAACACCAAAACCAGAGTCATTCAGCCCATTAGAGTTACCTCGCATTCCCAGTGCAGGAGCACAGAAAACCACCATCAGGCAGGGAACTTGTTCTATTACAACAGGTGTATTAATTCTATCTTACTGTGCATAGAAAATAAATATTTCAAAATGTATTTGAAGCAAGTTCCGCAAAAGGAAACAACCTACATTCAAGATTCATGTCTGTCTTTGCATATTTAAGTGTCCACACTGGTAATGCAGTACTAACCTGGGAATACATACAAATATTCCCACTAAAAACAGGAGATAAAGAAAAGCAGAGACCTTCTACAAAATTATTTTATGGATATAAGGGTGTGTATTTTACATAAGCATACATATTTTATTTAATTACAGTTTTCCATATAACCATTAGGAGGTTCTAGCCATGCAAGTCACATTTATTAAAGGCAGCATGTCAAATAAGAGTTGACAATTACAGGCTATATCAATACACATTATGCCAGATGGTAATGAGCCGTACACAGAGGGCCAGCCATCCAAAATAATCACACCATTTTCCACAGAAATGTTGAAGAGGTTATGGTTTATTACACAGTGCTCATTAGATATACAGTGGCAGCATTAGCAATTTTTCCTTCATTTTTGTCTCATTTAAGACTCTGCCCCCACAAGCCCATTCAAATTAGTACACAAGGTTATAATCATTATGGTCAGTGGGAAAAAAAAATAAGTTTTATTTTTATTTTACAGTAATGGTAGATCAAAGGTCCCCAGAATCTATTATTCTCTCAACTATTATCTAACACAGGATATAAAAGGAATGAAATTCATTGTCATTTGCTGTGAAGAAAGACAACCAATTTTAAATGGATAAATTTGGTATTTCTTAATTAATAACTGAGAACAACAGTTAGGTTGTGACACAAAGTAACAAGTCAGAAAACTAAAAGTTGAAACTGAACTTTCAGCCTTGGCTTTGAACTTTCTCATCTGCTTTTCAATCTGCTGCTTTAACAGCACGGAAATATTTAAGTGTCCAAAAGGCAACTCATCCTTCACAGCAGGTGGAAAAAACAGTTGTCTCAAATAACTAGAGTGTCATCTCTGAGAAAACACCTATAAGATGATTTAAAGTACCTTTCTAGTCAGCTGCATATGTTGACTTCCAGTTAGAAAATTACTGTTGCAGACATTTATTTTCCTGCCTTCTTGTGTTTATAGATGGTACAGGAGTGAAAAGATGTAATGAGGCAAAAGCAAAAATTTATCAGCACAAGCAAGGATACATTTATTGCTTAGAAACAGGCCACTGTCCCCCAAACCCCAAGCGACATCCAGCATTTGGAAATCATGAAACTGTGAAAGAGAGGAAGAACTTAGGTACTGGACGTGCCACCTGACAACCTGATTGCAGAGAATTGTCTTTCCAGTCCAAGTCCCTCTTTTGAAGCACCCGGTGCATCACTTGGAAATCTGGGTGTCCCATTGGGCAGCCACTCAGCTCTCCAGGCCAGGGCATCTCCACACCTCCTACCTAGGCCACTCCTGCTGAATTGCTCTGCTATTACACAAAACCTTGAATTATTCATTCAGCCAGATGGCAAAAGAGTGAAAAAAGTTAGTATGCCGGAGATTATGGGAGAGAAAGGTGGGACACCTGGACTCCAGATCCTGCTCTGCTAAGTAAGTTACCAGGAGGGGAACAACATTACAAACTCAGGCATTCCTAACCCAGATGTCCTTTATATCCCTGTGTTTAGAGAAATTTTCTGAAAATTCAGACAGAGGAGTAGTTTTGCATCCTTTCAAATTCTCAAGAAAGCCAAACCTGGACTTCTTGTATCCTCTCAGTGAATGCTTAGCCAGTGGCTAAAGAATACAAACCAATGTTAATAGCACACTCCAAATCTGACAATCCACTTAAAAAATTCCTAGTTAAACTGACCAACAAATTCTATCTGTGTTTTGAAATAATTTGAAAGACAAAAAGCAAATTTTATTTAATAAAGTCTTAAAAAACGGTTTACAAAATTAAAAAGACTTTCATTAATTCCAGGCAAAGCCAGTCTTATGACAACTGAACAGATACTCTGGTAAAAAAATGGTTTGCTACATTTAGTTAACAACAATATTTTGCAAAAAGGTCATCCTATTACCTGCCCTTTGTACAATTCATTTTATTACTGACAAAACCATTTACCCTAACAAAATGGCACTTTTTCAGGCAAACACCAGCAAATATGAAACCTGTGCAATGTAAAACAAAGCTCTGATTCATTATACAACACAAAGAGCATCAGGCTAATTTAAAGGTCTAAACAGAACACAGCAAACATCATACAGAAGTTTTATAGAGTTATTTCCACACTAAGTTTCCAGGCAATTCAGGCTACATTTAAATTCTGCAATGTTAATTCAAAAATGAACACCAGCAGCCAACTCCAAAAAAACTGCTCACAAGAAAGCCCACCTCTGCACAACTGCAACTGGTTTAGAAACAACAAAACAACCGCTGTTTCCTTAAAACAAATGTGTTATATTTCTAATAGTCAAAGATAAAAATAGGACATTTAAAACTGATGGGGTGAAAGAAGAGCAAGCCAAAAGAAGAGGTTGCAATGGAGTTAGCACGAAAGCTTTCCTTTTGGCTTACTGAAGTGGGCAAGTTTTAGGTATCGTAAACAAGAGTCAAAACACGGCAAGACAGGAGGTGATCAAAAGCTTTGGCAGCAGGTACTGTAGCATGGCTTTGGGAAAATGTGATGGTAGGATACACAATGCAAAGATAGACAGTAAGACTCAGAATTGAATAATGCATGCTGACCAAACCCTCAAAAGATGAAGTATGAACCAAAGGATTCATTTGTAGACTGGATGGATGACCTTGCTATCACCACAGCAGAAATCATGAGCAACATGATTATAGAGAAAATCACGTATTTTGTTATGGAAATGATCAACCTTCCTTCCCATATGATGGTAGCATGTGTCAGCCAGACTACTTGTGGGCAACATCCAGGGTGCCCATCCATCCAGAATTACCCATATTTGCTCCATAGCCCCTCAACAACATGTATCCTCATAACAGCTCATGCATATATTCCATAAGAAATTTCACATCATGGTTTAAAAATAGTTTTGACTACTCTGTGGTTTATTTATGTGGAAAATATTTAAACACTTGCACTAAAAACAGCTAAAAAGATACAAAGGGGAAAAAATAGGTCTCACAGGTAAATGCAAGAAACAAGCTACTAACAATTAATTTTATGAACATACTTTTTCCTACATTTTATTAGTTGCTTCTCAGCCCTGCAAGACTGAAGCATGTCTATAATTTTATTTGTAATGACTATGGGAGACAGTTTGAACCACTATTAACAAAAATTCCCACTCCTGTGCACTCTCAGCTATTCTGAGACCACTAGCTTGACTTATTACTTCCAGTTTTTCTCTGAAATCTCTCTGAAGAGTTTGTCTGTAATTGTATTCAATGTAGCTGAAAGATAAGGTGCACTAACCTTGACATTAAATCTCTAGTACTAATGACACCTGAAATACATGGAACCTTTTTATGTGAGAGCAAAAAGAAGGTAACCTTTTTATGCCATGAAGAATGAACAGTTGATAAATGAGCAGTCCTGTTAAGAGAATAGATTGTTCATATCTAACTGCATGAGAAAAAGGCATTAAAAAATAAAATGTGAATTACCAGAATGCAGTGTACCAGATAGGGTTGAGGTTTATTTTATAACTATATATATATTATATCATACTTATATATCAATTACTGTGTATTCTGAAATACTCATAAATATCCAAAATACAGAGGGGATAAAAAAAAAAAAATCCAAACATACTGGTTGCACACAGATAGCTCATTCTATGAAATAAACCTGTCATATTCTGAACAGCTGTAACTACATTTCTGTTAGTGAGCAATTAAAAGTATGGTTATCACAGGTGCTCTTCTCTCCCCTCCTGAACCCACAATGTTCAGAATTGGATAGGGACATTAATACCATACATTAAAATGGTTTTTTATAGGAATACTTTTGCTTTTCACAAAGCAGAAGTATGCAGCAGATGGATATTGCCTGCCATGTACAAGGAAAGAGACTAATAGCTAAAGGGAGACAGCAGACTTCTCAGAGACCTTGTCCCTTACACCAGGTGTGTTGACAGAATTGCCAGCAGGGAAAGGATAATAAACCTTTTGGAGCAAGGCAACGACTGCTGCTTCTGGGACCATACCAGCATAGTAACAAGCATTTGGTGCTGTTGAGGTCTGCAAAGTTTTGTCATTATTATTCATATACACTTTATGCAAATGGCATACGGTGTGATACTGAGAAAAATGCGTTCTTTAATTAAAAGAAGACTTATTATTATACCATTGGAACAATTTTCATCTATTTTTACCTTATTAAAATATAAGGTGTCTAGAAATTTCATTCTTTCTTCCCAGAATGAGTCAATCTACACATTTTAAGAAGGGATAAAATGACATCAACCAATTCAAGCAACATTAACCCCAAGCAAGTGATGATGGAGAGACAGCTTTATGCTAATAAGACATCTTCAAGAACAAACTTGATTTCTGCAGAATTCCTACCAGAGTCCACAAAACAGGATTCTTTCCTGACTGCACCTAATTCTGGAGCTTTGCTAAAATTTATTTTGTCTACTGGAACAGCTATGAATGTAGCTGAACTTTTTGCACTGGTTTTGTTGCATAGATATCAAAAGCCAGAATGAAATTTCAGCTGTAAGAGACTGAAGCAAGCTGTCCATGCAACAGTGTCTAGGTGAAACAGCAATTATGAGAAAGAAATCAGAAATACTATACAGTATAAAATAGAACTTGTTTATGTATCTTCCCTTTCTGGCAATAACAGATGCATAATTTATTTGGCTGCATCTTCTCTTTCCACAGAAAATGTACACAAATTTGGCCAAGTCTTTGGAAAAATTAAAAACTACAATTCCAAATACTTAAATGGACTTCAGGAACCAGGCAATCAAGCTCATGAAATCTCACATGTACCAAACGTGCTCCATAATCATGCTGGCACTGCTGATCATAAGTTTTCAATTGCTGCAAACCCTATGAAAAAACCACTGTCTTTCTGATTTCTCTTTTGACTGCATAAGCACCTTCTCAAATACAACACAGTGAGAATACCATATTGCATTCATATTCTTGAAATATTTATCCCTAGTTCTCCAGCTCCTTATTTCTCTTCTCAAATCATCAATCACTCTTACCTATGCACTCATACACCCACCTTTATACTGAAATATAATAAAAATAACCAAGTTTTGCTGTCCTGGAACACAGTGCCCTGTCTACACTGCCAGCATATTATTGCTGCCTTTCTTTTTTATTATTGTTTGCTCTAGAAGCATCTCAGAGCTGTCAAATTGCACATGAAAATCCACTGAAGGTTAAAGGCCAGATACCAATGAAGCCACAAGAAATATTCATTCACTTAAAGTGATTAGGGTCCAGAACATGTCATTATTTCAAGTGGAAGAGAAAGAACATTGCATAATCTTTATACAGTCTCATGTTTTCATATACATATACTCACACAGTTCTCAACTCCAGCCCAGCAGATGAAAAAAGTTGTAATTTCTTCAGTTACATTATATCAGAGTACCGACTGAATCATACTAAGAAAATAAATTAATTGGTGCACTATGCCCTGTAATACTTAATTTCATATTGCTACAATTTGCCAAGAACTGCAGAAATTTGTATTGAAACTGGATAACAGCATTGTAAAATATGTCAAGGGAGACATTAATAGGACAGAAAGAGGACAGGTGGTACTTCAGCAAGTAGAAAAGCAAGGGAAATATTTTGGGACTGTAGGACAAATAAATTATATAGACAGTTATTTAAGAACTGGAGTGAAGCAATTGGTCACATTGATGTTATAGTTCTGATGGATAAGCTGTTGTGTGCTTTCATCACAGCACTGGACTGCACTTAGGTGATGGTTGGAAATTCCTCTTCACAAATACTACTATATTTTTCATAAAGGAAACGTGCAAGTTCCTAAGTAAGAAAACTGTTGCAAGGCTTTACAGCAAAAACAGTTCTGGTGAAGAGCTCTGGTGTGTGGCCATGCCATGTCTCAGGAAGGCTGTGCCAGACCTTGTTACCCACAGGTCACCTGGCCTTTCTTTGAAAAGCTCCCACTGGGGTGAAAGCAGGGCTTTGTTGTTCCCACAACTGCTCCTGACTCACTGCAGAATTCCACCAGTGCTGCTGTGGTTTTGTATGCTATGCTGCAGTCCAGTTCTCACTTCACAAACAGTGGGAGGAAGAAGCTCCAAGAAAAGGGAGGGCTGGACAGACAGACAGAGGCGACATTACAATTTCTCCAAGGTAAACCATCCCTACCACGCTTTCTCTGATACTGAAAATTACTTATTTTTTAAAATGAAAATCAAACACACTTTGTGCTGTACATGCTGAGTTTACCTTGCTTAGCTATCTAGTGCTATAAAGACTTATTTAGAGCAAGATTTGAGCCCATATCTCTGAACAGCCTTTGATCAGCTCTAATGCAGTGCCTTTTTATTTATTCTACAATGTAAGGAGAAGACCTTTTCTTATTCAACATATAATTGCTGTATTTGCACATGCTAAGTATGCTGAAAACAATAAAAGTTAATGAAGAAAAGTACTGGTAGTAATGAATTAGTAATATTGTTAGATTTGTATTTGGAGATGATTTTTATTGTTGTGGATGGAAGATGATCAATAGGAATATGTAATCAAGTTGTATGTGCTTTTCATCTCCTGAGACTCATCTCATAAATGAGATGATGAATCTCACAGGATTTATCCTGGAGAGAAAAAACTAAATAGAATAATTTAGAATAACTACTTGGATTTCCTCTCACTAAAAGCTATGGGAAAGCTACCAAGGACTGGGAGACAAAATTATGTACTTCTTAAAGATTATAAAAGACATCATTGCTCATATTTTGACATACTTTTCCCATTATCTTTCAAACAATTTTGTCAAGAGCATTGTACTTCTTAATGTACTGAGATACTGAATATTTTAGGACTATGCATTTTCTCTACCAGTTAATTAGCTAAGCTTCCAAAGTACTTGTTAGTTGGGATACTGTACCTTTGCTGAAAGCCAGCCTTCCATAAGATAGAAATAAGAACAGTAAGTCCCAAAGGAAATCATTTTTATGATAAAGAGTCCTAATGTGCCCCAGTAAAGGTGAGGATTGATTGTTATGGCCTATTGTTACTATAATTAGAAGTCAAACACCAATTAGCAGTTCCATTAATAAGATGAATCTCTGCAATATCTGCAGCTGAGACCCAGGGCTTGTGTGCAATAAGCCAGTGTGAATTTAAAGTGCAACAGCTACACTATACTAAAACTCCCAGACTGAATACTTACATCACACAAAAGGTAACACTTCTGTTTTCTTCGAGTTTTGAGTTCCTACATACACTATTGGTCTTGCTACATTTTTCTCATTTGTTACTTTTAATTTTGTTTAAACATGTTCTACCATGATTTAATAGTCATTGATGGGGATAGGTGCAATGGAGCATGAGGTCTTCCAAACTTTGGTTCATAGCCACTTCCTCTGTATTGCACCAGGTCAAGGTAAATTTAATTTAGTTTCCATTACTAGTAAACTAGAAAAGTAGTAATGGAAAAATCCCCCAACTTCTTACAAATATGAAAGTACTCCTCACATGACAGAAGTCCATTGTAGAGTTAGGAATCATTTTTTTATTTGAAAATATGAAGGTAAGAAACAGTCAAATCCAATCTCTGAAGTTAACACCCTATGCAGTTCAGAGTACAGAAATTGAAAGAAGGGCAAGATCTGAAATGAGGTGAAGAGTCACACACTTGTGCTCTTTGTATTTTTGTAGGTACCAAAATCGTAATTGATATGGTCTTTCTCTGGTTTTATTTCATTTGTGTTTTACCTTTTACAATAACTCTCAAAGAGAATTTATCCCCAGATATACCTACACCATGAGTTTATCCCCAGATATACCTACACCATGCAAGGTAAAAAGAAGGCTTTTGTAAAATTTAATAGCAAACAGGTCAAAGCAATCTCTAAGTGTCATTTACACTCTAGCAATACAATAAACCTCACCACCTTCACCAAACTTTACTTTGTTTCCCATGGCTAATTAGCCAGGAGGCCTTGTAATGGATTTGCTTTTTCCTTTATTTCTTTTAAAGGGGGACTATCTAATTTCTTTCCATAGATTCCTTTGATAATCAAATATAGATTAATGCAGAGACACATTCCAGTTGGAAAGCATTTAAACAACTATTTAAAATTACAAACATCTTTAAACTTGTCTACAGTATAAAACTTTACGGGTGAGCTGATCAAGTGAAGATCCAGTTTACACAGTAAAAGACCTGTTTTGCAGAGAGCATTGACCTGTTCCTAAAGTAGAAGGCAGCCCTTTGCTACTGTAGCCATCTACTCTGAGTGGAGATGTGACAGTCACCTGAGCATTATCATCTCTCAGCTGTTTGGCTGCATTCACAAGAACAGGACAGAAGCTACTTGCCAAAAACTGGAGCTCTCAGGGAACACAGGGCCAAAGGTGCATGTCCTCATGCAGTACTTATTCTGTTTTTCACTCAACGTGGAACACCTTTTACATTTTCTCAATTTCCAGAGATGTGCTCACACCTCACATGCTGTTATGCTAAATACATAAAGCAGAGTATTGCTATCTGAGATCCTTCTCATCCATAAAATCCCAGTCCTACAGCAGTCCAGACCATGGCCGTAAGTAAAGTCAACCAACCAATATTCATTACTGCTTATTGTTGCAAACTGCAAGTCTCAAAAGCATACTATAATCAGCATATTACCTCTGAGCTTTTGACTACACTAGCCCATATTTATCTTTGCTGACTGAAGTTGTCCAAGGATCATCATTCACATAAGCTTGGATTCCCTAGACACAGCCTGAGTGCTCCTCGTGCATACAGCAATTAAAGACTACTCTAACAAGCACAGCATCACCTCTGCTACGGCTGCCATGGCAAGGGTTTTGGAGAAGAACAGATAGAGCTGCAGATGGTGAGCTGTCACCTGTGAGAAATAGAAGAGACTCCTAGTGTCCCCATTAATGCACAGCAATTTGTCCCTAATACACAGTGGCATATCCATAAGACATACAAGACCTTTACACTTGTGTTCTTAAAGCTGGCTTTGGCACAATCACGATTTCTAAATCCAAAAATCCTGGGATGGAAAGTTCTTTGGATACTTCAGCTTTCAAATGACCATAAAGACACATAACAAGCTAAATTATGCCAACATCATCATAGCCTCTTGTGAGCTCCATAGTCATTAATGCACACCAATGACAGCATTAGATATAGAGCTGAGGCTACAGGCTGGGGGTAGAATTCTCACTCATTTGTTTAAAACACATCTTAAATATCACCTTGTGAAGAAGACTCTGTTTTTGAAAGACCTGACCTTCATGAAGAAAGCTAGATGAGTCTGACCTCATTGCTAACTCTGCTTTCAGGAGGAGAGTCTACAGACCTCCTGATATCCCTTCCAACTTGAATTATCCTGGGAACCTAGATGTACTATCAGCATCATCTGGTTAACCTTAAAGAAGGTTAATTAACGGAAGGTCAAACTCTCTTTGAAGATCACATAAAGCTCTTTGGGATACAGGGAAAGGAAATTAAGTTAAGGCAAAGCTTTGTATATCTAGCAAGAAGCTGGGAGAAAGCTAGATAGAACTGCAAAGGGACAGAGCAGTATGTTCTCTGTCCTTACAGTCCTGAGAAAGACATCTACCCCCTCTGACTTCTTTACAATCACAGAAACATTCAGAGAAAAATAAACCCAAGGGTGAATAAATTCTCTGGTTAAAATCTGGATTTAAGTGTTCCTTATAGTAGGTTAGAACAAGATGACTGTGATAATGGCCACAATGACAAAGAGCATGTTAAATCACTCTGTGACCCATGTGTGCCTCCAAAAATGGATACTCAGGCAACTTAGTATTGGAACATGACAAGCAAAAGACCAACCACCATAACAAGGAGTTGGCATCTGCTGCCAACTTACTCTTAAACTGGGTTTTTATTGGCAGCAGCATCAATGCTGGTTCCAAAATAATTACCAAAACACTAAGGAAAAGGAATCTATGTTCATGATTCCTGTCACTACAGTATTGCCACCACTCTTCCAAGCAGCAGGCATGATTCTGATTTTGAGACAAGTTTATCCAGTGAGTACATTCTTTTAGTAAAGCACGTTCATCTTGCAAAGTAATGAATTTCTGGAGCCATAAAGGTCAGCTGCATCATCCTGAAGAAGAAGGTGCAAAGACAGAGCCCAGTATCCATAGCCCAAACCCAACCATCTGCCTGATCTACCAGGTTTTAGTAGAACTGAAACAGTATTTTCTGTATTCCAGTTTCAATATTCCATACTGATTAAAAGGTCTTTGCTTGTCAATGACCATAGGATTCACCAGTGTGAATACACAGGCAGATTTGTCTGGAAAAAGGATTGTTTTAAACCTCTGACAAGCATCCAAGGAAATCTGCAGAGCTGACTCAATGGATGTCAATACTAGAGGGTTATTTTTAAAATTGGTGCTAATAGGGAAAAAAAAAAAAAAAAAAAAAAAAAACCCAGAAGAAAAAAGGCAAAACAGAGAAGAAAATAACTTACTGTGTTAGAGCCAAGGATACTGAGAGCTGAAGAAATGGCCCAAGTTTGTTTTTTGGCATCACTTGCATTTTAAGCTGCAATACAGAGGCTATGTCAGGTATTCATTACTCAATATAAAGCCAAGGAGATCCCTCAGTCCCCAGGCAGTAGTGTCTGGCAGTGCCAGACGTGAACAGAAAAAGATACCCCTTTGGGTACTTTGATGGAGGACCCAAGCCAGTCTTGGTATCTTCAACTGTGAGAATGTAGCTCCACCATGAAGCATAAAGCTGTCAAGTGTTTAGAAACCACATAATCCTGGAGTTTCAATTACAAACCTCACTTCTAGCAGCAGAGTAAAATAACAGCAAGCTGTATATTCCATATTTCATATATCCAAGTGAGTTTTGCTCTGAGAGAAGGCAATGCAGTGTCAGACTCCAGGATAATCACCGGTTAGGAAATGGATCTCAAAGCCCTTACTAAGTTCTAGCCTCCTGTGTCACATCTGAGGTTCTCTCTGATAGTATTAGCATGATAAATTGTTAACTCGATTCTGTCTAAACTCAAATGTGACTTCTGCTTTCTCTTTAGCACAGGAGTAAGG
This sequence comes from Zosterops lateralis, assembly GCF_965231275.1. Taxonomy (NCBI): domain Eukaryota; kingdom Metazoa; phylum Chordata; class Aves; order Passeriformes; family Zosteropidae; genus Zosterops; species Zosterops lateralis. Next base: position 69,339,876 of record NC_139764.1, on the reverse strand, counting down.
AGTTTCAAGGGAATATGGGATGCATGCTTTGCCTGAGTACAGGCAATGACATCAACTCTTACATGATACTGTTTGCATACTCTGTAGCGAGCACCACAATTGATCCTTATATTTGCAACGCTGCTGCAGCCAAGGAAATATTTTCTTTAATGCTAAGAGACCAGCAGAAAGTTGTAACTTAGGAAATCTGTCCAGCAGCTGAAATTGAGCTGTTTATCATGCTGCTACTTCTCTTCATCCTCTTTTGGGATCACTGGTGCTGAGCTGGAAGTAAAGCCAGGTTCTTTTCCTCGCCAATAGGAATGAAGTCAGGTTGCTGCCAACACGACAGGGAGGTGGCTGTAAAAGCATGAGTAAAGCATGCCAGGCAGGCTTTTATAACATTTCCTCCCTTATCTTCAGCATGGCTCATAAGGCAACCAGCAGTTACTATGATACTCTTGCACACAATGACCCCCACGGCCCCAGATTAATGCAGGCAGATCACGACTCTTGCAAATTATGAAGTGCTAAAGCTGAAGGCAGTGCTGGCCAGAGGCAGCACCATTTAACTACACTAGCCCTGCTCCTGTAACTACCTAAATTGCAATCCTCATTATTCTGGAAAAGATTGTTCTCTGGTAGCAGGCGTTGGTTTTGTTCCATTGTGTACCAGTAAAAAGCAGATGTTAGTTAGGAAGATAGATTATCTATTTTTGTACATTTAGGTCAATTGTCCCTTGAATTGACATATCTAGACAACAAGAGACTAAGATATTTTTTTTTCTATTCCAAATTCAACTCTCAGTATCTTTCTGTTTTAATTTTAATTTTTGTATTGCTTTATTGTGATTTAAGAATATGAAATAATGATAAGAAGTTATGCAGAACATGCCAAATTCCAGGATGAAAAAGTCCACCATGGTTTTTTGTGGTTTTTTAAAATTAAATGGTTATCACAGTGTTACATCTTCCTGGTCACAGATTATACATTTCATGTAGTACCAGTTACAGAGGACTGATGTAACTGGGCTATCTACTGCAGGACTGAATATTTAAATACAGCACAAAAACTGGTTCCAACACAAACACTGGGAAAAGAAAGACTGGGCTGGTGCAGTCGCTGACAAGTACTGGAACAACTTAGCTCATGCTCAGATTTCAGAAATGCAATTAATTAATCACTACTAAGTATCCTAAAATCAAGTGAGCCATATCCCAGCTAATAGTCCACAATATAATGTTCACAGCACGTAAGTATCAGGCAGTGAAGATGCTCATTACAGTGCCAGAAATAATATTTCCAGCAAAACATTATATATAAAGATGAAGTAATTATATGGCATGGCAACAAAAAGAGCTGTATAGATTACAGCTGAGCTGAAAATCTGTAAGAATCTATTTCCAAAAAATACTATCCAAAGCTGGAGACATACAAGCAATAAAGGATTAAGCATATTTCTTCACTTCATATCACTGAGGGATATACTTTGCCTTTGATATATGTGTCCAATATACACAAACCATACATAATTACATTGCAACCAAGACAGCAGCCAAAAATGCACTAATGGAAAACAACATCCTTTTGTTCGCCTTCAGGAGAGGGCAGTTTGTAAAATGCTACTTGTAATACATGTTAAAAATATCACAAAAACCCTCTAAGACCACAACTTTACAAGCTGCCTATTCTCTTAGCTATATACAACGGAGAAATGGAAGCCAGAAATTAGACTCACATTTAAATAACTGTAGTTGGAAAAGTACCTTAAATAAAGAAAGAACTCCAAAGTCAAAGTCCACAGCGACTTCAGCAGAAGCCAAGAACTGACCATTATGACACAAAATTAAACAATGCAGTGGCATATTTGCTTGTATTTACACCATGCTGCAGGACTTAAAGTGTCATTGAAAATCCATTTAAATTAACAACTCCACAGTCATCACTTTCGCAGACCATAATGAACCTTAAGTGAACCTGTGTGGGCGTATTCAAAACTGCTTTGTTTTTGGCACACCTTTGTAACTCCGAACTAGATATTATAATGGCTATTGACTTGCTCAAACTTAGATTATTAGGCTAGATTTTCAGCTGGTTGAACTGGCATCGTTCCAATGATGTCCATTTACACCAAATGGCTCATTATTAATTCAAGGTCTTATTTGCTCCTTAATGAATACTTCCACTAGTCACCTTCCCAATGGCAGCTTTAAATGCTCAAACTTTACCTCCGTGGTCAGAATCATCATACTCAAGAACTTAGTTATCAAAAAAATAATGCCTTTTCTCTCCTTTTATGAGGCATACTTAAGGTAAACTTTTTTAATCATTTACAAAACAAACTAAAATACCTCCTGTGCCATAATTAACTAACTAGAATTATGCTTTCATACAGCACCATTTGCATATAAATATAAAAATTTTACAACCCTAAGGGGATGTTATGGATGAAACAAAATAAGAATGGAATTCAACAGCTAAAGGGACAATACAGCTCTCCATAACAAGCCTGCTTTACAGCCTTGCCCTTATTCTTATTTACTGTAATTTCTGCCTGTACTAACTCATATATATTTTCCTTCTCTGCTATTTAAGATACTACATAGATTTTAAAAATTTTATTTGTTTGGTCTTTCCAGTTCTATGATACTACCTCTGCATTTTGAAACAAATCAGGATGCAAACATGTCTCTAAGCTCGTGCATCTTCATTTAGTATATTACAGAGGTCAGAAACACAATTAACAAAAAATACAACAGGCTTGTTTCCTCAATCAAGCAACACACAGTTTTTCAAAAATATTTTTAAAAATTCAAATTTTACGATTTTTCAACAGACCTCATTACTTCAATGGAATAGTTCACTATCAAATATACAAAGGAGAGCAACCACTGATTTTCATTACTGTTGTTACTAGAATTAAGAAATTTAGTTTAAAAGATTAAAAAATATTTAGGAACTCAAGGAAGCTGAAATATCTCAGTAAAAACCTAAGGAACCATAAAGGCAGATTCAGTAAATCTGCTGTGACATGTGGGAGATAAAAACTTCATTCTACACTGCTGCTGCATGGGAAAACACCCTTCAAACAGGCTACACAAAAACTTCTGTGCTCAGTGAGACCAACTGATGTCCCACAAGGCTGCCATCTCACTCCCAAATTTCTAGTAAACAGGTGTACCCAAATAACATTGGAGGAAATCAAAATGAAAATACTTTATTTAAAAATATTAAATAAGAGTAGATTGAGATACACAATTAAGATACAATAAGAGCTGCACAAAGAATAGGAAATGGTTTTCACTGTGGAAAGCTTATAAAAAAGAGAATAAGCTGGAGAACAAAGCTTTGTGATTAGGTAAGTTCTGATTTTCCTTAACAGGTGAACAGGCCACTTACGATGCTTTGAGACCACCAAGAAATTGCCCATCAAATATACCTTAGCATATCATTCTACATACCTGGAATAAATTCCACTGACCATGTCATGCTGGAACGAGAGATCTGCTGTGCTGGGTCCAGCAGCTTTGGAAATCAGCAGCACGACCAAACCTCGCATCTGTAAATTGTTTCGGCTATCGGACACAAAACCCCTAAAACGGGAAGAAGAAGAAAACAAAGAGCATATTTTCACAATTCATGTTTACTGGTTGTACCAAAATGGAAAAAAATACTTAGACCTCAGGCTGCCATCCATTCATTATGTCTTTAATATTCATGTTATCAGGGATATAAGTTGCAATTATGAATCATGATCTTTGTCATCCTTTACCTGACACTTACAATGAAATCCTACTATTCCAGAGAAAAACAACTATTCAGGATTGAATTAAATCTTGATTATTTTCAAGGAGCAGCATGTCTCTTGCATTTCATGTCATGTGACGACAGGAATATTTCAGAATAATTCAATGTAATCTACTGTAACAGGAACATAAGAGCTTTCAGTTTCTTGTCTGAAGTGCAAAAAAACAGCCAAAAGAAGCCTCCTACTTCATGAGCAGAAAGGCAAAGGAGGAAAGGTACAGCCAAAATCTATAACCTGCTGGAAGAAAACTGTTTAGTGGTTGTGAGCAGAGGGCAGAGTACATAAAACAGGTCGAACTATAGCAGGAAAATAATGAAAATGCAGAAACTGTTGGAAGATGTACAATAAAAGTTAGAGATAAATGAAGTAGAGATGAGCTGGTTTAAACAAACAAACAAACAAAACTGTTTCAAATACTACAACTTCAAATTTGGGGGCAGAAGGAAACTTCCCCCAAAATCATACTTATCGAGAGCAATTCCAAATGATCATGTAGATATAACACCTCAGAAGTTAATTTGTTTTAAAGTGAGCTTAGATTTCCTTTTTGACTGCAATGTCTCAAATTGTATTCTTCCTGTCCTTGTCAAACTTGCTTTCTACTTCCTATATTCATCAATACAGCTAATTAGCTAGACAAAAGGATAATACACTCCAGATGCTACTAAATTTGTAAACTAATTTCCAATAAATAAGACCCAATATCTCTGATATCATCTAAATATTTTAAAGTAAATTACATGAACTACATCACAAATTACTAAGCACTTAAATTCATTTTATTCCAGAGTATGATTTTAGTCCTAATAAATGAAGAAAATCAAAACAGAAATGTCTTTAAGTCAGCTGAACGGAAGCGACTTAGATGTTGATCTTGTAAGTATGTTTGAACAAAGAAAACAGTGGATGCAATCTAAAGTTTCATTTGGACTTTTGTCATTACATGTACACTTCACAATGCAAGTGTACCTTCTGTACACTACTTCATTAACACAGACACATAAACATGAAGAAGAAGCATTTAAATAGCACCTTTCTCTGTGAAAGATCCTGTGTTACTGCAAATAAATTACTCCTTGAGTCTTTAAATCCTGTTTTACAGTGATGAGGAAATGGTCTGAACTATGTTCAGAGAAGAATGAGCAGGACCACCCAGGCAGCTGGTGCTAATCAACTTCTGGGATCGATCTTCACATCCACACTCACACATCCAATTCCAGGCTAATGCTCCTCCCTCTAGAGATCCCACTCAGTGCAGCTACACCCTACAAACGCCACGATCAATTAAGATAAGAGGAGGCCAGTATGGCTTTTTACCACAACCCGCAACACTTTTAGCTCTGGTGAGATCTAACTGGCCAAATGAGGCCGTGACTTCTGTGCCTTTATAATCTGTCCACATCCTATTTGCTTCACCTGCAGGCTGGCAAGCTGGCCCACCCTGCACAAGTCAGGTGTGCCCAGTGAGCCTGGCAGCTCAGGATACCCCATGCTCACAGCAACCCTGACCAGAACAACATAAAAAGCAGGAGAAGGGAGCAGAAATTCTATCTTTTTTTTGTTGTTGTTGTTTTTTTTTTGTTGTTGTTGTTGTTGTTGTTGTTGTTGTTGTTGTTGTTGTTGTTGTTGTTGTTCAGTCCCCCAGTACTTCCCAGCCACTCAAACCCATGAAAGATTGCACTGCTCCGATCTCTGCTCAAGGGCACATGCACTGTGGTCTGAGACATGCACCTTTATTTTGTTTACTGGGTACAGGGGTAATGTAGTGAGGGATTTTAAAGACCTGCTTGCCTTCAGCATTCTTCAGTAAATTCATAACCTGCATATTTGTATTCTCACCAAACACACAAATATATAATTTGTTTCTTACCATGCTCCAGTACACAATGCAGAACTCAGCTGAGGCAGTTATACACTTAAAACTCTATAGATTTCCAAAGTCAGAGCCACAATGAACATTAGACTACCCAGGAAAAAGACAGAAAATACATATAATAAATAATATATAGTGTGTGTGCATCCTGTACACAGAATTAATAATTGTTTGTGGTGGTGTAAGTACTTCACTGCCTTCAACTTCAGTTGACCACATTACTCACAACCACAGAAGTTCTACAGATGATGCAACTGAATTAAAATATACACTCAACACTATTTAAAACTCCAACACTATTTAAAACCCCATAATTTTAAAAGAAAAGTGGTTTTAGGAAAAGAATTGCTTTTTTCCACATATGCATGTGGTAAAATCAGAATGTATTACTAAAGACAGAGATATCATGAGAAATTAATAATGCTTTTAAAAAATAGCAAATTATAGTGATGCTCTGAGCAATCAGAACACTTTGCTTTTTATGCCCAGTACTCTACAGCTTGTCAAGTGACAGGATGTTACAAAAGTAAACATACAAAGTGCCCATCACAGGAACGTGGAGCACTGGCCTGTAAATAAACCACTGCATAGACAGACACTAGAAGTGAAGCACTTTCACCTGATCCAGACTAGGTGAGGAACAGCAGAAGAATATTACCTGTGTTGAAAATACTGTCTGTAGCAATAGCACAAGCAAGTGTCATGGGATGTTCAGGGGATTTGAAACAGCACTAGCAATAAATACCTTACATTCTTAGCAGAAGACTGTTAATGAAAAGTGCAGCTGTTGGGGGCGGGGGTGAAGAACAGAACATAAAAATCAAGTAATAAGGAGCAATATGTCCAACATTGCTACACCTAATCATACAGTCTCTACATTACATATGGTTTGGATGTAATTTTAGATAGGATTTTCTATGAATTACCAAACCAGTAGTCAAAGTTGAACTCCATTTTCAAAACATGTTGTGTTACTGACATGTAACATATCCACACGAAAGCAAACCGCATTAGACTTGAAACAAATAGAGCCTCCGGTGATTATCCTTTAGTCACTAGAAACTACTGCAGCTACTTGACATGGCTTCAGGGGTCACATTCACATTCTGAATTAAGCTCCCCAGAGATACCCGGCACAAGTAACAGCAACACAAAAGTCTTCCAGATGGTGCAATTAGTCTTGATGGGTATGTGGCAGGAGACAGGTGCCTCCAGGGAAAAAAGTGAACTAAAAGCAACCCAAGTGAAATTGCAAAAGATACATCAAGCTGACACTCTCTTGGAAAACCTCTGCTTAACAACACGAGTGCATGCATAGGGTACCCAAAAAAACCCCTCAGTCATTAGCACAATTTTGCTTCCTCTTAAGTTTACAGGCTGGGTATCTGCAAACGACATACTTCGTCCTCGGGGGACTGCACACCAGAAAAAGGTTTGGAAAGTCAGACACCTCTGCGATTCCGTTTTGGAATTCAGCATTTTGGGGAGGGAAAGGCATTTACTCTAGATATTATTCCATGTGACAGAGTAACCCAGTTGAAAACTGGCAGATTCACAGTTTTAAATACAGCACAGTGTTCACCAAAAAAAAAAAAAAAAAAAAAAAAAAAAAAAAAAAAAAAAAGTCCATCTTGCAGCGCAGGGGAGAAGCGCCCGGCTCCGACACATGCGCGCTGTGACACCGCACACGCACAGAGACTCACACCACCCACTCAGGCAGTGACACTGGCTAATAGCTAATGTGCTGCAAATTACACCTCCTACTACCAGGGGCCGTCTGCTGCACGGAATAAATCAAGCAAACGTTTCGCTCAGTGCTTTGTGTATTGCTCCGCACGTGCAGACATTTCAGTAGAATGTCCGATGGTTTAATTCCATCGGTAATTTACACTTTTATTAAAACAAAAATCTGCTATTCATTGCAAGTGCCATTTGTATTAAAATATTTAAATACCACAAAATTTTAAAATTATTTGCATAAGACAAAACCACGTTCATTGCACTTTTTTTCATTATATTAAACTGTGAAAATAAACAATAGAGAGGAATTATGGCAACTATAACAGTTGCTGTAAGGAAGAGCTGAACATAGGGGTAATTTCACGGTACCAAAAGGCAGCAAAAAAACCCCTGCACAGGCAACTGTAAAGCCAACTGACCCTGCAGGTGGGTGTAGCAGAAGAGACCATACTTATGGGTACTAGTGCTACTTCAAATTTAATTATGAAAAATGCAGAACAAATTTCCCAACAAAACTGATGTGATAAGGTATTTTGGGAAGGACAAAAGTGGATGTTTAGATAAATGTTGTTAGTATTTCCCAAATGCTCTCTTCATGACCCAAGCAAGTAGGAGCTGTGGGGCACACAGCCCTTTCATCAGTTCCCCCACAGGAGCCTCTCCAGCCCCAGCCAGGCGTATTTGGTGGCCACAGGACTGCTGGTAGGGGCTGAAGTGGACAGATCACTGTCTTCACCTCCTCTGGTCACTGTCCTCCTCCTTTTCCCTTCCCTTTCCATGCATTCTATTGAAGGTGTCCCACTGACAAGATCAATCGTTTCGTTTCAGGCCATACACAAGCCCCGTGTAGTTAACAAGAGGAAGGAAAACAGAGAGGAATTCCATTCCTCTACCTTCCCTGTTCAGCTGTCAAACAAAAGGAGGAGAAAAAAATGATCTGTTCACACAGCTCTAATAAAAAGCAGCTGGGAAAGTCTATCATGCAACCAAAATCAATTACACTGATGAAGAAGATTTATAAGCATAGAATAGTGTCATTGAAAGCCCAGGCTAGTTTTAGGCTAAATTACAAACTATTCTGAAAAGGAAACCCCTCAATTCAAACTGACAATCCCAGATGTGACAATATAAACAGAGTTTTCAGTCAGTAACATCTCAGGAAAGTACCTTCCATTTTGCTCAATATATAAGGGTTATCAGGATGCACTCATAGTTACAGGTGCAGGTACCTTTTAAAAATAACACAACCCATTTTTTTGAAATTTATTATAACAGACAATTCTATAACAATCACTAGAGGTAAGGCATGGAGCTACTTGGCAAGATTCTTGGCTTCCTTATTAGAATGTAAGAAATACCAGCCTCAGGGCTTTTATCCAATTTGCTTTATTAATGACTTGTCAGAAGTAAATAAGAGAAAACTCTCTGACATACTCATTTTTAAAATGGATGTTAAACCACTGTATTATTGATGTGCATATCTGAATCATAGGATTCACCATCTGACCATATGATTGCACTGAAATATTTAAATACTGAGAACATTCAAAGTTATACATTTGGTATATACTAACAGCAATCTATAGCAACTTGTTTTCACTTGCTACTCAAGTTTCAAGTATTTATTAAATATCCTTCTGCATATCTTTCAGGACACATTAAAAACCTTGGCCCATTCCAACTTCCACAGTCAGATATGTAGAGGAGAATCAGCCTTGTCATGACATGTGCTTTGAGCATGATTCAGAAGGGGAGAGGAGACAAACTTACTTCACATGGAGAGAGCAGAATTAAAAAATGGGATTCAAATTAAATACACAGCTGACAGAAAGTGACAGAAGGGGAGATGCTCTGCAACCCACATGCCATCTCAACTGAAAAGCCCACTAGAGGCTGCAGATGAGAATGTTTTAGAAACTTATTCTTGGATTTAGACAACTAAGTATCTCTTTGCACATGGAAAATCAGTATTGAGGTTTGGGGAATTTCCTTACCTGAAAAACAGTCTTGTGAAAAATAGGATGGGGCTCATCACCATTATGTAACTGCCTGGTGATTAAAGGGTTTATCCAGTAAGAGCAGTCTTGTATAGTGAGTCACACCAGGCTTGGAGGAATTGCAACTTTGCAATATGCTCTTAGACCAGGTTACAAGGGAGTCTTTAACAGTCCCCCCTGCTCCACCTGCATCTGAGAAATAAGGTGTCTCACCCCATTAGCTTTGTGAAGCCAACCACAAAGAAACACAAGATTTCACAGAAAAAAACACCAAACAAAACTCTGGAGTAAAGAAGACAAGGGCCTGTCTCTGCACTAGCTTTTCATCCAAAGGCAAAAAAAAATTAAAAAGGTAATTTAGAAGTGTGGTTTTCACTTATGACACAAGGAAACTTTTTAATAACTTCAACCATTATGTGGTGTGATGCTTGGAGAGTTAAAATTAAGCCAAAGCAGTAACTTGGTCATGTGCAAAAAAGAATGGTTGTGGTCGAGTGAGAAGTATTGAAATTTATGGGTTCATATCTACACATCTACAGGCAGAGTCATGAAAAAGTAATACAGAAAATGTTGTATCTGTGCTTTCACTTGGCTACTCTTAGACTTAGGAGTACTTGGGAGTGAATTGCAACCAAGGTCTTCAGTAAAAAACAGACCTCAAAATGCTCAGTTCCACAAAAGTTGCAGCATTTTTTGAGATGCAAAGAACTGTATAAATTTGGGTACCTTTTCTTCCATTTATGAAGTCTCAGACACCTATTTGTCTGGAGAGAGTGAATAAAGATTATTTAAAATACAGCTTGTACAAAATTCAGGTGTCTAAGAGTTCCAGAAATCCACATAAAGTGTGTCATTAAAATATTAAATATATTTTTCACAAACTGAACAGAAACATAACAAAGATGAGCTTTGTTGCTTCATGAAGGATTGCAAAAACACAGTTTCTAGAACAGAAAACTCCTAGAAGAAAACTCCTACGGTCCTTTCCAACTCCAGTGACTCCAACTGCTCAATTTTCATGGGATATACAAGGAGAAATATTTCTTTAATAATGGTGAAAAATCCCATCTAAAGTTTCATCGCTCTATTGTCTATTAAATGTGATCTTCAGAGGGACTGGGAGTGTGGAAAACTTCAGTCACAGGCAGGAGGCACACTGAATCTGGGGTCAATTGCATCATTCCCAGAAACACTTTATCACAAGATAAAGATTTGCACATAACTTTTTCAAGACTCTCAAGAAAAAGCCACAGAACCCTCCAAGACTGGAAGAGAAACTGATCTCTTTCTAGAGCTGCTACATGCAATCATTTCTTCAGGCTTTAGTAACTATCCCAAATATTGCACTACTTTCAAGAAGAAAATTCCAACAGCTGCTAAAACACAACAGTGATCACAACAGATGGAGCCTTCCAGGAAACGACAAAAGTCAAAAGGTTAAATAAAATTGTGGAGGTTCAAATGGGCAAGATCCCACAAAACCCAAATCTTATTCTTAAGTTTAAGAAACTACAGGGTTTTGATCAGGCACAAAAATACAGGTACTTGGCCGTGGTAACTTGGAGTTAATTGTAATTGAGCACTTGCAGCTCCTAGAAATCAATACAGGGTTCGAATTCTTGAAATAAGAAACCACAAAGTTTCCCCTGGAGTCTGTAGAACCCTATTTAGACACTTGTATCAGTCTACCGTTGAGTGCTACTAGGTTTATTTGATTTCCCAAAAAGGCAGAGGTTATTTGAATCATTCCCCCATGAAGATTAGCTACACAGATGCATATTATTTTCAGGGGTTTTGATGCACTTATTTCCTTGAGAGTAGGATATTCCTGAGGATCAATGGGAAGAGCTACTTTTAGAAACAGAAACAATAAACAAAGAAATAAAACCAATCAACTAAAAAAACCAAACCAAACCAAAAAAGCCAAAAAAACAACAAACAAAAACCCCCAACATCAACAAAAAAAGCCCACACTTTAACAACTCCCATTTTTCTGCAAAACTTACGACCAGATGAAGACAGAGAGGAAAAAGATTTGCTTGATGAGAAGAAGAGAACAAAATGCACAGGAACGTTGGACACTTAAGTGTGAAAAAGGCTGTTTTGAGGTTGCATGGTCATCTAAGATCTGAAAAATACCTACTGTGGACACTGCAAAAACCACACTGTAAAAATAAAAGGCAGCTATAATCAGACATTTGTCTCAAAGACATTGATTATTCAGTAAAATAATTATTTACTACTATTATTAGTTTAAGTAACTCTACCTTCCACCCATGAGATCCTATGAGTGCTAAAGGCAGGGGAAAAAGGACCACTTTAAGGATGACAATAAAGGCACCACACAGGAAACAAACCACCAAAAATGTATTTTTAAACCAACTGCCAGTCTCCACTGTTTTTCCTGGTCAGTGACTTGATTTGGAATGTGATGTGGGTAGCAGGCAAGCTAACATCAAAAAATGCAGTTAGTATCTGAGTGCAATTACTTTGACCAGGAGTAGCTTGCAGGTCTGGCACCCTTATTTTTCTGACCACAAATACTTAGACAGAAGCTTAAATCTTGTGTGTCTGATTTCTCCATCAATATTTGCTTTATTTAAACCTTGTGGGAGGTCTAACACCCCACTGCCAACCAGTATCAACAGGTGGACTCAAGCACAAGACTACCTTTCTGGGAAAAGGCTCTCTCAGACGCAGGAATAATCTGCTAAGTGAAAGGAGTAAAAATATTTTGCAAGAGTTCAGTGAGTGACAGACAGATGATTAGTTCAGAAAGCTAATGAATTCAGACACCTCTGGAGGTCCAGTGTCACTTCAGCAATATTGTAATTGTAGAGCCTGTCATAAAAATGTATTTTGCATTAAATAAACTTTACTAGGAAAATGTAACAATGAAATAGGTCAACTCCGGGCCATTATTTCAGACTGCAAATGCTCACAGCATGCTTTACAAATGGATGAAACATAAAAAGGCAAAAATGATAGGTTATGTATTGCCGTGACAGAATGATATAAAAAGTTCTTTTAACCTTCCATACTGAATAAGATTTCTAGATAAGAACTTCACTGATTTTCAGCACTATTCAGATGAATTAATTTCAAATATTTCTTCCCTAAATACACTGAAGACTCTTTACTAGTAGTGAGAAAGAGGTTCCAAATTTTGTGCTTCAATAGATGGTTCTCCCTTCAAGTAACTCAAGCCAAATGCATGCCAAGAGCACAATAAATGAAAAGCTTTCTTCTAGATAGAAATAGAAATTAGGTGGTTGAAACCCAACCAACAGCATTACTCCAAATGGAGCACCTCTACAATGTCACTACCTAGTAGTTAGGTGGTTATAGACAGCAGAAGCCCGTGGGGGGAAAAAGCACCTAAAAGTACAGCAGATTATTACACAAAGGGCAAGGCAGCCATATGAACATAGTCTCAAATGAGAAAAAAAAAATACTACTAGATTCTACAATAAATGTATATACTTCTAAATACTATACCTGAGAGTTTTTCAATAGTTCCAAGTAATCAAAGTAAACCAAGTAAAAAAAACCAAAACAATTTCAAGCCCAGAGTAGAGACCACAGACACACTTAGACTGTAACTCTTAACAGGATTATCTCCATTTGCAGTTTTTGTTCAGATTTTTGATTCTAGAGAATCTTTTGTTTTTCAGTGAGATCCAAGTGACCAACTCTGATAATTGAGATGAATCTGGGTTTTACTTAGGTTAAGGAGTATTTTCAATGTGACCTCCACGCAAATTCCATAGTTGTCACTCCACTGTGTCAATACCACAATTGGGCTTTTTCATCTGAACTAAAATCCCTCCTTTTACAAAGATCAATCTAAACCCCAAAAAATATCTGTCACCCTTTCATGGATGATTGCTAAGTATCAAATAAGCTCATTAAGTTACCAGCAGCATGCTATAAATTTCTCAAGTCTTGAAAAAAGATACAGCGCAAAAATACTGGAAGTATTTTACAGCAAAACAACTGTTAGGAAATATAAATCACTGGAAAACTTTAGATATTTTCAATTCTTTTTTTCTCCTCAGAAAATGCAAGACTTTAGAAGGCCTGAGATTTTAAGCAAACACTTGTGGTTTTGGAAATGCTGGTTTCCATGGCAACCAGTAAGGTCTTCTTTATATAGCATTATAAACAGATGGTAAAGACCGGTCATGTTTGCTTCTTTGCCAACATATCAATAGAAGTGCTGTACTACTCTATCTCTTGTATTAGAGTTATTAAGTAACTTGGGTATTTGAGCAAGAAAATCTACAAATCAGACTTGCTCAACTAGTATGAGTTTTTTCCATAAACACATGAAGATTCTCAACAGTAAAGTCACTGTAGTCTATATAGGCAGATTTCTTTGGCAAAGCTTTTTATAAATGTTTTCTCAGCACTCGCCACGTAGGGTACATTACTACCACAAATATGAATCTGACGGGGATTAAAATAATGAATTCAAACAAGAAATAGAAATCTGACTGTTTACATCCACTGGTGTTAAAGTGTACTTCAGACTTGTTGTATTGCATTTGGAATTATTCAGAGAAGACATAGCAAACTGTAAACTCATCTTCATTATGTCATAATAAGCAGAGGTTATTCTTGTGGGTGATTTGTAAATGAAAGAAAATTTCTTTGCATTTAAATCTTTCAGTTATAGCCAAGGCACATGACATACAAGTGGTTTCTTTTCCACAGATGGTTTGTAGTATCAAGAGAATTTGATTTGGTACATTATCCAGTTTGGTACCTCTCTGAAAAAGTCTGAAGTACCAACTGCTGGCAGTGCAAGCTAACATAGATTTTTGTGACAGAATTCAGCTGATTCCTCCAGTGGTTTAGCTGTTTAATATGTTTCATGCCAAAAATGAGGGGGAAAAAGAAAAAAGTAAGAAGAAAGGTAGAAGCAGAACTCACATCAGGTTTTTGACTGCATGTCAGGAGCCCAAATCACACATTTCAGATCAAACTATTCCCCTGTATTTTAACCAGATTAGAAATTATTTTATTATCAAAACACTATAAAAATATCAGTATTTCTAACCCAACTTCCACTGTAATTCATGTCCTTTCCATGAGGGCTGGCACATAAATTCTCTATTGCTTATTTTTGTTAACTACTTTGTGGGAACTTTGTGGTTTAGTGGGGTTTTTTCACTGAACAGCAACATCTCAAGGACAAATGTAGTATCTAAAAACTTATCTTTATAGCAAGTACAAATTTCCAGGTCCACTCTTATCCAATCTGCTCCCAGTATCACACCAGTTATCACTAATAAGCAAGATTCAAAAAAATCACCACACAACCCAAAGTTTTCAAAACCCACTCAACTTCATAAAACAACCAATAGTACATTTTGGAAATGTGTGAACTCCAAAGATGTGAATATGTTTGGCAAAGATCAAGAGGATAACAAGCATTCAGTATGCAGAGAGAAGCCTGAAATGTGCTAGGGTATGGAAGAGAAGTCTTCCTGCACATCAAATGAGACTGCATTAAGCAACAAGTTCTACAGATGGATAATCACACACAGTTTTTGTGTTGGTAGTTGTAAGTTTTTCTGTTTGGTGCCAGGCAAATGATACACAAATACAATCTAACAGTGGGGTCCATTCCACCAAAATCCCAATAGTTTCCAATAGTGCTTAAACTGTAGATACCTAACACTACTTAGCATAAAATTCCAAGGGCAGTTTGGTTGCACAGCCTGTTCAGAAGCACACATTCAGATGACAAGAAGTCCCTACTGTTGTCTATGTCTTCAAGGATCAATCCACTGGCCACTGGCCATCAACATTCCAGCAATCCCAATGCACCTTCGTCATTTTAGGATACTGTTGTTCACCTGCTGGCTACACCAAATCTCACCATTTCCATGTTCCACATGATTTAGGTTCATAAAACATAAATCTAGTTTGATCTTTGTTATAGAAACTTGGTCAATAGCAGGTGAATGAGGGTAAGGTTAGTGAACTTACAAACAAGTCAGATGTGCACCTACAAGCGCTGAAGAAACTACCTAACATTATTGCCAGGGCACTCCATGATCTTTAAAAAGTCATGGTAATCAGGGGAGGTTCCCAAGGACTGGAAGAAAGCATCACTCTTCTCAGAAAGCATCATTATGTTCAAGAAGGACAAGAAAGAAGCTGGAAATCTACAAAGACAACGCAAAGTACACACGTAGGGTAAAACCTTTAATTAGTATTCCAAATAAATCAGGTTACAATTTAACAGAGCCCTTTTAAAGGGGATGGCACTGCAGAACAAGCATTGAGTAAAGGATCTGAACTTCAGTTTAGCAAGTATATGGAACCATGTTGAATTCAGAATGGGGTGGGAAGTGAAAGGCAAAGCCATGTTTTTATCACTCAAAAGGACTGGAGGCTTCACCTGTAACACAAGACAACTCAGCCCTCACACCAACTGCTTTATTTGCATTGGACATAACACAAAAAGATGGGTCCCAATTCTAAGACAGAACACCAACACAAGGAAAGAGGGAGCTGCTTTACTGAAGTTGCAAAGTTGTACGAGAAAGGTGTTAGTGGTACTGACCACCCCAGTTTTTCCTAGACTGCCTGGTGCCAGAGTCTGAAAGGCAAATTAAGAAACTTAAATCTGTAGGAATATCTGGAGTCCTCGAGAAAAACCTGGCAAGAAGAAGTAGTGCTGGAATGTGAAGCAGGAACCTAATTTCTCCCCACAACTCTCAACGATTTTGACAGCATGGCAAACAAGTAGAAGGCAGCACTGCTAACAGAGGCGTAAAAAGAGCCACTCCAGAACTGCCAAAAGAGAGCACCTTACTAAAATGTCATTCTTGGAGTAGAAGCAAGAGTGAGAAGAAAAATGAAAAATGGATGCCATGCCACCCTTCATCAATTCGCTTTGAAGAAGCAAATCTACCACGTCAGGTACCTACAGTACAAGGAAAACTGTTATTCACTATACATGTCAGGCAACCTTGGAAAAACTTCAAGTAACCATTGTAATAGGAGAGGTGAAAATAAAGGAATCTTCTTTAGCTGATCTGAAAATAAAGGATTTCCAAGGTCCACCACCTAGGGAAAGCTAGAGAGCCCAAGGTGAAACTGCCAGAAGCAAAACTGTCCCAGAATTAAGAGTCACAAGGAAGGAAATTCAAGTCACAGATCTGATCCTGCCTCTAAGAGATATAGAAACAAATAAAAACGAACTGGCAGGTCCTGACAAAGGAATACAGCACTGATATTAAACATTTACTGAGACAAAGTGCAACAGGAGTGAGCAGAGAGAAACTTGAGACATGCATGAAGATAACAATTTTTTTTTTTTTACATTTAGTTTACATGTGGGATTTTTATTATTATATAGATTATCCAAGTATTTTACTCTAACCTGGCACACATCTCGCCATGTAGCTCACAAGAGTAACAGTTTCTGCAGACTGTAACTCAGAATAGCACCTGCATTTTCAGCTTAAACAAATCTTAAATGATGATCGAATTTGTTATATTAAAAATGTCAACTCAAACTACTACAGAAGTCCACCTTATTTTGAAGAGTATCTATTTCTTCTTTAAAGACATAAAAGCATCTTTATGCTTAGTATTAATAATCTTAACTCTTAGAATCTTAAATCTTAAAATATTTCTAATTTTCCTTAATGAAGATCAACAAAATGCTGCTTTCAGTCATGCAATGTAGTATTATCCAAACCAACAACATCCTAACAACAAAAGAATACAAATATTCTGAAAGTAATTTTGTATGTATTTTACATATTCTTTAGCTATACCAAAAGCACACCGTTATTATTGTCAATGGCAAAAGGCATCCATGTAAAGCTGTAACTCACTTGAAACTATGACAATTTCCAGGCTTTTTGTTCTCCTGGGTGTACTGACATTTCAAGAGAAAAAACGAGCAAAAGCAATGATAAAAAAAAGAGACAATGATTTCCAGTGTCCCATTATTTCATCTTTTAGTTTTCCAGATATATAAGCTACCTCTGGAATGAAATACAAACACTCTTTTATGACCACTTCTTGCAATACTCTCAAAAAATTAAAGCAGAACCTTAAAATAAAAATAAATAACAAGGGGGTTCAGATAAATCACCACCACCCTCTGAAAAACCAGACGTGTTTGTTCCAAAAAACATGTAACAACTATGGTGCAGATCTGGCAGTGCTACATCTCATCTGAGGAAAAAATTACACAAATGTCAGATTTCAGTATCTTTTTTAAACTTCCATCCCAAATTTATCAGGTACTATGAAACAGTTTTTCCCAAATGATACTTTGTCAATATTAATAGAGTGCTGACTTAGAGAAACAAGTTACCTGTTAAAATCGGTTTTTCCTCCACCAGTTTTCCAGCTGTTCTTTTAGCTAAACACCAACTATGCCTGACCTCACTTAGTTCACATGAGACTATGGAAAAGAAGACAAAATCCAATACACACATTGCCTGATGTGCCGTGACTTGATCAATCGCCACAACGATGCTAACGACATTCTGCTTATGACACGCAACTACAAATGTTCCCATAAGTAAATGTGAATGAATTTAAGACAACAATCATCTCAGCAGAACCACACAGCCTTGAAGCTCCTGTTTCAATTTCTACATCATTCTATAAGATTTCAGCAACAGCCATTTTGTGCTGCTTACACATAAAATCATTTGCTTGAGTTTATGCTTGATATGATGAACGAAAACCTCTATACATAATTTCAGTCTGGGAAAAAAACATTGATTGTATGCTCAAGATTTTAAATTTATGATGGGTGCCAGTCTGTTCCATTCTTCTATTTGGCTATCCTTGGTCAAAACAATATCATGCATTCAAATAAAATTTTCTTAGCGCTACACTTCTTGCAATAGTGCTGTTTATTAGCTCTAATGTGTGGATGTCTAATTACTAAGTTTATTTTAGAACACAAACAGCAGAGCAAATACTTCAGAAATACTTCTGATAAACTTGACTTTTAAAAATAAGATACTTTTTAAAAATTTAGAGAGAGAGCATGACAAAAGTGGTAAAGAACTTTTTTCGTTTGTTTACCTCACATCTGAAGGACGGAACTTAACTTTGGACCACAGCCAAAGAACTTCTAGCAAAGTTGCTAAGCTTTCACCACAAATCCAATAGTCCAGTTATATCTTTCCTGCAGTTTGCTGGCAAGTTCTTGAATATGGTAACTGTGCTCCCTACCATGCCAACAGCGGGATACATTTTAATACTTGGAGGAACCATATGCACTTTCCTTGGGATATGTTAGCACAAGAAAAAATGAAAAAGGTCGTTCTCATAAGTGAGCCTAATTTGCACATACAAGCTTGCAGCCAAGGAATATGTTTGTGTGCTACAACATTTTTTCCTCAATCCCACTAAACATTTTTTTCTTTACTCAAGCGCACTTCATCTGTGATTTCAATTTGCCATTGAAAAAAGCGTATGTAAGATGAGCTGTAAAATTACAGGATCGTAAATTTAAATGTCAAAATGTAAATGAAAAATGTACAGATATCCAAGAAGCATGCCGCTGGAATTACACAGAGCTTTAAAAAAACCCCACCTAATCCAGTACCACTACCATTATACAGTGCTCTCAACAATTTTCTTTGCCTATCAACTTTGCTTTTGCTAGTTGGCAAATACTGCTTTTTAGCATTGTTAGATGCCAGTCCAAAAAAATCTCAGAGATCTCATTTTCTCTCCTCACCAGACTAGGAGGTAGCCAGCTAGAATGCTAGAACCTTTCTGTGCCTCCAGGTCTGTGCTCAAACATCTTCTTCCTGCCGATGAGGCCAGCCACAGCGGATCCTGAGGTTTCTAAAATGAAACCTGATTAGTATTTTGTGGTGAAGTATGAGTGATCAGAAATAAAGAATAGGCAGAAAGTGAAGATATTAAGTTCTCTGCTAAAGCCCAGTATCTGTTTCTATGCTTTATTGTATTTTCACTACTCATTCCTCTAGAAAAAAAAATTATAAATGTCCTTCCTTTCACAACAAACTTCTGCAGAGACATGCAAGCCTGCTGCGAGGAAACTGAAGACACTTTGACTTCATTGAAGAAAGTAGGAACTGTAAAAAAAAAGTCTCCAGACACAATGAACAGTCTGACCCAGAGCAAGATATAAGTCACAAAAATGCGTGTATATTCACTTCTGCCCCTCTACATTCTTCTTTAACACTTGAGCCTCTGGAGAGGTCCTTATGTGGAAAGACAAGTATGGATCAGCAGCCTCCTGCCACAAACATTATTCAGTCTCTTAGAAGGTAAAAAATACCCAAGAACACACACAGACAACTGTTTTCTATAATCCAGGTAATTCTTTAGATACACCTGCAAAAGTCAGAGAAAAAAAAGGCTATTCACTATATACTGAGGCTTAGCCTGACTTTTCTGTGTAACCAGCAAGGCGAGCTTTCAGTTCAACCCCAATAAAAGTAACTTAGTACTACTTTAATGAGAGGCTGGTAACACCATTGCAAACTTTATTCTGGATTTCACTATTACCACCCTCCTTAACTTTCCCAAAACTTACAAATTCAAAGAACAAACCTGGTTCTTTGCACACATGTTCGCTCCAAATGGTCTCCACTCCCAAAACAAACTTACAAGAGCTTTATTTTATCAGCAGACCAGAGGCCAGGCAGTGCCTCCTCAGCTTCGACAAGCTCCCCAGCTTACTTCCTCTTTCACCACATAACAAAATACTGAAGAGCAGGCTTTTAGTAGCGAGCCACAAGGCAAAAAACCACAAAACAAAACACCAAACCTCAACCCCTGAAACCCTGAAATCAGTTACTAGTCAGGTCTCCTACTCTTTCAGGACTGGAGCAAGACAATAAAGCAGATAAAAATCAAATGATCCTTCGGGCCAGTTGTGGGGTTTGCACATTTTGCAAGACAAACATCCTCACTACAGAAACAGACTTCTGCTGAGTAGTGCTACAGAACAGAATGATAGTACCGTTGGTGACACTTTTCAATAACCAGCAAAACTCCCAATAAGAACATCTTTGAAGAGAGTGACAGTTTTGCCCATTTTGGACAAAGAACAAACTTCAATTTATTGACAGTCTGTAATATCACAGGGAAGACTACATGGTTATATTAACTTACACAGAGTGAATATACAGAGAACGATATCCTTAAGCAAAAATATTTCACATTCTCAACCACCACAAATACATATATAGAATCATCCATTGCTTTGAAAATAAAGTAACTTCTGAGAGTACTTTAATATTGTAGTACGATCTAGAACAACAGTAAATGCTAACTAAATTTAAGGACAACAGTGGTTACTAGTTCTATTCACTGAGCAGAATTTAGGATCAAATTAAATAGTGTACTCTTTAAGTAATCCGATTCTTGCTTTAGACTTAATGACTGCAAATGAAAATTCAACTGTCAAGGGTGCATCTGACAGCTATAGGTAAGTCAGCCATCTGAAAATAAGAACTTGCAAATGTTAATAGACTGTATAGAAAATGTCAATCCTGGTGCAAACTCTCAACAAGTAAAGTTTAATTAACTCCCCTTATTGACCTTCACAGAACTGACTCCATAGAGCCTATCTTTTGATGAAAGAACAAAAGCAGTATATTCGTCCTTCATTAGACTGAAATTGTGTGCCTGTGTTGAGAGGAAATTTCTAATGCCATCTAGAGACTCAAATGACAATGTCCTGATTTAATGTACATGATTCTTCCAGGCAGCAAAAGAGGACATGCTAATTCCTGGTGTGTTACATCTGCTAATTTTAACATTAAATTGTCTAAAATATACTACCCTCGACCACAATTACAGCGCACCCTCATGCATTAGGACAAACTCTCTTTCCAAGACTTCCTATTGAGATAAACCAAATATCCCACCATCTTTAACCTGTATTTGCAAATACCACGAGTGACAATGATTTTGTAGAACTGGTGTTCTTATCAGGTCTATAATACTTGCAGCAGTACCAGAACCACAAAATTTTAAAATACTCTTTCTGTAAAATAATGCAAGAAGCATAGGACAGCATTTATATGATAACATCTAAATATGGAACATTTCAATTCTTTTTTTATCAGTCAATATTGCTGCATGAAATTTACCTCACCCATCTTCAAAATCCATAAAAACAAAGACTTTGGAATTTGTAACATTTAGAGTTCACTCTGAAGCAGAGAAGCATTTGAGACACCACATCAAGCAGAAAATTCAAATGAGCTGGTATAAATGACAAGTAACATACATAATATGTAATTCCAGGTATATCCAGAGTCATCAAAATGTCAGACTCTGATGACTTAAATTACTTCAACAATTTATAAAACAGCACAAAGTCTTTCTTTTTACATAATTTCCCATTTTCATCATATAGAATTTATGTAGTATTTTTATACCTACATAGACTATGCTTGTTATAGTCAACTATAATAGTAGCCATAAACATAAACACTTAGAATAGAATTTTACTCTTGCCCTATATTCTGTTATTAAAACCACTGTAGTAAATATACAGTGTGGTAATGGAAAAATAACTCATCCAGGGACTTTAATTCTTCCTTTGAGTCAGTGATCTTCTTTCAGCTTCACACAAAAAATGGTTTATAGTCATACTAGCTTTCCAGTTTCAGGCTGAAGTGCTTGTGACAGTCTCCTAGAAGTCTCTCTTTTTAAGGAAGTTTTCAATGTAACTTACAAGATAAGCAGAGACGTGAACAAATCCTCCCTTGCTAACCTTTTAATTCCTTCCGATTTTGCAGAGACAGTAGCCGCATCCTGTAACTCTAACACAGTGATTTAACTACACATCAACAGGACACTGTTCTCGTAAATAACATGTAGTAAAGCACACAGCAACTCAAATTAGATCTTTCCCAACACAACTTAAATCTCTCTCCTGCCTCTAGGAAAGTGCCTTTTATAACCAAGGGTTATGAATAGCCAAGGATGTTGGCTCATGTTACAAGCCACTGCAGGTCAGTGATCAGCAATCCTATTTCTGAGCAAAATAATTAAAATGTTAATGATGGGCAGCAAGTAAGTGTGTTGTTAAGTCCTACTGGTGATGTAGGATGTCACATCATCCACACTAACGAATCAGGGAAAGATTTTTTTTTTCAAGGGGACCAAAACATCCATTACACATAGGCACAGCTGATGTTCCACTGGCTTTCCTCCTAAACCCTATTCACAAAATTTTCTATTTATCAGGGAACATGAATACACTGGAACATATACAGAAGGGATTCATTCAGTTAGGCATAGGGAACCACATACCACATCCTGAGCATCATCAGGCATCAACTGAAAAAATGAAAACTGTTTTCTCTTACAAGAAAATGGAGTAAACTGAAAGATTAAGTTTATCACCAATAGATAAAGAGCAGTGATACAAAACATTTGCTGACCCAGGAAAAATGTTCAGCAAGCTGGCCTGCAAAGTGTTATCACAGTAACTTGCTCTCCATATCAGTATAGCAGTGGCAGCATCAGTTTTGACTTTTTCTTTCCCAGGGATACAAAGAATCACAAAGGCAAGATGTTCACAAGATGCTTCTTTGAGGACCACAGCTACAGGTCTTTAAACTATTCATGTCTGCAGCTACAGGCAAACACCACTTAAGAGAGCAATTTTAAGTAATTGGTCTGTTCAGCAAGGACAAGAATTGGTCCAGAATAAAACCACTTTTACTCTGTAGGAGAGTTTACACCCTACTCCAAAATAGCTGCTTGCCCTAAAGTTATGCCAAGCAATTGTTGTGCGTAGATAACGTGCCACCACTATGGAGGTTCCTATTAAAAACCCACCAAAATTCTACTGCCAGCAAAACATGTTCAAGGTCTTGTGTGTTGGTTTTATGTGGAGAGTGGGGGTTTTGAATAGGTTATTTTTTCATTTAAGCAATGGATAGCAATGATCCTTCTGTCTTGTAGGCCAAGGGCAAAATACTGTGTATTACTGGATGTACTGTACAGTGTTACATCAGCTACAGAGTACAACAAAAATTCTTCCTGATGTAAAAAACAATGAGCAGAATTTGGATAAAAAATTATTATTGGAAGTATCGATGAATACAACAGAGAGGCAAAAGCTCAATTAGAACTAAAACTGACCACTTCTGTAAAGGATAATAAAAAATGTTTTTATAAATACATTTATAGCAAAAGGAGGGGCAAGGAAAGCTTCCATTTTTTTACTGGATATAGTGGAGAGTGTAGTTATCAAGGATGAGGAAAAGGCTCAGGTACTTAACACCTTCTTTTCCTCAGTTTTCAACAATAAGCCAGGTCATCCTCAGGACAATTGGCCTCCTGAGCTAGTAGATGGAGATGGAGAGCAGAATAGCCACCCCCGTAATCCAGGAGGAAGCAGTCAGCAATCTGCTAAGCCATTTGGATGCTCAGAAGTCTATGAGACTAGATGGGATCCATCCTAGAGTGATGAGAGAGGTGGTGGAAGAGCTCACCAAGCTGCTCTCCATGATTTATCACCAGTCCCAGCCCACGGGGAAGGTCCCAGACGACTGGAAGCTGTCCAGTGTGATGTCCATCCACAAAGGCCAGAAGGAGGATCTGGGAAAACTACAGTCCTGTCAGCCTGACCTTGGTGCCCAGCAAGATTCTGGAACATATCATCTTGAGTGATCAAACAGACAGGACCTAAAGGACAGCTCTTGGATCAGGCTGAGCCAGCACAGATTTAGGAGAGGTAGTCCTGCCTGACCAACCTGATCTCCTTTTATGACCAGGTGACCCTCTGGTGGGTAAGAGGAAGGCTGTGGATGTTGTTTACCTGGACTTCAGCAAGGCATTTGACACTGTCTCCCACAGCACACTCCTGGAAAAGCTGGCAGCTCACAACTTGGACAGGAGCACTCTGCTGGGTAAAGAACTGACAGAATGGCTGGGCCCAGACAGTGCTGCATCCAGTTGGTGGCCAGTCACCAGTTGTGTCCCCCAGGGATCTGTGTTGGGCCCTCTCTTGTTTAACATCTCTACTGATGATCTGGATGAGGGGATCAAGGGTATCATCAGTAAAGCTGCAGATGACACCAAGTTGGGTTTGACTGTCAATTTGCTGGGTAGGAGGGCTCTGCAAAGGGACCTGGACAGGCTGGACTGATGGGCTGAATCCAACAACATGAGGTTTAACAGGACCAAGCACCAGGTCTTGCACTTTGGCTGCAACAACCCCCTGCAGCACTCCAGGCTGGGGACAAAGTGGCTGGAAAATGGCCAGGCAGAAAGAGACCTCAGGATGCTGACTAACTGCAGACTGAACATGAGCCAGCACTGGGCCCTGGTGGCCAAGAAGGCCCAAGGCATCCTGGCCTGGATCAGGAATGGTGTGGCCAGCAGGAGCAGGGAGGTCATTCTTTCCCTGTACTTGGCACTGGTGAGGCCAGACCTTGACTGCTGTGTCCAGTTCTGGGCCCCTCAATTTGGGAAGCATGTTGAGATGCTGTAGGTGGCCAAAGGAGGGCGACAAGGCTTGTGGAAAGACCTGGAGCACAAGTCCTGTGAGGAGTGGCTGAGGGAGCTTGGAGTTGTTGAACCTGGAGAAAAGGAGGTTTCAGGGGTGACTTATTGCTCTCTACAACCACCTGAATGGAGGGTGTAGCCAGGTGGGCTTAGTCTCTTCTCCCAGGCAACCAGTGACAAGATAAGAGGACACAGACTTAAGCTGTGCCAGGGGAGGTTTAGGCTGGACATTAGGAAGAAGTTCTTCACAGAAAGAGTGATTTAGCATTGAAATGGGCTGCCCATCACCACCAAGGAGGTGATGGAGTCACTGTCCCTGGAGGTATTTAAAAGACTGGATGTGGCACTCAATGCCATGGTCTAGTTCACGTGGGGCTGTTCAGTCATAGGTTGGACTCAATCTCAAAGGTATTTTCCAACCTAGCTGATTCTGTTACTCTGTGAATGGGCTTACACTGCTTTTTCTTCAGCTAGAGACCCTACATAAGTCTCAAGAGGTGTTGAAAAACAAGTAAAGCTGTTTCAGAAGAAAAAGAAGGCTGCCTTTTTTGAGCTAAAAGGGGAAAAAAAACTGCAACAAAACTACAAGTGTTCTGTAGTTCAGATTTCACCTACAATTTTACAGAAACATGTTTCTTCAGAGTAAAACTGGTTATTTTCCAGGCCAAAACTATGTTTTCAAAGCAAAGTCAAGGAGCAGGAGAACATGGATGGGATTCTGGAAATAATATTAAAAAGGAAAAAAAAAAAAAAAAAAAAAACAACCCACAACAAAAAAGCCCCAAGACTAAAAAAACAACCCAACAACCAAAAACGACTGTTTCTTCACAGTAAAGCTAGAATGCTTTCCTGAATCTTTCAATAATTCCCCAGGGATGCTGCACACATAAAAGTGTATCATTAAATCATCCATAACACATTATGAAATATCTCATATGTCCAGAGATACAAAGAATTTTCAAATAATTCGTGGCTAACTTGCTAACATAGTTTTGAAGTCCAGTTACCAGTGAAGACTTTCTTACCTCACTTTTTACTTTGTCATGTCTGCATGAAAAACTATGGCATAAATCCATTCCCATTTGAAAGCAATTTACTTGGTGTATTTATTCCTAGCTACAAAAACTAGACTGAAGTGTTGGAGATTTTGAAACACAATCAAAGGCATAAACACACTGAGACTACCTGGCACATACCCCCACTAGCTAAACTGAGTTATTTGCAAGTGTGGGGTTTAAAGCTTCACACAAGGAATTTTCTAATAACTTGTGAAACTAATTTTCATGCTAGCTACATGTCATTTTGCAAATTTAGAATGTAGCAGTATAATTCTTAGTCTCATTATGTTACACATTATTTGAAACAAGGTAGTGAAATTCCTGCTTTTCAGCTACACTGGTGAAAAAATGAACTTCAAAAATTTGCATGAACTTCCGGATGTGACTTGACAGTATAAGCTACAAATTTTTCAACTGGTATCTCAAGCTGCAATGACCTCTCACTGCAGAACACACAGTAAGGAAAGCACATACCATAAAAAAAAAGAAAAAAAGAAAAAAAGCTGCTACTCACATTTTGAAAAGGAAAGTTCCAGAAGCGCATTGCCACAACAACTACCTCAGCATACAAACTGACAGTTTACTTCTTAAGCCTATCTAGAATACTTTCCGAGGAAATTAGCAAATCTATGAATTTACAGAGCACAGAAAAAACAAGTGTCTCAAAACTGGATATTTCTTTGTTCTAAACGTTAAGCCTTGAGTACTGAATCCCCAGTTCAGTGACCTTATTTGGAGTCAGTGAAGGAAACAGACTTATGAATTGAACTAACTTTCATAATGCCCAATAAAAATTACACGAGTTTAAAGAAATAGATGTGATATTTAAGATGTAGTTCACCCAATACCACAAAGGCAAACAAAACTTGAGAACTTCACTTTAGGCACTAGTATAAAGTTTTGACCCTGCACATTTAAAATTCGGCATCATTTTCCCACATTATCAAAAAGGGGAAAAGGCAAAAAAGCTCCCAGTGCTACTGATACAAAGTTACTTATCTGTTTTTAGTTTGGGGATTGTTCCTAGAACTGTTTGGACTGTAAATTACTGAAGCCTCTGCACAACACCGAGCAGATGCTTAGTGCTGAACTTCAGATTTCTAGCAGGTGACTACCACTGCTGCCACAAGCACTTTTGGTTTGTAATCCTTTGTTCTACCCCCAGTTCCTTGCTTCCCCACTAATAACACAGGATGTAACCACAAAAGCAAGTTACAAAGAATTAAAAAGTTATTACTCAGCCAAGCTGTGATTCCCGTCCACTTTTAGCCTGAGGCAAACCTCGGCTAATTATACTCAGGTTAACCTGCAATGAGAAAAGGTCAAGCTACATTGCATTATTTTGCATTTGCTTTGGGCTACGTGAATGCACATTATTCAGTGTTCACAGCTCATCTTATGAGCAGTCACCTCACTGCATGCCCTTTATAAACAATTCTGGTTTTAAGACTCAATCCCATGTGTTGAGATAAAATACAGTTACAGTACACTACCACTGGCCATACAATGGCCAGAACCTGAAAATTTAGCACACAGTTTTGCTTTCCTGGTCCTTAAAAAAACCCCAAACAAAAAACCAAAAAAACCCAAACCAAACCACAAAACAAAACAAAAACAAAACAAAACAAAACAAAAATAAAAACAAAAACAAAAAAAACAACAACAACAACCACACCAACAGCACTATTGTGCAGCTATAAAACATGCTAAAACCATGGAAGGAATAAACAGAATTTTCACTGTAAGCACCACTGGGAGACCATTTAACATCTGCCCACCTCTTCTCATGTAGGATTTAAATTTACTTTGTTGTTGAATTGGTAGAAAAATGACACTGTTTTTGTAACTGTAGATTATCATTTCAAGTGAGATACTCCTACAATCTGCACCCAAATGAACACTGAAATTAATTTCATGACAATTTGGAAAGTTCCACTTACTTAAAGAGAACAGACTTTTTCCATTAAAGCATCCTTCAACTCTGCCAGATTTAAATGTCCATTTTATAAATATTTTATTCTATATGAATCCACACGCGTCTTTGGAGGTCCAAAGACCTCAATAAGCTCAATAGTCCACAACCAGGAAAAATCTCCTCTGCTCCTGGTCAGAGCTCTTCATTTTTTCCTTTTGGAAAGCTGTTGCAGAAACCTTTTGAACAATATGCAACTGTTGAACAGCAGAATGTGCTGGAGAAAAAAAAGAAGAAAGAATGGGGGGGGGGGGGGGGGGGGCGGGGAGTGAAGTGTAAAAAGTGTCTTAAGGGAGTTAGTTCTTTGTTTCTTTGTGTCCAAAAGAGATACCTCTTTTTACAAAAATGCATCAAAACATCATCCCATCAGGTCACGGTTCCCTATACAGGACCTCTTAGAGGGTTCTAGAGAAAGTAAGAGGAAATGAGAGTGGCTCAATTTACATTTTAACTAGGAATCTACACAAGGAAAGCCCCCTGTCTCTCTGGCTCCAGGGCTTGCTTGACTCCTGCTCACAGAGCAATCTTCCTCTTTTATCAGCTGGTGCTTCTCTCTTTGGCTGAGTGAAAGCTGTGTGTCAAGAGAGTGGCCATACACTAGAAAAACAAACTCAGTTTTAGGACATTCACTACTAGCAGGATTCCTGCAGACATGAACAGAGTTAGAATAACAATTAAATATATATATATATATATATATATATATATATGAGAAAAGATAATAAAAAAGGCACTTCACCTAGTTAATTCTTTCTTTTACAGGAAAAGACAAAGAGCAGAATAAAGACACAAAGAAGCTAGGAGATGAAACCAAAACCCTGAACTCAATCCAGGTAGTCTCTTTCACAGCTATGAAAGGAAGAATAATTCTTTTTTGTCAAATTATCTTACCAGAGTTGAAGAGAAAAATCTTTTATCTCCCTCTATGCTCTTGCTTTGGAAGAAAAGTATCAAAATGTTGACTAAGTTGCTACAAAAGGACCCTACTGCTTGGCTTTTTAAAATATCACTTCACTCATTGCAATCCAAGCACAGCACAGAACAAGTAGCGACTATATATGTATAGCTCACTTACAAAACTAATTACTGGTCCTAATAATGTCTAGAGCAACCCTCTGAAATTCTCACAGTTTGCCCAGTAGGTTCATCCTTTAATAACTGACAGAATGTGACAGACATTCAGCACCAACACGTGAGGACTTGACTACACCATTCCCACTATGAACACTAACTCGCTGCTGCACTCTTGCAGGCTGCACTGAAAACCTTCCCCACCTTGTCATTGTGAAGGACTAAATTACGTCACTTAAGACTGAGAGGAAAACTCTTCTAATCAAGGATCAACTTTGGCATCTGCTTTTACCTTCATACTAACCTCACTTTTCAGTCTGCACACATTCATAGGCAAATTCTTTTCAAAGAAAATAATTCAAATTAGAGGAGAACTTGAGCCAGAAGTACATCTGTTTTCATTACAAGAACTTGCCTAATGGAATTAATCTCTTCTCCACAAGCCCTTGGAAATTAATTGAGAGAGAGCTTATATACACACATAAAGCTAAAGAACAGTAAAGAATAGTACGCATATCCTTAAACAGTGCAACAACTTCTGCTATGCCCAAACTGCTTTACTGATCTGAAACCATTTATGATTTCTACTTAGATCTATTAACAACAAATAAGTACTGATTTCTTTCAGACTTTTAAAATATTTGAAAGGACTTTTATTTCTATAATGAAGCAGCACAGATGTCACATACAACAACCTACTGTTTGAGACTGTTCTTAATCCCTGTATGCTCTTTAAAAAACCAATAATAGTCTAAACTATAAAGATGTCATCAAAACAAACAGGACACAAGTGACAATGAGAGTCAGCATTATCCTGCAGATTAAAATACACAATCACAAGAAATGGACTGGTGCTTCCATGTGGAAACATCATTCCTGGTCTCTGCTTTTCAAATGTGAAGAATGATAAAGAACCCAATGGCAACATTCCTGTAATTAGTCCATTTAGCATCAGCACCATTTCTACACATTCTTGCTTTGTGATAATGCTTGATCTATGTCAGAAATTCACTTTCACATTTTATCATGTTGTATTCTATATTAAATAAAAATGGGCAAAATAAAAATGCATAGCATTCCTTGGAGAACTCAAAGCCAGGAGCATACTACTTCAATATGCATTATGTACAAAGACTGCACGTACAATACAGCTAAGATTTCTATTTGTTTACTTTCCTCTGGTGGCTGTTAGGACCAATAATTCACTTCAGAACTTCATTTTTAGTTTGGTCCAAGCAAAAGAACTGCGGCAGAATTGCAAAATTCTTAGAATTATGAAACATAATACTAGGTTAATCAGGCCAGAGAAGCATAGTTTTTCAATAACATGCACATGTAGTTGTACTACAGTTTTTTTTCTTTCTTCTAAACAAGCAAAAGCTTACTTCAGAAAGAAATTCCTACAAAGTAAGGCCTTTCCCTCTCCCTGGTCTTGCTACCTTTCTGACTTTCATCATCAGAATAGCCTCATGAGTAAAGATACTCTTTCAGTGCTGAAACCACTTTACTAACCCAGCTTCTGTTGTGCAGGTCTTGGTATCCCTTCTGTGGTGGTGCATATATCTGGGGGAAAAAAAAGTATTCTCTTTTTTTAAGGTAAAGATCAAGAGAATCCCTCAAATTCAAGTTCTCTAGACCAACCGTGTATGCCTGACTTATGTCTGATCTCAACTTCTATAGCAACTGTCTTCGATGGACTTCTGGTATTTCCCTCCCACATCCACTTCCCTACACTGATCCAAAATGATCCACTCATACAAATAAAGTGACTACTGAACTTAAGATTCAGTAGTGATGCCTGTAGACCTGAAACACCTAAAACCTGAAACATGGATCCTCCATTTCCCTCCTGCATAGCTCCTCAAAAGGCAACCACTGAACTTACATAGCACAGGATGCCATGGTTCTCTCTGAAGCATTCATTTCCCTGTGCTCATTAGGAACTGCCCACAGCAATGAGCTCTGATACAGACATTTACATAGTAAAAATGTAACTCCTGACAGACATGTAAACACACAGGCTGAAGTTTTTGTTCCAAGTCCATAATACTCCAAACATCTACATGACTCGTTTTCCACGTACAACAGATACCTACCAGAAAAGTCTTTAGGCCCAAAGGGACCTGCCTCTTTGGTGAGACCAGTCCTGGAGAAAGTTCTGCTATGTATGACTTTCACTCCAAAGGGCTCCAGTGTGCAAGAAAGCACAGCAAGCAGCCACAGCTTTCCCTCTGCAGCTTCCTCCAGCCCTTTAACACATGCTGAACCCCACAGGTTCAGGCACACGGCAGATTAAGAACAGACACCTTAGCTTGGTGTTTTGCAGAAAGTCAACATAGAAAGATTAGATTCAACTTGTGGCAGCCAGTGCTGCCGGCATGACACACAACGAGACCCTAAACCAGCTGGCGCTCCAGAGGAACTGCAGGCTTTGTGCCCAGGAGTATCACATTACAATAGTCAGGAGAAAAGTGATGAATAGATAAGTAATTGAGGTCAGGTCAGCCTCTGACAAGGGAGAGTTTTCTGTCAGCGATAGGCAAGAGAAGAGACTCTTTGTGAATGCTAAGCTCTTGTAGAGCAGATGGGGACGCTCCTGACAAAGCCACATGCAAAGCACACGGCAACTTTGTAGGGCTTAACAATTTTCCAGATACCATCACCATTATCACCTCCATCTTACTCACATTTGGTTTCATTTTACACTCCCTCTTTCCCGAAACCTCAATTTTGATTCTTCTTGGTTGTTATTTATCTTATCCTTTCATGTATACATCATTTGCCTACTGCCAACACACACACATCTACAGTCAGCCTGCCTACTGGTCTATAGAGGAAAGAATTCCTTTCTAGTACCCGAAACCAAGCAGGAGAGCTGCAGATTTACATCATTATTTCTGTTGTGCACCTTTACACAAATGCCGATGGAGGGAATAATAGAAAAATATTTAGGATCCATCACGCCTCTCTGAAGAGACAGCTTTCGAAAAGCAAGCACAGCCAAAGAGCCAGTCATCCCAAAAACGCTTCCTAATGGATGTGTGTTCTTACATGGCTGATGCTTCTTCCAAGAAACACTTCCAAGAAGTGCAAAGAAAGAAAGCCTGGTTAAGCCACTGGCTACTGCAGAAGCAGAAAACAAAATGTGTGGAGAAACCTCATGACACGACGTATTCCCACCAAACCTAATGCTGCTCACAAGCTGAAAACGAATTGACACATACATTGTTATGTAACTCAGCATGACAAAGAAATTGTATTTCTTCAGGTTTTGTTGGAGGTAACACTTTCTTCTTTTCTTACTAAACACTGCAAACTGTCACTCAAATTTCCGTTCCTCTGGTCTTCCTGCCTGTTCCAGTAGTAATCCTGCAGATGGCACTGGGGACTAAAAAATTTATTTCATTTTTTTTTTGTCGGAGGTCTTTTACTCTGTATTCATTTCTTGTTCATTGAATTGTACCATTAAACTCTTTTAAGCACCTTGATTACCTTCAAATAGATAAAAATTACCCTGTCCTCCTGCTGCACCTTTAAGATCTCTTCAGAAATTTCAAAAAAAACCCCTTTATTCACCAAATATTAGGCAGATACAGAATAATACAGATATTCTATCTGTAATAGACAGTATAAAATAATGAATGGATAACATTAGTAATTTAAGTAAAATGGAATATTTAACAGAGGAAACAAAGCCTATTATTTATACATAAGACTGAATAACAAAAAAACTCACATAGCAGACTTTAAACTTAGGATAGTGCACTGTTGCTCCTTTGAGATACCCAGAAGATGAATTAATTCAAATTTCATCTTTCATGCTTTCTATGAAGCTATTCCTATAAAATTTAAAATTCACAGTTCCCATAATCATCTGTGGCTTGATTATCTCACAGGATGCAGCAGACTCATATGAATTGGAAAGATATGTTTTTTCTTGCTCAGTGCACCTTTTTTAGCTAGACAGATGGTACAGCAGTTTCAGAGCAGAAAGTTAAGTATCTGACAAACAGCTGGAAAATTTTAAGCATCCCACTTAGCCTGTCTGGGAGGGTAGCCATTCTCATCTCAGCTTATCTGAGATTCTTCAGACAAGATATTTAAAAAAGAGCATTGAAATGTGTTCAGGTCCTAAGGCAAATTAAATTTCAGAAAAAATATAGAGGTGACTGACCATGACCCCTGTTATCCTTAAAAACAAAACAGAGCTGTAATCTTGTCTTTTTATGGCCAAGACAAAAACAGTTACTAAAATATTCAAGGCATACTTGGCACCTGTTCACCTCACAAGGCTACACAGCCTGTGAAAGACAAACACTACTTTCCTACTGATCTATCTCTACATTAACACGAAATGATAATGAAATAGAGAAGGATTGCTCCTGGCAGATGCCAAGAGTTGAGCTCCCTTACTGTCCAATCACCGAGTGAGGGGGTAAACAGAGAAAATTTAGACAGAAACCTGAGTTCACTATTTAGAAGTTCTCTTCATTGGCTGTTGCAGAACTACATTCATAAACGAAACCAATGTGTAGTAACAGCAAAGGACAACTACAGTATGTAAGGCCATTCACCCATATTTTGGAATTAAGGAAAGAAACAGAGAACTGTATAAGCTTTTTTCATTTTGGCTAGAAGAGAAACTAGCAGAGAGTTGGAGGAACCTCGGGTGGTGCTGCAGAGTTTAGAAGCTCAGCTGCTACTTCAAACGCCGGGAAAAGGGCGTCCTTACAAACCACCAACACAAAGGAAAGTAGCCACTTCTCCAGAACAAGGCAGCCTCACTAAGGAACCTAAATATGCACAGAGAGTGCACAATAAACCACCTCCATCAGTGAATTAGATCAAACAGAAAACACACCCAAAATGAAGAAAACACCTGGGTTTTTTTCCTTCTGGATTAGGGAGTTACAGTAGTTCACAGAAAGGTCAGACCAACATCACACATAGCCAAAGCACAGGAGAGACAGGCAAGAGCAGGGAAGAAAAGAGCATCACCTCTCCCTTCCAGCAAAGGGCCAGCAGACCAACTCAGCTGCTTGTGAAACCACAACCCAAGACCTCTGGCCAACTCGGCTTCTTGCACTCAACACAATGAGCCTTAAGCCTCTTGTTAAAACTATCCTACTGCATCACTTAAGAGCCAACCAAAACAAAAAGATCTCTTGCATGTTTTCTATGCAGTATTTCCAGAAAGAATTTCAGTTAATAAAACTGTTTATCTACAAGTTCCTCCTGAATCATTAGAAAACAAGCTCACAAAAGTATCATGTTCTTGTAGATGCAATTTTTTTTTTATTCTGCCTTAATTTTTTTTCTTCCCAAAAGAGGCAATTAAAACTCAAAAAACAATAATACAGAAATTATAACAACTACATCCTATGTATTAATCCTATACAGTACAAATGGTCTTGATACTAAACTGAGAAAAGAAAAAAAAATTGGTTTATTTCTGAACTCTAGTGTTTATATGGGTCACTGACACAGTGATAGACACAATGGCCTGACACAAACAACATTTTCCATAATAATCCTCCATTTCCGTACAGCTTTCATTTGTTGTTCACAAGAATCACATTTATTTGTGTTTTTCTTGCTCTCTCCCATTTCTCCTTTTCCACAGAGTTCTTTTGAACCAGAAGACTGATAAGCAAGAATGTAATAACTAAGGCAAATATAAAAAGGAATAAAACTTATCAGAACCCACTATAACCAAGAACTTCCTTTGCTGAAGGAAAAGCTTTGCGAAAATTTTTAAGTGAAATAATTGTTACAAGAACCAATACAAGATTTCAGATGAAGTATTAAATCCCTCAGCAAATCATGAGTCTAAAATTGAAATCACTTCACTACAAAATAGAAAGCCAATACCTTAAATACTTTTAAGTCCCAACCAACTAGGAAAGCACTTCCAATTCCTGCAAAGAAGTGTATATGCAACATGCTAATGCTTGGTCATTTGCATGTTCAGGCACTACCAGGACTTCTGTATTTTTAATTAAAAGGTTCTTCTTCCATATCGTTCTTCTAGCATATTACTCATATTCCTTTTGAATTAAAAAGTTACATTGCATTTCTTTATGTATCATATGTTCTCTGAAGATTAGTATGAAAAACACTAAGTATTTGCAGCTTTACTTGACAGGTACATGCTGATGCTGAAGAAAGGCTGTCAGACTGTATATGCACAATTCAGACATGCACTGCAAGACAAATTAAGTTCATGAACTGCTGTCCATAAGGGGAGCTGCTTGTGCACTGAACTACACCTTTCTGTTGTTTTCAATTTAAAGTTATGAAAAGAGCATGTACGGTTCTTAGCTTTCAACAGCACTATAAAGCCAAAAACCTCTTGGAACCACTGGAACGCTCTGGATGCAAACTGGAATTGTTTCATGCATCTTTAACAAGCTCACTGTGATGAGTCCTCAGTGTGCACACACTCCACCCTGACTCCTCTTCAATCTGACTTCTGTAACATACACCTCTTCCTTTTCCTTCTGAAATCTGTGGGTTTCTTAGCCTCCTTGACTCCTTCCTCCCTCATTAACTGTTTCTCTAATAATTTAGTGGTAACACTCCAACTCCCCACTCGCAAGGAAATCTGTCAGGAAGATTCTCCTTTGCTTGAAAACCTACCTTGCCCCTGGCGTGGCACATTTCATCCAAACTGCCTGATTTTCTTTTTGCCATTATCAAGCAATCAACTGAGTCAATTTTTGCCAAAATTGAGCATCAAACTTCCTTCCCAGGAGACCGTATGCTTTTTTTGTTATTCTGTGTAATATATTTCAGGTGTTAATTGAATGCAATATCATTAATAGCAAAATACATAACTGTCACTTAAAAAAAACTAACACAAAAAACCCCAACCAAACAAAAATAAAACCAAGCACCTTTTCAACACTTTCATCAGCAAACAGAAGTCTGCATCTAGTGCATTCAGACTATTTGCCTCAGGCAAGCAAGACCTCTGCATGGTATGCCATCATTATTTTGTGCTTTAAAAACCATCAGTGGGGCATGCATCCTTAAAATAGCATAGAATATAGTTACCTGGAGATTACCTTCTGCCTCAGTCTGAAAATGTGTTAGGATCACTTGTGCATGAAGCAAAAAAAAAAAAAAAAAAAAAAAAATCAGATTGGATGCAACTTTCTTTACATATGAAATAAACAAATACTTTTTTCTTCTCCTTCTGATATCATAGGATGCCAATAAAAAGTTCCAATTTACTTAGCGTTATGACTTTGAACATCTCCGTAAATAATGTTTCCACTAATTTACATCCCAAACTGCGTTTATATTAGTAACCTAGTAATACTGAGTTTGTAACAGCCAAAGCAATCTTACATCATTTGTAGTGAAAAAAAAAAAAAAAAGCATTTTCCAAGTTAACTGTCAGTAGTATTTGAACAGAGGAATTCACAATAACAGATAGTAAAAATGTAAAAAACAAATCACCAAAACATCACAACAAAACTGAAGTTCACCAGTTGTACAACACCATGGTTGAGTTCCAACCACACGCAATTTTAAGTTTTTCATGAGCTTTCAGTTAATATTTCAGCTCTTGCACCCTGCTAAGCAGAGGCTCCAGGCTAGGACACTGACATCTTTTGGCTCCCCAGGGGGAGTTCCACAACACATGGACTGGGAAGCAGAAGGTGGACACGTGTTGTGACCTCAAGGTATGTGGGGCATTATGCTCCTGCCATGTTCTGAGTCCACTCCTATGTGGTGCTGTGCACATCAGGTTGCCACCATTTGCCCAGGAAAAAGACTTGCCAACAGCCACACAGACAGAATGAAGAACCCAGCCTGGGCCTCTCATGTGGGCAGCCAGCACTTCAACCATGGAATGCTGGGAGAGCACACCAAGTTCAACAACTGAACTCATCTAACTGAACATCCCACTTTAGAAAAATACAAAAAATGAAAATATATGATACAATTTAAATTACAGGATAATTTTGCTCTCTCCCACTGGCTGCGGGCATTGAAATCTGGTATTCTGGAAGATTATTAGGAAACTAAAAAAACTTGTATATTAAAAAAAGTACAAAGATGGGGATTTTAAAAGAGACTCTTCTAGTGATATCTCTCCCATAAGATACTGTAAGAATGTTCTCACAAAAAAGTCTTTGCTAGAGGCAATTTCTCCTCCCTCTTGTTCTTCAACTAGCCTCCAAAAAAATTCTTTCATGTAATTAACACAATTAAAGGCACAACGATGAAAGCTAGCTTAAAAAAAAAAAAAAAAAAAAAAAAAAAAAAGAGGTTTAATGGCTGAACTCTTTACCCTACTTTATTTTGTGAATATATCTTTTACTGTAACTTAAGACACTACAAAATAAATTGCAGCTTGGCTACAATAGTCACACATGGGAAAACACAATTTAGGTTTGTTATTCCCCCTTTTTCATAAATCAGTCCCGGGCTCAGTTTAAACACATGCCAAATATGACCTAAATGTATCACATCTTCAACAAGTAATCATACACGAGAAGAGGAAAATAAGCATTGGTTCAATCCCTGCAGCCCACAAGCCAAGGATTAGGTTACCTTCTTGTAATTGTATCTAGTTATATACATACATGAGAAATAGTTTAAGCAAAGGAACACGTACTGAGATCAGGATATGAAACTAACACTGATAAACCTGGCTCTGTATTTTGTACATTTTCTACAAAATTTCATACATTCAGTTATCAGTGCCTTGTTTGGCTTTACATTAAATTTCTGTGGTCCTCAACAACTTCAGAAAGCAATGTATTTCAATGGGTCCTAATCTTTCTCTTCCACAGCAGTCAGGAAAATATGTTTCTGGTGATATCTTCTAACTGTCCAAGCTGATCCTCAAAATGCTGGACACAAACCAGAAATTAAGAGCAAAATAGCAGACTTGTTCAACAGAGCCTATTAGAGAATTATGCAGCAAATATTATCCCTCTCCACTGCTAACATCGTAAAAGCTCCTCAAGGAACAGCTTAACTCACCTGTAACTTAATTTAAAATTTAAAGATTTAAAGCCTAAAGTAATTAATTAAAATAATTTAGATCTCTTGTGAAAAAATAATTCATCATTCACAGGAGAAGAATTTCAAATTCTTCACATCAACAAATGATAATGTTTTTGAGGTAATTTAATGCAAAATTCAATTTTTAAATAGAATTACATCAGGTATGGAAACACAATAGTCTACCCACGCCATAACAAGCCTGCAGGCTTCTGCCTTTTGTGTCTCAGTAGCAAAAATAAACGAATAGTCAATGTTTTGTGAGTTCATAAAAATAATAAAAGGGGACTTTAAAGCTAAAAGAGAGCTAGTTCACTCTTTCTTTAACTCTGTCTAGAGCTAGATAGCTCTGAAATGTTTATTTAACACACAAATGAGGAAAGAGGTTTCCATTCTTGATATGGAAGAGTAAAAACCATCTCCGAATTACTCATAATAAGGATAAGACTAAACATTTATCAGGTCTGAGTATCTCTTTTCTCTAACAATACACATTTGAAATTATAACTTGCACATCACCCCCTGAAGTGGAAGGGTTTTTTTGGTTGGTTGGGTTTTTTTAAACCATATAATTACACCCTCCCAGATATCAGCAACACCTTCACAAGTTTCACATTTACAGTACACTCCATAACATGGCAACATTAATTCTATGTAGATTTAAACTATTAATTTGTCTTCAAATTTCTTCAACATACTTTCTTGTTTCCCTAATGCTTACATTTATAAGAAGTGCTTGTACCTGTTTGTCTCCAGATTGAACACACAGGGAACAAATCTCGAGAGCAAAGACACTATACAACAGAGACTTTTGCTTTTGAATGTCTTTGAAAAAAAGTAAGATTGAAAATTGTTTCATGAGGATTAATGACAGTAGTTGGTAAGCATTTCAGTTATTCATGAGCTTAAACAGATTTTCTTCACAATGTCAGGACAATGGTTCTTGTCAGTAACGCTCACTGTTACGGTTCCTTGTCTATCACTCCTGTTACCATAGCCAGTGAAAATCAGGACAAAGGCTTAAATGGCAGATTTCCTAAGGCAAACCAGCGTGAACATGCTTCCCAAACTGCTCACTAAGACTTGTTTACCCAGAGCTCCATCACATGAGAACATGAAAACAGCTTTCAATATTTAATACCTACATGCACACCCAGATAATCTGAAGCACTAGTACCACCCAAGGACAATATATTAATCCAGACTAGATATTTCTAGGAAGTAAATCACCTAACAATTATAACAGAAGAAGGAAAGGGAAGGGAACAATTATTGTCATGAAGACACCTCAACTCCTAGTTGCAATACAAGTTTACATCTTAGTAGCTACCTGAAAAAGTGTTTTTTGAAATTAACTATTAGAAAGATGGCATATATGAAACAACACTGGGGACTGAGGATAAGACCTGTGAAAATTAGAAACCAAAACCTTCCAGTGAAAACACATCCAAAGGAGCTAACTGCAGAACATCTGTGCAGGCAGAGCAAGACAGCCCATCCCATTTCTGCATCCATGCTTTGAATGTGACACAGAACTGTGCTGCCGACCACCTGCATTCAGAGTTATGGACAAACACTGTGATTGTGAGCTGCCTCCTTAAGAGAATAAGCCTGGCTCAACCCCAAGGAGCAGCTCCTCCAGGCTTGGATCACCATGCACATGCAAGGAAGTGGAGGGATGAGGGATACACATTCTCCCACTGTGAATCTCACTGTTGCTCTGGGAAGCCTTGGAACATTGTGCTGCAGGATGGCATAAACCAACAATACTATGTTTGTATTAATTAGAAAAAGAAAACCAACCTCTTGAAGCTTCATTCGTGATTTTCGGCTACTAAAATTTTATCATTCCCTGACAAGCCCTGGTAAAAGACTCGGAGAGATTCAGGGGAAGTCTTAAAGTCTTAGAAGTAGAAAAGAAATCAAGAAGGTGAATTTTCGCTTGGTGCTTTATTTGAAAATAAATTCAAACAAGGAAAAATTAACTTCAGCCCTCTCAAACTGTCACAGGAATGAGGATGACAAAAAAAAGCATAACCTCATGCATCTCCTCAAACAAACACGGTGTAGGACATAAACTCCAGCCCTGCTCCCCCACAAAAATCCACCGGCAGAAATGTGATCCCAAGTGATTCACAAACAAACAAATAAGGCCATGTTTCTGTTGCTATAACACAACACACAGTACTTTTTTTTTTCCTCTGATGTAATTTTTATAACATTATTTTGGAATCTGACTATTTTAAAACTTGGTTGCTACGACACGTTATAGTCATTATATGGATTCATTTCCTACTTTCCAACTGGCAAGACTACTTGTTTCAGTTTTATGAAGTTATATCATGGACAAAAGACATATAAAATATACTGTAAATTCTAATAGTAGAAACTCCTTTAATGCCTTCCATTCCTTGAACAAATGAGAATTGGAATTGCCCCCACAATCACTCTAAAGATCTCCATACTTCCAGCCTTCTCAAGTTTTCTGAGCCTTATTTCTGAAAATGGTCTTTTCACATTATTACTCCTACGGAGCAATGACATCTGATTTCTTTCAGAGCCTGTCAATGACTCCCATACTATCTAAACTTACAGATAATCAGAAAGTCACAAGTTCTTCCAGTGGACAATAAAACATGGAATACAAATCCTCCCTGGTATTTCTGGTTTTAACAGCCGGGATGAAGAATAGATGATAAATTGGCCCACTTAATGCTTCAGCTTCACTTCCATGAGGCAACACAGGTTTGGGGAAGACTTGCTTTTTCCTGTAGATTAATTTTTAATTACTGAAATACAGTCATACCAGACAGATCATATTCAGAAGCCAACTTCTAAAAGAAAACCAAATATGAA
The DNA here is from genome assembly GCF_965231275.1 of Zosterops lateralis. Classification (NCBI taxonomy): domain Eukaryota; kingdom Metazoa; phylum Chordata; class Aves; order Passeriformes; family Zosteropidae; genus Zosterops; species Zosterops lateralis. Next base: position 69,298,999 of record NC_139764.1, on the reverse strand, counting down.
CTTCATAACGTAGCATTAACATCACCAAAATCCTATTAAAATATGCATATAGCATACCTTCTTCTTCACAAACCACATTAAATGGAAAGCATTTGGGAATCAGAGACTGGAAGGTCACTGGGGTAAAAACTTTACCCTTTTATAACTAGCATAAACACAAGATGCACTGATATATCAAAGGAACCTTCAGTTTTTAGCTTATGAAAATATATGAATTTCCATAATAGAAAAACACAGTGGCTCTGCCATATTCAATCTCCAAGTTCAACATCAACACTAATTTAACAGGAAAACAATGGATCTTTTGGAAAAAAACCCACCCACTAACAAATGAATGCTAGCACAGTCATTTTTCAAGTGTGCAAAGGAGGCAATTTTTCCACTTGTGGATTTGCTTGTGTATTTGGCCTAACAATTTTAATTTAGCTCTTAACAAGTTGAACTTTCTGTTAAGTCTGATTAAAAGCAGTCTTACAAATCAGCTAATTATGGTGCTTCTACTACTGGCTAATCATTCATATGCCAACCAGCCACAAAGAGTGTTGGCATGGACCATTTACCCTCCAATTGCCTTAATCTGGCCTATGCACTTGCAGGATGAGTCTACACAAGCACAGCCTGCTACAAACCCAGTCCTACTTTATGACTGAAACACAGAATCTTTCTTCCTATTTTTTTAAGGTGCAATAGGTAAGCTATTTCCAGGAGCAATGACAACATATGGATGTATCGACCCTTTGATTATGATTATTTCATGCAGAGTGCTGTGCTGAACAGGCAGTTAATGAAAAAAACAGTGGTCATACAATTAACTTTGCACCATGAGTGTGAAGATCTAGAAAAGAAATAATGGGAACTGTTAGGGGGAATGATTTTTTTTCTTTAAAGAGCTCAGATTCTATGAAACTAATTAATTGTACATGTTTAGTGGCAGCTATCAAGTCAATCAATTCACGCTTATAGGATCATTTAACCAACAAATTATTAAAACTAATTTCCACTTGCCCTTGAAGAAATCTACTTTTAAAGGCAGTACTTTTTGAAACAAAATGGAGATAAAGACTAATGGGTTTGCCTGCTCATATTTTTCACTAGGAAAATAAACCTGAATCAGTAGTGTCAAGGTGTATGACTTCTTTCTATAGGAGGGAAAAAGTTGGGGAACAAAACAAACTAGATGTAACAAAGCATAAACTTTCATTTTATTAAGAAACAGAGGATTACCTTTACGACTTTCTTTGTTTTTCCCCAAAATGGAAGAGCTGCCATAGGATAGAACCAACTAGTGCTATTTTGAAGAAAGGAAATGAGAACAACCACCACTTGTAATTTATGTGGGAAAGAAATGAGATAGATGAATGCAAAAGCTGGAGCTTCTGATGTTTCTTTAGGAATAGCTGAGGATTGAAGAAAAGATGACTATGGCACACCTAAAGAACCACCAGCAGGCTGAAAAGGTCCTAGAGTTTCTCAGTAAAATGAAGTATTGAGGCAAATTTCTAAACCTTATCTATCATTATAAGTAAAATCTAGGTAGTTCACAGCATGTGTTTGATAAAAGCTCATATATATAATGAGTCTCAACAGTTTTCCTATATGATCAGTTTTTCTTTCCTTAAATGAAATTCTTTCATACAGCAACAGATAAAAAAAATCAAGCTAAAGTGATTGTCAATGTCAGACAACTGGCAGGGACAATTCAAGGACAGCAAAGCAGCTGCTATAGATTTTAAACTTATTTTTTTCTAATAGATCCGATTTTTAAATTCACAGTGTTCCTTTAGTCTGTCAGGTTTGTCTCTAGCAGGAGTTCCTTTAGGGCAAGCACTGCAGACAGTCTGCCTACCCTGAGGGAAACTAAGACCCTCAGATGTGGGGTAAAGGAAAGATATTAATAATTTAAGACAGTGGTCTGCCACACCTAAGACAAAGCAATATTGTTAGTATGGAAACATCTACCTCCTGAGCTTACATTTGTCCTCCCTGAACTTGTATTTTCTTCAATAGATTTACAAAGTGCTGCAGAGGATACAGTGTAACCCATGTTTTTTGGAGGAGCTCTGAACATGGTCATGGTTAATGATACCTCCTGCCACTGCCAGGACCTCCAGAGCAAGGAGAGAAGTCATCTTGGAGGCTGCACCAACAAAAGGCAGCACAGCAGGGAAGAACACTATTTGTAAGCTAGAAACACAGACCTCAGAGAGAGAAAAAGCCCTGGCTAAAGTACTTTTTCCATTATTCCTGTAAGGTAAAGAGGTTAACTTAGCACTGCCAAATAGAAGATTCACTGAGTGAAAACCACTTCCTGTAACCCAAATATTAATTTTGATTACTCTCTGAAATTGGTTCTCATTTTCATTTTATAGAAAGGCATATTTGGCAACTCTCTTCAGTGTTACAGAAGGAATTATTTTGAAACTATTTCCACTCATTCAGTACTCTTTTCCTGCACTGAGCAAACATTGACCTAACAGTCATTCACTAGTACATTAAACTTGGTATTCAATATTCACATGCATTATAAATCAATTGTACTTGAAAGCAGGAAAGAACAGATGTGAACTTTAAAAATTATCTTAATTTTATATTGGACATTATATATTCAGTTTCTTTGTCACATGCTTGAGAACCCAAGCTTAAGAACTCCCCGTCTTTCATTTAATCAGACCGAGTTGTACTGGAAATTCTGTCGAAACCTTCAGACTCCCTATGCAAAATACCAGAAATTATCAATATCACAACAGCATATTCGTTTTCAGTATAAACAATTCCATCAGAAAATCCCAAACATAATCACCACCTACTGAGTAGACTTTGTTTACGAAGACCACTCTACATGCTGAAATAATACATTCTTCATAAGCACAGAAACCTGGATTCAACATAGACATTTAAATGAGAGTCCCTGCAAAAAACCTAATTATTCAAGAGAATTTAATTTGCAGCCTAGCTTTTGCATCTTCATACTGCAAATTTCCTACTCAATCCTACTTTGCTGATTGTGGCAAAATATTCAGCAAAACTAAGTGTTGTAATGTACAATTAAACATCCTTTACATAATTTTTTCCACACAAATACTATGAATGATTGACAAGACAAGAACTCAGCACCACTACAGCTGAAAACCTGACAACGGCTACCTTGACTTCTTGAGCTAGGATTTACTAATAAAATATGTGTGTGTGTGGATAGATAGATAGACAGATAGACAGACAGACAGACACACATGACTGGCTAATATGTTTTACCTTCCAGAATGAGATTATCACTGCCAAACCCAACAAAGTGCAATGTTTTAAAGAACAACAAAAAAAGAAAGATCCCTTAAACATGAACTGTGAACTTGGAACCCAAGTGTACAAATATTGATGCAACTCTCATCTACTGACAGCTCTTTGAAAGAGCAGCAATAACTGACAGATATGAGCATTTAAGTATATGAGTGTAATATTTATTGTTGGTGGAGAAAACTAATAAAAAACATGCACCAGTGAAAGTAATGAAGGATGAGAACTGAAACACAACATTTGTAAGGGAGAACAAAAAGCACATATCTATCCCTCCCATTCTACCTGATTATGGCATAAAGGAAGAGTGGGACCTACAAAAATGGATTCTCTCTTCCTTTTAACTGTACAAGACAATGTTAAGTGGTGGCTGACTGACAAGCATACTGAAGGCCATGGGAACAAGGAATAATATGGAAGTAATCAGAAGGAAATTTCAGTCCATATATGAACCTGCAATGGTTTAATTTCTTTCATGTCTTTTTACCTTCCAAAGTTAACTTTACCACAGTAGCTCTTTGTGAATTCATTCAGCCAAAGTACACAATAAACTGGTTTTGGTATCTAAGAAAGGTTTACTTGATGGTGAGTATGGTAGCAGAAAACCCTAGGGAGTAGCAACATTTCTAAGTTATGTAACATGATGAAGATTTTTCAAGTCTATCACAACTGAAGGGGAGATACTCACAAAAACTAACTTAGCTAAGAGGTGCCAGCATTCCTTGATAGACAAGTATTTCTTGATAGAGTGAGTCAAACCAAAACTTAAATTGATACTTCAATCAGCTAGAGCTCTCCTGAAAAAAAACCCCGTTTCCATCAGCTATACACAATGCTTTGGGAAATAGTCTTCCTGGACAAAGCCAGACTTCCTATAACCACCAGTATATTTTGCAAATAGTATCAAATATATCAAGCAGGAAAAAAATATTTCTGATATTTCTGCATTTCTAAAATCACTATTAATACTTCCTGCAGAAGTGTCCTGAATGCCAGCTGTGGTGGTCAGTTCTCCCAGGAAGTCAAACAGATTTCTGCAGTGAACACAGGAAACAACACTGCTGCCATATCACAGCTAACTTCACAGGCATTCTGACCACAATTATAAAAAATCACATCTCTCTACTGCAAAAATATTTTTTACAAAGTGTTATAGCAGGCTGAAAATAGAATAAAATTTAGTGGAAGCCAATGTGTTTTAACTTCTAATCTGGCAATTGCAGGAGAAGGACTTTATGACCCCACAACCTAATTATAGATTAAGCAACTTGGTAAAACTTAAGTAGTAGAAGCTCAGCTTTGGCCAGACCTTCTGCTTATCACACATCAGTGTCCAGCTGCCTGCTGTTTTCAGAGAAAGGTACCTCATTAACCACTGTCAAGTAAATAGATGCTATCATTTTTTCTGGCTCAGAAAATAAAAATTAATTAACATTTGAAACAAGTTGCTAAAAAGCTACTCGTAGTCACTCACAGCACCTTCAATTATAAAAAAGGGGATGATTTTAAGGTTACCATTCTGTTAAGACAAAATATAAATTGGCAATAACAACTCTATCAAGAACAGGCTGGAGCAAATGCCCACATCTATCTGAAATCGGTCACCTGCATAGGAAGGCAGATGCACACAACACCTGGAGATACAAGATGTGACACCGAACTAAGCTATCTCAAGCTGATAAAGAAACAGAACTATCAGGAAGCAAATATTATCAGACATTTTAAACAAAAAGCATGTCATCTTAAAGTGCTCTGGATCACATTCTTGGGCCTTAAAATGTCTAGAGATCTACACCGAGGGGGCTGCAACAGAACAAAGCCTGGTCTAGCCAGTCTTTTTATTTCTGTAATAATCCAAGAAAACTGTAACCATGTCTACTTAAACATTTATCACCAACAAACAATTCTGACAGAACTAAAATATAATCATTCCTCCCGCAGGCTAATGAGAGAATGGCTGGAGCTAAATGGCATCCCATAATAATTTTACGTGGATGGAGTGTTCCATTTCATTTAGTGATATTATAAAAGTGATGCATTGGCCATAACATTTACTGTTTACAATCTGCAGCAAGCTATACCCTTCTCAAGGGAGATTAAGTAATCAAGTAAATGTTATTCACACTATGTATTTGAGAAAAATAGATCACTGTGCCAATTACAGACTCTTTCCTATACTAAGAAGGATTTATCCTAGCCTAGAAAGGAGATGGGAAAGAGAAAAGACAGGAGATTTGTTTGCTTCTCAAATGGAAAGGAGGTCATACAGTCATGCATTGAAAAAGTTTTGCTTTAGTCCAACAAAGCCTGAAGAGAAAAAACCCAAGAAATGCTAGTTTTGAGTAGCTGCTGAAGACACTTCATTATAGCAAATCTTAAAGCCCTGAAAAAACCATACAGTGACTCACAGGACTACAAACAGAAAGATCCAGAAATAGTCAGATTGCAATTTTGTTTCCAGAGTATCCATTAGAGGCAAATTTTTAAAGTAATAGCATTTCTTTAAAATATTCTTTCTTAATATTGCTTATACACCATTTTCCACTGAAAGATCACAGTGATCGATACAGGCTGCAATGAATGAAGTGCAACATCTCCAGAAAACAGATGCTACATTATTCATTTCACAGATAAGTAAATGCAAGTATGAAAAATTAAGTGACTTGCTCTAGTCAGAGAGCCAAAAGCACAGCTGTGAATCTAATCCAGATACCCCAGCTTCCAATGATCCATTAACCACTAGACATTAGCCTTTCCTAAACGAAATAGAACCTTTTCCTCACATTTCGCCCTCCTTCTAACAAGTCTGGCAAAGCTAGTACAGGGGCTGTTCACTTCACGTGAATGACTTTCAAGAAACCAAAATCTTAGAAATAAAACAGAACTTAATAAAATATAAACTCAGCTTTACTGCATGGATTACAGAACTCCCAAATCCGTCACTGTAGGGCTCAGTAACCCATCTCTGCCCTCCCTAGAGGAGGGTCAGCAACAGCTCTCAGATTTAAAGCTGCTGGCCAGGCACAAGCTTGGTAGGAGGTATCAGGGTCACACATCATCCCAGAAGAACACCTGCTGCAGTCCTGATTCACAGCAGGCACTTACACTCAGGAGCTGCCAGTGCTGCATCCAAACAAGAGGAAGAAATGGATGGGATCATCAGGGAAACGTGTACTGGCCCAACAGCTGTTTCTCCACATGTCCTGTCTCACATGCACAGATACCTTTCAGCTGCCTTCTTCAAGGCTCTCAGCACAGGCACTGCACTGCAACAGCCTAGTGAGCCAAAGCTTGGCAAAATGTTAAAAACACTCATCAACACTCTGGTTCCACTAAAGGCTTTCAGTGTGGTGGCAATTATGTCCTATCCTGTCACAGCTCAGAACTTATTACATGCAGACAAGCATTGGTAGAGAACCCTCTGCTTTAAGAAATCCCTCACGTTCTCAGGAAGACTTCAAAAGCGAGCAAAGCCTTTAGGCAGGAAGGGAGGGTAGACACAAAAATACTGATGACAAAATGCCACCAGCCAATGAAGGTTTAAGAAAATTGTTTAGAACTGACAGCGAGCAATCAATCTGATTGTCACCACTTATAACCTCAAAAACAAATTAGTAGAAACTTGAGAAACAGCACATGCAACTAATCAATTTTACAGCACATATTTTTCAGTTGTTTCCACAAATACAAAAAAGTCCTTAAATGTTGGAGTACTTCTGAGATATATATAGCATTTACTCAGACAGAGTTTCAAAGATTAGAGTCCCAGAACATATCAATCACTTAGGTATTTAAAAAAAAATCGCAAAATAAAATATTTCAGATACCCACGCTTTAAAACATTCGTCTGAACACACAACAGGAAACCTTGGTTACTTTTTAAGGATGAGTAATGAGACAGATTTAAGAGCATTCAAAAAAATCCCATTATTGCAAAATCACAACCTGTTTCCTAAATTGCTATGCTAAGACAGGGCATAGATCTCAGACCCAAAACTAAGATCATTCACATTTACATTGAAACATACAACACTTAAATTTCAGAAATAAATTATCAAGATTATTGAGAAAGAACATGGTCAAGTTTCACCTTATTGCAACATCACACCATAAAACAAGGTGAGCAAGGTACAATTTGCGCATTACTGTGGGTGTACTAAAACCTGTCAGCAGGATATTAACTCTTCTTAAGTCACAAAGGTCAAGGTCATCAGAAATCCCTCAGCAACAAAGCCCTTGGAAATACCAGGGAAACCAAGTAAGAGGATCCAAAGTAAGAGCACAGAGTTTCAGGGTTTTTTATGTGAGTAAATTCTTTTTCTTTCCAGCACAACACATCAATTTAGTAGTGCACTCTGAAACATATATTAATTTTAAAAATGATTGTATTTATTCCTGCTGAGCCTGGGCACAACTATATTTCCTACTGGTGTTCCACAAGCCATAGGTTTCTAGAATTAAGCCTGAAGCAGCCCACTTAAAATAATAAAAAACCCCAACAAATCCTCACATCACAGCTCCGCCACAAAATTTCTAACCATGTCCCAAAATACTGCATTTAAGTTTAATCCACAAACAAACCAGCAACTACCACACATTGAACAGGCACTCTGAAGTTCCACTTTCACACTGCAGGTCTCTGTGACACTTCTGTGACTGCAGTGCAAACTCAAGAGCTCACGAACATTGTGCTTTGCTCCTCCTATTCCCTCCATTCCATCGACTGACCTTACAAAGACAGAACATTTTCTTCTCATCCCTCCTCTTTATCATGATATCACAATCTTCAGCTTTAGGAAGTTCAACAAAATCCCCTCCACCACCATTTTCTAAAGTCAGGTGTTTTCCATTTTTATTAACAGTTTCATTTGTTTCTTCCAGAAAAGTCTACTTAAGGCCAAGGTCCAAATCCCCTTCCTGAAAATCATGTTTCTTTAAAAAAGCTGTTTGTCTCCTGTACTCATTTTGTTCACTCAAGACAACCAGATTTCAAGACGGAGAGCTAGAAAAACAAATCTTGTTTTTATATCATTACAACACTGTGGATTTGCCAAGGATCACTAAAGAGCTACAATTTCCATTTCTTAAAAGAAAAACTGAACATCCACTTTAACCAAATGCTCATTTTTGTCTTACACCTGTTAAAAAATACTGTGCATACTAAACTTGGATTCTATTAATTTTACTATAGCTGCAGTTATAGCAAACACAGATCTAGCAAACAAAACCCACAACCAAAACATTCAAATCCATAACCAAAAGTCTTCGGAAAACTGCATTTTTATTTTTTCCTTCATTTTGGTAAGCGTCTGAAGTTTTATTTTATAAAAACTCACTGCCAATCAGTTCTTGTTTTACAGTCAAAGAAAACCCTGCTCAGCAATCCCAATTTCTGCTTATTGGCAGGAATGCAAGACTTCCATTAGTTTGCCTTAAGAATGAAAAGCGGATAAACAGCTTAGCAACTCTAAAATTCTCAACAATACACAAAAACTGGCATCTCCCAGCTGGATATCCCAAAACACTTGGGAACAAAACACGCGGTTCCGAGCAGCGTCATTTCGAGTTTTTAAACTGAGTAGTCTCTCTTTTTTCCTTGTTTTCTTTGCAATATAGTTCTTAATTACAAAAGAATACATAACTATTAGCGAGGCAGCCGCACTTTCCAAGGGATTCATATTTTTTTCCCCGCACCGCACGGGGGAAGCGCCGCACGTGGCATCACAAGGAAGCAACTTGGGAATGACAGCGGATTAACCGCAGGGAAAACCTGTTGCGGCAAGGGAACGAGGATCCCGGAGCGGAGGCGAAACCTCCCGCCCTCGGGGCAGCCTTTCCCTCACGGCACGAAGCCCAGAACTCCCCAGGAGCCCCGCCAAGGCGGCCGAGGGCTGCGGGCGGCCCCCCCAGCGCTTACCGGGCGGTGTCGAGCAGCGGGTGCTTGGTGCCCACCAGCTTGCGGACCTGCATGGCGATGTTGCTGAGCTCGTCGCTCAGCAGGCACCGCAGGCTCATGAAGGACGTCGGGTAGCCCACGATCTTCTCGGCCTCCGACACCACCTGGCTCCAGGGCGGGCCGCCCGAGGACAGGCACCGGAGCCCGCCGGCGCCGCGCACCCCGCGCCGCACCAGGGCGCCCCACATGCCGCCTCCCCGGGGACGCTCCGCGCGCCCGCTACGAGCCCCGGCGGGGTCCCACACACCGAGTAGTGGCGGACGAGTCCCGCTGCCGGAGGAACGCCCCGGCCGTGCCCCGGCCGGCCCTGCCCGTGCCCCGCGTCCCCCTCGGTGGCGGTGGCCGGAGTGGTCTCATTGTGCCCTGGGGGCGGCCATCTTGGGCGTCGCAAAACGCGGCGCGCCGTAAAGCGAGGGCGACGAGGCGGGGGTGAGGACGCGGGCCCGAGTCCCGCCGGCACCGAACGCTGCCCGCCCTCCTCCGCCCTCGGGGCCGGCGGGGGTAAAGCGCCGCCGCTTCTTCCCCCACCCTGCCCTTGGTGCCTTCCAGAGCCGTGGCGGAGGGTCCTGCTGGGGGAGGAACGCTCCCCGCGCCTGGTCCGGGCTCCCGGCTGGCTGGGGGTGTCCCACAGAACGGGATGTGCTCTGCCAGGGTGAGGTCCCAGCTAAAGTGTTCGGCCTGTAGTCTTTAGCTACACAGTCATGATTTCCTTGCATTTTTTCGGCTGTTGGGATGGTCAGGCATGGGAATAGGTTGCCCAGGGAGGTGGTGGGATCACCAGCCGTGGAGGTGTTCAGGAGGCAGCTGGATCTGGCGCTGGGTGAGGGGGTTTGGGGGCGACAGTCCCGTCTGGTGCTCGGACTGACGGCTGATGGTCTGATCTTGACGGTCTTTTCCAACCCTGATGATCCTATAACGTCTATAATTGCAGCGTATGGTCGTTCTTTTTTGCCTCTTCCCGGGGTTGTCTGGGGCATGGCATGGACAGCCCTTTATTTACTGCATGCTCTGCCTTGCTCGGTAGCTGTGAGCCAGCTGAGAGGGCCAGGAACTACCTCCTTCTGAGCTGAGGAAGTACTTATAACCAAACAGTGAACATCAAAAGAGACTGCTAATTTTGAGTGCCCCAGTGAAGTCTTCAAGGTCCTGGAGTTCTACAGTGTGGTCTGCTGTATATCATGTAGTCTTTCCTTGAGTCTGAGCACATCCATCACCGATGCCTCTTTGCAGGCACCTGCCCCCAAAACTTCTGAATTCAGAGAATAGCCTTAACAGAGGAGAAAAACACTGGCCCATCTTCAGAAATTGGGTTTAAGTGACTTCCTCACACCCACAGATACTTCAGCAAGAATATGATCGGTTCTGTTTTTACAATCACTGACATCCATTCCTTCTATATTTTCAAGGCTTTGTTGCAACAAATCAGGCAAAGTTTTGAGGAGAAATCTGTGTTATTGACTACATTCATGTTGAAAATGAGGGTGTTAACATTTCTTATCTTTGGAAATACAAGATACAGGTGACTATTCTGTTTGCATTATTCCACATGATTAAAGAAAGTTACGTTGAAGGATAATATAAAAGAAGATGCAAATAGAAAACAATCCCATCACAAAGAAAGATGTCCAGGAAAGCACAATATAACTCTTACACTTGCAAGGGAGAAGCTGCTAAAAAGGAACACCCTTCCCTGTTTTTCAGTAACAAGACGAGATGTTTGTTGTTTTGGCACCTGAGACAACTCCAGCACTGTAAAAGGTACTGTCCTAAGGAAGGACTTTGACTGTGGAGTCAACAACACCTGGACATGCCTGTGGCATGTCATAAGTGGCTTCTCCAAATGGAGAGGGGGGAAAACTAGAATAGAGAAAACCTGTGAGAACTGCAAAGGTAACTTAAGAGTTAAGATTCTGGTGTCAAATCCTTGCTTTCTGTGCTGCCTGTCTCAGAGAATAAAGCTTTGCTTTGAAGGAGCAGTTTAGTTATCTGGTGTCACAGAACAAACTGTTGCTAAATAGGGAGTTTCAGCTCATAAACACAGTTTAGAAATGACAGAATGCAGTGGCATGTTTCTGTGCAGAAAGCCTAAGTTAATGAAAATTGCCGGAGGGATGCACTTAAGAGGAGCTACCAAGGCACCTCATCCTGTACCGGTGACAAGTTCCTTGATTCATTTCCTGAGCCATATCCATTCTTGCACTTAATGTGGTTAGTGTTCTGTGAAAAACTTAACATGATTATACAATTAAAGTCTGCTTAAAATAATAAGTATAAACTGGGGAGAATTAGGGTTCTATGGGCAGTAAACCTACCATCTCCTAATGCGTGAGACTTTAACTTTTTTTAATTACTGTTCTTCATGTTTTTCTGAAACACTGAATGCCTCTGTACTCTTTATGTAGAATTCTTCCAAGCCCAAATGGTTTTGAACTCGAACAAGACCCTTGATATCCATAACGCTGCACACTATCACTAGGGCTTCCTCAGGATTCACCAGCACTAGGCTGATGTTCTTTAAAAGCAGCAATCGCTAGAGGAATAAAGAAAATATTTTGTCAGTCATTTTCCAGCCTTTTAAAATTTTTTTTTCTTGACCATAGAGACTCTTTGAGAAGGTTGTACTGTAATACCTAAGGACTTTCTGTCTCTCAATCTCAGCCCAATGCCTTCACCCCTTTCCCTTCTCTTGGCAACCTAAGAGTCTTACTTCAGTAGTTCATTTTTTACTCCTGGTCCAAGTTCATAGTTTCTTTCTCCTAGTCTCCTTACTTCTTTACTTCAATCCCACACACCATCCCTACAGGCTACTGTTCTTTCAATCTTGTCACAGCCTTCTCATTTCACCCTCCAATAACCCTCTTGTCTGCATAGCCTGCATCCTAATCATAGGCTCTTCTTTTCATACACGTTTATGGGTGGGACCCTCCAATTCCTTGGCAAATCCTTTGCCAAATTTCAGGTTTAGAGCATGGAGAGTTTCTCAGTCATGCAACTCAATGATATTTTTTAACACAAGGAGAATGTATTTTTTTTGCTAACCTAATTTTTCAAACTGAGTGAACTATTTTAAAAATCAGCTCCAGGCTGGCACACCAATCACAGGAAAAAATCATTACAAATTAGCTGATATTTGACAGTTACAGGCATCAAAAGCCAGCGTCCTATAATAGGCAATGATGGACTAACTTACCCATAGGCATTGCTGTTTGTACTGCCTGGATCTGAAACAGAGCTTCTCAGTTTTCCTCTCAAAAAAAAACCCCAAACCATCAGAAGCAAAAGTATGATGTACTTACCACATCATAAGTTGTGGACAAAACCACATGCCTTTCTTTTTTCTTTCTTTGCCCATTTCCCCACAGGACTGGAGAGAAAAACCCACACTATTTCAAGAGCTTCAGTGGCTGTACAATAGACGTCTATTTCTTTAGAGTCTTAAGCAAAGAAGAAAACTGACACTCTTTTTTTTCTGTATCAATTGACTTTTAAAAGCCTCCCTAGGAGGAGAAAGAAGCCACTGGACGGGGCCAATATCAAAGTTGAAGAACAAAGAGGACAGGTCAAGAGACACTTCTGTTTACATCAGCATGCTCTGGACCAATGTACCAGAGAATACATCAAAGCCACTACTAATGCCAACTCTGGATCTCTTTTCTAGCACATGAAACGAGGAAATATTTTCCTGACTGCCATCTAAAGTAAAACAATTGCAAAGCACTCTCGTTTGATTGGGAGCATTTGAACTTTCAATTTTTCATAGTTACCCTGGCCTTGTCCAAAATAAATGGTGTCTTATAGGAGAATGATACTAGCAATGTTAATATATTGTAGTAACTATAACCTGTCTACATGACCAAATCTCCTAGACGTCCCTTAATTTTTTAATATGTTAAATCCCAGGTGCACTCTAAGACTGTTTACAAAAATAAAAGTAAAGAAAAATATGTCTGTTCCTTCCAAAGCACCCATGGAGTTGTTCTCACACACACCTATTCCTCCCCTTTTTCCTCCTTCCAAGAATTGATGTACTCCATGGCATCCTGGGAAAGTAGAGAGTTATGATCATTTCCATTTTGGAAGTCAGGAGGTTTAACGGAATGGTTGTGTGATTTGTCCAAGGCTTTGCAAAAGCCCTAAGGCAAACTGAGAAAAGAATCCACTTCTCTTGACCTCCTTGTCTGTGTCTTGTCTGCAAGGCTGCCTGTCTTCCTAGCAGCTGACAGAACTACTGACAGTGGTGAAGGCTGTATTGATCCTGTAGTTAGACACTAAAAAAACACCATCATTTAGCATCAGTTGGTTTCAGTAGGAGTCACGTCCCTTGGACAGAATTTGACACTTAGACGTATTAATTTTTAAGTCTAATTGTACCTACTGTGATACCAATATCAGACCTTGATATGTTGCTGGTTAATAAATGATAACAAATGCAAAAGATTTTTTTCAAAACAAATGAATATAGCTGTGATACACAAGGATCCTTTGACAGAAGGTGTATGTAACTCCACTCTGCACACCAGGGTGAGGGATACAATGTCTTGTCGGTTCTTGGCACGGATGGGAAGCCAAAGATCCTGCTGGGTCTCAGCAGCGCGGCACAGGCAGTGGGACAAGCCCCCCCATGTGCCACATGCCCTCAGAACGCAGCTGCCTCCTCACTGGCTCATCAGTCAGCGCTGCAAAAGAAAGCAAAATCAATTGAAATCCCTCCATTTCAGCAAGCTGCATATGAACAGGAGTAGACGAGTGTGCTGCTGATAACGCGCCCCTTTCGTAGAGTCACCATTTGTTCACCTCCCCACCCAATTTCCATTGTAAGAGCCTCTCAGGCCATCTCCTCTGACGGGCAGTGCTCTGCTCAGGGGAATTTGGACAGAGACTCAGAACAGCAATGTTTGGAGCTGCGTAATCTACAATAGAAGGAGGAGGAAGATAAGCACATTGTTAGTTTCTGCTCATATGCAATCAAAGCAGACAAAACATCCATCATCCTGTACAATATTAGTCTTTAAATATTCAGCTTTATCAGTTCCCCCATTCCTAATCCATCATTAACCACTCCATGAAGTCTCAGCTGATTAGCCCCACCTCTGCAGCACAGCAAACCATTAACTATTTATTATTTGTATTTAATTGAAGATCAGTAGCAGTAGAAAACTCCAACCAGACACATTTCAAAACCAGAACAAAGGAGATGGTCCCCTGCCTGAGGAATTCACGGTTTGGACAAGAGTGAAATGCAGCAAAGAGGAAGTGACAGCCATGCTGAACAAAGGCTTACCCATGTACCCTCTATTAAATTCCCCACGCCACAAATTGCTAGATTTTCTATGGATTTTTTTTTTTCAATTAATTCCATCTCAGTATCCCTTAAAATCAGAGAAGATTATGTGATTTGGGAGGGTCCTGGAGAAAAAAAAAAGAGATTTTTTAATGTTGGGTGAAAAATGGTTTGAAAAACTCTACCTAAATAATGAAATAGTTATCAGGTAGTGATAGAAACCAGGGGTTATAGTCACAGTATGGCCAGGAAACTGGCAGACGTACTCAAGATGCACATTTTATGTGGATTTGGATAAATAAATGGAAACATTTCTCAGTTAAAATGCTTACTTCTCAGGGATTAAATATATGTAATTTACGAAGTGTTACTTATATTTTGCTGCTTGCTCTTCACATGCATAATCAAAACATAGATACGATTCTAATTTTTTTTTTTCTGCTGGTGATCCTGGGTTTTGACACACCTTTCTTTCTCTTTTTACTACTTAGACTGGAAGCTAAGGCTGGCTGCACATTTCCTCTGAAGTAAACTCTGTAGAAACCACTGGTGTCTTTTTTACCTCCACCTGGGTTTCTGTACCTTTCTATTTATGAGTCCCCTTTGAAATGTGCCTGAAAGATCCAGTTCCCAAGAAAGCCACTACCCACTCCCTGAGCAGAGCTGCATAGCACGAGCACACATAGCACACACAGCACACACACGAGCACCAGAGACTCAGCACTGGCTGACTGTTTACTGATCAACTTTAAAGCCCAGAGCACTGGAGGAAACAGTTTTGTGAGGAACTCTTCTACCTCTCTGCCCACTCACTGTCTTGCTACCAGGTGGAGAGTAATGCCAGCCTGGGAACCAAGCTCAGTATATGAAAGTGAACATGGATGATACAGAAAATGTTTTTTCAATTTGAGTTGGAAAACTCAAGTTAAAACCATTTGAATCCATCCTTGTAATTCTGTGTCTGAACAAAATAAAGTATTTTAAGTAGCACTGACTAAATGGCTTTGAGGAAAGTAAAAAGGTATCCGTCTATAATATACTGTGCTACCTATACACTTTACCCCAGTCTAGGTAAACACTTCTGTTAAAAATAGGTATTTTCCAGTACTATTCCCTCTGTTTTTGAATTTATCCTGATGTCAATCTGTTTGTGACAAAGAGTGACGACTCTCAGGGTACAAGGGGTGATGCATTTATATTTACCTAGCACTTGACTCACTTGTATTTGTTCTCCTTTTAATCCCTGTAATTAAAATTCCCGCCTGCCTCTTCAGTACACACTCTAAAATAGTTCATATTTGGACATCACAGCAATCATAGGTACTGCTGCAGAAGGACAAGAGGAAGAACAATTGACTTAGGCCAGCATGGTTAGATAACCTATAGAAGGGAAAAAAGCTACTAATGCAAAATAGAATGTGAGAGCATTGAGTCAGATGGAAGGAACGTTTAAAGTAGTACAGCCTGTCTCCCATAAGAGCCAGAATGAAATTATTAAGGCAATAGAATGAGAAATGACACAAATATGGAGAAATAAGCTCTGTGGTATGTCCACCCAGCTCCCACCTGACTGCACTTTGGAGACTTCTTGAGCCAGATGCTCTGTCAAGTCTATCATGTTTAATAAATGAAAATGGAGCCATTTCTCAGATCTTCCAAATCTGGCTTTTCCAAGTTCTTCTTTGAAGCTGTTTGGACCTTTTTCCCTCTGAACATCCTGTGGACATTGTGTTCCACAGCTTTTTTATGTGTTATGTGGAAGAACCCCACTTCATTTCATTTATTTAAAGTTTCCTATCTGCATTCAGAAGCAATGAGGCAAGCCCAAACTAGCCTAAAATGATCTTGAACAACATGTCCATCCATTTCTGTTTTATTAATTCCCCTCATCTTCCTTCTTTCCTCTCTAATGCCCTCTTTCTTTTATCCCGATTTCTGGAGGGTGTTACAAGCCATAAAGAGATCAAATTTACAAATGCATGCCTATCACATACTGAAATTCAAATGACCGAAAGCACAGCAGTCCTTCAGAGGCAGTGTCTTCTGCAATGATGTCACTTTCTTGTAAGTTTAGTCTTAAACTTTGGCACCTCAGTTGCTTTCTGAGCTCTTGAGTGACAGTGACCTGATTTTCAGAGGTGCTTAGCACCCACCAGCTCTCCGGGGGAGCTGCAGGCACTCCACAAGCACAAGAGAACACTTTCATGCAAAGCATCTGCCTGACTCTGGGCACTCAAGTATTAAATTGTTACTCTGGATTCAGCTTCACAGTGTAGTGACACAGGAAATCGTCAGCCCTGGAGTGAAATTAAGAGCCTTAGGACTGGCAGTGCAACCCTTACTTATGGTGATTTAAGGTAAGTAGTACTCTTTAATTAAATATTACTAAATGTGAATCTTCCCCTTTTTTTTCAGAATCTGTGGCAACTGCTACAGAGGAGAATCATCCTACAGGTTTCACCTACTATAAATGTACAGATTTGCTATATCAGGAGTCCTGCTGGAACATCTGATTTTCAGCTTTGTATCTGTTTCCACAGTAAAACACCAAAATTTCAACTTACATTTTCACCTGCACAATCATCTAATAGATACACTTTCCATCTACCCTATAATTTTTTCTCTTTCGCTGTTCCTCTCTTGGAACTTTTTCAGACCTATTCTCTAGCCAAGAGTGGGTGGGTTTTTTCCCTTCAGTGTACTCCTCTTTGCATTTCTTTTTGCTTTCTCGCCACCTTTCCATGTGTCAGCCTTGTTCCACTTCTTCTCCCTGGTGGCATTCAGAACTCCTGCTACTTTTGTACACTCTCACCATTTTAAGCTGCTTTCCCACATGCTGCCTTTCACAGAACACCTTCCATCCACTGATTTCCAAAGCACAGATGCTTGTTCGCTTTCCGTGATGGCAACAACAGCTCTAAAAGAAACATATCGTTTCCCCTCCTGCAATTCATGCACAAATGCCTGGCATGTGCTGCCTGGAGAAAGCCTTTCAACTTTGAATTTCCTTGCTTTTGTGGAATCTGTGAAAAAGTCTGATAAATTACGGCTTTGGCAGTTATTTCAAATAACTTTATTTGCAGCCAGCTGAGGCAAAATCTGTCAATGATGCCATCCCCGTGTTCTTTCAAAGGTTGTTGGTGTTTCATGAGGGAGCTCAAAGTCAAGCTGGTTCAAAGGGAGGCTCACATTTCATTTTTTTCCAAGAAGCTTAGCTTACATGTTCTAATGGTGACAGGACTGTCTAACAAGACATAAGAGCTGAGTTCTAGTTGAGGCCATGAGTCTCTTCCAGTACATGTGTTTTGTCACTTTATCTCTCTCCTGATGATTTTTCATCTGTGAAATAGCTATAATACTAACCGGTAGTTGTAATATTAGTTAACAATAGACAAGAAGATCCCAACTAATCATGTGGGTGGCAAGTTGGCCTTGGACCTGGTTTAAGTGTTGGCAATTTGAGCAAAGCCAGAACCTCACTTTACAGCTCCTCTCGCCAGGGCTCAAGAGACACCAGCTGTGACACACAGTGTGCAGCAGGCAGCTTCTCATGTTGTCCTGAGGGTCAAGAGGAAGAAATTATACAGAGCCTTGGCTTTGCAAGCCCCTGCTGTCTGAGCCTGCAGGAATGGTGGTGCACCTGGGAATCTCTAGTAATATTCAGAATAAATGCCAGCATGGCAGGGTTTTCTGTGTGTGAGCAAGATTTCATGAAAATAAGCATGGTGTTCATGACCCTCTACTCCCAGAAGTTGTCCAAAGCTGAAGTCTCATGGCAAGTCTTTGCTGAGCCATCTGAGTGGGATGGAAGTTGTATGTGACTGTGTCCCATCTACACCACTCTGAAAATGAGTGGTGAGAACATGTCAATTCTGCTTTAACCAGTAGCACTGTGAAGAGAAATCAATAACCATACTTCACTTCAAGAATCTTGGAGGGAGAAGGATACAAGCACTGATCATGTTTTAAGGCAAAAGATCCTGCCTGTGTAGAGAAGGATTCTCAGAACTGCCTTTGAGCAAAATCTACTTATGGTAAGAGACATAGATTATTATCATTAATGTTACATGCATGATTTAATTAGGAAAAGCCACACAGTTCATGAAAACAAAACATTTCCAGCTAATAGTATTACTAATTACCTAAAAGATCATAAATCAAAACAAATTTAATAAGATGCAGGAGAAAAGGCTGACAAGAATCTCATGAATTTCAGCAAAGAAATGTGAAATCCTGCATGCAGATCAGAACAATGTTTGTAGTAACAAAGCTGTGGAAGCAGCTAAAAAGCAGCTTTGCAGAGGAGGCCCTGGGGACCTTGGTATTCAACAACCTGAACATGAGCCAGCAGTGCAGCCTTGCAGCAAAGATGGCTGGAGTGTGTCAGGAAGAGCACGGCTGGCAGGTTGATGGATGTGATCCTTCCCCTCTACTCAGCTCTGGTGAGACCCACCTGGACTGCTGGGTCAAGATCTGAGCTCCACAATATAAGAGAGACATGGACACACCGGAACAAGGACAGTGGAAGGCCATGGAGATGATAAACGGACTGAAGCATCTGATGTTTGAGAGGCTGAGAGATTTGGGATTGTTTAGCAAGGAGAAGGCCCAGGGAAGAGATGATCAATGTGTATAAATACCTGAATGAGGGGAGGCAAGTGGAAAAGACAGAACCAGGCTTTTTTTAGTAATAGGTCAAAAGGCACATGGGCACAAATTGAAGTGTAAATTCCATATAAACACAAGAGAAAGGTTTTTTTTTTTTACTATGAATATGGTCAAACACTGGAAGAGGCAGCCCAGAGATGCTATGGAGCCTTCACATTTATTCAAGACATGACTGGACACAGAACCAACTTGCTCTGCTTTGAGCAGGGATGTTGGACTGTACACTCTCCAGAGGTCTCCTCCAATCCCAGCTATTCTTTGATGTGCTAAATACGTGCCCGGTTCTAGTCCTGAATATATCTCTGTTATGCATGCTCAAGATACGTTTGGATTTTTTGACAGACTTTTCACCACATCAATGTGAAGGCATTGCCATTATATATTAGGATGTGTAAAATTAATGTAAATATAACTGAGAAGATCAAGAGATTGAATCACATGTCATGTAGGATTCTGGGGAGATGCTGGCAGGAAAACAAGCATTGCAGTAGAAGAGTAATTGTCAAATAATGACATGTCAAAGCCCAACTTTTGCCAACTCTAAATCATTTAGTATATATCAGTATAGATACCTTGACATGTTTCTTTGGGTCCAGGAAAGAAATTAATAACCCACTGGATCTTGTATATGCAATGCAGGGGGTAATTTGGACAAAATGATGTAATGTTTTTGAAAGCATGACAAGAAAATTAAGGATGAAGAAACTCCAGAATGACTTTATGAATGAAAAGAACCTGCAATTGCTTTCCATCCCTTGACAGATGTTACTTAAACTGACATACTATACCATGCAACAGGGGAAATACAGGATTATAAGAAAATGTATAAACCACTATCATTGTTGTAAAAATTTCTTTTATTCTACACAGAAAGACAAAAAGAGGAGGGATACTTTTTAGGAAGAACTTGATGTAGAGCACTGTATCAGTATTTTCAGGAATCAATAAAACTAATCTATTTTAAAAAAAGAGTAAAGTTAAAAAGAAGGGAGAACTTTCTGCTGTATCCTAATCCCACACAATCACTCCCCCTCTTCTCCTGCCATTGTAGTATCTGGCAGACTTGCCTATTTATTAAACTAAATACAAGAAGACTCTCTCCTGCCTTCTGTATGGAGAAGTAAAATAATCGGAAGCAGAGGAAACAGTCATTGTCAAGAAATGGTAGGTGAATAAATGTATATGCCTTGGCTATAAACATTCTCAGTTCACCTCAGAGGGAGGTTTACAGCTTAGGACTGTTCCAGAGAGCACAAGTGTCCACCTCTCACTGGTTTTGCTTCCAACTTTGACAGTTCCCTGCTTTTGATGTGTGTAGGAAATGGGCGCAGCACACACAGAGTTAGGAGGGTCCCTCAGTACTTCAGACCTTTTCCAAAGCAGCCTTTTGAGATCAGCATTTTGGGTGTCAGCCCCAACCAGAGTGGAAACCCTCAAGAAAGTAGGGCTTAGTATATGCTCTTACCAACCTGTGTGACAGAGCAAGTAGAGCACCATTTTGGACCAAATGAAACTTCAAAAGATTCGCAAAATCTCTTTTAAAAAGATTCATTTCATTCTGAGGTACAGACCTTAGCTGTAATGAAGCTGCAAACCCATTGTTTGTCACAGCCAAGTTCAAGTCTGGTATAATGTGTCTAAGTTTTTTGGTCGTCCATAGGTCCTTTATTTTTCTTTACCTGATTTTTGGCATTGTATTCAATATGAAAGCATCACAGAAGCATCACTGAGTAACCAAAGTGGATAGACAGAGTGTAGCAGTAGACACATGATAAAGATTTTTCCCCAAAGTCAATACTGTTGTCCAGGACATATTTTTACTAATTTGTTTTTTAATGCATTGCTACCTTTTAGAAAGGTTTAATATTGATTGATTTTTAATAGCATCGGTGTTGTCTCATGCTAAAGACTTATTCTTGCTTACTTTTGTTGTAAGGAACATGAGAAAAACAAGAAACAAAAAAGCTTTTTAACAGGAGACTTGGAGGTATTTAACAAAGAATCATAGAAACAAGTTAACTTTTCCTTCTGTTTATCAAATCATGTGAGCATTCAGGCCAAAAGAGCAAATGTTATTAATAATTTAGTAAGTTAAATAAAGTTTCTCCTTTTTTGTCAGAAGTTTCAAAAAGCATGAACAGTGTTAAGGCACTGTCTTGCCATTAATTAGTACAGATTTGACATTGATACCCTAAAGCAGCAGCAAAAAAAAAAAAAAAAAAAAAAAAAAAAAAAAAAAAAAAAGAGGAAGAAGTATTCACCAATATTAAAATATCTCCAAACATTTCCAGACCTTTGTATTTGGAAAACCGCCACTACTCCCATTTCAGCTGCCATACTGAGTCTGCTTTGGAAAAGCTACCTCTTGACATTTTGCAGAACAGCCTCTAATCGTCGAAGGAAACTCTGGATTGAGATTAGTATCCAGAGCAGAAAGGAATCTACAGACGCTACTGTGTGCGAGTAATGCTGTGGGCGTTCATCCAAGCTCAGGAACGAGTGGAATGTACCCCTTCTCCAAGGTATGGGTGAAAAAACATCACTGAAGTGGAAGTGGGGTTTGGGTGGAACTGAAGCAAGAGAGAAGCTCATATATATGTTTTCCATGTGTATGAAAATTGCTGTCTACTTATTAAAAAAATATTGGGAGCCAATATTTTAATTATTCACTGCATTTATTTGCTTCTGATGGCATAAATAATCTATCATCTTAGCGTGCCACACAGAAAGTCAGAGGAACATTTCCACTTCAAGTCAAATGAAAAAAAAAAATAAATCAACGTAATGGAACTTTTCTGTGAACTCACATAATGAATTTCTTTGTTTAATTAAACACTTCAGCAAACCAAATACCTGAATTTAAATTGCTGTTTATTATGGCTTCCCCTCGGATACAGGTGAAAGACTGCATAGACATATGTTTTCCACGGTGACTGGCATTACCAAGCAACCTGATGGAGAGCTGACAACACCTTGGCAAGCAGAGAAGAGCACGGTAAATTATCAGCAATATTAAGAGAACCCAGTTACGAGCCTCACCTTTACTTTGGCCTGCGACGTCTGGGGCTGTTACTTGGGAAAATAAAAGAGACAACGGCCTCCCTTTTTACCTTCAGCTTTCCCCGTGTGGGTGGACGTGTGGGTTTATACGTGCATAATCGCACGCAGGCCGGTGCCTAAACACGTTTCGGTGTCCGAGGCTCCATGATGCGTTTCCCACCGTGCTGGGAAGGAGCGGGACAGGAGGGGGAGCTCTCGCCGCAGCCGCCGGCCGGGGATGGGATGCCGCTCCTGGGGCCGGGGGCGGCGGGGCCGCGGCCCCTTCTCCCGCTTCACTCCTCCTTCCCCGCGGCCCCGGGGATGGCCCCGCTTGTCCCGGTTTTGCCTCTGAAAACCGGCACGTTGTTCCCAGAGTGTCCCCAGAGCGCCGTTCTCTTGTTGCTGTTGCCTTCTAAAACCTTTCGCTTTGAAGCCGTCGTGCTGCTTACATATTTAGCAGCTGGAAAAATCAGGCCTGCTTGTTTATCTCGTCCTCCCCAGCAGCAAGAAAACCGAAAAGAAATAGCTCGTTAATAATTTTAAAGAGACTTCTGTATTAATAAAGGCCAAAATTAAGAACTTGGAGGAAAGTGTTTCTTTTGTGTTACCTAAAAAAGCAGCTCTGGTATGTGGGTAGGTCCCCTTCTAAAATATTTAAACACTAATAAATAGGACTATGAACAACAGAATATAAATTAAACCTGGGGTGACTTATTTCAGGCAACTCATTTGTGCATGTGATTTTATGAAGGATACTTATTTTTCAGAAGTCCAAATTACTGTGCTTGCAAAAACCCAAGTGCAAATTCAGAGCTGGAGACAAATCTGTGATAGAACAAAAATATGGAGCTTGGTAAAACATAGAGCCTTGGGTGTAGAGCATGTGCTTGGGCAATGGAAGGAAAAGCTCAGGTTCTTGCCATGGCTTAGAGATGAAATCCTATAGTTTCTTCCCAATTTTAAAAGTGACCAAAAAACCAACCAGCTTCAAACCCTTGAACCATCATGACAGCAAGAGACTTTCTCTGCTGCATTGTAGTTAGAGCACACACTCTAATAGATTGTCTTTAAATCGCCTTGGAAATTGCACAAGGAGTTTTGTCTCATTAAACTCAGGAGTAAAATCTTCACAGATTCCCACAGGATCAGGGTTTCATCTTTGGCTGCAAACTGCTTACTGATACCACATACTCCGGTATCTCTGTCTCATAGAATAAATCTAAGCAGTTCTATTGATCCAATCAGTCACCTTTACTCACCTGTTTAAGATGTTTGCAGAATCCATATTGAGAACTACAGAACCAGGATTCTTTACTGAAAATACAGGGTTTTATACAAAAAATATGTGCTGTTGCCACAGTTCAGTAAATGTGTTTGATGTTAGGGTGCCTGTAATGTAAATAGCAGATTTATTTTCTCGTAACTTTTCGGAGATGTTCAGATCAATGCCATTGTATGGCTGACAAATGCGTGGCTTCCACAGATTCTGATATTCTGCCTCCCCTTATGAATTCACAAGTTACCAGTAAAACCTGAAAGTGTTCCTTTTTGGTAGTCACTACCTCCTCCTTAGTAACAAGTGGAATAATTAGATGGTTTCCAAAACTTATTTCGGTACCTCCGATGTGTGTCAGATAACGTCTGAGCACTCTAAATGCATGAACTTCTGTGTTGACAGTTGATGGTCCTCCATATGCTGTCACTAGAAGAACAACTTCCCAAGAATATGCAGTGTAATAATATGCAATATATAAAGGTAATAAGAGCTCTAGAAAAGTAGGAATCGTGACAGTTGCAGAAATAACCTGCTGTCAGATGGAGATATTATTATTGGGACACAGAGAGGTAGAACTTTTGTGTCTGTCCCAGTCCTACATTAAATATGGAGAAAAACAGGGTATGTTTTAAGACTGTGGCTTTCATCTGGTGGTTGACAAGGTACTGGGGGACTGGAGGTTCTTTTTAAAGAGCTTACCAGAAGTAGCTGAGAAAATGAGCCTACTGTCAGAAGAAATAAGTTCACATCTTCATTCAAAAGCATTCTGAAAAATACTGTGAAGAACCCCAGCTGAATGCCATTACTTTTGGTGATCAAGAAGTGAGAATCAGCATTCAGAACTGGTAGCAAGAGGGGTGGGAAGTGCTTCAATTTGCAGCCAAACCTTCAGATGCTAGTCAGGAAAACCGGAATGACAGACTCGATCCTGAAGAAAATTCATTCTGGTCTACTCACTGTAACCTGCTGTAGTCAATTCACATCACCTAAGCTTGCAAATACCTTCTCCAAAATATCTTCCAACATTAAAGGAAGTTCTGTTTACGCTGGGAGTTTGAGATTAATCTTTTTGTCAGATTGTCAACTCAAACTTGTTAAATTTATGCTGTGCTTAATGAAACAGTGCCAGTGCTTTATTACAATACACATAGTAAGTGTTGAGTAGTAGTCCTCTGATGTTTCACTGAACAAGAACCATTTGAGGCAATACTCTGTTTGGCAGAAGTTTTAAGGTTTTCCTTAAAACTCTTCCATCGACTCTACAGAGAAACTAGCCATATGTCTAACACAAGAACTAGTTTTGTCTTTTTCATTAGAGTGCCTTAATGTATCAGCAAGGTGGCGGCTGTTCAAAGCAGAATAGTCACCTGAGGTTGGCTGGCTCTTTCCAGCCAAAGGTTTCAAAGAGCCATGTGAGATTGTGTTTAAAAGCAACTTCCCCTTGTGCTGTCTTATTCTTATTGTGTGAAAGAATACACTGAGATTCTGGGAATATCTCCTGCACTTAATGAGAGCTCAACTGTACTGATTTGTTTGTAATAGAATACGCTAAGCAAAACAGGTTGCTGGTGGTGGTGGGTGGGGCACAGGAGGAGGGAAACCTCCCTTCTAAGCCCCGTCCTTTGAAGGTTACCTGTAGTCGCAAGTTAGTTTCCACAAGTTTGAGAAATCACTGTATTTTAAAATACTACAAGCAAGAAAAAAAAAAAACCACCTTGGTTTCTTCTCGTGTTTGCTGCTTGGAGGGTCAGGGAACGGACTGAACCCACAGCACAAGCCTCTGTTGTCAGCAGAGCTTTCTCCAGGGTCTCTG
The DNA here is from genome assembly GCF_965231275.1 of Zosterops lateralis. Classification (NCBI taxonomy): domain Eukaryota; kingdom Metazoa; phylum Chordata; class Aves; order Passeriformes; family Zosteropidae; genus Zosterops; species Zosterops lateralis. Next base: position 69,273,675 of record NC_139764.1, on the reverse strand, counting down.
CGAGGTCCTGCTCTGCGAAAAACAAGCGATCAGGGCTGGGTTTTTCTCAACATCTGCCTGATTCTTTCAGGCACCGCGAGGAGCGGCAGCACCTTCGCCTGGCAGTGACCTTACCACTGCGGATGTGCTCTAGGATTTTTCAGGGTCAGTCCGGTCGCTATCTCGTCTTTTGATACTCGATGGCTCTGACACCCGAGACCGTGCAAAATCCCCGTTTCTTCTTATTCTCGAAGTCACGGGGGAAATGTGCCCCGTGTCTGCAATGGCTCTGACAGGCAGGCAGGGAAGGCTCATTTTAGTAACGAAACCAGCAAAGTTGTGCTCAACTTTCCATGTGAAAAAGTGCCAGTGATTTAAAGCTTCGGAAACAGAGAATGTAAATTAGGCATTGTTGCACGTAAACCGAGCTTGTCTTAGACAGGCTAAACAGAGATTTTTATGGGGAGCCTGCTCATGCCCACACGGAACGCATTTTATCTTTTTACTGTGGGTTTAGGTGTTTTTACAAAAAACCGTATCATTTTAAGGTGCACCGCAGTCGTGATTTGAAACCCCGTCGTACGATTGCAATTTTGACTATGGGAGAAACGGGCACCCCCGTGCCGTAATGTGTGTACCGGGTAATCAGGGGCCGCCAGGGAAAGCGGGAAAGCAGAGCCGTGGAATAATCAATGTATCGCCCACAGTGTGTGCTGTAATCCGGCACCTCCTCGCCGAAGCGCGTCCCACCGAACCATTCATCCGCACCTCCCCGCCGCAGATAAAGGGAAAAACAGGAGCGATGAGGGAAGAGCCTCGGCTGAGAGCGGCGGGGACGGGACGGGACCGGACGGGACGGCAGCGATCGGACGGGTCGGGTCCGCCGGGCAGAGGGGCACAGGCCGGGCGGACCCCTCGGCTGCTCGTGGGGGCACCGGGCCCCCTCCCCATCCCCATCCTCATCCCCATCCCCATCCCCATGCCGGGCCGGGGGCGGGCGCGCACCGCCCCCTCCTCCCGCCGCGCTCCGCTCCGCCCGGCGCTCGGCGCCGCCCCCTCCCCGGCTCCCATGGCGGGCAGCGGCGGCCCATTCGGTGCCGGCAAGCCCCGCCCGCCGGCGGTCCGGGGCCGGCCTCCCCCTTCCCTCGGCCGCCCCCTCGGCGGCAGCCCGCCAGCAGCGCCACAGCAGGCGCGGGGCCGGCTCGCTCCGCGCTGCCTCCCGCCCGCCCGCCCCGCCGCTCCCATGCGGGCCGGCGGCGAGGCAGAAGATGGCTGACTGGCCGGGGCACCCGCGCCCCGCGCCGCCCGCGCCCCCCGCCCGCCCGCCGCCGCCGCCGCGCTCCCCCCGGGCCCTCCGCGGCGCCGCCCGCCACCGCTGAGAGCCGCCGCCGCCCCCCGCGCCCCTCCCGGCCCCCCCAGAGCACCAGCAGCCATTTCATCTCCACCACCACCACCACCAAGTAGGCGCAAAAAATGGCAGAAATGGAGAAAGAAGGGAGACCTCCCGAAAATAAAAGGAGCAGGAAGCCGGCTCACCCGGTGAAGCGGGAGATCAACGAGGAGATGAAGGTGGGTGCCTGTGATGGGGACGGCAGCGGGGTCCCCCCCGCACCCCCCGCCTCCGAGCCTGGAGATGAAATAAGAAAGGATCTCTTGTCATTTTTTTTTTTTTTGTAGGATGCACTGAATGTGTCTCAACTCCGCCTCCTGGGCTGCAAACAGAGACGAATTCACAGGCTGGAAATCCTGTTCATTGACCAGCTTTATTTATTTTTTTAAAAATAACTCTCTCGTTGGGCTTTTAAGCTCCTCGGGTGCCAACGAAGAGCCTATTTTATTTTTTTAAATTTTTTTTTTTCTGTAACCACCCCCTCAGGTAGCTGGGAAGCCCTTAAAGTTAGGAAAGAAAGGGATCTCTTTTAAACGCTGTATTTCTGTCCTTTTTTCAGTAGCCAGCTGCAACTGTGTAATTAAATTGTCAAAGTGAAACGCTGTGGTGTGAGCCGTGCATCAGTCTCGCACTTGAGCGCGGAGACCCCTTTTCTCTCCCTCCCCTCGCCTCCTCCTGTGCTGCACCGGCGGCTCCCGGCAGCGCACAGGGGTCCCTGGAAGGTGCCTTGTCCGAGGGCTGCTGTTGCTGGAGGTGTATTGACCGCGCGGAGGGCTGTCCTGCCCCATAGGAACCGCTGCCGCTCCAGCTGCGCTCTGGCGGCCGCTCCAGATGTTGGGATGGCACAAAACCGCTATTTTGGAACTTCTTTTATCGTTAGGTCGCTCTTGCGGGCTGGACCGGTCCTATTTTTTAAGCCTGTTTTCCATGTTTGTTTGATGTCTCTAATTCCCCAAAGTTGTTAACAATGTATTGCTAGACTTCGGCTGAACTTATTAAATCTGTTAAATTCGCAGATAAAGTGACTAAAACAGCCTAGTCTGGCTACGAGATAAAGCTGCTGAGATTTAATTTGAATATGTCATTTATTAAAAGGCTGATCGTAAGTGGAAGACAGCCTGGAAAATGTCACTCGTTCACATAGTATGTACACTATATAGGCGAGTGTATAAATATGCAGGATGCCTAGTGAAAATATCTTTGCTTTCTGATTGATCTCCCCATATAGATTTAAACGGGAATGTGCCGTCCCCTCCTCTCTCCCTTCTTTTGCACACCACTAATTTGGATTAGGTGCCCTTTCCTGCCCAAGGCAGGCATTCTTGTTCTTGCTGCCCGTGTAACGAGCCTGTACACGGTTCTGTGTGCACTTCAAGTGTAGATGTGGGTGAGAGTGGTATTAGGGGCACAAACAAAATAATGTGTTGGTGCATCCCTTTGGAAACAAACTGTAGTAGCTTCGAGTCCAAAGGAGCAGGATCTTTCTTTGTGAGATATGTGACACATCCTATTTTCGGAGAGGGCTCTGTGCAGCCAGCGGAGAGTCATTGCTCATTGTAATCCCACATAGTTTTGAGGACTGCAGAGGTCTGTAGTGCAGGGCATTGGCCCCTCAGAGCATCGCCTAATGCCATCTATATGGATTGCAGCTTTTAAGTTTCATAGGTTCTAGAATTACAAATTAGCTAATTTTAATCAAAACATGTGAAATGTTATCCTGGCTGGATATAAAGGCTGACTGTGCTGGATCCTCTGGGTTTGTTTTGTTTACTTTGGCTGCAGGCACACTCAGCGGTTTGGGAGATAGTTGTTCTTCTACAGTATAACAGATGTTTGTCTGAAAGGGTGAGGAAGAAACAAAAACAACATTGTGTGAAGGAGAAAAATTACACAATTTTAAACTAATGCTTTGGTATTAAGCACTGGCATTAACCTTCATGTAGAGGGTTTGTCTTTTTAAATCATGGCTAACTGCTTAACGTTAGGAACCTCAAAATTTGAGCTGACTTAAAAACTCAGTGTGTGTAGAAAGGACATTTTGAACCCATGTAATTTCTGGTTGAGGGTGAGACCGCTGATGGCAGAACCTTCCACAGCCCACCTTTCAGCATAAACTATGCTATATATGCTATGCATTTTTAGGGAGACAGTTGACTGCTGTCATCTAAGAAGGGAAAAAGAGGGGGGAAGAAAAAGAAGTAGTTTGAATTTTTGACTGGGTGAGAAAGTTAAAATCCTGTGGCAATCATTTACCCTTTTTCTTTACTGATGAATTAAGACGTCTAGTTGTTCGTAATAAACTCGGCGAATACAATAATGTAACAAATTGGTTACAGTGTGCAAAATGTTTGCAGTGAAATGACAGAGAGAGCACAATGTGCCCTTGTGTAAGTTTGTATCTGTAATGTTCAAACAGGCTGACTGTTTCCCTTCATCTGAACTGCTTTCATCTGGACCAGTGTAAAATAAGCTCTGGTAAGTAATCACAGCAGAGCAGAAAGAAAGGAATGTATACAGCAATAGACAGCCTAAGCTGTAAAAACTGTAACCTGAGTATCAGCAGCAGATCAGATATCAAGGCTTTAAGGTAGGGGAAATGAAAGAGATGAAGGGGAGGAAAAGAGGAGAGACGGAATGGAAAAGTCAGCTTGGAAAGTAAAGTAGAAGTAGGAGGGCCCCCTCGGGGAAATTTGGCTCAGGGGTTAGGGAATTTTATCATGGTGTACAGTGACCTACTCAGGTTTCAGCCCACGTTGGATCGAATTGCCTCCCTTTGCTAGCAGAAAGAAAAAGGACTGGAGTATATGTGATTTCTTTTTCTCCCCCCTTCAGATAATAAAAAGGCCTTTGGTACAAGTGTCTATTTTAAGTACAGTAAATTCAAGGCACTATGAATGAGCAATAATATTACCTCATCACAGAGACTTCCTTTGAGATTTGCTGTTTGATACAGTCAGATATTTACTCGAGAAGGATCACAACACCTCACTGCTTGCTTTAGTGTTTTCCAACAGTAGTGTCACAGCTTGGTTTTAACATGACTGGATGGATATTCAGGTTGCTCACTCTTTCCTTATGCCAGATATTGAGTTACGTTTCTGTTATCGCCAGCCTAATGTACATGATGGTTATAACAAATTTTAATTTGATACAATGTTGTGTGCAAAAAGTACATGACTCTGCACAGTTTTCTGATATTACGTTTCAATGAAAAATATATTCATGAGGAGCTGTTTTGTTACACTGTGACTTTTACAGCCACTCTTTTGTATTTTCTTGTTGTTTTTTTCTTTTTCTTCCTTCCTCCTTCAGATGAGACTTTCTAGTTTTTCTTCCAGAGGTAGCATTCACCTTGTGCCTTGGAAGAGAAGCAGATAGTTATTCTAAAATTGAGTTTGGTGCCATTTTTCACTTGCTAGTGCATAACAGAACACCTCATAGATCCAAACCTATTGTTATCAGGGAAGCCACTACTATTCTAAGATCAAAATATTCGTAAAAATTTAGTCAATGAAAACACTTGTCTAGGCACAGTGGTGGATCCCCCATCCATCTCTCCTCAGCTTATTTCCATTTGCCATCCTGCTGCCAGGAAGCAGTGCTGCTCAGGAGGAATAGCTAGGTACTCTGCAATGCTGTGAAGGGAGGTTGCGTCCAGTGCTGAATTGCACTGGAAGTTCTCCTGCACAGATGAGGCAATGTATCCATGTGTCTCTAGTAGTTGAAAGGTAAGCAATTAATTTGTGTTGTAATTTCACAGGGCTGGTCCATGTGCCCAAGGAATTTGGTGTCCATAAATATTCTCAATAACTAATTTGTATTTAAAATTGGGCATTGTTCCTGCTGCCTAAAGCTTAGGGCAGACCCATCTGTTATCATTTAATAGTAAACTCATCAGAATATCTTTCAGTTTAGTGTTTAAATAGTCCCTGTTTGGCATTTGAAAGTACTACTGTCAGAAGGAGGAAAGTGGTGAAGCAGACGTAGCAGCGCAGTGCCTGGAGTGAGCCAGTTTGCTCAGAGCACTCGGAAGATTCCAAGGAAACTCCTCCCTTCTCTCCTGAAAAGCAAAAAAAATCTTCTGGAAAGTGGAAAAGCAGACAGACTTTATCAATTGCATTACTTCAGGAGACCAGGGTTTTCTGTGGAGTATGCATGGAAGTTTTGTGGGATGGCTGCAAAGGGGTTGTCCATCTGCACAGGGAGCCCCACCTGGCAGGGCACTGCAGAAATAGTGCTTCCCCAACCAAAGTGGGTTATACAGAATCAGACATACATGGGAGGATAAAGGAAAGTAACGCATCATGGAATTTTGCTTTCTGGTAGCATAAAGGTCTAATCATGGCATTCAGTATGGCGACAACATAAACAAGCAAAGAATGTGAGCGCTGGAAAGAAAGATCCAAGTTTGTGTAGTGCCTCTAGAAACATTTTTATTTCCTTGCTGCAGTGAAAGTGAAAAGTGAATTTGTGAGGCTCTGCACTGAGTGGGTTATGCAGGCAAGGAAGTGGAATGGAGCCACTATGCTTCCTCCCAGATCTGAAATAAACATTCAGCAGTAAAACCTAGAAGAAAATGAGTCTGACAGACTCATTCTCCCCTGTGTTTCCTGCCTCCGTGTTTGCCAGGCCTCATTTGGTGAAGCCAGGCCTTGCCCCCCGTGAATGAGGTTCATCGAGAAGGAAAGTAAAGAGATCTAAGATGGAAAGAGACGCATGGCATAGCTTGAGAATGTATTAATTAGCAAAGATTTGGGGAAATGATGCATTGTAATGTAAAAAATCAAACTGTAGGTGTACTGTTACAATGAAATGAATCCTAAAGTGAGAATAAATGTGATTATATTTTTACTGCCTAGCATATAAGTCAGACTCAGAAAGGAGGGAAACCGCAGTCTAGCGAGTCAATGCACTCTTCTTCATCTTTCTGGGAATAGGGAGCAAATTCAAATAGAAATACCAATGAGCATAACAGTTAGTTATCCTGGCTCTTCCAGGAGGGAAGATGTTTCTGCGTAGAACAAGATTAGAGAAATCATACAGTTAAAACATGCCAATTACACATTGCCCCACAGTGGTGATAAGTGGTTTGGGACTTAGCAATGGGCAAAAGCTGAATTACCATCTATTGGGAAGGAAGGGCTTTGGCTGTGGTGTGTGACTGGGGCCACCGGAGCGTTTTCGTGCCGGTTTCTTTGGTAGGCAAGAGCTGGTTGTGCCACAGCTGTAGTGACTGCTTGGGCAGTCAGCAGCTGTAATGGTGCTCTGTCAGCTGGAGAAGGGCAGGAGGTTTGGCTCCTGTGGGATGTTAACCATCTGAGTGCACTGGCAGCTGCAGAGGGGACTGGTGTTTCCACTGTGGTCGTGAGAGCTTGTCTGCTTGGTGCATGGTGTGGCAGAATGAGCAGGGAGGGACGTGGGACAGGATTTCTGTGGTTTTCTTCTCAGCTGTGATACTGACCCACACTGTGGGTGGCACCAGGGCTCAGTCTCTTGTTTTCGCACAGGGGACTGAGCATTGCCTCCACACCTGGCTGAAGTTAGGTTCCATGGTGTACATTTGCAATGAAATCTGTGGGTCACTGCAGGGGGGCTCCCTTTGGGCTGAGTGGATGTAAGGGTCCCAGCTTAGCACTGTGATTGCTGGCCTGAGATTTTATTGATTATGAGCAAAGTTTTCTCTCTATGCTTGTCTTTCACATCATCCCAGCCCTTTGGCACAGCTGTGGGGTTGGGTGGCAGCCTCATCCTGCAGACACTCCACATCCTTTTGGGGAATGAGTCTGAAAGAAGGCATGGACTACCTTAATGCCTCTGCTGTCCTGTTCCTGCCAAAGCTTTGAATTGCAGCTCCTTGCATATCCTCCATCTGGTCATCCGCACCTACCTTCACATCTTCTCCCTGGTCTTTGGCAGGTCTATTATCTTGCAATTCCTCTGACTCCTGTCGTCGCTGCTGCTTCTGCTTTCGTGCTCCAATGTTGAGTCCACATTGCTGCTTTTCTCACGCCTCAGTGTTATAGTTGTCACCCTTCCTTTCACTAAGCCTTTGAAACTTCTATGTCTTTCAGTGACGTTCAACTCTGCATGTACAGGTTGTGTATTAGTATGCTTTCTTCCTTTCCTTAGGTTCACCAAGAATTGGTCTTTGTCACTCCTATTTTTTTCTTTTTCTTCTTTCCCCTCTCCCCTGCATTCACACAGAGAAAAGTTATCTCATCATTTGTGTTTTGACTATTGCCACCACACTGGTCTTTACAAATCCAATCTTGTTACCATGTCTTGAATCCATGTGTATTGTGTCTATCATTGAAATGGAAGAAGGGAAAATACATGAAAACAATGAATTAATACTGGTCAGCTTCAGGACAGTGGCTTCAATGTGATCTCAGCTGTCAGGGCATTAGACATCTCTGCAAATGGGTGTTGCAGTCAGGAGTCTGAGGGAAGGTGATGTTGTTCTTTGGATACCCATCTCTGCTAGAGAGTCAGTGTGGAAAAAAATATTTCTTAGGTTTGACAGCTTGCTGAAGATGGGGCCGTGCTTTCCTTTTGCTGTGCATAAAGTGTGGTGTAATGGAGCTCTGGCTGTTAGTCACTGTGAGAATGGTATTAAGGGTGACTTGCAGCATTGTAGTAGGTCAGATAAATTATGGAGGAAAAAGGCTTGGGCTTTTGTTTTGTTTTTAATCCAAGTTGCTCTTTTTGGGAAATTAGTGTTAAAAAGGTGCTTACTTTTGTTATTGCTGGGATGCAACCTCATTGTGCTCTCATTGAAGTTAGTAGAAAAGACTCCATTGATTTACTGTTTTATGAAAGTCAGATCTCTATGATGAGTGATTTTGAAATCCAGTGTATTTTTTGTCAGTATGAATGTTCATTTTGGTGCATCATTTATTGTGGGTAGTTTAAATGAGACGTGAAAGCTACTTAAATTTGGTGTCATTACAAACACAACCATCATTTTGACTACATTTCGAAGGGACAGATACATGAATTTTCAGGAAAAAACAAACATATGTGCAACCTTGCTTATGTATTCCTTGACAAGCAATTAGAAATTATTCACTGTCTGAGTTGATCAGCAGTGCAAATAAAACACAAAGCATCCACAGGAGACAAATTTAGAGCTACTCAATTAATTTGGTTGCATGGGGTTTAAATTGGTAAGACTTTGTCAGTTGATCTCTACCTTGCTAGATTAGTCTCTAGGGCTGTATCTCCATAGTTGAAATTTAGCAAAGCAAGGGAAGCTGGAAGACCTTGCCTTCGGGCCTTCAGGGGCCCTTTCAGGTCATTTTGGGTGAGGTGCAATGGCGAGATTTGACTCCCTACATCCAGGTCATTTGGTTATTGGCTTCACATGGGCTACAAACAGGGTTAGTGCATTGGGACTCTTCAAGGCTAAGAGAAAAGTTTTCTAAAAAGCTAAAAAAATCTCTCAAACAAAAAAAAAAAAAAAAAGAGGAACAACCTTTAGATTTTTTTTTTTTCATTTTGCTAGTAATTAAAACACAACACTGCATCATTCAGATGATTTAGGTAGTTGTTAGCCACATTTACACTGCATAGTACTCATTGAAAACTGTTGTAGTGGCATCATTCAGATATCATACTTATAATGCTGAGTCTAGAAGCAGAGATGGGATGATGGAATATTTTCTAGCAATTTGAGGCTGCACAGGACAGCCACAGAATTGTGACTTCTATCAATGGTAAGGTGAAAATGCAAAAGGGAAAACCCAAAAGGAAATTGGTGCTTTGGGGGTCTGCTCTGGTGTTTTGTTTTGGGCTTTCTTTTCCTGGAATGTGTTTGTAGCATAATTGCACAGATGATACTCTTGGAAGAGTACAAATTGCTTGTGTTTATTGCTTATAGCTGCTTTACAGTGCTCCTTGAGTGACAGGAACACCTATGTAATCTGGTGTGATGAATGAGCCAGGAGCAGTGCACCTCTCTGAGGTTCTGGGGCACAGTGCCTGCTCTAGCTTTGAATTCAAAAGCAATTATCATCTGATTAATTTTATTTATTTGTTTAAATGACTGGAGAATTGCTGTGTTCTATCATTAGACTTTCTCCCGCTCAAAAATTAAGCTAGAGCAGTTACTAGACAAAATCTGGCAACCTGCAAATTTGACATTTACCATTTGTCTGAATTGGTGTTGTATTTTCCTTATTCCTTTGCCAAAGTCCTGGGAGACAGTGCCTATCAGAATCATTATTTTAGAAGTCAAGATGTTGGAGGAATATGAAATTTGGAATTTGTTTTAGAAGAGTGTTAATAAAAAAAAATAAAAATGCAGAAACCAAATAGAAAGGCTCTGTGTGTGGCTTTTTTGTTTCAACTTATAGCTGTCATACTACTTTAAACTGATCTTTGCCATTGCAATAATTCATTAGCTGGTTTCCTTTGGTAGTTTCCTAAATCCATAAGCTGTAGAGCTCTGTTGCACTATTTGGTTTCAGAAAGCTTTGTTGCCTGGCTGCAGGTTTCTTAACTTACTCCACTCAATCTCCTGGCCCAGTAATGAGCATTTTCTACAGAAATATTTTTGCCTCATGACCTAGAGGACATATTTTTAATAGAAATTGAGGATTATGACAGTCATGTTCCATACTTTACATTTCCATACAAACATAAAATGTAACCACTCAGCCGCTGGGAAATTGGCTTGAAAATAAATACTGATTTGAAAATTGAGAAAGGTTTTCTTAAAGAAATATAAGAAATGTTTGTGTGAAAAATGATAGTAGAATGCTTTCACTGTGAAGAATCCTTAAGTGTTTCGACTATGGAAGGGCTTATAACTGAGAAAAAACGTCTGCTTTGATTTTATTTGATTTGGTTCATGGGCACCTCGAGGAGCTGTAATTGTGTCAGTGACCTGCTCCAGCTGAAAAGACTGTAACGCAGTAAGATTGATTAACTGCTGGTTGAAAAAAAAAGAAAATCCTGGTTTTCTGTTATTCTCTTGCTGCAGTCTTAAATATTTTATGGCAACACAGAGAAGTTTGTGTGAGGAATGTATGTTAAAATATTTCTGACATTGAATGTCAGAGCAAAAGTCATAAATAACTCTCTTTTTCATTTTCTTTAAATTACAGACATATGAATCTCTGTCATAATTACATGTGCCAGTCGAAGATTTAAATGCATTTCACTTTATGCACTTGAGTTATGAAATGAACATTTGTCTTTGAGGAGGTGGGCCAAACCTGACACTTCCTCATGTAGCACAGATACGGTTCGATTTATGCAGTCCTCCCTTCCTTCCAAATGGATATTGATTACATAAATAAGTAGGTAATTTTTCTCTTTCAGAACTTTGCTGAAAACACTATGAATGAGCTCCTTGGCTGGTATGGTTATGATAAGGTAGAGCTGAAAGATGGAGAAGATATTGAATTCAGGAACTATTCAGCAGATGGGGAAAGCCGCCAGCACATTTCTGTTCTCAAAGGTAACGAGACTTCATGTTTCTATGTTCATGTAAAGAAGGATTAATAGCTCAACCTGTCTGGTTGGTGTTGATTGTGAAGCATGTTCTGCTGCTCGTGTCTTGGTTGCTTTACATAAAAGTATCTGAGAGTACCCTGTGGCACAGGGAAGCCGATAGGCTATGAGGAAAGTCACTTAACAAATTTGCTGTTAGTGTATTGATATATTGATATATATCTTCACAAATAAAGCCTTTTGTGTGTCAGTTGAAAGCTGTGTGCCTGTGGTATCAATAAACAGCTCATAAGTGGAGAAAGGAGGTAGTACTTTTTTAGCAGGGTGGCCTTAAAGGAGCCTTTTGCTTCCCATACTAAGGCTGGTTGGCCTACAACTTTCTAAAATATTGAAAGATTTTAAACTGGAATATTCACACATGTAGGAACAAGAGTGAATGCTCACAAAAGGCTTCTCATCCATGTTTGTACTATACTGTCTTCAGCACAGAGGTTAAAATTTTCCATGGATGGAATTTGCTTGAGACAATTCTGAATCTTTGTGATTCAAAGATTCAGGGAGCCTGTTGGTTTCTTCAGTCATTCAGTTTTTGCCTTCTGACTCCTCAGTCTCAAGGAATGGATAGGGGCTTGTAATCAGAGTGAGAAGAGTAGAAAATTGCTGCGTCTTGACTTATCCAACAGGAGTTCCTCAAAGATGAGGTTTAGAGAAGAAATTCCAGCAGCTTTTATGCACTTGGAGTGCTACTTTTCACTGTGTCATGGACAGCAGTGTTTGGGTTTTCTTTCTGGTAGCCAGCAGCAGCACTATATTCAGTGAGTGTTGCAATGAGTACTGACACCAGAGAGACCAGTGCTGAGGGACAGATGGCTGCTAGAAAAAGGGGAAAAAAATTAGAGGTAGGGTGAAACAGCCTAATTGAGTTAAAATTGAATGTTTGCAGCTTGTTAGTTCTATAACAACATTGGCGATCAATATTTATTTTTCATTGAAAACATAATGTCATTAAGCTACCTTTGAAGAAACTTGTGCCTGTGTAGTAATGCACTTAATTTATTTCTGTTTTAATAAATTTGTCTTTTACTGAATGATTAGTGGCTCCAATCTATGCTTGATGAAATTTGTGGCATACTTTTTTATAGACCCATGATACAAATCATATGTTTTATGTACCATAGATGTTGAATGCTGGTGATAGGTAGAAATTTTTGGTGTACACAGTTTTTGGGAGGGGAAAAAGTACGTGTATTATTCTGAGAGATGGGAGAAGAGGGAATCCCATGGCTGAGATATATTAGAGAAATTCCTACAAATGAGAATCCTGTGGTGATTTGGGATTAAAGAATTAGAATAGTAACTGTCATCATTTTATGCACACTTTGCTGTGATTTCAATATTTTGTTCTTTTTTAAAAATTCCTTTCATTATTAATACTCATATTATTTATAGAGAATAGGAATTATTTTATTCTTCAGTTCATGCTCCTTGTACTGGTGAAGTCACGGCACACTGAGCGTGATCACCATGCAAACAGTAGAAATGAAGTACAAGAGCAGGATGCCATTGACTAAATCAGGCATACTAAGGCTATGCATGACAAAATAATCCCACCTTTCACCTACTGCAAAAAGAAAGTGTGAGTTTGATTTTGAAAAAAATGGAACGCTTCTGTAGATTACTGGAAGGTATCAATTTCTTTAAAAGAGAAAATACCTGGGTGTTTTGTGCACTATTCTTATATTAGGGTAAGTTAATTAATGAAGGTGAAAGTATGTAGGACTATTTAAGAAATTTATGTGTCATACTGTACAATGTGTTCTTTGTGTTTTACAGAAAATTCTTTGCCAAAACCAAAATTACCTGAGGACAGTGTTATTTCACCGTACAATATAAACCCAGGCTACCCAGGGCTTGCCACAGGAAATGGACTATCAGACTCACCAGCAGGGTCGAAGGATCATGGGAATGTACCTATTATTGTCCCATTAATTCCACCACCTTTCATAAAGCCACCAGCAGGTAAATCCCAACAAACATGTAAAAATGGTTACTGTTATTGACAACATCCTGAGGTCACTGGATCACGGTGTCTTAGCAAGAGGACTGATTTCAAAATGATTGAAACCCAGTCACAGGGAACTTTAAAAATGAGTGGGAGAGTAGCTTTAATCACTTTAATGTTCTTGAAAAACTCCTCCAAATGCAATGACAACAAGCTTGCATTGTTTGTGACACTTCTCATGCTGGATTATCCTCTCAGCACTTCAACAGCATTTGCTGGACAAAAAAGTAAAGATTTTGTTATGGTGAATAAAGCCTTTGACTAAATTAATGGAAGATTATTAAATTAAAAATAGGCTGCATGAAGGAAACAGTGAAAGAGACAAAGCCATCAAATCAGTATCATGTCTTTATATCAGGTTAACAAGCTCATATTGGGAAAACTGTCTCTTGATTCCCATTGAAATCCCTGACCGCTGTCTCTCAAGAGTTTAATATGATCTTGACTCTGCCCAGGAGACTGCACTGAGATGTTTTACATTTTCATTAGATTTTTATCAGGAGTGGTTTTCTAACATGCCATTCCTCAGAGTTCACATGAAAAATGATTTATTCCCCTCTGCATGCTGCTTACTGTAATCTGTGAAAGGAGCTCTTATGGCTACACCAGGGTGATTAATTGCTGTGTTATTGTTTACTGCTCCACATGGTGTGAAAATTGGTGAATCCAGATAGGAGCAGGCTGAGTCCTGCTTCCGTGGGCATCCCTGGGTGGTGTTGTGGTTGTTTTTGAGTGACCAAGGCACTGAGGAATACAGGGTGACATGCAACTCCTACCCAGGAACATCAGCTCTCCACACACACGGCTAAAGAGATGCCAGCAGGTGCCAGAACTGCTTGTAGGATCAGGTCCCAGGTGTTGGATGGTCACTTCTGCCCTTTGTTATACTGTCTGAATGTTACTGTAAAATACTGATTGATCCAAGAAAGTATTTGTCTGTTGTTGGGTGTGTAATAGACTACAGTTGCCCCTCCTAAATTATTGTTATGCCATCGAGTTTTATCTCTAAAGAAGTATATAATATGCTATGAATAATTTTCAAATGTTACTCAATACACACTCCTTGCCAAAGACTTTCAATCTATTTTATATGATATTTGCTAATTACCAAAGCTATTTGGGCCCATTCCTGCAGCCTTTACACAGCTAAAGATCTCAGGCCATATGGGCTGGATCCTCAGCTGTTGTTGATTTGGCCCTAAAGCTTTAATCAAGGGCTTGTGCCATCCCAAGCTATTTTCTCCTCCAATCTGAGTCACAAATGAATCCAGAATGCTGAATTTGTGGTATGTGAACACAAGGCTATAGCATGCATTGTGCAAATTGCCACAGTTGCTGGATTTTTATGACACCAAATAAGCAGGAGGAGGTTGAACTATGAAGTAGAAAAACAAATTACTGCAACAGTAGCTAAGTGGACACAAGGGAATCTTGGCCAAGTCAACTGCCTTCTGTTCTTTGCCTGTCCACCTACAACATATGATCCTGTGTTCAAATGTACCTCTAAGGGTAACGTGTAGAGAAAGCTTTTCATAAGTGTTTTCCACCTTTAGGTTTTAATTAATTTATTAACAATAAATATCATTGTTGTACCTGCACAAGAGATATGAACGGATAATCTCTGCCTCCTCTGACTTTATCCCATGATTGGTAATGAGCACTAGATTACCATGACTTCTGAGCAGATGAATCTATTTATCTCACCTTTGCTTTAGAGACCAAAGCTTGGGAGAATTGGAGGGGGAGGAGAATCACCACCTTTGTGGAATTTGCAATAAGCATGGGTAGTAATGGTTTTGTTTTATCTTAGGGCGTAGGTGCCCTAGCCATGACCACCCCAAGGAGCCTGGCAAGAAACAACTGGTAGGAAAGGGAGTACAAAAGCACCAGGGGAGCCAGTGTGCAAGGCAGTGGTCTTGGCACTGCACTTTGACACTGCTTTGTGGGCACTACATCAAAGCAGAAAACTTCAGAGTGATACAAAGCCAGACAAGAGTAACTCTGGGGATGTTTTCTTGGAGTCCCTCGCAAGCATAGGGGATGACTTTGGAAACAGCACAAAGGTGCTTCTTTCACTTGAGCAGGCAAATGATAAAGACTCACATCATTAATTAATTAATAAGGTGAAGGTCAACATTTTCAGCATGGGGGACAGACAGGCTATGACTGATCTGCCACAAACACCAAAGCATTTATCTGAGTTTGAGTGGATAAATAAAGAAGGGGACAGGAGAGGGAGGCAGAAAGAGGCCAAGAGAAAGTTTCAAGGATGGGCAGAAAAAGGGATCTTTGCAGCATGTTTTGTGGGGACACACAGAGGGCAAAGTTACATTACAGGCCAGAGAGAGCACCAGGTAGCAATGCACTGTAGTGACTAGGAGGCTAAGAATTAGTCCAGAGTTTGTGAATGGTTGAGGAAAGCTTTTAGATATCATACAGGAGAAAAATCTACAAGACTTCAGTATAGCTGAAAAGAGAGTGCCCACAGGTGAAAATGATACCTAAATCATGAACCTGAAGGACAGGAAAGATGGTGCAGTCCATCCTTATTGAGCAAATAATATGGAGTGAGCACTAAGGGAGAAATTATTAAGACTTTAATTCTTGCTGTATTGATCTTGAACAGAAGGGTCAGCATGAGTAAAGAGGTCTCAGAGAGACAGGCTGAGGTATTCATTTGGACAGGAGTGTAATGGTCTGAAGAGGATAAGCAGATCCATTGAATTATTAGTTGAATAATATTGCTGATAAGATTCAATAGAGGTAAGAGGAAGGAGAGCAGAGCATGGGGGATGCTCACAAACCTGAAGAGAAACAAGGATACTCAGCAATGTGCACTGACATAGCAATTGCAGAGGTAGAAAAGACACAGTCCGGAAGCCACGGGAAACAGGATTTCTAGGAAGGCAAATATGATTCAAACAGCTATCAGTTTGAAAAAAAGGAGGAAGGAATGCTGATCCTAAACTGTCTAGGAAGCTGTCATTGAAGATTTCAGGGGACTAGGTTTTCCTTGAGCATGCTGGAGAGCTTTGAACAAGTATCCTGTTTGCATTCGTGTTTTGTATGAGCAGGCTAAAACCTTGAAGAGTTAACAAAATTACCTTTCCCACTCTTCATGCCTATTTTATAGTAAAGTGTTTTTTGTTTTGGTGGGGGTTTTCTTCCTTGTTTGTTGAGTTTTTTTTTTTTTTAATTTGAAAACCAAATAATTTTGAGCAGTCTGACTAAAAATTTATTTTCAAGCTGTTCAGATTTCTGTTTTAGTCAAACGAAATGTTAGGTTCCAACTTGCTTACATGATTCTGGAAAATGTTAGGGTACTACTAACCAAATATAAACAGCTTCAATAAAGGCACTCAGTCCTTGTTGTACCTCATAATTAAACCCAAAAAAGGCTGAGTTAAATGCATGGGCCCTCTGTGGTGCACTGAGTGTCTACAGACTCAGGTTATGGTGTGTCAGTGGAGGATGCTAAATCCAGTCATGGGAAGCCTCCACCAGGAGAATGCAAGTTACTCAGATGTGGAGGCTATCAGCAAGAGCACTCCCCTGATCTGCAGCACCTGGCAGATGGACCACGCTGGAGCAGTGCCAAATCAGATGTGAATTTTTAAGTCAACATCAAGCGTCCAACCTGCGTCTGGAAGCATATAAGTAGTCAATGCAGCCTCCAGAGAGCTGCTCTAAGAGTCTCCTTGTGGCTGGTAAGAGTCTATCTTGCCCAGTATGCTGGTAACTACATTTAAATCTGGTAGCAGATTCTGAGTGATCTTCAGGGTTAGTCTTGAGTACACCCTATTGTAACAGAGTGATCCTAAGATTAGTTCTGCTTGGTGTTAGAAAGTTCTTATTTTCTGCACAGCAATGTAAAGAAGGCTGGTGGGGATTTTTTTGTTTGTTTGTTTGGTCATTTTTTCCAACTTAAAAGTCAGATAGAAATAGAGAGGAATAGAAATGCAATGGCCTGAAATGACACAGAACTAAAAATCTCACCACAGTTGTGTGGGGTAGATGGCCTTAGTATGTGGCGTGCAAATCTTCTGTTGTTCTGCTGCCTTTAATGATAGAGTAAATTTGAGAGGGCACTTAGGGTGACTCTGCCCTTTTGCTCAGGCAAGTTTGGACAACTCTTGTTACTGGGATGAAGGAGGGCTGAAATCAAGAGTAGTCAAAGAAGAATGCAAAAAATGCTTTCAATGCGGGTGAGAACAAGCTGCCTCCTTCCCCTGGCACCTGCTGGAGGCTATGGTGTCTCAGTTTTCCCATTTCTTTGAGTGCTCTTTGATTTACTTTATCTTGTGATCCCCATGGCAGTGCCTTGGTAGGGGAGTACAACTGCTGGTTGGTCTGTCCTTTGAGCATGAGGGTTGACAAAATCCTTCCTTTTCCTGCCTCCTTCTATGTACAAGTGATGCACAGAGTGCACCAACTGCTGTGAGCATCCCAAACAAGAACCAGCTTCCTGTGATGCTGTGCTGCAAGGGGAGGTCACTGCCAAGGGACACAGTAGAAGGGGAGGCAGAAAACATGATGTCATGTAGTTGACTGAGCTTCCCACAGAGGAAAAAAGTACAAGGGAAAGATAGTGCTCCCTCCCAAGGTTTCCACAAGATACCGAGTACATTTGGAGAAGGAAAGGGATGTAAATACTACAACCCACAGATGTCTTGACATAATGTTAGGTTCCAAATTATAATGACTGGAGTTGTACCAGAAGTTATCAGAAACTTGTGAAGGTGAAGGAGGACTGGGCTGAAGGAATGGTATCTGATGAGGCAAAATGTCTTAAAGGAAAAGGATTTCCAGTGCTGACTTGTAAAATCAGCCTGTGACCTAGGCTGGCAAAGAAATACCAGATTCAAATACTAAAGTAAGTATTTAGTTATTTTATAGAAAGAAATTAGTGATTTTCTGTTATGGTTTAGCATTGCTTTAGAATTAAAGTTTATAGGAGATAAATACAAGTGCAGATGAGTAAATTTGTGCAACATATGGGAATAAGCAGAGTTCCTGCCCTACAAACATCCTGGAACAGCCTGCTGTAACCTCTCTCAATATTTAAATTGCATTGGAGGAATCTGAAAGCATAAACAATGTTTTAAATGGTATTTAGCATGCCAGTTACAAGGAATTCCAAGATCATCTGTCAAAATTCACTGAGGAATTGGATCTAGAGTAGCAAGAAGTTTGATTCCAGGCAGAACCGAGTGGCAGTTTTTCTTAAGTAAAGAAAGTAAAGACCACTTTATTAGATCTAGTTAAATCTATATATGGAGGAGACTTTCGTTTTACTGTGCTCCAAATCCCTCTTCAGTATTTCACAAATATCTTCTGGTTGCTGAGGAGTGCTACAATTTCTCTAACTGTAAGTTTAGCCCTCTGATTAAAGACCACTGCAACAAATCCTGTAGTTGCTACTCTTCAGATTATTTCTCTTGTTTTCAATTTGAAACATCATCAAATTTACACTGATCATAGGGGTTATTACTGCCTGGGTTTTTAAATGCCAGTGGTTGCCAGGATGCCTGCTCCATCTAGCCCACTTTTGATGTCTTTTGCTCTCTGTGGAAGGCCAAGTGTTTCCTTTGTGCTAAAAAGAAAATCATAAAGTCCATGTGTGCACCTTAATAGCATATATTCAAAGCACACAGGGAGTTCCCTCTCTGTTAGCTGAGAAAAACCTGCCTAAATGCCAGCTTTTGTGTTGTGCATTCAGTCCTTACTGAACTATGCATAAGAATGTGCCTCAGCTTATGCATAGGGAAACGTAGGCAGGCCTGGTTCCTCAAAATGATTTTTTCAAAAGGGGCTGGGACATTTTGCTTTATTGGCAGAGTAGTGAACTTAAAGAGACTGGTCCTTAAAAGGAAATGCATTGTAGAGGCTCTGATATTTCCATAGCGATGGCTGCGGCAAGCTTTCTATTGTCAGCCCTATAATCTTCCTCTGCTAATTACTTTTTTAAGGTACTTTTTTACCTCAAGTTTGTCACATGCCTCATTTGTTTAGAGGATCAGTGCTGAAGGTGATATCACAAGGGGATCTGCAGCAATGTCTCAGGAGTTTTGTTTCTTCACCTTTTTTAGTTTGAGATTAAATTGGTAAAGCATTTCAGGTGTAAGAAAATTGACTGCAATGGTGCTTCTGCCTTGCTTGGGATCAACAACCTCAGGAATTACTTGGGGATGAAAAATCTGAATACATGCTACTTGGTTTTCTTCAATGGCGTTCTGGGATTTCAGGAGCAGCAGGCGGGTAACTTGGAATTATCTAATTCTGAAATCCTGGCAGGTCCCAGTGGAAACAGTGAGCCCTTACTGTTATTGCTGCAGATGCTCAATTCAAGTTAAGATCTAAAGTCTTTAAAAAGGAAGTTTTGCAGCTTTTCATTAGAAAGTAATAGTGAAAGCAGATAAAATATTTAAAGATGTGTATATGCCAGTGGATTGAGCACAGTTCCCAGCTCAAAGTAAAGGGGCTATTACAGCTCCCTACTCAAGAAACCTGGGATCCAAACTGCCTGCGTGAAGGAATGGGATGCAGCAAAGAGAAAAAGAGAGGAAAGTAGATGAGAGTAGTAGTGGAGAGACATGGCTTCTGATAGTGTGATGGAAGGAAACTCATGCCAGAGATGAGTTGGTTGGCTGGGAGACATGGAGAAAGGATGGGATGCCAAAATAGGTTTGGATCAAATCATGGATACAACCACATTCAAGGTATAGGTTTCACAAAGGCTCACTCAGTTCAGGTGCTGTACTTGAGATCTCAATCCAAAACACTCTGTCCTCCTGGACTTCCTTCTCCATAGCAGTACTGTGGTTGGGCACCTTCAGGAGAGATGTTATCCTCCTGCTGGAAAAATTCAGTATCTCCTGCTGAATTTCTTGCAAGGACATATGGAAAATAAGATTTTGAAGTACCTGCCCTTGAATCATCATAATATGCAGGATTAGAGCTGTAGCTGCATTTATTTTCATTGAACGTTTTGAAGCTAGAGTTAAAATTGAAAACATATCTCAGTTCAAAACAGTATTAGTGTTGAGTGTTGCAACCTAAAACTTAGTAAACTGATCAGGATTTAACTCCAGAATTGTAGGGATTTTAGGACCATTGCACTAAACACCATAGATCATGCTGATTTGCTTATATAAAGAGACAAGGCTGTTCCTGATGGATTTACTTCATTGTACTCCTTGCCTTCCTTCACTTCCCCCCACCTCTTTAAATCATGGCTCCATATAAGATCGATTAGTGTAAACTGCTGCTCACTGGGTTAAAGAGGAACAATTTTCTGCAGCTCCTTCACACGGGTTTGAAAGGAAAAAAAATACCAAACATTCTGCTTAATTAAGACCTAAAGAGGCGGTGCAAACTTTTGATGATTAATTGAAGCATGCTTTAGACTGATGCATATTTAGTTATTATAATGTGATAATTTTATCTTGTTATACAAACTACTCCCTTTGGGAACATGATTTAACACTGCAAACACTCCGTGTTTGTTGCATTGTTCATTATGAAAAATACACAGGACGAAAACCACAAGGAGATATAACTGAACAGTATCTGTGTGGTGGGTGCAGGGAGTACTTCTTCCACCTGTAATGACACAACCCAGAGGCAGAAAAACTCAATATTGTAACTCCCACAATATCTCTCTCTGTGAAGAGTTGAGAACTCAGAAAAGTAGAGACTGGAGATCTAAATCTTGTGCCGTATGTTGAAAGAATTTATCTTTCTATTACCTGGTCTAATTACAGAGGGTAGCAATATGTATGTTCTACTGAATGTCCTCCTGTTATTTTTCAGTTGTGTCAGTCCCATCTCTTCTTTGTCTCACCTGTAAGAGTGCCCATGCTACCTATCATAAGTGTGACAGCTATGAGAACATGCTAAACACTTTGCAAAAGCAGGTTGTTAAGGTCCAGGCCCAGATGGAAGGGGAAAAAAAAACAGTTATTAAGAAGTATTTTCTTTCACTTCAAAATTATCTGTGCCAGGACTTTGAAATTATATTTTTGTACTTCATAAACATGTGTCAGCATAGCTATATGAGTCCTAAAAGTGATGGTGAATGATCTTCATCAGAAGAGCTGCTCCAGTGGGAGCTCACATGATGGATGTAGGCATGGTGTCAGGATGAGCTCATGTTACTTTAAGCAGATATGCTAAGCTACACTACCAGCAAAAGTCTGACTATGAGCAAAGGAGACCACTGCCAATGTAATAAACTGATATAATTATTGTGGAGAAGCTTTCTTAGTGCAGTTCTAATCAGGAAAATATTAGAATAAAGACTGAAGACAGCTAACCAGTCTTAAACTACTGGATTTGAAATTGCCTGCTTCCCAGTGATCTCTTAGCAGCAAGTTCTTCTAGCTGAGCGCTCTAGGAACAGGGATTTGATACATTTTCCTGAAAGCAGGGCAGGAATCTGGTAAAGTGATTTTCAAAGAATTTGGCCTTGAAAAACAAAGGTCTGTGAAAAAGTGAGAGGAATTTTATCTTGAATGGAATGCAAGATACGAATTTCTGGTTTCAGATTATTCCACCTTGTGTTTAGCAGATGACAGCACATAAATCCCAAGACTCTGTCTTTTCTTATTTCACACAGTCTTAATATTTTAGGCTACATTTTTGCTTCTCACTGCTGGTAGAAATACATGAAGTAATACTTTCTGCCAATGTTGCAGTCCTGATTTTTGATCACTAAGCTTAATACACTGTAAAAAAACATGTCTATTAGTTCTTTTCACAAGGTCTGTTTAGATCTCTACCACAACCGGCATGAAGAAGGAAAGCACACAGACAGGTTTGGACCTTCATCATTGTCCCCAGCTGTCATCCACACCCATAGGGCACAGTTCTGTACTCTCCCAGGTACCAAGCATGGCTTCCTTTCCCTGCTATTCTTAGCATCACTTGTAGCTGAAAGAAAGGATTTGATTTTAGATCAAGTTTTTCCTCCTGTTAGGCTGGACCTGTTTGATGGTCCATAGAAATGTGATACTGGATGTTTTCTATTTCAGCTGGTGAACTGCTTTACAAAAAGTTAGAGTTGCATCAAAAATTGATTTGGGCGAATGTACACCTGAGGGAGCAAAGATGACTTGAAAAGTGATGTATTAGTGTTCTGTCCCAGGAAGTGTGTACTCTGAATCCCCTTCTGAAGTACTGCTCTTTCCTGGCTGCTTCACATGCCCATACTCAGTTAATCCTTTTGTAGTGTTCCTGAGTCTATTAGATTGATTAGTTCTATTATTGCTGCTATTCTAGTTCTATTATTGCTGTTACTATGAAATGAAAAGGATTACATTTTTTGATGACTAGGATGAGAAAGGAGTAGAATAGAGAAATAGTTTGAGTTCTTTGTGTGTAGCTAGACTATTTCTTTCCCCTTTGCCCTTCTGTCTTTCAAAATGATGAGCATTTTGACTAATATTAATGATGCCTCCTGGATATCACATATCACTTGCTGGAAGTGCATACAGTGGCTGGAAATATTAGTTTGCAGGCCATTCTCTGCTATTTTTTTTGGCCATCAGATCCATGGACCATAAGTGAAGCCATGCTGCTTCAAAGGATTCTCTGTGAGATGGTGGTGAAGTTCTGCTGGACAGGACATGGCAAGGCAGCAACTTGACACAAAAGGGTCCCTCTCCCTCTCCTCCTCTTCCTTTGCCAGGGTGTATCTTAGAGGGTCTCTGGTAAAAAGAGGTGGCTGAACCTGACTGTCCTGCTGTCCTGCATAACTACCTGGAGAAAAGTGCAGAGAAGTGAATCATGTGGCTTTTCCATGTAAACAGCTGCTGCTGGGAGCCTGTGTAATTAGTAATGAACAATTTTGTGTGTCTTTCTTATCATCTATGGAAGACAGTTTGTGTGAATTAGTGAACAGGTATTGAACGACAGCTGAGGTGTTCCCCCTACCAAATCACGCATGAAAGCCCCTAAGAATCCCAGTGGTGCATCTCCGTGTTTCCCCTTAAAAACTATGCCCCAGACAAGCTAACCTGCTTCAAAAAGAGCTACTTCAGCACCTACTTTGTCAATGAACTCTCTTTCATCTCTGTAATATTCTTTTTTCATTTATAAGAGTTCCTCTCACCAGAAATGAAGGCTATTAGAAAGGTATCACTAGTAGATCTTCTCTTTTCTAGAGATAAAATGCTTCTTATCAGTAGGGGAATATATGTTACTGTTATCTGAAACAAGAGTCTGCCTTCTGGTTCCTTTGATTCAGAGGATCTCCTGTTGTCCTGGTACATTCAAAGGGGCAGGTTCGGTCTGTAAGGAATTGGTTTATTATGGTGCAAAAGTAGCTGGATCAGGGTGCCTTTGCAAAAGATAAGTACTTCAAATGGCTCAGGATAAGAATGGGGGGAAGAGCTCTTGGGCTGTGCTGGAGTAGTTGGCATCCTGGACAAGACCAGTCTGCAGAGAAAGTGGTGATGACCCCATGCAAAACCACCAGAGCAGCACCCTGCATGCCTGTGTGCCTGACTGATGTTACAGCCAGTTCAGGGCAAGCTTTTTGACCCTAGAGATTGCTAGTGATAATTTTGGCCAAATTGTTTTGATTTCCCTTCGTGTTCAGTTCAGGCGCTTATAATACCGGCAAATCCCACTCTAAAGGGTAATTGATACAATACATTAAACACAAATCTGTGCTATAACTTGGCCTTAAATATAGGTTTAAAGGTAGACAGTCTGATTAAAACTAAAAGGTCGTTATTTTACATAATAGAAATTTAGAATTTGTAGCTGTAAATCATAACACAATTTGTGGAAGGAAAAAAGTTATTAAACTGGCAATATTTATTCCAATAAGGTGAGTAAAATGCAGCACGTAGTTCTGAGTTATGATAGTCAGGGAAAGGAGCCAAATCACTCTGCTAAAAATTAGTTTGCCAATAATTTTACAGAACGATGACAGCGTAGCTTCAAAAACAAATCCTTTATAGGGAAATAGGATGGCTGCATGACAGAATCTCTAAGCTATGAATTCTCCACAGCTCATGGACCAGGAACTGCTTTAACAATTAGTCTCCAGGGATATTTTTTCCCAGAAATTAGACAATGGCTGCTGTCTGTAACTGAAAGGTCATTCAGTATCATAAACTGGACATAAGAACTGAAGAATCCTGAGTTTTAAGTCAGAAAAATTCCTGCTAAATTATTGACTTGATCTGTTTAGTAGGCTAACTTCTGTTGTCTCTGAAGCTGAGATGAGAATGATGACCACATAAGGATATTGCTGCATTATATTAGTAAATAAGCTTTAGGGTATTCTTACATGGCAGAAGGCACACATGCCACATTTGTAACACATGTTAGAGAAGAGCTCGAAAGAGGCTTGGGAACTCTGCCTGAGTTAAAATATGACCAATGAGTTATAATGATTGAAAAGTTACCTGGCAGATCTTGCTACAGTGCTGCAACTTCTGCCTTGCACAAGTCTATGTTTCTGTGACTGCTGAATTCACACAAAAGCTCCCTGTTTTGTATGCTAGTTATTTCAAAATAATACAGAAAAGGCATGTTTTATGTTCCTTCTTATTTTTAGTAGAGGGCTTTAGTAGAGGGCTTTTAGTAGAGACCTGCCTTGGTGCAGCACTTTCTGGCTGTTTTATCACCAGCTTGCTGAGCAGAGCATCTCAGGGACTCACTGCTGCAGAATGTAAGTAGCAAGAACAAAGTAGCAGTACCCACTAGACCTTCAGCCTTGGTTACTCATTTAATAAAGAGTTGTGTGCTCTTAAGTGTGCTAAAAAGTTCTTGAGATTTCCAGACATTTTCAGCAGTGCACAATTTTTGATGCTAATCATCTTTTCCAGCCATTTTAGAAGCTTTGCCAGTCTGCTGAGTCTGGCTGGCACAGGTCACTGCCTGCCTGAGGACGAAGCTGGTGATCACAGGCAGGCACAGTTCTGCTCTCTGACAGTGAGGGAGTTAGAAATAAGATGAGTTGGTGCTGCTTGTATCTAAGAGTAAGTGTACAGATGTCTGAGGAAGGTGTTTGCATCTCATGTAAACATTGTTCTTATATTTTTGTTGTAGAAGATGATGTGTCAAATGTACAAATAATGTGTGCCTGGTGCCAGAAAGTTGGAATCAAGCGCTATTCCCTGAGTATGGGAAGTGAAGTGAAATGCTTCTGCAGCGAGAAGTGCTTTGCAGCTTGCCGAAGAGCATATTTCAAGAGAAACAAGGTAAGAGAAATAAGGAAAGATGTAACCCACATAGACATGGCTTTAATCAGGCCCAGCCTGGGTCTCATTCAGCATCTAATAGAAACTCTTTTCTTTTGTTTTCTCTGTTTCACCTAGTCCCACCACTTTCCATCTGTATTGTCTGTTGGACTGTCAGCCCTTTACTAACCTTCTTTCTTTCAGTTTCTCTCAGCTTGATACTTGGGCTTTGTGAGAGTCAGGGAATTTAAATTCTAATAAGCATTAACATAAGACTCTGAATTTGGCCTGAGAGTCTCAGGATACTTCCTACACATACACAACTAAGAGGAAAGAAATAGAGTAGAGAAAGGTTGTGTATGACAGTGCCACCAAGTCCCGTGGCATTGGGATCATGGCCAGTGGGTAAATGCTTTTAGGGCCTAAGTCTCAGTCCCATCACAATACTGGACATCTTTTCACTGCTGCTAGTGACCTCTAGTTTCATTCTTTAAAAGTGTATAATTTTTAATAAAAGTTTATAATTTTTAACTTACCATTGCTACAAAATTCAAACACTATACAGTTTTTGGGTTGGGGTAAGCAATGTTAGAACATCTAGAGTAATGTTAAAGGCCCTCCTACTCAATTTAAATTTAACTCCATCTAAAATTAGAAAGCAATCCTAATATTGAATATCTACAAAAATTGCTGTAATCACTGAAGCACAGTGCCTGAAAATGCCCTCTAGGTTACTTCATCAGCTGTTTTCCTGCAGCAGAATTTGTAAAGAAAAATAGAGAAGGAACACCTCAAATTTTTGGTTGTTAAAAAAGTAACCATGTCTTTCTGATGCTTAATAGTGTGAGCCTTTGGGTAATTTCATTGCATTAGAAATGTCTATCATTCATAAAATTCTTCCCATTTTGGTTTCCTAAATGATGCCATTTACCCTCATGCTTCAGAACATTCCAAGCCTGTCAAGTTCAAACTCACTTCAGATCTCTAAATCTGGTCTTTTACATCTGTCATAATAACAAATGAGTACATATGGTTTCTAGAGTCAAGATGCAATGTTATAGCAAATTAACCTCATTTATAAATTTGGGTCACATCATCCTAGGAAAAAAAAAAGAAAAAAAAGCCTGAAGAATTAGGTTGC
This sequence comes from Zosterops lateralis, assembly GCF_965231275.1. Taxonomy (NCBI): domain Eukaryota; kingdom Metazoa; phylum Chordata; class Aves; order Passeriformes; family Zosteropidae; genus Zosterops; species Zosterops lateralis. Next base: position 69,247,453 of record NC_139764.1, on the reverse strand, counting down.
AAAAATCAGTAGAGTGGAATTTTAGTGGCAGTCTTGGAGAATCAAGCTCGTAGTGTCTACTGGAGCAGACAGGCAAGTAAGTCACATGAGTATTCTGTGAAGAGTGTTGTTTACATTCTTTTTATCTAGAAAAAAGAGTAGAGGAGGGAAATATGTGTTCCTTAGATGCTCCTCATTTGAGAATAAATTGGCATGGATGTGTGTGCAGGTGCACACGTGAACTTCTATCACACGCAGTTCAGTGTGCCTTACAACGTGCCAGGCACAGTCCAGACACCCTGGGCTGACAGGATACAGATCTCTGTCAGCTGATGCTCCTGTGACTTCCAGTCACAAATTTACATGGATAAGATACTTCCTAGTAATGGAGGCATTGTCAGTGATCCTGGTTAGGTGGTCCTGTGTGTCCAGAACTGATGAGTACCAGACAATTTTGGAAACCTTGGAGAGGCAGATGAAAGAACTTGGTGTATTCTTTCTCACCTATAGCTTAGATCCTGAAATAAGAGATTTAGATCCCTGCTAAATGAAAATAAATGCATGTTACCATAATGCATAGGTGTACTTAAACCTTCTGGTAACCCATTAGTAGTAGAATTCAGTAATAGTTTATGACCATGAATTCAATCAGTGAGGCAGTGTATGAAAAAGTTCCCTTTTACCTGACTTACTATAGATTACCCTTGTGCTTTATTGGAGGCCTCCTTGCCCTTGTATTATGCGAAAGGATGAATTAGAGCTTCACATTCCCCTTGGTTCCTTTTCCTACACCTCTGTTAACTACTTCTAGAAGATGCTGAATATTTCCATCCAGAAAGCTCTCTGTATTCATTATTTGTATGTGTGTGAATACAAACACACACACACACACACACACACACACACAGAGGCACATATATACATCTATAAACACAATAGATGTTCCTAGTATTTTCATATACCAGCATATCCCAGTGAAAAGTCCTATTATTCACTAAAGAGGTTTCAAACTAGCAAAATGTCATGTGGGAGGACTTGGCAAAACATGGTGAGAAAACATTATCATGTTGATTGGCTCTGCTTCAAAGCTAAGCCAGTGAGTTAAATTTTCCTTTTGGACCTGTGGAATCTGGAATTTCACAGGATCTAACTGAGCAGAGGAAATCTGTAGCTGCCCCTTGCATGTATGTTTATGGCATTAGATGATCCGTGGACAGAATATTTAGGAAGTGCTGCTGTTAAATTAAGACAAGCATAGTGGAACTCAGCAGACCCTCACGCTTCTGGTTTTGCACTTCACCTGTTAATAACAGAGTGGAGTCTTGAGGAATAAGATCAAAAGAACCAGGATGCAATAGTTTCAGATTTAACTGCTGACCTTTGCTCTGTTACTGCTATTCCAACAGCATACCTGTCTTCTCTATGACTCTAATGCTTATTTATGTATTTTAAGGAATTATGCCACTCTACACTTTCTCATTTTTCAAACAGAGGAGCAAAACAGTCACGTTTCACCTGCCTTATGCATGTTTTAAACAGTGGATCTCTGCCACAATATAGTGTTGTATTACATTAAATATGTACAGCTGCTGCATTTCTGGGAGTGGATAGGACTTTGTGGTCACTTTATTTAAAGCTTGAGTTTCCTAATGGATCACGTTAAGCAGTCTTCCCTCCCTCCCCTAGATAAGAAGTGCTGTAATAAGTGCTTGCCTCAGATGATAGGACTGTTTAAGCAGTAAAGAATTAGTCATCACTAATGCCTCAAAACAGCACTAAGTAATGCTGTGAATTATCCATTCCTGAATGACAATTGCTGTGTTCAGAATCCTCATTAAAAAATCTTTTCCCATACACAGGGCAAGTGCACACTACAGTGCTGTATGCCACTGATTCCCAACTGTGAGAAGGCTTGACATGAGCCCACACTGAAGTGCCCTGAAAGTGCTCCACAAAGCCCAGGTCAGCTGGGCACTGGCTGCTCCCAACTTCTAACTCCTTCCCAGGCCTTCCCTGCATTAGGTTTAGCAAGAGTAGCAACACACTGCAATAAGCTGGTACCTTCCTGGCCTTGGGAGCTTTGAACCCAGGGATTTAAGTCAGAGGTGCCCGTCAGGCTTTCCTGCCTTTTGTCCAGCTGGAGTCGTGTCTATTTTTTGCTCCAGAAGCTGGGTGCCTGTATCCTCTGCATCCATGCATAGCCAGGGTTGTCAGGGAGCTCCATGCCTGGAATGGGAAGTTTGTAAGGAAAAAGACTAGCGGAACCTTAAGTTGCTTTTCTTATAAGAAATGCAAATTTTACTCCAGGTATTTTGAAGTCATGACCATTTAAAATTATGTCAGCCAGCAGCCATGCCTTGCAAGAATAGAAATATATATGTTTTGAAATTATAAAGGCTCTCCCAACAGAATAAATTTGTCTGAATTATCAAAGATAAATGATATATGTTTTGAAATTATAAAGGCTCTCCCAACAGAATAAATTTGTCTGAATTATCAAAGATAAATGAACAAAAATTTGAGGCTTTTACCCCATTAAGCAAAACCCAAAGTATTTAGACAAGATCCAATTTAGAAAGAAACTTAAAAATACCGCCACTGCCACCCCCAAACAAAAATAACCTAGATCTGCATTTCTGCTCCTGTTTTGTCCAGTTTGCCCAGTCAAATACACGTAATGAATACTGTATAATGAGAACCTGTTGTGTATAATAATACCGATTAAAAGGAACCATTGCCAGAAAAGTGAGAATTTGGGACTAATGTTAGTAACCAATGATAAAAGATTTGGATGCTACCTTCTTAGATTTAATTTTATAGTCCAACTAATACAAAGTTAAGTACCAAAGAGTCACATAAGGGCAAAAAGCACTAGACCACCAAGTTTCAGAATATGAAATTTAAAGGGAACAGTTGGACTCATAATTGGATCCAGTGAGTCTGAAGCTTGAAAAGATTAATTTTGAAATTAAGTTGTTTGACTCAATGGGTCAGAAAACAAATTTATTATGAGCAAATAGCCAAATGCAGAACTAGGACTGACTTCACAGAGGTTATAAACTCTGTTCACAGATATATTAAAAAATAATTTACTTGATTTGACTAAGACTTTGGAGACATAGTGACTGCAAGGTTCTTAGGCAGTATTTTATACTTGACCTTGTCCCTGCTTTGCACTGCCTCCCAATTAGGAAGAAAGATAGATGTTTTTGTTTACAGTGCAGTCCAATTTCATTCATACTAATAAACAAAAAGGCATAAATCAAAAAGTAAAGGCAAGCCACTCTTTAGCACCCTAAAGATGTAAACAAGGATGACCCTTTTCTCCCTGTAAAATACAGTGATGGGGAAATACTGTGTATTAGTAGTGCAGACAGGGAGTGTGGTTTAGGGTCATTTATCTCATCTTTGTGGCAAAAATGAATGTGAACTATCAAATAGAGCTGTAAGAAGTCATACACATTAATTTAGTTCTGAGTTCTGTTGCATTAGACAACTCCTCACATTTTCAAGCTATATTTAAAGATGATAAAGACCATGCAACATCATATAGCTCTAGCACTTTTGCTTGCATCATTTTTTTTGTTAATTAATATCTATCACTAAGTGGTAATATGGGCATTTATATACAAACATGTATTATAAACTGGGAGTAAACAGCAGCTATCATTCCTCAGAATTATTACTGAGGATTGTCAGAGAAAGTTCTCTTGATTTCAAGCCTAATTGTGCAGCCTAACAGTGCATGAGAGATATTTAACAATCTCACTGTTAAGTCAATGAGTAATGGCAAAAAAAAAGCCACTTTCATCTCTTTCTTACGCATCTACAAAATTTAATTTGTAAAGCGATCATTATTCATTGAAATTTGGAAAATTGCTTAAAGCAACTTGATGCAAATAATGCCCTGACAAAAAAACCCCCAACTTAGCTGTTCCTTTACACTGCCTTTCCATAGTTGAAACACATGGGGCTCTGAATAGAAAATCTATTTCTCCTAGAGATTTAACTTGCATTAATCAGGTGTTCAGAAAGGTCAGTGCAGAGCAGGTGTCCCACCATCTTTGCATGCAATTGTCCCTATTTGGTTCTGTGGAGCTGTATAGAAAAGCAGGATTTAATAAATGGTTCACAGAGTTGCTTCTGCTGCTGTGGGTTTGCGTAGAACGTGCGTGCGTGTATTTGTGTGTGCACATCTGCGTGTGTGCGTGCGTGCATTTGCCACAGCAGCCAATTAAAAAGGTTTCTTGCAAATGTTTGAAGGTAGAGGAGAAAAAGACAACAAACATCTCCATAGCTGTGATTGCTTTGTTGAGCTATAAATGAGCGCTGATGAGTGAATGCAGATGAGACGCTGAGTCTGCAGGGGAAATAGCTCAAGTGTAGGGCACAATTGCAAACTTCTTTGAGGAACTGGATGGAGAAGGAGAGATAAGGAAAATAACCTCATCCAGAAGACGTTTATAAAGTTTGTGGAGGGTTGAAGGCTGCAGATAGTGACCAAGAATCTGGAACAGAGACCAAAATATTAAAAAATTCCTGAACTGTGAAATAAATGGGTGGCATTGGACATAAAGAAGATCAGCATCATTGTCTTGCTGTCATCAGCTGGCCTTGTTATTTACAGGATGCTAAACCCAGAGATCTCATAGAACTGTATCCCTAAACCAGAGCTAGGATTTTTCGTGATTAGGAGAGGCAAATGAAATTCCAAATTAACCGAAGCCATCAGTCAGAATATCTCACTGCTCACCCACAGCAAAGCAAAATGTATTGCCATTGCTAACAATGAAATGGGCAGCAGCACCTGACTGATGCCACCAGTGACTTAATGAAGGGATCTGGCAAACCCAGCATGCTTGTCGGTTTGCAAACTCGATGGACATTTTAATGTCCATCTGCTGCCATTTAATACTATAAATTTGAATCAAATTCCCATTGTCTGAATTACTAGCAGGTATCCAATCCAATTAAAAGGCGTGTAACCACCGTGTCGCATTACATCAGTCGTGTTGCATTCTGGCTGCTTTGGTTATATCAAGATGAATATGCTAATTACAGCTGCCTCCTGGGGAGGGCAAACATTTGACTCAAACAAAGCTACCAGTTTATGCGAGGTGTCCTCTCATCAGTTTTGGACAGCTTCAACGATTGCACTTTCCCTTTTTCCCAGAAGCTGGTTTTGTTTACATACAGATGGTGCAACAAAAACCACTAATTGTGTTAGGACTTGACTGGAAATGCTTTTAAGTTTTTTGCATACTGGGTGGATGCAGTTTAGAGCAATGATTTGGATTTAAATAGATGTTCTGACACTTGGTATTGGAGAAGTGAAAGAAGTTGCTACCTGCAGAGTGACTGAGGGAGAAATATGGCCAGCAGCCATTTTTCTGGAGGTTACTAAAGAGTTTTACTGAGGTCTTAAATCACTTAGGATGATTTTTTGAAGGGGAGAGGAGGACACTAGACTAGGCAATAAACAGACGCCTTGCTCCTTTAAAAAGTTTGGCAAGATAGACTTCATGGTCTGCATCCACGACATTTTTACATCACCAAGGGATTTTTGATTAATGAGTTTCAATGAATAACAATGATGAATTCAGAAAATGAGCAGATATAATACACACCGATGCTTACTTCACCTCTGAACCCCTATGGTTCCAACCTATGTGAGCTAGCCAATTGCTCAAAAAAAATTTGCTGTCCTTTGTTTCATGTCTCAGCTCAGGTTGCCTTAGATTCACCTTGGCTTTGTATGAAATTAGGCACCTTCCAATTTCGTTTTTACATGCTCAACACAGAATGAGCAAAAGCTTAGGGTAGATCTGCAAAGTGAATCTAATTTGCACAGACTGTATTTGGTGTCATTCTTCCCTTTCCTAATGAACACATCAATCATTAATACTAATATGAGCTGGGCAAATAAAGAAATGCATATTAAATGTTTGTTCAAAAATATCATGACATTTGAATAAATTATTGCCTTAATGGCATCTGTTCATTTATCAGTCAGCTCATTAACTTAGGGAAATATTGAAAAGGAAGTTGAGTATTTTTTTTCACTCTATATATTTTTATTTGAAAACAAAAATTAAGCAAATATGGTTTTCAAAAATGTGTTTGGATTAGGAACAATGTTGTGAGCAACACCATTTGTACACACTTCTGAAAGGGTGTGTGGAATACAGAAATTGGAATTAATGGCATAGTTTAATGGGGCAAAATTCCACCCAGGCAGGGTAGCAGAGCAGGCAGAAGTAAAAAACCTGAGGGGCCCAGCTGAAGGTAGAAGGTGATTTCGAATCCTAAAGTGTCTCAGGAGATGACATTGCTGTCACATTTTGCAAGTGGCAAAGTAATTTGTGCAGGTGAGGCGGCAGTTCAGTGGTGTTGCGACATTTCGTGTCAGCTGACAGTCTGTATTCAATCACTCTGTTACACTCCCAATGTGGTGGCTTTCCTCCCCATCAGCCATAGAAATCTTGCAGTAAATTCAAGGATGAAACTGAGTCAGACCAAGGGAGTAAATCACATTGTCTATCTTTTTGGCCCCTTCTATCCAGGAAAGTTTCGTCCCTTTTAGGTTTGCTTGCAAATGTCTGCTGGTTTATGGGAAGACTGAAGAAACCCTTACACCCATTAACCTTGAGTCTGGCCTTGTGAGTTTAAATGAGGCTAGGAGAGGCCAAATGGATATAACTTATAATCTGCTGGATGAACAGGAAAATGTACTACTGGGGATTGTTAGTTGAAGTCAGTTTCTTGCCATATATCAAGCTGTGCTCGCTGTGCAAGCGTTAAACTTGATGGAAGAATGAGGTGGGTTTTATAGAGCAAAAGTCTGAAAATGTAAAATGTTTTTCCAATAGAAAATAGTTTCTCCAATAATATTTGATCACTTGGTGACCAGATAAATTCAGTGACTGGCTGTGCTCTGTCAAAACCCCAAGCATTTTCAACTCACTGATTTGAATTTAAGTTGAAAGTAAACATATGTTGTGAGCTGTCAGACTTGATGCGATTTTGTATCTAAAATAAATGTACTCATGTGTTTAGTAATATTTAGAAACAGCAATTTGATGGGTTTGGAGGTGGGGGAGCATGTGTCTTCAGGTGGTTTTAGTTTATTTACTCTCCAGCCTAAGAAGCAGGAGGTCAGACCCTGCCTCTGTCACACAGAGGGGCTGCCAGAGATGCTCAGGCAGGAGCCAGTCCTTTGGTTGGCTCACACAGGATGAGAGGGAGACGTGGCTCTGTTGCTGTCCTTTTATTTCAGAAGCAGAGGAGAGCATCTCTCCAGCCCTTCTCTGGGCTCTCTGAGGGAAGGGGTCTTTAGTGGGGCATGGTAGCCTAGTGCAGCTTTACTGGGGAGTGTGAGAAAGCACCAAGGACTCAGCTTCTCCATTAGACTGGCTGAGTGCAGTAATTTTCCTCTTACCCCATAGAGGGATGCAGCACTGCAGTGTCCTGTATGCCTGTGGTCCTTCTTTCCCTTGAGATTCTGAGTCTCAAATGGAAAAGGAAACCTGTTGAGTTAGAAATCAAACAACAACTCAGTCTCAATAACTCTTATTATTTTTAATTTAGCCCCCAGGCTTTTACAGTTATGGTGCACAGTGCTACTAAAAATTAGGTGGAAGAGAGCTCCTAGAACTAAATATAAGTCTTAAAAGATTAATCTAGAGATTAAACCAGAGTAACAACATTTAAATATTTATGGAGAGAATGGTTTGAATTACTTCATTGTGTAGTATTAAAATAATGGTCGACTTTGGCTATTGTTGGATGGTTCAGTCTCACGCCTCCTTTTGCAGAAGCAATTTATCAGTATCACTCCCTTGATAAGGCAACTCCCTGAATTTTGACTAATGTACAAGCATTAAAAGAACTATAGTCAGGAGTAGCTGTACTCTTATATTCAGTGTGTGAAGGTGGTAACTTCATCCTAAAGGAGAAGGACCAGGAGCTGTGAAAGAGGAGGTTCTAAAATACCAAGAAAAAGGGTTAAACAAGCGAAAGTTTAAAAAGGGGGAAAAAAGAAGCATTGATTCTCTCTGGAGGCTATTTAAGAACACCATATTAGATGCACAGATGGTATGTATACCTCTGAGCAAGGAAAAGTAGAAAGGGGAGAGTAAATCTGGCATAGTTAAGTGAAGAAGTGCATAAGCTTAAAGGGACACTGTCAACTTAAAAATCACACTTTTACTGGAAAATTTGTTACCTACTACTGTTACAAACAACACCTATGATTAGTGTAACTGAAAGATGAGACAAAAAACTCCCTCTGCTTTTTTGTCTGCTTTCTTTGGGCCTAATCCAGATTCCATTGGCATCAGTGGGTGACATCCCATTGCTTTTAATGAGCTTTAGATCAGGCCCGGCGCATATTTGCCCTGTATGTTGTGTACATGCAATTCAATTATTTTGCATCTGGTCTGTTTTCCTATTGTTTCTGTGGTTTTTCACACAGCAAGAGAGGAAAAAAAAAAGTTTCTTTCCAAATTGGAAGTGTGGTTTTTAAATGATGGAAATGCCACCAGGGTTTGAGGCATACATGTAGCAGAAATACCAAATGTTTTGCCTTTTAAAGACAAAACATTTCCTTAAAAATTTGAAAACACAATCAATCAATTATAGCTAAAGGTTCCTGAGGTGAAGTGCAGAAATAATCTGAAAGATGCATGTACCAGGCAGTGTAGATTTAGAAAAAGTGGCTCTGTAGAAAACAAAAAGCCACCTGTAAATCCCCTGTGCCTGTAGACCATCCAGCCATGACTCTGACCTCTTCTGAAAAAGTGGAACAGTAGAGAAACTAAATTAAATTTCCTGTGTCCATCTTCACCACAGAGGATGATGAAGAAATTCCTGTCCCAAGGACACTATCCACAGGAAATCAGAGTGTGGCCTTATAACAGAAATTGAAGTCTCTCAGGACGAAGTTGCAGAACAACTTCAGCAACTCGAGAGCAGTAAATCACCAGGAGCAGATGGTACTTAGCCGAGTGTTCCTAAGGAAATAAAAGTGTGAAGCAGCAGAGATATTGACAAGGATCTGCAATATATCATTAAAACCAGCAACTGTTCCTGAAAATTTGGAAGTCTTTTGTATGGTGCTTAAAAAAACAACAAAAACAGAAAAAGAAATGGACACCTAAGAAGGTTACTTTCTTCTTGAGCACAGGAAATGAGAGTTCCTGAACAATTTTTATTTAATCTGCTTAACAGCAGAATAAAGTAACATCCGTTAGGCATGATCTGGCAGGTAGTAACACTGTAAAGAACAGCTGGGATATAATTTTTATACATAACAGCTTTTAGACAGAGATATTTAAGTAGTTATTTGGACACAGGATCATGTTTGCTGGATAAGATTAGTTGGTTTTGATGGGTTATTTGATGTCTATGGATAGTTTGATGCCTTCCATGGAAGCAGTGAGTGCATTTTGGTATGACAGCATACCTCAGTCCACGATTTCATAGAAAGCTGGATATTTAAATAAGAAACTGATTGCACTGAAAAGGACTCCAGTTTCCTGCCAAAAGAAAAATTACTTTATAATGCTGAGGAATGTTTTTATATATGCTACACAATTTTTAAATTCAATTTGCTTGAGAAAAACGAATTGGGTTTTTTGAAAAAAAATTGGATTTTCTGACAAAAGGCAGATACTTAATGCACAAACCTACTCAACCACGTTCCCATTTTCTGCAGTTATACCATATGGGCAAGGAGTAGCAGACGAGTGCAGAGGTTTTGCCAAGTGAACACAGCTAGCATGTACACACGCACGGAAATCAGCTGAGGGAGGCAAATTAGAAGTTCTAATGGATTTGAAATTTAGTAAAGCACTTGAAATGGCATCTCGTGAAATCTTACCCTCAGATTAATTCAAATTACTTTGGATATGAACATTGTCAAGTGGCCTGAAAACGGCTCAAGGAATAAAGTAAAGGGTGGTGATAAAGAGCAGCATATCAGGTTATGGATAGAGAAGTGCCAGGGGGACTTTCGTGAGGTTGGTCTTGTTTCATATTTCATTAATGATCTCCAGGAGAGAACAGAGAACACGTTTACAAACTCTGCAGCTGATACTGAACTAGGAGTTACAGATACCAGGCAGGACAGAAAGTAATTCTCTGGAGGAATTAAAAATAATGAAAAAACCCAACTTGTACTTTTACAAAAGTGAGTTAGTATGTCTCGGGGGGCAAAAAAAAGCAACCTGAAAAAAATATCTTAGGGGAATGAGTGAAGCTAGACAACAGCCTGAGGCTGAGGACAGGAGAAGGGCAGTAAATTGGATGATGCAGATATAATGGTAGTTAAATGGGCAAGGGTCTGAGGTGGTGGAGTGTTGATGAGGATAGTTGAGTGGTTGCTGTAATGTGGATAGAGCAAGGAGTGGCAAGATTTGGAGAGAGTTTGGATGTGCAGAGTTCAGTGATCAGAAGAATCAAAGATGCTTTAGGAAATACAAAAATGTTAAGCCTGTGGAGAAGGAGGAGAGGGCTGGACCAGAGGTTCATCTTTTGCAATTTTCACGTATAATACTTTGAGGTGTTAACACTTGTAACTAGGGCCTGAAATGAGCTGGTTTGCTTGGGACCAACTAAGCTGGGAAAAGCAAACACTAGTAAACACTGTGGCTGGCACTGGCAGGGGGAATGTGTACACCATCCTCTGCGTATTTTCTGTCTCCTGCAGAAATGAAAGGATAGCATGCTTGGATTTAGCAGGAGTTATTACTTCCCAGAATTACACTGCCCATTTTTAGACTCAACTGTTACAAATAGTTAAAGACCTGAGCAACAAGCTGCTGAAATAAACAGGACTGCTCTGTTTAGAGTAGCAGTTGAACTGGTGGTGAAATTAAATCGTGTAGTTACAGAGGTTTGATAAAACTGATTATTATTAGCAAAGTGTATAGCTAAACCAAGCGAAAGAGCAATAGAAACCAGATCTCATTCATGAGAGGTGTCGCCGTTGTGTCCACCCCAGATGCATCCTATAACCGTGTAGATTATAGGATATTTTTCATTCTTTCCTTCAGGTATTGGCTATTGTCAGCTGCAATTTGCCAGATGAGGTGAGCAAATGGGCTGATCACTATGGCAAGACCCATCTTCCTAATCAGAGTGGTTGCACTGCTGGCATAGCAAGCACGAAGGGCTCTGTGACATAACCCAGATCCAAACTGATGTTTCCCATTTGGTTGGGCAAATATGTAGCTGGTGTAGGCTTTATTAAAATAAATGGGGCTTCTTGGATCAGCAGTAATTTTGGCCCAATGTAGGAGTTGTAACAGCTCCATTTAGTTCTTACTGGGTCTGCAGGAGCAGTAGGTTTGGTATAGTCTTACTAAGGAGTTTTTTGTTAATATCACTCAAATGAAAATGTTTTGTCTCACTTTCAGTTATTCTCAAGTCTCTCTTAAAAATTTTCAGCCTTCATAATGCTGTTTTCAGGGTCACCACACTGCTCTTTTGGAGTATTTTGAAAATGTCAATATTTTCTAGTATTTGCTGTTGGTGAAAATATGGAAAGTGTAAAAGATTTTTTATAAAAAGACTAAAGCAGTATGTGAGGTTATGCTCAATCTCACACAATAAGGGCTGTTTTTAAAGAATGGTCATGTAGAGCTCTAATTCATTCTATCTGGACATTTCAGCCTAAAATGTAATGTGTAGCAGCTTCGCTATGCCTAACTTTTCCAAAGAACACAATAGAGATATTATACAGCATAACACCTAGTTTGTGAGTTGTTTCCTAAAATTGATTTCCTAAAGACAGCTTACAGCAACTGTGGTTATTTTGACCTTTTTATTTCTTCACCCCTAAACTTAGGCATGAGTAACTCAAAACAAATTGCAGAACAGAATATGCAATAGCATACTGACCACCAGTTTCAAAACAAAGTATTCTGGTCTTGTGAGTGTCAGGGGCAATATTTCCACTGATGTCAGTAGGATGAGAACTGAATCACAAACGTCAAGCTAGTGGTGGCATTAGAACAGGAAAAATGAGGAATTTGATATTTGTGCTCTACAACTATAACTTCTTGCTGATAAAGCTGTATAAGGTATTTTAAATTTAACCTAATTTATAGTAAATAAAATAAAGCTCAGGTCTGCCACAGTTAGGCTGGGTAGCTCTTTATCCTCCAGTAGCCCAGGGCAGGGAGGTAATGCACGTTTTTCCTACTTCACCATTCTGCCTTATCCTTTCCCTTGCTTTATTAAATGGAACCTTTCTAGCCTTCACAATACAGCTACCAAACTTTTAACCTCTCTCTGGCTATGTCTTCCTACATTTCCTATCCTCTTTCTGCATTTTCACTGGTGAGGTTAGGATAAGGTATGGCATTTTCTGTTCCCTGTTGTGTTCTGTATTTGCAGCATGTCTTGTATTGTCTTAAGGATATTTTCTTAGGTTGCTTTTTTTCATTGAAAGGTACCAAGGAGAGGAGATTCTCAGTTGTTTTTTCTCTGTGCCCTTAATGGGGTTTAACTTACCACCCCATTAAACAGTCATTTCTTATGTGCAGTTGTGATTGCTGGAATGTAGGCTGCTATTATTAATCATCTTCCCATACTTGCTGTTACATTAATCATGTGAGGAGACATGGGCATAAGCTTGGATCCAACAGGATGACAATTTCTTGCTCGTGGTGATCCGAAATTCAACCCGTGAAGCAAAGAATGACTTTTACAAGTCATTTTCATGTTTGCCAATTTTGAAGGCAGCTCTGTGCCATTTTGCAGTATTCCATGCTAATTATGACCCGTGTGGATTTAGGGATTTCATGAATAATACAAGAGAAGCAGGAGCAGTTGGGAAAAAAAACCAAAACCACCCGGTTTCACACGTTGTTTGTGTCAGGGCTCGGTAATGGATTTACCCTCGAACACAGTCAGCACTAAGGAGACATTCTGGTTTGCAGGGCCTCACACTGAGCACGCAGGAGTCATTTCAGTTTTGCGCGCACGGCGCTCTGGCTGCTCTCCCTTTGTTTCCAAATCGCGCGTGCTCCGCCGCATACATGTGCCCTCACATATTCCTACACAAAATCGACTTTCACGCCCAGGAGGGAGAAAGTCTAGCACGTTTTCTGCGTGTTCCTTCGGGAAGCAGACAAGCAAAGAGGACAGTACAGCTGTAGACATTCTGCACGGAGATAATCAGTGCCCCAGCAGGAGCACCTTCCCCACACAGCTGTACAATTCCCTTTGCTCCCTAGAAGGCACTGCACCCTACGTGCAGTTTCCAAGCTACATTTAACACAATTGCCCATCAGCACTTAGGAAGCAGTTACCACAGAAACCCAGCAGAGACCAATTAGTCACATGATTAAATTAATTAAAATAACCCAGGGTATCTGCCATCTTGCTTCTTTCTGCTATGCATAGCACATGACCCAGGCAGAGATGTAATTGGGTAGCATTATTGTGCCTTTTAATCCTAGAATCATCTTCATACTGTACTGTAGGTGGTCTTTGATTTTTTTCTTTTTCACGCGTCTCCATAAATCCCTTCCCAGAGATCTGTCTTATTCCCTTGCTGCAGAGACGCTTTATTCATTTTCTGGAGATCTGTGTTATTACACAAAAAAATTCTCCAGCCCCCTCAATAAGCCAAGTAGTATCGAATTTACAAAACATCAGATTTAACAACAGCAAGATTTGTTATGTTTGGGATAAGAGGATTTGGAAACATTTTCAATTGCACAGCTAAGACTTTTGGAGGTCTTTAATGACAGCTCTAACAATACTTGCCAGGGAGAGCTCTGTAATATGTATTAGCACTTGACCTGAGAATTGTAAAGCACTAAGAAAAGACTGTATGTTGTGTCTTCATTTCACAAGTAATACTGTTACTGCAGTGGGGTGCATTTAAGTGGAACAAGCTGTCTGCCTTGTAATACTGCTTCCTGGGAAAGGCAGGCAGTTTGGTTTCCTCCCTTATTTTTGAAACCTAGAAGTGCACAGTCATATTCTAACTTAGTAAATCAGTGCTTTATCCTTGGTTGTTTGGCTGCCCTGATGATGGCATCCCCTGAATATCCATGTCAGCTAGGGTTTTCTTCTATTATGTCACAGTTTGGTATGCACACAAATCATCTCTACCTGAAGCAGCAAAAAACACAAAACATTGCAATTTCCATCTCATCAGAGATTTGCTGGTGAGTGGTCTGAAGTTACCTTGATCCATAGCACCAAAAGAAAAGAAAAATTAATACTATTTCTGGCCCCAGAGTAGAGAGCAGCTTGCCTCTCCAATGCAGATTCCATACAAACAGACTTGACAAAATAGCATGCATAAATTACACGGCTCCGATGCATTAATTCGTGCCTAACAGAGCAAGTGGCAACAACACTACATCTACAATGGGTGGGTATAAGATGGAAGAAATGAAGTCTGTGGGTTAATGTATAAATAATCAACTGTTACGGAATTTGCAAATATTATGGAAGAAAACTAGCAGGTTTTGCGTGTGCTGTATTGCTAAAGTGCCGTGCACAAACACATTTGCCAGGCTTAACTGGCTCTGAGTAGCCTGTCAGGAAGGATGTACATGTTTGGCAGTGCTCAGGCACAGATGCTCCAATACAAGATAGGGCCCAGTTGTGAGATGAGGTCTCTGTCTACCAGAGTAATGTCAGTGGCAAAAGTGAGCCTCCACAAAGTCATAGTGCGTTTCCTGAGGTGAAACGAGACTTGTGCCAGATATTATGTGGATCTGTGGTTTTATAGACATTATCCCCAGCTGGCCAACATCCCCTGCATCCAGGACACATGCATGAACACAAAAATTACCAGGCATAAGTGACACCAGTGCTCTAAGTGTTTCCATTTCTCTTGTGTTTCACTTGTCATCATTTACTTTACATCATGGGCTGCTGCAGTGTGTACAATACCTGTGGAAAAGTTGACTCTCTTGCTGTGTTTGATCTTGCTGTTTTTGCAATAAGTGACAATAGGAACACTGGGAAAGAAATTCTCCATGGAGTCACCCTGTTTTACACTTAGTAGTTCCATAGAAGTTGGTTTAATTGTGTTTCCATAAAACTGAGGTTAACTAGAGGCAAATCTGGTTGAAAGATTGTTGATGCAGCAGCCACGTGCTCTTGTTTCCAGAACTAAAAATGTGTCCCATAAATAAAGTCATGAAAAGAATCATGATAAGAAAGCTTTCTGCTCTGTATTTGAAGTACTGTTTCAACAAACCTGCCTGTGAAGGTCTCAAAGCTTTTCTTCCTTTATGATACAGAACAAAAGTTTTTTTTTTCAGACTAGAGTGAGGAAAAGTTTTGACGGTGTTTTCTTGTCATGCAACATAAAATACACGTGTCTGAAAGCAGAGAACAGGCTCTTCTGTAACAGCTAAAGTGACAGCAAAGGCTGAGGTGGCTGTTTTGAAGTCTCCAATATAAATAGGAAGGGAAGGGGTTTTCTTTGATGTGCAGGAGCACAAAATTTTTCTTGATACAATTTTCTTGGTATGGTTTCTGGCTTTTCTCAGGGAACAGACAGGCTTCCTTACCTGAGTATTACAGAGGAGTGAGTAGTGATGGAAATATGGGCCCCTCTCCCGGTTGTCCTTGGAGTGGGGTTCATAAAAGAGAGAGCGGGGACTGAAGTGGGTCAGTACGTATCTGTGCCATAGCCGCATTTGGGAGGGATGTGCCAACCTCTTCCTGAACCAGGAGATAGAGCAGTTCAAAGGGACCCTTCTGAGGTACGGTCACTGCTTCTGGAATGGTCACTCCAGGAGCAGACAGATTAGAGGTAGGGATTTCAGAAAAAACAGAAGCACTGGAGACTGAAGGACATAATGTTTTGATTGTGGAGGTATTGGGCAGGATTAACAGGATTCGAGGCTTCCTTTGTAAAAAGGTGAAAAAATTATATTTGGCCTCCTTGAAATAAGAAAATGGGAGGATATAAAAGGAAACTTGATAAATCCAAGTAATTTTGAAATAACTCTTGTGAATGAATGGCCCGAACACACAGAGAATTGCGTGTGAAAATAAATGAGAGTGAATCAATATAACAAAAAATTTTTGGTGGAATATTTTCTGCTTATCACAATAAGCAAAACAAAGAGTAAAGAGCTTTATCATAACAGTTAGATTTTCCTAGATGTTGTAAACATCTCATCTTCCAGGAAGTGTGATGGGGCTTACAGCTAGACATCCACATCTAGGAAAGTCAGGTCGTCTCTAGCCTTTAGTTTGAAGGCAGGCTGAAGTCAGTATAAAGCTTGAGCTGAGTGGCAGTAAGTGATAAGCATTTGGCTTACATGTTTTTAAACAGGAGGAATGGATAAAGCATGTACTCCTGAATTATTTATGTATGAATTTTTTTGTGTGGTAGAGGACACGTAAGGTAGTCTTCAGAGCCTAAGTAAAAAGTCTAATGCATTGCATGAGAAGGAGTGCCAATGAAAGAGAAGTTCAGTGCTCTCTCAGTCAGGAGGAAGGTAATCTATGTGATAGGAGGTTAATTTTGGGGGATTCCTTTTTGAAGGAAATCACTGCTGCTGGTTCAGAAAGAGCTGGTGAACCCACAGCAGTCTGACATCCAGAATTCATCTATTCCTAATCTCTCCACTCATTTGTATTCCTAAAATGGCTCTGACATAGAACTAGTTAGGGCAGAAATAACCTCCTGGAGGTCATCCAGGCATTTCCCTACAATGCAAGAGGGTTTGTTTAATTTAATCATAGTCTATCATCATAGTGTTACTAGATAAAAGCATATGAAAAATAGTCTGAGAGACTGTAAGGAGGTACTTCACCTTTTGATATATTTCAATAGCTTTCCGCAACTCCTTGAAGTTCAGAAAGTTTAAAAGATTAAGTAAAAGTTCACAAACTTTCTCAGATTGTGTATAGAATTGTGGGGTTGAATTCTGGTCATTCTAACCAGTTTGTCTCGAGTGATTTCAATAGAGTAAGGGATTTTTTTTTTTTTTTTTTTTTTGAACAGCTGTATTCACAAGTGGACCATTGCTTTAAGCCTGTTAGTATGAAGGATGTTGCTGGTATTCTTGATTAGAAACAGCATAAAATTTTGGACAAATGTCAGGTGAGAACTATCTAGCTAAAAGCTGGGAACAGATTCCTAGTCAGCTGGGATAAAGGAAGGTCCAGGTGATTCCAGTTTAGACATATTCAGCTTGTTCTGAGGCCATTTGGAGAGCACCCAGTTTCCATATCCACTATGGCTTGTGTTATCATTCAGGCTTTATGTGAACTGGAGGAGGAGTCATTCTGCTGTTGTCTGTTTCTCAAGAATTGCTTTGTCTGAAAGTCTAACACTTTTTACTTCTCTCAGAAGCATTTCCATTAGTCCTGATTTCCTGTGCCCATCCTTGTATCCCTCCTGCCAACAGCTTCTGATTACTGCATTGACTTTCCCTTTCTGTCATACCTGCTCTCTGTATCTGCCCTCATGGACCCCAGCATTTCCTACATGCCACTGACACCTACTGTGAATTCCACAGGAAATCACATAAAAACTGTTTCTAAATTCCATATTACTAAGGCTTTTTTCCCCCTGGAAGCACTACTTTGTCTTTTAACCTATATTTATGCTAATTCCTTGTGCTCCGAAGTTGTAGTAACTGTAACCATTATTGCCCTGGTATTGCCAGTAGATTGATAATATGATGGCAGCACAACATGGCTCTGCCTGAGGAGCTGACTGCCACTGCAGGTGGCAAGGGGCAAATGCCAAATAGGTGATGCTTTTATATATGTGCTTTCAACAGATTTTTAGGGGTGTTACTGTGTTTTGCAGAAAAACAACTGGTCCCCGTGAGGAGCAAATAGTGGCTTGAAGGAAAATTTTATTTTATGAATGTTGTCTGGATTGTCATGCCCCTTTTGCTCCCCTGTGGTCCCAAGCACCACGGCTGTCCTTTTCACAACTTCTCCAATGTAAATCCTGGCCTCTTTGAAAGTCAAAGGTAAAATTCAGTTGCAGATGGGCAGGATTTTAGCCCAGCCACTGAGCAGATCTCAGTCCCACGTTGTGGATGGGTGTGTGGGGCTCTGTCCTGGGATGAGGCAGTGTTATTGTAGGCCTCAGAAGCAGGCTGAGTTAAGGGAGAGTGTGCCAGTGAGAGGCAGAGGAGAGGCTGAGGACACTAAAGCAAGATGTGTCAATGTTATTATTGCTGCCTTTCTGAGCTGCTTACAACACTGCATGCTCCCCTGTCAATTGCACTCAGATTAAAAGCCGTGATGGAATGTTCCTTTTTGTGCTTCTGAATGGGAAATCAGAGATTACTTAGATACCTAATATGTATCTGAAAAGATAAGTGAGGTTTTTTTCCCCCTCCTTTGAAGAGTATTGCTAAAAGAAACAGCAGTCATCAACTATCTATAAAATTGTTTCCTTCTCAAGAGAGTTTATTAACCTTCATCTTTCATTATCCTAAGATATTTACAGGTAGCATCTTCATTACCTTGAACATTTCTGCATGCTTCTATGGGCTCACAGTGCACAGAGGCTTAGGAGAAAGGCTCCTTAGTGCCCAAAGACAGGGTATTCTCATTTACTGTTTTCATTTCACTGCACCAAGCTGTGGAGCTGCAGCATAAGCAGCTTCGGACTTACTCAGCCTGTGAGACTCAGCGACACAGAGAGTTGTGACTGGTCACATTACGTGTCATATTAAAGAGCCTTTTGTCTCCATTCAGGCTTTCTGAAACAAGACAAATTATGATATTTTCCTGTTAATTTCTGTTAATTTCTTTCCTTAATGAGTTTCATTAAAATCAAAGCTTCCAGAAGACTGAGCCATGACAGCTGTCTAAAGACTGTTTCACTTGCTATGGGCTGTTTGGGCTGAATAATTATTTCAGCTTTGTGAGGATTATTTCTTTAAATAAGAACAATGATGCTCTGTTTGGGAAGAGAAACAAATGCTTAGAGTGGTACAGTATAATTTCATAGCTCTGACTTGTAGTACTCAATGGCTTTAGGAATACCTGGGAAAAACACATCTCTCTCTCTGTCTGACATGTTTCTTAATGATTTCACTTAAGGATACAAAGGGAGCTATTTCAGCTGGCAAGAGAAAGAGGGTTTTGGCTTTTAATGAAGCAAATCAATTCCACAAAAGAGAAAACAGCTTATTCTTTGCTCTTGCATTGCTGTGAATGTGACCCAATAAAGAAAGGAAAAGCAAATCTTTCTGGCTTACCATTCATAAAATATTCCTGAAAGTTGCAGGCCTGATATTTTGATAAGATAATGGCAAATATTTCAGTTCTTTCATATTACCAGCACTGTAAAATCGTAAAGATGCATTGTGTGTTTCACAGCTACTGCAATTAAAAAGACAAGGCTTTTACAAGATAGTTCAGTCTCTTTGCTGAGCTGACCAAATTTTTTTGACATGGAAATTCTTAAATCAAGGGGTGGGAAGATGGGAATTTTACAGTAGTACACTACTTCCCAGTCTGAACTGGACACTCACCACCTGTTTTCATGAGCTGTTGCACCAAATTCCTTGTCAGAGTTGCAGAAAACCCGGCTGGTTTGACAGAGCTCGTGTTCCTATTGTGAGTCTCAGATTTCAAGACCCAAATAGTAGATTTTTGTTTGGGGAAAGTGAGCATATTCTGAGATTTAGGGACACCTTCTCAACTTCCTAAACCCTTGTTCCCTGACCCCGGTTTCTAATCCTCTGTCCTTCCTGGTGCTGATTTTATCACACTACTCTTATTCCTTGAAGAATAGAGGCCAGTGACCTCTGCTTAAAATGAGATTGTAGTTAAGAAAGTGGTTATTTAGCAAAACAGCATCTTCTTGTTTAACAAAGAAATGATGCGTGCTCTGTGTGCTTCCTGTGTTGACCCAGATGGATCTCGTCCCTGTCAGTGTGCCTGGAGAATGACCAGATGCCTTCCCACCTCAGTAAGAATCATCAGGGTAATGGGCAAGAAAGCCTGACACGCAGATTTTTTATTACCAGGAATGAAAATCTTTAAAAGAACACAGTTTAATTTTTGGGTTACAGGTTGATTTTATAAGATAGACAGCAAAGCACAACCCTGTCTGGCCTCAGAAAGCCCCTGCTATAATGTTAAACAAAGCCCAGTGTATCTGATGTAGTAACCGTCAAAGGGGGAGTCTTTCAGAACTGGTCTCAGACAGCAGTCACTGCCTGATGGATACTTGGGACACAGCAGGGGTCAAAGTGTTTAAGGTAATTGTGAACTGGCCAGCTGACAGCTGAAGGTCTGCAGTGAATTTGCAGCTTGGACAGTTTCACAGGGAGGAACCTCTCCCACCAACAAAGGGCTACATATCAAACAAGGATGGGCTTCTGGCACTTTGCTTTCCTTTCCAATGTACAGCTGTAGCCGTCAGAGAGGTGCATGCTCTCCTCAGGAGAGGAAAAACACCCACAAAGGCACATGAAAGCCAGGTGGGTGGTCCTGCACCACATGAGCCCGTTCCTCCACAGAGCACCCACAAAGGGAGCCACCCCACAGGGACACCACATCTGGGCAGCCCTGGTGCAGCTGGGCGTTTGTAACCTGTCATCATCACAGCTCTGAAATGAAGGAAAGTGTTTCCTTTGCTCCTTTTGCCAAGCCTGAAATTTCTGAAAGCACAGAACAAAATTAAGCAACTGATTTCTCTGATAAAAAATAAAAATGGACCTTGTTTGCTTAACTTATACCAGATCTTCTGAAAATCCAAGCCCAAGTGGCTTTGTTAGATGGAAATGGCATGGGCTCTTGACTCCAACATTGTTGTATAAATCCAGAACCACACCATGATCTCCTTCTGTCATGTCTTAATTACTGTTGTGACATACAGTATGGGGAATTTCAGCAAGAAATCAGTTCCTCTTAAAACTTTCCTCTAATGAAAAATGAGAAATAAATAAAGGAAAGAATGAAAAATATTAGTATCATAAAATCAGTCACAATTAAACACTTTTCCCAAGATGCATGCTGTCTTTCTAGTCAGTTGTTGGTTTGCTTTGCTTCAGTTCAGTTCTTTGCTTCTCTGCCTTTACTGTTTCATGATGTTTTACTGCGGAGACTTGATCTCCAACCATGAAAGCTATTTCAGATTTGCTGAGAACCCCACAGCTTCTGTGCCCTGGGAGCCTGTGGAATGAAGGCCTTTGAGTGCATGATGGGCTTGCCTCTGCCACTTCCTGCTCCATGGCTAAAAGTAGCTGGCATAAAAATTTGCTGCCTTTCTTATTGAGTGGCAGCTTTTAGAAATCAGCCCGTCTTTTGCGTGTTACGTGTGTACAAACATGAAGAAGCTTGGTGCTTTGTAATCAGAGAATTGTAGTGTGGTTTGTTTTGGAAAGAAATTTCAAGAACATTCAGTTCCAACTCCCATGCCATAGGCAGGAACACTTCCCACTAGACCAGGTTGCAAAGGGTCCAACTCCAACCTGGCCTTGAACACTTACAAGGATGAGGCATCCATAGCTTCTCTGGGAAACCTGTGCCAGTGTCTCATCACTCTCATAGTGAAGAATTTCTTCCTAATCCAGTATAAACCTACCCTCTTTCAGTTTAAAGATAATCCCTCTTCACATATGGAGAGAAGGTACCCTTAGAGGGATGTTTAGAGTTTACAAAAGTGTTGGTCACTTTTTCACATTAATTGCCATTATCCAATACCCAGACTGGCAGATAAACTCCAGACTTCTGTGGTTTCATCCTCAGTGGGTGAATCTGGAACCCAGTTAGTTTTAGTATATATTGTGCATGGATGTCTAGCTCATGGACATAGAGGTATGGATGTGCCTCTCAGTGATGTGGGAGCACTTAATTGAATGTAATCCACGAAAGATTTATTCTCCCGATCAGCTTACTTGTGATTTTAGATTCATCAGATTCCAGCTGTTGCTTAAATCCATTCAGCCATCAAGCCTGTCAATTTTATTGTTGAGTATTCCACGTCTGTTCCCTGCCACAGCCTAGATATGGGTCTCCTATTAGTCTGTTTTACATTTAAGTCAATCTGTAATAACATAGGTTTTCCTGGTATCTGTGGGGATGAGCAAGGATTAAAAAAAAAAAAAAAAAAAAGGCTGGTTCTGATCTAGTTGATCCAACAAGGGTGGTTTAGAAACTCCTTTTCTGTAGAACTTCTGCTTCCTGCAGTGATTTGTCTACAGCAACAAGCACCTGGCGACCAAGAGGGATGAAAAGGATAGAAAAAGGAAATAGAAACCACGTAGGCTTCTTTGAACTCTCACAGGATTTGACCAGCCACAGCTACGTGTGGCAGCTCCACCCTTTTGTGAAGCAACTGTTGTAGCTGCGTCACAACAGTTGTAGTTTTAGGATGTTTAGGATGTTAATTAACTTTTAAGTTTCTAATTACTTCCTGTGAGTGATGGAACTAAACCTAGAGATTGATGTTAATACATGCATTTATGTACGTAGTGAGGCCATTGTATCTTTTCTTCAGAACCAGCTAAAAAGAAATAGCATATCTTGGCACAGCCAAGGGTTTTTCTTCTGTTCCATTATTACATTCTACTTTCCATGTCCCAGAACTATGTAGATGTTGCCACATTCCACCTGTAACTAAGCATGTGACTGACAGTAGCAAGAGGCTGTGGATTTGGGTATAGAAACTGATGGAGGTATTGAAGGTACTTTCGGAAGTCCTTTACTACTGGTAAAGCTGTAGTATTAAAGTTTATAAAAAAATGTGTCCAAGGCTAATTGTTTGGGGTTTTTTTTAATCCCTTTTTAGTAAAGCATGTGTTAAAGATCCTGCTGAGGGTCTAGACAAATTACAAATTCATTTCCTAGTATCTCCAACTGCCCTTTCCCTTCTTGTTCATATATTTTAGGGAAAGTCTCTGAGTAGTTAGTAATATTCAAGCAAGCTGTCATTCCAGAAGTGGTGTTTTCCAGGATGCTCATTTGTAATTGTCTGAATTCCTCTGAGCAACACTGTGTTCCTTAGATTGAGAGAGAAAGATTTAAACCCCTGCTGAAAGCCATCACAAGAGTGATGGCATTTCTGGTTGCTTCATATGCTAGGAGTGCAGTCTAAGTTGATTTCCTGGATGGCTATGTAATTGGACTCAGAAATGCAGGTAAAACTGAAGAAAAGAAAACTGGGAGTCAGAGTGAAATTTATTTCTGTTGTACTCATTATATGTGCCTGTTTTCCTGTGGATATTTATGTGTTTCAAATCTAGTTGTCTCTTTTTGGCTCAAGTCAGGATATTCAAAGTTGTTGAATTTCAAGAGTGCTGAACTTCCTCACAACAGGAGTAGATTCCTAGAATTTTTTTTGTGGTATGAATGGACAACTGGAAGGCCAGAAAAGCTGTGACCTCCTGGCTTTCAAAAGCCCTTCAATGACAAATCTTTCCTAGAGAATATATAATAAGAAAAGCTAGTCTGTGTCCAGTACCATCAGGAGATACATGCTTGTGTTTTACCCTTCCACCTCTCAGACGAAGCTGTGTTTGCTGTAAAAGTTAAATTCAGCTCCCATCTCTGAAGTCTCTTACCAGCCTCAGAAACAAGTCAATTACCTTTTTTTGGAGGCAGAAATGATAGCCCCGATTAATTTCCATGTGTTTATTTTAAGGTTTGAAAACAGATCCAGAGTTCCCATTTCCAAAATCAGTTCCTAGGGTTTGACTGCAGGAAGGCCTGAGTGTCTGAAAACTCCAGCTGAGGTCGCCCTGCAGGCCAGACTGATGGCTCCTTGCATCGAGGCCATGTCTCCTGGTTCCTTGGAACTACTCTCATGTGGGAGTGCTTGTGCTCATGAATCTGTCCTTCCAAAAGGCATTACACTCCTCCTCATGGTTTTCACCTGCACACCACCCAGCTTGGGGACTTGTTCTGCAAAGAGTTATTTTAAAGAATTTTTTTTGCCCATTTATTGAACTTCTAGCTTTTCACATTGTGAGAGGCAGTGGATGGTTAATGGATAGCTACATTTGTTTGGGTAACAAAAATATGGGAGGGTTTTTTTTTTTTGGTTATCATGAAAATGTAGCATACTACATAGACTACTATCACATCCATTGTCTTTTTTTTTTTTTTTTTTTTTTTTTTCAAGTGGGTAAGTCCTTGTTATTGAGTATCTTACGTAAGAGCTGTTCCAAAACTCTGATTGCCTTTCACTGATACTATTTCCTCTAGTGCAGACCATGGCCAGGTTTTAAGGAGCAGTCTGCCATGTATTTAAATTATCTTTTGAAAAAGAAAGTTTACCCAGTGTGGAGATGCAATTAATGTCAATTGTTGAAAATGAACTAACATCAGCAGTAATTAGAGCTCGAGGCAAGAACATGTTTTCTTTCCCTTCCCTTGTTTCTCTTTTATTTTCATATATTTAATAGGAGAGATGACAAAATGCCTAACCAGGCCTTAAATTGCACTTTCTTGTCTGTCTTTCCCCCAGAGTGTGACAGTCATGTCCCCCTTCCCCTTTGCTATGGAGTAGCCATGTTGTCACCCACAGGGCTAGGGAAAAAGGCAATGGACACTGTGCAATGTAAAAGCCATGCAACTGCGTCCCCATGAGATGAGGCTAAACCTGGCTGGGGGTTGTATTTCATCCCCTGCAGGGCCAGTGCCTGGCTGCAGGACTCCTGCAATGACATCTGGGTAGCCCAGGTAGCCCTCCTGAGTTTGGAGGTGCCATCATGACTGTTGGAGGAAGTAAGTCTCCTCACCGCTGAGGGATGTGGGAGCAGCTAGATGAAAGCTTCCTTGTGGAATAACTCAGCTTCTGTTGACAGGAGGGTTAAGCTCCCCTTTTCCCTTGCAATCAGGTGGGATCCTGCCTGAGAAAAATAAGTTCCCGTGAGGAGCAGAAAAGGGTGTGATTCCCCTGGTGAGTGCCTGTGGAATGTCAGTGTGCTCTCCCACCATAAGGTGCTCTCCACATCTTGTGTCTGTCAAGGAAGCTGCTGGAGCCAGAGGCCCACCTTGAGAGTTGGTATCACCTCAGGCAGTGGAGAGGCTGAACAGGAGGGATTTTTTTTCTCTAGCTGGGGAGCCTTCACAGCATCCGTGGGAGGAAACACAAGTCAGCCCTGAAAAGTCCAGCCAGTTCCAGTGTGAGGAATTCCTTCCTGTGGGATCAGGATGCAAGTGTGGTGACTCCAGTGATGGCTTTCTTTCCAGGGCAGTTCCTCTGCATCCTAAAAATGCCATCTCACCTGCATTTCCCTTCTCCCTTTTGCTTACTCACCACACTTCCTCTGCCTACACATACATGCACATATGGAGTCCATCAGTAGGGAAGGAGATGTACTACGATCTCACCTAACTCAGCACTTCGCAGAGATAAATGTAAAAAAATCCAGGAACCATGGACACACAGGCCAAACCCACTTATCACTTTTACACACCCATTCCCACTGCCCTCAGGGCAGGTCTGTACCTCTGGAAGGACTGGTAGCCCTTTGCTCCTCAGATTCTCCTCAAGAGAGTGATACTGGTTGCAGCTGGAGACAAGCCTGAGCTAAGGTATCTTAGATTTGACCTAGAGTGGCCATTCTTACTCAGATTTCGATAGAGAGGCCCTGTTTCAAGGTTGTGGTGAAAAAAAAACCCTACGAGACATCTGTTTCAACCACCACCTGAGTTTCCTACTATGTGTTTCCACTACCTTCAGCCCAATTTGCAGGGCAAGTAGGGAATGCAGGAGTGATCCCAGCTTGAAGGCTGCTGTGCTGGGTGAGGAAGAGAGGCACAATTGCTTTTTGACTCCTGCCCACCCCCTCCTTGAATCCCTTCCTAGCACAGGCTGCCTGCAAGCACAGTGGGACACCAGGGGGACGATTTGCCTGTTTGCTTCAATCACTAGCTGGAAGCTGTGCACTGGGATAGGGAATCATTGTCCTAGAACAAACCAGAGATGCTATTTGTGACCCATGGCAGTGAGTCCAAAACATGAAGTTAGGGCTGACACTCCCTCTCTAACTTGAGCCACTGTGCTTTTCATCATGATGCCAGGAGTTGTCAGCTGTAACTCCGTCTTTTTTTGGCTTGTGTCACAACCTAATAAGTTACAGGCCAGCTTCTCCTGTCGATGTTTTTGCTGCACAGAAGGCTTCACATTTTGTAAGCTTTTACAGCACAGCTGTGCTCAGAGATAAAACAGAATGTGTATACAGTACAGTATGCATTCAACTGATGCACTAGATTCTTCCCACCATATGTATGGAGTGGTGTGCATTTCACTCCGATACCTCACTGCCAAAACTGCCAGAAGCAAATAAACAAATGGCGGAAGAGAGACACCATATGAGGCAGTGCCAGGCACATGACCTAGACTTCCAGAAAGACACCCTGGCTGCTTTTAAAGGCTTACAGAGCACCAATTTTTTTAAGCCTAACCTCCCGCCGTGTGGAATGTTCTGCCAGTGTATGCTGTGAAGTGTGCTGGTTGTTAAAGAGCACTCATAGATTTCCCCTTCCTGCTAAGCAGCTGATGTTGTGGCTTCTTGTGCTCAATACTCATTTCACCTTCCTTCGATGCCAGTGATTCCCCATCAAGTTTCTTGACTGAGCAAGAGGAACAATGGAGATGTGTGAAACAGTCTAATTCTGGAAGGAATGCTACTCTAAAAAGACAGAACACATGTAATTAGGATAATGAGATTAATAATATTAGTAACAATTTAACGATTAATATATAAACAATGGAAGGGAGACAAATGGTTGTTCCAGCTCGTTCCCCACAAAAAAGTCACTAAGTTGCATTTCACAGCATCGATGGTGAAGATGCCAGTAATAAACTGACACGAACATTAATTACATAGTTAGATGTAAGTAATTTAAATGGTAATTCTGTTCCTGGAACTCACACTCTGAATATGAAAAGACGATTCCTCAGCTTCTTTTCTCTCTGACCAGGCTGTTGCTAATGAAAAGGTGATTGCTACCACCACAGTCCTCCTCCTGCTAGTAGTGCTGGGAAACACAGACGGATTTTCCTGTCTACTGGCCTCAATCTTATGTTAGGCTGAACATCTGTCGCTACTCCAGTGGTTATCTTGCTAGCTTTGGCCTTTACCTAAGCTTAACTTCACTCATGATTGTGTGAGGGGCAAGTAGGTGCTTTTGTCACTTTAGAGTATCTGTAGGCACAGATGAAAAAAGTGCACTAAGAACAACAGAGGTCGAGACCATCCCTGTGCTTTACAAAGCCAATGGAAAGTGGTCTGGATGCAGGCAAGAGAATTGGGCTTTGAATTTTGATGAAATAAATTAGGGAATATAAAATTATGTGAATTTTTTCAGATAGCAGCAATATTGAGTAGAGTAAGAGTGTGCATAAATTGTTAAGAGTGGGTTCTTTTGCTTGATGCAGTTGTACTTCCATGTAGTGGTAATAATTAGAGCGCCAGTTATCTCCAAGCCTTGCTGCCTCCTAACTGCAGTATACACTATGACCAAGACAGAGACTCTACATCTCAGTCAAACAATGGGGAACTTGTGAGGCTGTGCACAGTGGATGATAGACCAAAGGCCACATTTCTGCAGGTTTCTCCAAACTCTTCTTAGACAGGAGCAGCCTTTCAACTGAGATAGATAAATCCCTGTGCTGGAGACAGAAGAGGCAAGTATTCAATGTACAGCCCGGGAATGGAGAAGCATCAGGAGTACTTTGCTCTCTGAATATTGCAAAGCCTACCAGGCTGCTTAAAGTCCAGCCCTTGAATGGAGGACCCAGGGGTACTCACAGTGCAGGGGTGTGATTTTGGCAGCTCCGAGCTCTTCAGCTGTGGTACCAGTTTTGCAGAGGAGTGTCCTATCTGCATATTTTTTCTTCTGCGTTGAAGCAGTACCTCCATTTTTGAAGAAAATGGGACAGACCTGTGGCAGCAGACCTGTTGCATAGGCCAACAGCTGGATTTCAGCAGGCCCAGCAACACAATGGGTGCCACATTTGAGGTGACACTGAATAGTCCACAGAATAGTGAGGAAATATTAAAGAAGGTCAGGGCTGTAAACAAGGTTATTGCCTAAGCATTTGCAATATATATTGGCAAGTAGGAGCTATCTAAGGGGCAAACACATAAGAGCCTGGGATAAACACATGGAAGCTTTGAAAAGCTGACAGTGCCACCATGAAATGGTAGGGGTGGCATGTAAATACTCGTACATATGCCTGACGAGACATCAGTGCTAACTGGGAGTTTGCAGAGTCTGGTGAAGCCCTAAGGGATGCTTTTCAAGACAGGAGCTGAGAGTGAGAAAAGAGAATCATAGAATCATTAAGGTTGGAAAACACCTTTTATGTCATCAAGCCCAACTGTCAAAATCAGGATTACAGGATTACATGGCAAAACATGCAGACTTTTGCTGTGTGGTAAGGGGCCAGGTGAGTCAGGGGCAGAGGCATTTGGGTGAATGCAAAAGACAGAAAAATATGTTTCTTTCTGTTCAGTTTTTGAGTGGAAGCATCCCCCTTTTTAAAGTCTATCTTTAAGAGTTAAAGTACTATAATTTTTTTCTTTCTGTAATAGCAATATACAGAGTTGGAAAAAACTATAGTCTGATAAAACTTGGGGCTTGAAGTAAACTGCTGGGAACAGTTAGAAGTGGATTACTTTAGATTCAGAAATCTGGCCAAAGATCTACTTGCAATGGCTCCCCATGGAGGATGGTAGTGAAGAGAGCTGGGAGGACAGGTGTTTTTCAGCACATTTCATGTTATTGTGACAGAAAGGAGAACTCAAAATGGGCCTTCCCAAATCCCAAGGCAAGTTGGGAAGATAAATTATAGTCGATTGTCTTCCACTGCCTGAAAAGATCTCTGTGCTCTGAGTTTTCTTATGAGTTTGAACAGACAGTTTCCTGGTTTTAAACATGATATATGTTATTGGAATCCCTCCAATGGCAGAGGGTTGCAGTGGGCAGTAGAGAACACAGGCATGCCATTGTGATTTAGAAATAACTTTCTGCCAGTGCTGGGAGCAAGCTCAGAGGTGTTTGGGTTAGGTCCCATTTGTCAGTGAGAGCGTGGCATCCCACATGATCATGACTTCTTATTTAAAATAGAGTGGGAATCCTGGAAAAGGAGAGGTGCCTGATTTGGACTGTATCAGCCTAGTACTCTGTGAAATGTCTTTGAAAGTAAAACTTTGAATAAAAGCCTCAAAAAAAGGTGGCAGGAGACGAGGAAGAAGTGCTGTACCTGGTGTTAGACCCAAAGGCAGGGGTGATATTGTGACCTCAGTCCCTGACCTCTGCCTGGGCTGCTGGGAATTAAAATGAATGGTCCTCACCACCAGGCAGGTTTTGCTTTTTTCCTGCTTGTATGTGCCACTATCCCACCTTTTATTGCAGCCATTCATCATTGGCAGGATGACTGGGAGATGATATTAAGGTTGTAGAATATGTCATTTGTATCAAAGCTTTCCCTCATTTCTTTTCACCCTCTATTTGCCTGTTCTTCTGCCTACATTCCGTTCCTGTTGGGTTTTGCCCCCCTCTCCAGACCAGTCATCCCTTGGCCCAGCTCATAAATGATTGCTTTAATATTATTACAGCCCCTTCATTTTCATGTGTGAATGACCCAAGTGACATGTGGCTTGTAACCAGACCAAGAAGAGATTTCTATTTTCACTCTTCAAAAGGCCACAGAAAATTCAGAGAATAGGATCCTGCCTGTCTTGCAGTGGCCCCAGACAGGCATTTATGGCTGTGCAGTAGCTTGCAGACACAGCCCATTTGAGGGAAAGCTTTACCAGCCAGACCTGGCCATTGTTTTTCCTTCTCTGCATTTATTCAAAGCTCAGAACTGTTTATATACCACAAAGATGGGAATTGAAGAAAAAGAGAACATGTAGAATTCACCAGCTGTTTAAGTCTTATTGTTACCTTCTGTATCGATCAAATCCTTTGCCTCTTAATTGGATATTGACTGTTGTGAGGCAAATAAGGCAAGCTGTCAGAGGGGGGAGGGATGGGACACGAGGTTTATCTTAATGGTATGTTGATCATGAGTAGTCTATAAAAGCCAGTGGGAGAGGAGTTCATTAAACCAGCCTGCAATTGCTTTAAAAAAATATGCTCTGAGTCAAGATGATTAATCATATATGTGACACTGCAATCAGAGAAAATCCGCATTGTTGCTCTGGTATTTACAATGCAAAAACTTGAAACACGCGAATGCATTAAAACAAATTCACTAGGGACAGCTATCTGTTTGGTCTGTGAGCCTTAGGTAACCCTTACTAACATCTGATGGGTTGTTTTTGGGTTTTTTTCTGGTGTTTGTTTTGGGGCTTTTTTTTTTTTCCTCCTCCTTGGTGTTGTGTTTTATTTCCCCGCTCCTGTGGCAGGAAATGTGTGCTTCCCCTGTGCCCAAATCTGTCACCTGGACAGGGGAACCCTTGTAGAAAAGGCAGCAGTGACAAGGGATACTTGAGCTACCTGACAGTGAAACACACAGAATACTTTGGAAATTGATTTTATCTCATAAATGATGATAATCAGGGAATGTGAAGAGAGAGGGAAAGCTTATTGACTACGCTGCTGTGAGCTACCCATTACAAAAATGGAAGCTACTGGCAGGTCTGTAGTATATTTTCATTTCCTTCCTGGCTGTATTTTAGGCTGGGTATTGAATCTGTTGCAATAACTGTCAGGCACGGTCCATTAGTGTCTCTGGATCAGGCCTGTTGTGAATCAGGAGGGAGATTAGCAGGATAGGCTCACGTTTATGAAGATCCCACACAGCATTGACTTGTTGAAAAAATATTCAAAGGAGCAATAAACAAAGTTTATTTCAAATTATTTCAACGTTATGTGTTTGTTATTATATTTATTCTTTGGCAATTTGGAAGTGGTTATAAAAAAATTATGATATGGTTAAAGGTTTGTGCAGTTTGTAAAATTTTCTTTTGAGGCAGCCATCTGAACAGTTCTCACATATCATCATGCCATGAACTGTCAGAGGAAAGGTAGCACAGTCCTGTGGAAGGTGGGAGTGCTGCATAAACTGCCCAAAAACTGGGTATTGGCTGATAGAGAAAGGAAAAGTGCCTAAGTCTGGAATGCAGTGGGAATATGAGGTTTAATGCAGAGTTTTCACTTGAGAGCATTAGACAGTTTCCTGCTTGAGCAACTGGATTGAGGCTGTACCACCTTGGCCTGCTTGTGGGCTGGAGTCACTTAACATCTCAAACCTTCTACTCATATTCCTACAAAAATTAGAAAAGAGGTCCAGGGCAGTAGACACTGCTATTTTTAATTCAGTTGCTCTTTCTGGGAGACTGAAAATGATCACCAATTTTTTCTAGGTATTTTATGACCCTGGTAGAAAGGGCCATAAATGCACAGCATTGCAAACTGTATAAAAAGAAAATCCTGATTTTGCCTGGAAGGGTGAGAAGTCCAGCAGGAAATCAGGGTTTTCCTACTGAGTATATGAAACAAAACTGGGGGAAGGGGAGGAAAAGTTTTATAGAATCCAGAAAGCTGAATCCATTTTTTTGGTGTAAGTTTTAAGTGCAGTAGGATGGAAGTTATTACTTTAGCAGGTGCTAGAGTAGTACTGTTATTAGTATTTCCTTTTGATCCACTTATAATATTCTTTACATTATAATAGAGTTTGCAGCTTGCATTTTAAACATAAACCATGGAGAATTTTATACCATGAAATCCTCAGTGAAAAATTTAATACATAAAGCTGGACCATTGAGAACCATAGCCTGTGGAAGACAAGCATTAAAAAAATTAAAAAAAAAAAAAAAAAAAAATAATATCCCTAAATAACTAGTTTTCAGATTTACAGGCACATTTGTTTGGATTTTTTAGAGTGCTTCAGTTATGCAAGAAAATGATTGTGACAGTCCTCAGTTGCTTTGACAAGGATAATTTCAGAAACACTGCCCTATCATTCCACAGTTTGGCACCTTCTCCTTCTTTGTTGTAATGCATTTTTTCTGGGTTGGCTTTTCTCAGCAAAACTGCCTGTTTGTCAGAAGATTTTACATGTGTTTAGAAAGGAATGATGAGGTGGTGTGGGCTGGATTTGGTTAGAATAGCAGGTTTGACCTGGTGACTATTTATTTTTGAAGTCAGGGAGTATTTCGTCTGTCACCACAGTGGAGAAGTTTGCAGGATATTTAGAATTAGATATTTTCTCAGGGCTTCCCAGATAGCTGGCTCCTGAAGTCACTTCCACACCAAACCTTGTCCTAAACATGAGGATTTGAGATGTTTTTCTAATCCAGTCTGCCATTAGTGGTTTTGCATTCAGGTTTTGTATTTGCTTTTGAAATGGTAACTAAAACTTGAACAAAGGTTGGAATTTGGGTCTAGATTCATCACTGTCTGTACTGGACATGTCACAGTAAGGCAAAAGCAGCTGTGAGCAAGAGCTGTGACAACAACAGGGAGCGTTGTCTTGCTGAGGATACCTGCAGGGGATTGAAACTCATTCTCTCCTTAGGGACTTTGCAGGGACATTTGCTCCTTCTTAGGGACCATATAACTTCCCTCTGGGAAAGGGACTCCACAGTTGTGGAGTCTGTGCTGTAATATATAGGAGCCAGGAGCAGTTGAGTGCCAGGGAGAAATATCAAGGAAGAATGTGGAGAGACCCCAGGCAACAAAATGACAACAAAAACTCTCTGCTGCAGTATGCCCTCTTCTCAGGACCTGGAAAGAGCTGTATGTGCAGTCCCAAGGTTTGGCTTGTCATGGTGATGTTGTTCTGCTGGTTTCTATCGACTGGTGATTTCTTCCAGCATAAACAAGGTCTCAGTTCCTAACTTAAGGAATGGGTGGAGATGTGCACATGTGTGTTGATGCATGTGTTTGTGTGGCTTATTTGGGGAGAGAAGAGGAGGCAACAAGTCAGGAAAAGCCCTTCTGGTTTTCCTTTGAATACTTAATAAAGAAGTTACAAGAGGGCATATTCCCAATTTCTTTTGAACTTTGTAGATCACCTCCAGTAGACAGATTGTCTCGCAGACCACTTCCCCTCCCCTTGGCGATCAAATAACATTCCTGTGGTGACTACAGCAGTTGCTTACATGGAAAAATAACATTAGGAAAGTATTTAATGTATTTTTAGCTGTCTTTAAATGCATTTTAGCAGCTGGAAACAAGGGGACTTAGTAGCACATGACCTGCAAGTTCTCCATAGACTACCACCAAGTGTGCAGAGGGTCACTGCTGGTAAAGAGACCCCAGGCTGGAAAGTGTTGGGTAGGGTGGTCACCTCTAACCTGTACTGATCACTAGAGGTCAGGCTAAAGGGTTAACCTCAATTTTTGTGGGATGTTAATGATACCAACTTCATAAACAACCAGTGTGATTATAGGTCCTTTCTTTTCACTGATCTGAGTCTTGGGAGATTTTATGAAACCTTGTTTTGGCATGTTTTCAAAATACCTGGAACTTTTTTGAAAATCTTGAGAAGATTTTATTAGTTTGGAGTGGTGAAATATTACAACTGTAGAGATTAGTGAATAGAGTGCAGCTGAGAGAGGCAACAAGCAAATAAATACCGCTTATTCCATCACACTGTGATTCAGGAAGATCTTGATCCTTGTGAAGAGCAAACCTCTCATCAAACATTAGTGGGAGCTTTTCTTGAGAGAAGACTTTCTCTGAGCTGAGGGCTTGCTCATTCTTGTAACTGTGTGGTTGCTGAACCAGGGAACATCCTCTCTGGACCATCTTCCTTGGCCCTGTTCCATTCCCAGCACAGCACCACCACCCAGGGCCCTGATGTTGGGCTCCCCCACCCACAGCAAGCATGTTCATATTTCTGGGAAAAATATACCCAGCAGGTGGAAGTTTAGTACTATTTTTACTATTGCTTGTACAGTGAATGTAGAGAGCATGATAATTGATTATCTGGGACAACAGAAATGCACAGGAACTAGAATTTCGAGGATTAGGGTCTCCCCGAGGATTTCCTTCGAGTTTCAGTGAAAGGAGAGATAACCTTTGTGGTGGAAACGGAAACAGAGCTTTCAGTTCCCATCTGCAGCCAGGCCCTGGAGACAATAGTATTAAGAGTGATGTGAATTTCCTCTGTTCATCGCCACGGGACAGAAGCCTCGACGCAATTATCTGCACTTCTATAGCAACACTATTCAGCTCCTTGCAGCTTATTCTCTGTCCTACCAGAGACATTCAGCTAATGCCTGCTGCTTTTAACATATCTAGGGGTAACATTCCCGTGTTTCATCTTTTTCAAAGGACGTTTATGGAAATTAGGTGGCAATTTTATCCCGAGTAAGCAGACTAATATTCTGTCACTCTGCCTTACTCAAGTGACTGTTGCTCTTAATGTTAGGTGTTTTTGGTTAAGTGGCATTTAGAGTTCTGTGGACTAAGCAGTAGGATTTTGTTGCAAATGCATTGTCCCATTTTATTGGAAGCTTTGCATTAACAAGTTCCATCTTAATAAATTATTTGGTTCAACCTGCCTTGTGACTTATACTATCATAAGATCCTGCCCTTAATATTAAAATGTAAGCACAGATTTCCTCTCCCAAGGCTAAAGCTGCATAAAAAGACTTACACTGAAGCTAAGAAATCCTCTGGATCAAGATAATTTTTCTCTGAGAATAAGGAGAAACAAATATCCACACGCTTTGGAGAGGAGGAAATTCTGATGTAGATTGTTCTTCCTCCGTTGTGTTAAAAAAAGGAATCTTGACTGAATATATAGTCTGTTTCCAAACTATTGGCATCTTTCACAAATATAGGCTGGCTGGCTTACGAACAAATAGCACAGTTTCTGTAGCCAAAGATAGTTGTCATCATGCACTTATTAATGAGTACACATATCTCTGAACATCAAATGTTGTGCTATTTTCAGAGAGATCCTTTCAGATCCTGTTTTCTGGTTTGGTTTTTTTAATTTATTTTTTTTTTTCCGTAGCCTCCTGCCATTTTCTTTCAACGCTCAGCAGTAGAAAGCAGAGAGAACAGGGACCTAGGAAAGGAGATGCTCTCATCTGTCCAGCTTCCCCACAATCAGGAGCTACTCCATGCGTGTCATTCCTGGCAGATGTTTGCCTAATCTGCTCTTAAAAAACTCCAGTGATGGGGCATTGACAGTCTCCTTAGGCAATCTGCTCCAGTGCTTTGCTGTACCTGTCATTAAGAAGGGCTTCCTGATATCTAACCTGTAATTAAAGGCCATGATTTCCCACACAACCCATCATCAGGCTGACCTTACAGCCAAACTACCCCCACCAAGTCAACTGCAGTTTCCTCACTAGATCATCTTTGCCAACCAACACTGCTCCTTGGGCAGTGTGCTCTACCCTGGCAGTAGTAGTGAGGTGGGGTGTGTGTGTGCGCCACTGGTCATGTCAGATGTCCAGCCCGGTGTCCCCAGGGGCTGGCGATGGGCCAGTTTCCCCCTCGGATCCCATGCTGCTGATGGGAAGGGAGCTGTCTGCCAGTAGAGGGTGTTGAATTAGGAGATTCAGTAAATCCCAGGAGAGGCACTGCCACAGTGAAATTGCAGCAGTTTTGCACTGATAAAACTAGTGGTGCTAACCATGGTTCCAGGCCTCACAACACAAGCTGATGCCTTTTTTTTGTCCTGGAACAAAATGTGCTATGAGAGCAGTTGTCCCTTATATTACATGTATGCAATCAATCACATCTAGCAGTTAGTATGTACATTTTTTTTGATTAGAGCATTTATATAATGATTTTAGCAGCATTAAAGCATTTAGAAAAAACAACAGTGATCACAGATTTGGCTTGGGTTTTTTTGCAGTCGTTTTCTTTTGAACAATAGCATCCTGTGGCAGCCAGGCCTGATGGCAAAGCTGTAGATGCCAGCTTGCTGTGAGTGAGATGCTGGGGAACCGAGGCAGTCACGAGGTGTGCAGCAGTGATTGAGAGTGGGTCGTGTAGGCACAGATGCATCACAATATTGCCATTGCAAGATAGATTCTGAGCCACTTTTTAAATATGCTTAGTACAGCGATGAACATTTTAAGAGTGTTCCCTTCTTCGAATTATTTATAACTGGAAGATAGTACTAATGAATTAATAGAAAGATACTGGAGAATTAGTCCTGACTGCTCAGAATAGGTGTTTTTTACAATGGAAAGCAGCTAGCTAAATTAGGTGTATTTCTGCTGCCTGAGCAAATTATGGTAGTATTTGACTAAACAGGTTTTGAGACTAGGAAATTTTAGTGTCATCTGAAATTAAATAAAGCAAGGTTTAGATCAGTAGGAGCAGGAGCATGTTGCCATCAACAGGGGTGAATAACCTTTGTGCAACTGGCGATTTTGGTAAGCGGGTCAAGGTTGATGGGGTTTGTCTATATTTTGACAGATGCATTACAAACACCCTGATACCCATTTCATTTTACAAGGTGTGTGAGTGCACCAAGATAACACTCCAGAGGGTCACTGGCAGGTTACAATGTGCCAGCCGTCACATGCACAATGCATTGCATGGTGCCAAGATACAATTTCAGGGGTCTGGGGGTACCAAGAGCCTTCAGAGCCTCACACAAAACCTGTGCCCCACCAGTATCTCCCTAGCTGTCCATTGCTGAGCATCCCATTGGCATCTGTTTTCCCAAGCTGGCAGGTCTATTTCTATTTGTGCAAGGCATTTTTAAGGTATTCATCCCCTAGTTGTCTTCTGGATGACCTGGAAGAGCTTCAGTGAGTTGCCCATATACCTTCAAGGACGAAAGGAAAGGACAAAGTTTGTTCTCAAAATGAGAATTTTGAGGTGGTTTTTTTTTAGACAACTCAGTCAGATTTGGACTTTGTATTCCACACAGCATGGAGGTAGATCTGTTGTGTAAGAGAGGTTTCAGTTTCAAACTAATAATTTCAAACTAATTTCAAACTAATAAGAAGAATACATTTAAACCTTTGTCAAGTGACTTCAGATGCTCAGGAATCCCCCTTTGCTGTAGTTTTAAAGCAAAATTTTAAACATTTTTCACCCCACAACATTGAGGACATTGAAAGAAAATACCTATGAACTGCTAGGAAACATATAGAATAAGCTTTTTTCCTACTTCCCAGTTCTTATAGTAATCATCACTTTTAAGTACTTCCCAAAATACACCTTTGGACAAATTTTGCACTGTTAAAAATGGCATTTTCTGTTGGTAAACTGTGTTCAGGCCTCGTGGCTGACAAGCAGAGGCCCGAGTCAAGGCCTGCTGGATCAAGGGGCTTGCGCTGAGGTGCAGACCCTGCATGTTTTCCGAAAAATCGACAGTGCTGTTAGCCCACGTCTCCCCTTTCCCAACCCGTCTCTTCGGGGAGAGGCAGAAGCCTGTTTGAAGACAAACAAGTCGCAGAGCCTGCAAGGTGTAAATATCTTTCACAAATGCCAACGCCGAAAAGCCTGAGCGCCGGGCGCGTGACACGCGACGACAGGCGGTTCTCGCTGCGCGAGGGGCGAGCAATATGCCAGCGCTGCCACAGGCACAGAGGTGTGCCCCCATTGCACCTGGCCATCCCTGGACACCCCTGCCCTGGGAACACACACCGGGCAGCAGCAAGGATGGGCAGGAGAGCTGCCTGCTCCTCACCCCGCTGCCCCTGCCCGCGCCCCTCGCCCCCAATCCGGTCACCCTGCTTCTGCCCTCCTCCTCTCCCCAGCTTCTTTGGGCTGGGGCTGATTTAAATAGGTTGGCAGGGAGCCAGGAGCTCATCATTTTAATGCAGTGTAAAATGGAATGTGCATAATTATATGCAAGCCATATGTGAGGGAGACAGCTCAGCTGTGAATTTTGGGAGGCTGTGAGAGGGAGAGAGCGAACAGTCAGGAATCAGATGAGATGGAGCGGAACGGAGTGCAAGTGTCACTCAAATGAACAGTGTAATGAGCGTATTGCTGACACTCCTCCTTTCACCTGCTTCTCCCTTTTGCTTTAACTCAAAAGCAGAAAACGCTCGAGATGAGAAGGGAAAAATACTATAGGCAAGCAGGATTGCTAATGGGCTCTGGTAATGTCTCCATTTAAACTTCAGCTTTCTTAATTAACAGTGTAGTTACAAAAAATAACGAGTAACTTTTAATGCATCTTTGTCATTAAATATTTTGACCACATTTGACTGAAGGATCATTGTTCTCACTAGATGATTGCTCCTTTCAAAGCTTCACTTAAGCATGGAGGGGGAATCCATTTATTTGTTACAGTATTACATGTAAATTATGAGTATGAAAACTTTTTTTTTTTTATTTTGGCCTTACTGTTAAACTGAAAATACAAATACATTATCAAGGGATTGCTTAAGCATGTCAAAAAGTTTAAATGAGTACATATGTAATGTAATCCTGAAAAATGCGATGGAGTAAATTGAAACCCTGAGTTACTCAGTTTCCAGCTCAAATATTTCATTTTGGTTTTGTCTTTTGTTGTTCTAATTATTACTCCACAATGAATTTGCATGTTCAATCTAAGCTATGTAAGAAAACAGCATCCCAAGTTCTCATATCTAAAAGGTGTACTGACTATTTAAAGAAACTTTTTAATAATGTTGTATTTTGGGATTCCCGTCTGTTTTAATGATCTGAGCTGTTATGCTTTTAGCTATTTTTTTCCTTCCATTATTTGTAAGTCCCTAAATAGGCCATTATATTTCCCTTCAGGCTAGAGATGAAGATGGACATGCTGAAAATTTTCCCCAGCAGCACTATGCTAAGGAAACTCCAAGACTTGCCTTCAAGAATAACTGCGAACTACTTGTAAGAATAACATACTTACAACAAGTCTAGATTGTTACTTTAGCACAGTGAAAACCGTTTTTTTTTAAAGGCTTTTGTTCATTATGACATACATTATGAAATATGATAGGTTTTTTTTTTTTACTGTTTTAGCGTTCTAATGCTAGTTCTGCTATCCGTGAACAGTTTAAGATCTCAAATTGCTTGAAAAATATCATATATTTGATGTCAGCACATGAATGGCCTTGTCTTACTACCTTGTCTTGCACTGGTAAATCAGG
The DNA here is from genome assembly GCF_965231275.1 of Zosterops lateralis. Taxonomy (NCBI): domain Eukaryota; kingdom Metazoa; phylum Chordata; class Aves; order Passeriformes; family Zosteropidae; genus Zosterops; species Zosterops lateralis. The sequence goes on along the minus strand of NC_139764.1, from coordinate 69,208,505 downwards.
GAGAGCCATGCAGGGAGTGGCTGGTGATGCACGGAAAGCCCCCACCCCCCCTCCCCCAAAGCACCCCAAAACTCACTCTTCCATCCACCTTTTAGCTGTGCCTTGTTTTCGGGGGGTGGCGCTGCATTTTGTTCTGCTAACAGGCAGTTCTCCCTTCAGAGCTCGCCTATTCCTCCCCTTCATAGCTGCATGCAATCCAAAGCATCCTTTCCTCTCCACTCCTGTCCTCTCCATTCCTCTCCTCTGCTGTGGGGAAAGAGCAAAAGCCAGGAAAGCACATACAGGGAGCCTGGAGTGTTTACAAGCCATAAGAGAGATGATATCAGCTGTGAAAGAATCTCTGTTCCAAGGCAGGGTTAATTCGGTGTTCATTTTAGCATTTGCAGCTAGACGAGATTAAAAGCAAGCAGGAATGCCTATTATATTTCTATTAAATGAATCTGTTGGGACCTAATGTTCTTGATTAGCTTGCGAAAATGAGTGCTCCACCATGAGTTTTTCTGTTTGCATAAAGTAAACAGAGGATGAATTGTCATACATTTAAAAGAGATTCATGCATGGCTTTTGAAATGGGAGGTTTAGATACATCGGCAGATCTCTCCCTTGCATTCGCCTTTCTTCTCATCTATACTTAAGTAAAATCATTTGGCTAAATAGAATTGTTTATGGAGAGTCAGTACACGGGGTTTTACTTTGAAACATTTCTTTTTTTTTCTCATTGTAACCAGAGAAGAGAGGGGTGGCAGTGGAGGAGCAAGCTGTGTTTTATGCGCATTAAAGCCCATGCTTGCCCTCCCAGGATGCAAGGCCAAGCACTACTCTTGGTGCCCCAGGTCCAACAGGCAGTGAGAGTCCAGCTGATGACCCCATAACTCAGTGCCAAAGTTGGCCTCCAGGTTCAGTCAGCTGGCCAGAGAAGCCCAAGCAGGAAGCAGCAGCCCAGGGCTGGTGGCCAGTCCCTGCTCCCCACACTGGCCAGAGCACAGAGCATCTTGGCCACACCTGCACTACTGGCCCTGCACTCTCCTACCCCACAAATGTCCCCTGTGCTGAGCCAACCCATGGTTGGGTAAAGACAATGCTTTTTACAGACAGAGGTGTCACTTAGAAGGCTCTGTTTGTTACCAGTATAATTCTCCCCAGCCAAAAGCAAAGTGACCCCTGAGATCTGGTCTTGGTTCCTCTTAAACCCTTTGCAAAGCTCCTGGTGGTTTCAGGGATAGCAGTGTTACATCCTAAGGAGAGGAAACCAGACAAACACAAAAAGCAGTTCCCTGGTGTACTCATAATTCCTGTGCCAAATAAATGAAGCTCTTTCTTCAAGGCCATGCCTAATTACTGTGCTGTTAATCAGGCCTGACAAACCATCCCAGCACACCAAGATGCTCCCAAAGTCAGTTGGGCTTCTTGGTGCTAGAGAAACTTAGTAATAGAGACAACATGATATAAGTCATGTAATATTTCCATTGAAAATCTGCTTTATATTTAGTGCAAGCCATCGATGAACCAATTAGCCCACTTTGTGCTATTAAAACCAAGCATTCTTTTGATGCCCAGTTGCTTATTCCTCTATTAATATGCATTTAAGTTTTTGCTTTATTATATCACCACTGTGTCTGGCAAAAGCTCAAGTCATCAAAGTTAGTCTTTCATGTGCTTTTTTGGACAAGTTTCAATTCTTGTTTAAGGAAGTAATAAAAGCAATTTGTTAGAGTTTTATTTTTCCTATGCTATTGGAAACAAAATTGGCAGGGATGTAATATGCACTCAATTTGTATGTGGAAAAAAAATAGCAGGCAAATAATGAATATGTACCTCTGCTATCTTTAAAGATGTATTTTAGGAACTTTCAGTGAAAATATGATGTTGAGCCTAGGTGTGGGTGGTGGGAGAACTAGTGTTATTTGTTTCTATGTGTTTCACAGGGAGATAGTGTTATTCCTTCTACATTTTACTTGATGGAAACAATGCTATATTAAAATGTGCTCAAATTTCAAAAGCTAATTTCACCATAACTGGCCATCAAGAAACCTTCTTTCTCTTAAGGGCTAGTCGGTATTCCTTGAGAGAAGAGAAGAAAAAAAACAAACCCAAGCCATGAAAGAAAGGACTGGGGACAGCTGATCCTCTAAAAAAATATTTTCAGAATGGTGAAAACTTACTCAGAATCTAACAGCACAAGTCAGATGCCAGCTGAGTGAAAAGACAAGATTTTTTAAATAAAAGAGAAACTGAAACTTGTTTCTGCTTCTGAGAATGAGGGAATCCTTGGAGTTTTCTGGGGGCAATTCAGAGTAAATAGAGTAATAGTCTGTCAGGTGAAATTGGAGGCTTCGACTAAAAAATGCCTTCTTTGCTTTAGGGTTTAGCTGCCATTTTCCAGTGAGGTTTATTTCGGCAAGGGCAGGCTCTTCTGTTTGGGAAATGCTCATGCTGGGAGAGTGCTGCCAGCCAGGATCCAGGGCTGGGTTGCTGCTGCTGGGTCTGGATGCCAGGGCTCTCCCACAGGAGCCAGGCTACACTGGCTGAATCTTAACATCCCAGGTCACGGGCACACACAGCAAGCTTTAACTCTTCAATACCTGGAGAGATTTTAAAGCATGGTAACACAGGGTATTACAAAAGTAACATGGAGTATTACAAATTGTGTGCTTTCTTCATTGCTTACACACAAGAGGAGATAATTTAATGAGGTACAATTCAGCTTTTCTGTTTGTTCTTTGTCTTTTTTGAATGTGAGCAAATTTGATAGGAAATAGAAGAAGGAAAGGTATAATTTAGGCAGAGGAAACCCCTGAAGTGTGTTCAGTAGTTTGGATTATTAAGAAAAGCAGTGACAATTAAATATTTTGGTTAGTATAGAAAGCCATTTTGCAGTTATGGGATTGGAACAGGGTATTCATTTCCCAAGCTAAATCCACATATGTTGTGCCCTGACATTTGTTGTGGGGCACAAAACCCGAAGTGGTTAAGATGCTCTAATCAATGAGCACATCAGATTTTCCTTGTGGACTTTACAGTATTTTTAAGAATCATGTTGTCTAAAGTTTAGCTATCCATGATAAATATTGGGAACCACATAAAAGAAATCTATTTTTAAAGAGCCAGGTCAGCATGCTGTCTTGGCCAGCCATCCATTCTTCTCCCATAGGCACTGCCTCGGGATTTTAATTTCTTATTCCATGAGTGGCTGGAAGCTTTTCTTTCAAGCACATCTCTTTGTTTCGAGAAGGAAAAGGCAGAATTTAGTCCCTGCTGTAAGCTGATTGTCAAGAAACAGTACAGTCCAGCTAATAGTGGATGTGGGGAGAAAGATGGGATTAACTGCCGAGAAAGGGGAGGCTGGAGTGAAAAGGCCAGCAAGAAGCCCACAGCCCCAGCTCTAGCCGGATGAAATTCCTGAGCCATTGCCTAGAGAAAGGAAAAATCCATCTGGCACCTACCCAGGTTAGTCAGGGTAGGAAGAGTCATGCTTGATTGCCTTTTAACAAAAGTGGGAAAGAAAAACCAGCAGTTTGTCCTTTGTCCTTTCCCCCCCCCCCCCGCCTCCCCCCCGTTTACTTGGAATTTTGAGTCAAGGTTTCAGATTGGCATGCTGCTGTATGGAGTAAGGAGGGTTGGATGGGTTAAGGAAATTAAACATCAGGTTGCTTTCCAGATCATTTGTTTATGGAGATGATATGAGTACCACCCATTGCTATGGGATTATATGTAAAGCAAACAAATAACCAAACAAAACCTGAAAAAAAATTAATTTCCAGTCCTACACCCAGTTGAATCCATGCTTTTCCTGCAGTAAAATCATGATCTTTTCATCTTTGAAATCAAAAAGTCTGTTCGTAGTAGTTCTGCTCTGAGAGGATAAATTTGTGAATGCAGTATGAGATGAATTATAAGTCCTAGTGCTTGGAAGCTATTATGTAAAAGACTCAAAATAAAACATGCTTGCTATTGGATTTAATGCAAACTCACCTATGGCCAGTTATCTTTAATCACTGACAAAAAGAGGCAGAGAAAACTCTGAAAACACATCTACAATGGAAACATGAAATGCAAAATGTTCTCTTAGGAGCAAAAGGCATTTGGGGAGGCTATGGCAAAGCTGTGGCGAGCCAGAGCTACAGCTAAAGCTTTGCTTGTAGTTGTGTCATTGTGCTCTGCTCTTCCAGCAATAAAGGCAGAGTCAGGACAAATGGCACATATGAGGCATCCAGATAGGGCAGCAGGGATGCAGGCAGGTTAACTTCAGAGTTATGGCACTGGAATGTGGGAAAGATTTCATACCTCTTAGACTGACATTAAAAAGTATTGAGAGTATTTGTGATCAGATGAGGCCAATAGGTTTTGCTGTTGTAGATGAGTTAAATGTAAATATACATATTGGTATCCTTTGAAGGCCATGAGAGTTTTGGCTTCAGAAAGTGAGGCTTAAATTTTTTATGGTGTCTGACCTGCTTACTGTGCCCTAGTGTCAAGCAAAACTGCTCCCTGTTAGGGCCTCATCAGTAGAAGAAAATACCTCTCAGTCTATTTAAAATCACAGTGCCTTCAAAAAGGAGAAATAGCTTTTATCCTTCTGTCTCTGGCCTTTCCACCCTTTTTATCTCACCTGCTGTCTCCTTATTCCTAGCAGAGAGAGAGAGGAAAAAGTGCACTTCCCCTTGTGCTTTTTCCTGGCTTTTCCTTCACCCTCTTGGGTGCAAAGCAGCATAGAGAGAGGGAGACCACTTCTTTAATTCTGGCCACAGACTGGGGATGTGCAGGGCTTTCAGCTTGAAAGCTGGAACAGGAGTGCTGCCCAGCAGCTCGGAGGGGTGCAGGGGCCACACCTAGCCTGTCAGGTACAATCCTGTGGTCAGGAGAGGAGAGGAGGAAGAGACCTGTGACACCTTGTGGAGTTCCAGATCATAGAGCTGTTGAGCCTGATGAGAGTTTAAAACTTCCACAGCCATGTTTAAATGCTGTTTCAGCATCAATCAGTGTTTGTCTCACTAGTAGTGCAGGTTTTTGGTGGTTTTCTGATGGATTTCATCAGTTGCTTGCTCAGTTTGCCATCACAGTCTGAGGGCAACTGGTACTACTGCATCAGTTGCACTGTGGCATATGCAGTGATTCAAGCAGATGACTCTGCAAAACCTCTAACAGCCATCGGAGAGCCCACTGTTGGTTTCAGGGACTTTGGATCAGGCACAAAGAGCTATCAGAGTGGTGGTTATGGCCCTGGAACAAAAATATGGAGAAAAGCAATTGTAGCAGTGAATTGATACTGATGCTCTTAAAACCTCAGTAATCCTGGCCACATGAAATTCAACCTTTCTTGTGACTGAAATAACAGGTCATATGGTAGATTAATCGCCTGTAGTGTTTAATTTTCAAAAACTAAATTGTCCATGAGCAATGGCAGAATATTTTGAAATGAAACTCCTCAAAACCCCGCTGAAAACCTTGCACTCTGTTTTTTTTCAAGTAAGGGCAACAAACCAGGAAAAATTATTCTGAATGGTTTTTTTGTCCTTGATTGCTGCCAGGCTGAATGAAGGGCTAAGTGGTGCTCGCCTTGTATACATGTTCCTGTTGAAGTCAATGCACGCTGGGTAAATGCGCTGAAAAAAGGCAGCACTCAGAGCCCTGGGGAGGGACAGCCCTGACACCCAGCTCCAGCTGGCCCTCCCTGCCTGCTGCCTGCCAGCACAGGTAGGCACCGCGGGGCACTGGGTGCCTTGGCATCTGTGTTGTGATTGGCATCTCATGGGGATAACACAGGACCAAACACAGAGCTGCAGCCCGCCAGCCACCCCGCGACACGCTGTCCCCAGGAAATGATAGTCTCTGTGCCTGTCTGCACAGATCTATTTACTGCTTTAGAACAAATGCAGCCACTGTCTTGCCCAGCACACAGGCTATGTCCTTCTTGGCCCTGCCTTTTAAATGATATGTTTTTCTACCCCACAATGGAAGTGAAGCCATTCCTCACATTATGACAGCATGGACTGGACCTGGGGGGTTTTCTGGGCTGCAAGAGATGGTCTAGGGGGTCTTAAAAGGAAATCTTGGTCTTTCAGGCCTTCTGCTCCCCTTCTGCTATCCTGCACCACCATGCTACTAAAGTATTAAGCTTTTATTTCTTAACTCACACCATGTTTCAGGCTCCACAACCTCTGATCCAAAGCCCAGTGAAATCAATAGGATCCCTCCTGTTCACTTGAGGTGGGTTCTGAATGATGCTTCATGTTCTGTAAACAAAAAAAGATGAATGACTGCTTTGAGATATCTTCCTCCTGTCTGACCAAAAACTACAGTAGGCCAGCTATACAGCTGATTTGAAGTGTAGAAAACATGATCTTTATTAATAATATCTAAGCTGAAGGCTGGTATCACAGACCTGTTGTAGGAACTAATAGAGAACAAAGCCCTCTCTTGGCAAGTCTGAAGTGGGAGACTTTCTGCTGGAAACAAGACCCAAACCTCACTCCTTTTACACCCCGGGGTGAGCGAGTGACCACGACCTACAGCACTAAGGAGGGCGAGGGATCCCCATGCCTGCTGCAGAGGTGGGCAGGGGAGCACCAGCCACCTTGAGAGTGTCAAGGAGGACAAGGCTCTGCCAGTTCCCAGCAACATATAAAATACAAGGTATAAAATTCACAGGAGCATGAGGGATGGGAAGAAGGATGGGAAAGAATGGAATAAAAGAAAAAACTCTCCCCCCGTGGCCAGGGATGCAGCTTCCTCCCCATCTTTTCAATCCAGTGAACCGAACTAAGGGGGATGATTTGAGTTAAGGATGATTCAGGGCCCTAAAGAGATGGACTAAAAGGTGTGACAGTGAGAGGGGTGAGCAGCATGGGAAGAGGGGCAGTGGGAATGGGACAGATTTGGGAAAGACCATGCCTACAGCCAGTGAGTGTTTGGCCTTCTGGAGCCAAGAGTGAGTCACATCCCCTTTCCCACTGCACCCAGTGGGAAAGGAAACAACTTTGCCTCTAATTTAGCATTTTCCCTCATTCCAATGCAGGAGCATTATTTTAGGACGTGGCATTTGACACTTTGTGAGCACAAGCCTGCCTTTCCTCAAAAGGAGACATGTTTTTAAATTTTTAACATCACTGTTATTATTTTTTTGAAAGAGAAGAAAAATGCATTTGTTAAAAAGGAAAACAATTAAAATCGCATTACAGCTCCAAATCTGTCATCTTCCTTCCCAGGACAAGCATTAAAATTTTCATTAATAAATCTGCACTTACTGATGACCTCTGAATAATTTCTCTAACCTTAATTTCTCCTTACTGCAATGCTGTGTGGTATTACTCTGGTTTTACTCCTTACTTTCCTTATTTGGTGTGTTTACTGAAGTTGTAATTTTCATATTAAACATGTTGTCACTGAAAAATTGATTTTTCTTTAATATTAAAAAAGTGCCCCACAATCTTTTTTGTTTAACACAAATTTAAACGTGTGAAAAGGTAAGAAACAACTAGATGAAAATGCATTTGTTTATTATCAGACTGCTTCTTAATGATTTCAATAAATTTTGAAGTATAAAAGCCTGGAAAAAATTGTCAGACATTCCCCCACCAAAATCTGTATAAATCTATAAAAAAAGAAAAGAAAAGAAATGGAGATTCATGTCTCTTGGAAAGAAAACTAGTTGAGAATTGTGGCTTAGCTTTAGGAAACTGGCATTCATAACCTGTGTCAGGCATAGCATCGCCAGCCAGGCAAAGGAGGAGATCGTCCCCCTCTGCTTTGCTTTGGTGCAGCCTCACCTCAAGTCCTGGGAGCAGTTTTGGACATCACAATATAAGAAAGACATTAAGCTATGGGAGAGTGTCCAAAGGAGATCAAAGATGGTGAAGGGCCTTGAGGGGAAGCTGTATGAGGAGCAGCTGAGGTCATTTGGTTTGTTCAGCCTGGAGGAGACTGAGGGGAGACCTCACTGCGGTCTTCAACATCCTCATGAGGGGAAGAGGAGGGGCAGACACTGATCTCTTCTCTGTGGTGCCCAGTGACAGGGCCTGAGGAAATGGCCTGAAGTTGTGCCAGGGGAGGTTTAGGTTGGATATTAGAAAAAGGTTCTTCATCCAGAGAATTGGTTCGCACTGTGTTCTGGTTTGGGTTGAATTAGGGGAAACCCTCCAAGGAATCCCCTAATAACAAAACCTCTACCACCCCTCCCCCCAACCCTGGGTTTGGGAAGGAATCTCTTGAACACAAAGTGGAAAAAACCGGTTTATTAACAAATGAATAAACACCCCCCGACACAAGGGAAAAAAAAAAAGAACAGAAAAAGCTCAGGTTACTGTGAGGGGAGGGGCGCGCAGCGTCTTTTACAAGCCCCGGCGATCTTCCTCGGACTCCTCCAGCCAGATCAGCTCCGGGTGCCGGTCCTAAATCTTAAAGGGGGGGGGGGGGGGGAGGAGAAGAGGAAAAGGAAAAAAAAACAAACAGAGCACAGAGGCGGCAGAAAGAAAGGAAGAAAAAACAAAAGAACGAAAGGGCAAGAAACTAGCAGAAAAATTTGCGATACAGCGAGCGACTAGAAGCGACTAGAAGCAGGGAAGCCAAAAGCCAAAGTGGAGCCAGCCAGCAGGCCAGTGCCCGCCCCCCCCTAAAGGGGACAGAACACCTCTCTTAGACATAACAAGGGTGTCCACGATATGGGATTATGGGATAGAGAGCACTGTCAACCCAGGACACACTGGAACAGGCTCCCCAAGGAAGTTGTCACAGCACCAAGCCTGAGAGAGTTCAAGAACCATTTGGACAACACTCCCTGTGTTCTCTGGAGTGGTCCTGTGCAGGACCCGAGTTGGATTTGATGTTCCTTGTGGGGCTCTTCCAAATAATTTTATTTTGTGATTCTGTGAAATAAAATTCAGATAGTTTTTTATAGAATGTTAAAGAACAAAGATATGTCTTGTTCCAAAGGAAGCAAAGTGTGATAAATTAAAATTCACTGGAATTCCTTCCTTATAAATTGGAAATAAAATTTCCCAAGTCATCACCCAAAGCTGTAAATATTTTCTTCTTGGGGCCTGTGCAGGAGATGCAGATGACTGTGGAATACCCTAGTAGCTGCTGGGGGGAGCCACCCCTTGCAACACATGTCACCACCACCATACCTGCAGCCCAAGGTCAGGCCATAAAACTGGCTTTGATGCCCAGGGGTCAGGTACTTTTTCACCTCTGACCCTGGGTCTCAGTCATGCAAGGTGTTAATTAGAATGGGTTTTATCAGGTCTGAACAGGTGCCTACATTAATGAGTGGGACTTTTTGTAATGATGCAGTTGGCTTATGTCTCATCCTGCTATGTGTTGTCTTCCCCACTGAAAAGTGTTTGAAGGCTTTGGTCACTTGAAGAGCCAACATACAGCAGTAAGAGAGTAGGGTTTTGAAAATCAGGAGACTGTTTTTATTTCTCAGAATTAAAATCCAGCCAATGGGAAGGAGGGTTGAGAAGAGATTGGCCACCATTCAAGTAGACTGCAGGGAGGTTTCGGTGTGCTCTAGTATATTGTCTGACTCCATCTCATTGGGAATCCCAGAGCTTCCAGGAATGCCATCCCAAGAAGGAAGATTAGTGCCACACAGTTATCTGAAGAAGATCTGAATGCTAGGAGCACATAGCTCACTGTCTGTGGCAGACACTCTTTTTACATCTCAGCAGTGACATGTATTATATTGCTTTTGGGATGGGAAGAAAAACCCAAAATATAAATCCTGCATTTTATTATAGAAGTTAATACCAACAATTACATAAAATCTAATGAATTTCAGTTCTCACTTAATTGCTTCTGAGTAGTTCACTTAACTTATTATAAAGAAGCAAGGACATATTCATTTAACAAGCAGCAGCAGCCTTGGCCTAGCATCTGCCTACATTCTCTTTTCAATTAATCAATTATAGTCCAATGGTGTGTAATTACACATTAAAAAAGTTATTGGATATCACAGCATGGCTGTCCCAGGGGGCTCATGAATACACTAATATAACACACCTGTAATGACCTGTTCTCATATCTGCAAATTGCTCCCATTTCTCTCTCTCTCTCTCTTTCTTTCTCTCTCGTTGCTAAATGAAGATGAGAGCAATTACCATTAACTTTTTGAGTCACATCTAGTCAATGAGAGAGAAAAAAGATCCCTACCAGCATTCATAATAAATCTGTCTGTTGGTACTCGGAATTTTAACTGTACCAGGCATCAGGCTGCAAGGCAGTAAATGTGCATCAGGATTGTAAAGGGTTGTGGGGATCCCAGGCTTGTTCTGAGCACACCCTACACCTGTAGACAAGAGAAACAGGCAAGCAGGAAGGTCTCCTCAGATCACATCCAGGCATAATTTGCCCATCTTGGTTCAAATCAAACCAAACTCTGGAACTGATCCCTATGCAATGGCTCTTAAGTCTTTGCATAGCAACTAAGCCGTGTTGCTGTTGTGTTGGGTTTTTTTCCGAATGCGAGAAAGAACAAAATTTACTATGTAATGGCAGAAAGGCTTTGGTTGTGTGAGAGGATACAGGTGCCAGTGCTCTCTTATTAATGCATAACAAATGAAACCAAGGAGAGGCTCTTAATCTGCATAATGGAGTCTGACAGATTCTGAATTGGTGATTCAGTCAACTAAAGGGTCCAAAAATGCTCCGTGGAAGTGAGCTTTTGATGGCTCCATAAGTCAAACAGGGGATGATATCTATCAGCATTTTTATAAATGTTGTCTTGCACAATGTCATTTTGATGTGCTGTTGTCTCTCACCCTGGGAAGAAGTGTCTGTTTCCCTACAAGAAGTTTTCTTGTTCTTGCTTTCATTTGCAGACTGGGATCTTTTGGGTGGGTGTACATGCAGATAAAAGCACATCAGTATTTTGAGCACAGCTTTTTGCTTGTAGTAATCTGAAATATTCCTATGCTGTACACCTTTCATCAGGATAGCCCTAACAATTTCATCTTGCCCAAGGTTGCTTCTCTGTTTGAAAACCATGCACATCTCCTTGCATTTGATGTCTTTCAGGACAACAGGATAATCCTGTGGCATTCAGGTGATCAGATGTTGTTCTCAGTTGCATTCACAGTAAGGTGATGGATGTTTCAGTCTGAGCTTCAGCTGGGTCTACATTTCACTCTGGTTTTCACCAGTGCCACATTTCTTCCCAGTTCCACAGCACCCTTTGGTTTAGGACATGGTTCCATTGACATGGCTGTGGCATCTCAGGATTTGACATCCAGGCTGGACTCTCTCTCTAGGTCCTGTGGTTAACAGAGGAAAGCAAGCACTTGTAGAGTGGGATTTACTCAAAATAATTAGGTGTTGATTTAGGATTGGTTAAACCAATGTTTAGACATGCCTGTATCTGCTCATTTTCAAGATGAATACCTTCCATATGACACCTATATTTTAGGTACTACAGTCATTAGCTGAACTGCATATCCTGCACGTGTCTAATGTCAAGCTTCTTGCAGGCAGAGCCATTTAGAGGACTGCTTGTATGCTTGAAGTTAGGTATCTGCTAACTTTATGCTTAAATGTCTACTCTCCAGCTTTGAAATGAGGATGCTATTATTTAATTGCCTTTGCATGCAATTTGAGTTTAAAATGTTAGAAGTGCAAAATGTTATCTGTTATTTAATGTTGTTATATTCCGAATAGTGAACAACCGCATCCTTGGTATTTGCAAATTTCATTTACTATAAATTATTATTTGATGCAGGGGAAAACAGGTTCCAAGATTTACTTACAGGTATTTAAAAACAATTTGGCTGCCCAGACATAGTAACTGAAGTAAGCAGAGCTGTGAGTGGATCCCACAAAGTGATCAAAGTATGCATGTGCACAATTCTGCTCAATGCACAGCTTTTCTTATGCTTGGGACCAAATTTGTGCCTTTTTTTTTTTTTTTAACCAATGCCTGAATAATCAGCTAAAAATGTTTTAAACAGAGAAAGGAGCACAGTTATAGTCTAGAGCTTTAATATACAATACAATATCCAATTGTACAGGCTGGTTAAATATTGAACCTAAAATACCTGTCAGTTGCCTCTCCAGCTGTGCAGCTGTGTATTTTCTGTGTGTCTGATGGGGAGGAGGGTAGTATTTCACTCAGTTTTAAAAATTTGTTTTGAGCTGTATTCTCCACAAGAAGCTGTAACTCTTTGCATGTCACTTTCCTAATTGAGCTATAAACTCTGTATTGTACTAATACATTTTATTATGAGGAATAAACATACTTCTTCTAGACAGGCAGAGAAATAATTGACCACCTGTGGCCTATCCCAAATGAACATTACTGCACATGACACTGAAATTAATGCCTCCTTAGTCATGATGCGAAGCAGTCGTTTTCTGAGTTTTTTAGTGGTTGAGAAGGTAACACATCCCAATAAATTTCTGCTTCATAACAACATAGATTCCTGACTGCCAAGGGGAGAAGTGCTTGGTGTTCACCTGGCTACTGCCCCCCCCAACCCGTCTTTGGCATTCAAACAGCAGCTTCATTTCTTCAAAACATTAAGCAAAGGACCAGGTTCTGACCCAAGTTAGGGATGCCTTTTCATCACTCTTGCAATTGAAAGAGGCCTCAAAAGTTGGTGCGTATTAGGTGGCCCCACCACTTAGGTGGCCCCTTTCAGCTGCCAGAGTTGTGTAAAGGAGCCTCACGGTAGATGAGAATCTGTCCCAAATTTAGGATTGTGTAATGCTGGAAGATAGCTATAGGGACATTGTACTGTATTGTTTTACCAATCCATAAGGGCCAAAGGATGCTGGAAACTGAAATATTAAAGAGCTAAGAGGTTGACTCCATAAATAGAAATGGTAAATGCTTCTCTTATCAGTTATTTTGCACTTTGTATTAATAAATCTCTGAGATGGTATTTCATGTAAAATCACTAGATCCTTCAGGATCCAGTCTCTTCCTTAAACTGGAAGCATCTGGTGCCATAAGCAAAGCAAGCAGGTGAGATTCTCAGGTGTACTTGCACCTGCAGGGCTTTTTTTTTTCCCAGAGCAAGTGCCCAGGGAGGAATGAGGTCCTCAGCAGGGACAGGCACACTCTTACACACACAGGGGTTGCACAGGGCCAGGAAAATGTGTTCAGTTTTATCTTATGCATATCCTATTTCTTCCTTTCCAAGAGATTGCAGGGGACTTTGTTGAGCAAGCGCTGCTCTCCCCAGTGGGTCTGCTCGCTGGATTGCCACAGGGCTCTGGCAATTGCCTCTCTGCACTATGTTCCTTCTTTGTCACCGCATCATGCACATTTAATGAGGGGTTATAGCTCATGTGCTTGCGCAGTCCAGCAGTCCAGCTTTAGTTCCCTTTTCCCTCCAGCACAAACAAGGGCTGAAACTCTCCCCAGCAGAAAGGCATGGCCAAGGACTACATGAGTGCAAGCTGTCCAAAGTTCAGATGAGATTAGCTCAAGATCACTGTGGTCAGTGAGAGGAAAGGCTTGTATTCCTTGCAGAAATGGAGATACTGGTCCATATTGGTTATCAAAATTCTTCTGTTGGGATCTTGCTGAAATCTCAGTTGCCCTAAGTCACCACACAGCTGCAGTGACCTCTGTGTGATGGATTTTCTCTCTAATGCCACCCTGCTGAGATGTGTTCCTTTGGTATCTCTGAACTGGTGGTGAGAGCTGAAGTAGGGGCTGAGATGACCACAGAGAACTGCAGTACCTTGCTCATGTATTTAGAAAGCAGTCTGTGCTCATCTCCATGGAATTCACTATAATCCCACCACTCTGCCTCCAGGTCAGCTGTGTCAGTGTGGGCTTTGGGAGAAGCCCCTATGTAGAGGAGTTTGGCCCAATTTCTCCCCTGTGCTGTTAAAAAAACCTGCTGGAAACAAATCTGATTAACACAGCAGAGAAAATAGTTCAGCTGTAAAATGTTGAGGATTGCCATTAGTGCAGGTAAGTAGTGTGCAGAAGGTGAAATGCCTTTTTGAAGGTTTATGGACTAATAGGAGCTACAATTCATGCTCCTTGCTGGCTGTTTTGTAAGTACCTAGGTGCTCAGCTGGCAAAATCATGCATGGCATGGGGAGCACAGTTTTTATTTTCAGAGTGCCTTTCTGAGTGGCAGAGTGACAGCACATGGATATCATGGTGCACTGACACAGCAGGAGGTACTACATCCCTGGTGTGTAAAGCCGTGGTCCAAAATCCATCGGGATGAAGGCAGATATTCATGACAGAGGGGTAGGGTGCCGTGGGTATGGGGGCCTCCCAGTGCTCTCAGGGTTTGAAAACTGCAAAGAGGGCAAATCAAAAATAGCCTGGACCTTGTTGAACCTTCAGTAATTCCATGTAGCTCTGTCTTAAAGGAAAGGTTTGGAGAGTGCCTGGATTGTGGCTCTTGGAGGAAACTAGTAATGTTTGGACTTCATGTTTTATGTTTTCTCACTGTTGTTTATTTCTTGGGTGGGACTTGCTTCTTTTCATAGGTGTAAACACAGTGCCCAAATGAGTTCTGGGAGGAGCCTGACTTAAGGCAGATCACCCTGAATTTGAGATAGGTGCTTCATCTGAGTATATATATACAGTGAAAAACCTAGAAATGGAAAGGTTCTGTTACTTCCTCCAGAAGGTGCTTTGATTCTAAAATGCATCTGTATTGTACTGTAGGCTGACACAGGGGGAAGGGAAAAATCACTCACTTTTCTGTAAATGCAGAAGCAATGATTATTATGATCTGGTCTGGGAGAAACCACTCTGCAGTCTCCATAATTTGTGCTGCCTTTTAGACAACCTCACTCTTCAGTGAAGGCACTAGGGGCATTTTGAATCTGTGCCTGGTGCCCCTTGCCTGTAAGCATGACAGAGAAAGAGAACAACTGAGAGGGGAAGAGAGAGAAAAGGGCACAGCCTTTTGGTGAGGACAGGGAAGTGATTTCACGTGTTTGTGACACCACATGAACTTTGTGTGGTTAGCCTCTTCCTAAGCGTGGTATACCCTGGAGGGTGGAGGAAATGGGAACAGGTAGAGATGTGGTGGAAAGAGTGAGGACTATCTGCAGATGTGGCATCTAAACAAATCCAAAGACAGCGCAACTATTTTTAGCAGAAGTGCAAACAGTGATAGATGCCACGGGGCTGCTGTCACTAAAATTTGTCTATAAGCAACATATTCATATTTAAACAAGTCAGCTTTGCACATTGAAATGAGCAAACACTGTCTCTGTGCTTGTTTGTTTGTTGTGCAGAAGCCATCAGCTTTCACTCCTTATCCCTTTGCCATGGTGGTGATGCAGAGCCATGATGATGGATCATCTGTCTAGCTTATCTGCAAGGCCACAAAACATTTATATCTTTTATGGCATGATAGGCTGTTCTTATGCAGCAGTGGAAAATAGAAATTTGGGGCTGCCCTTGCAAAAGTACGATCTCCTGCACAGCACTGCCATTCTGGTAAGCTCACTTGGCACAGTTTGTACAGCTAAGTACATCCACTGTGAAACCTAACACCAGGGTGCACATGAATAAAATCACACAAAATCAGGAGAGGAATAACCATCAGAGAAGCTTTTGAATGCAGGGGGCAAAGCAGCAAGGATGGAGTTCCTGCAGTTTCTCTCCTGCTTAGAGAGTGCCTCTGTCACCTCTGGTATAAGACCTCCAGCTCACACCAGCATTATACTTGGCCAATTATCTTATTTAGGTATCTCGTATATATTTAGGTCTTAAAAAAGGTCAGCCACATAGCGTGTCTGGGCAGGAGTTTTTGAAGCTGTAGAGCTGGAAGCTTTTCTTCTAGCATTGTTAGAAAATAATTGCTTGTGGATGTCCAGGGATTTGAATCTACATGTTGGAGCTCTGAAAAGGAGGGCAGGAAGGTTTAAAACATTATTGAAACAGCTACTGCTGATGTTACACTCACTTCAGATGCTGAGCAGGGAGCAGGTGGAGCTCATCAGTGGGCATGGCTGCTGCCCCTCACCCACCTTGGTACCCTTGCATTGGGATTCTGTCTCCTGGGCAGCTCCTCCTGTGACTGTCTCCAGCACAAACAGCTCTTCTGCTCAAGGTTCATGCAAGCTGGTACATTTTTATTGAAAGTGCAGTGAGGCAGGGATTATCTGTGTCAGCTGAGCTGTTTTCACCTAAGTGTACCTGCTATTTTTCCATTTAAAATTACTTTTGACCTTTGTTTTTGGTTTCCTGCTACTTGCAATTTTTTTCATATGCTTCTCTTCCTCCTCTGAATATCTCTTTTTCTCCATTACTTTATTTTGTTTCTTTCAATTTAACTATCTTCTTCCTCAGTTCCATCATAAATCATGTATCTTTTTTTAAGCCCCCACTTGTTCCTGTAGTCTTTGGCTTGTAAGTGCTGTTAGCTGAGGAAAGTCCCTTTCCCTAAATATTGTAAGGCCCAGATGTTACTAAATGTGAGTTTTGCATCTAAAAGCCTGTCAGTTACCTGCCACAGCTCACAGCTTGATTTCTCAGTATGACCAAACTAGGTGGGTCTCTGAATGCAAGCCCTGAGTTTTTTGCAAGGAAGATTGCCCCAGTGCATGGTATTAGATCAGTCCTTAATGAGATGCCTGTTCTTTCCTCAGCTCTGTTCCAGCATTCCCTGTGACCCTGGCCAAGTCACTTTATCTCTCTTTGTCTCTGTTTCCATTCATAAAATGGACATAATTGCACTTCTGAAGCTCATGTGGAATTGTGACAATGAATTCCTCCTCCTTGCTTTGCCTTTACCTCATCCCTTTTGTCTGCACAATTGTCAGAGGGGATAAAGCGCCACCGAATCAGGGTGAGCCACTGTAGCACAGAGCTCCAAGCAGCTGGCCCGGCCTCCCTCCATATCCCAACAGCACTGACAGCAGAGAGCCACATTTGTTACTGCAGTCTTGTCTGCTTTGAGGAGCTTCCTGTGCTCTCTCCAAATAGTGAAAAGAGATGTCTCCAAAGCCGGGTGCTCAGGAGTGCACAGTGGTTGTTGCAGGATGAAGAGGTAAAATGGCTCCCTTTGAGGGCTTGCTCCACTGGATCCTTAGCAGAAAACATGGGGCCTTAGGAGAACCAGAAGGAGAGGGAGAGAGGCAAGGTAAACACTCCATTTGTAAAACCCATCTCTGGTTTTCCTTCCTGTTGTCCAGCCTCTTTCCCTTTACCATCCCCCATTTTGCTCTGTGACAATAATAAAATAAAGGAATGCAAGCTAAAGGCATCCTTAAGGCTCTAATTGTTACCAAGTAATCCTAGCAGCACTTTCTCTCACACACCTGCCTCTGAATGCTAATATAATTTAATTATTGTGATGTTGCAAGTGAAGGTGCCCACAAACAAATTCAGTATGCAATGCCAATTAAACACACACCAAAAGCAAGTGGTGTATTTTGGATTTGTCATCTGATTTATTGCCATTTACCTCACATACCTCAGAGAGCACCACCTGAGTCAGGAGCAGAGAACCAGTCCTTTGTGTGTGCAAAGCTTTCTCTTAAATCTACACTTCACAAGATAGCAGCAAGTGACATAAAACATCTGTTTTTAAAATACAACTGGGAGTGTAGTTTTGAAGCACTCTCTCCATCTCAGGCAAGGAACACAAGGGAGGTATGACTTTTGGTAGACAGATACATATCTCCAGAAGAAAGCACTGCATACAATACAGTTCACACACAGAACATATGTCAAAAGGCGTTCTGTGAGAATCCAAACTAGGCAGGGAAGAAAAGCCAGTCTGCAAACAGTTTAAATATGTTGGCCAAATCAACTAAGATCTGCAAGATTGGGCTTCAGTAGCTGGGGGCACATCTGCCTACCAGATAGTAACTGAGGGGGGTGGGGGTGTGTTTCAGGTTTTGGCTATCTTCTAGTATTACATTTTTCAGTTCCAGTCAGTCAGCCTTGCATTTCAAGGTGAGCAGCACAGTGCCAGGGAGGCATCTTGCCTTGCTGTGCAGTCTGGACACATTCATCGTGTTTTCCTACTCTCCCAACCTGTAAAGTCCTTCTTTGAATACTGTGCACTGCTCACCATGCAAGCAGCTCATTATCCCAGGCATTTCAAGACTAATTTATAGGACATTTGGCTAATTTGCATAAGCTATCCAGTACACAGAACATGTCTCCACAATAAAGTAATATGCCAAAATCAGGATTTATGTGAAAACATGAATATGGTGGGGGGGATGGGGGTGGGGGGACAGGAAGGGACGCACACAACAACATTTTTAAGAAGCTGTTGTTAGCACCAATCTTTAATTGAATACCCCTGACAAAAAGTCACAGAATCCTGCCTCTCCACCTACTGTATCTGAAGCTCCCATATAATTTTCTGCTTTGAATCTTGGTCATCTTTTTATTAAGTAAGATGAGGTTTGATCCTTAAAACAGCCTTGCAATATGAATACTTGGCACTGTTGGCTTTGTCTAAAAATGAAGCAAAATCCCCCAAACTGAATCCAAATCGAGGGCTGCACATTCAGCCATCGCTGCGAGGAGCCTCGCGCATCCGCTGCTCTGATTATTACCTTGACACCAGAAACAGGGGGACTTGTAATCCTTGAAACAGCTGACATCTGAAGCACTGATTCTTCCTGTGCTTTGAGTTAGTTGCTCCTTGATCTCTGTGCCTGGCATGCAAGCCTGGCTTTCATTGAAACCTGACCTCGTGGTCCCTTCTTCTGCAGCCCTGTTTGTCTTCTGCCATTCAGAAATGTGCAGCTTCTGTCCTCGGGACTCTGAATTAGAGCTGCACAGGTCAAAGGAGCAAACAGGAGACTTGTCATTATTGGATCCAATGCCTGCCCTTAATTTAGGTGTCCTTGCATTAGTTTTTTATTTTTAAATAACAATTACTAAATAAGAACGTGGCAAGGTATTTTTTAAGCAAACCTTTCCTCTCCAAGGTGACACTGGCTTTCTGTGTTCTCTAATGCATGACTGCTTCACCTACAGTACAGATGTTTTTGCTCCCTTCCAGCCTGGGATTTGAAAGTCAAGTTGGTTTCTTTCTTCTCTCCCTAATATGTCTTCTGCCATTATGAGGCCTCTGAAGAGCACATTAAGTCCATATTTACCCATGTGCAATCTAATTAACTTCCAGAATAACTGTGCAGGTGTAACAGAGATCTCAGTTTGAAGGCAGCTTTGTTCCACTTATTCTAATTGAAGGAACTGTTTGGCCAGCAGCATTTCTATTAGTAGTAATTCTATTTGAAAAGGAAATAACTTAGTTTTGGGCTGAATTTCTAGGAATAGCAGCTAGAATTGCATGAGTGAATGCATATATATCTGCTTACTTGCAAATAGAGGCTAACTGGAGCTGGAAATCACACGAATAATGAACATGTAATCTTAATGCCATTGCTACAAATTCATTTCCCACAGCAGAGCTATGGTTTCAAGCACCTATTTCAGTGTTTTATTGTTTTGAAGGTTTCAATGGTGTTGGTTATGCATTTTGGTGCATCACATGTAGTTCCAGTTAGGTGAAACCTGCTGGGTGTTTAATGTCTTGTTCAGCTTGAACTACAAGCAAATAGAAGGAAATAATGTATTGAGAAAGACAAAGACTCTAGATAAAGATTTTTTCTTCCTGTTCTAGAGTCTGTTACTCTGTTACATGTGTTAGTCTAGGCTTTGAGATTAGTATTTTTTAATCTGACTGTACTACAGGTTACATGGAACTGACAGCATTATCTTGAACATAATGATTATATTCAATAGGAAAAATATATGCAGTTTTTCATTTCACTGTCTTCCAACTTGAATCCGTTTTTACTATTCTAAGATGTAAGAAGCACATTTTTTCCTCTGGGGATTTACATTTTCTCTTAGTGTTTTGATTACTTGTGAATAATTTGATAAAAAACCCCAATGGTGTACAGCATGTAGGTTGGACTTGGTTTTTGACTGATCCCTAATAGCTGAAGTTACTGTATACAACAAAAACATTTGTAATGCTGTCAGACAGGAACAATCTCTCTTCTGCAACTTGACTCAAATTTGTTATGTGTATAGCTCCGTGAAGTTCACTAGATGTAAATACAGATTAATTATTTAAAAAGTAATAGGAATGAATGAGCTTCCAAACATGTAGTGTTTAATTATTTAAAACCTGTAATGGAATTTCAACCCTCGTGCATACCTCAGATCTCTCGCTGTGCTTGGACAAGTGCCTGAGGTTAACTGGCATGTCCCCACCTCTTAGTCACATCCCCTCCTATAGCACAGGGTGATAAATGTGCCTGCTACGTGTGAAGAACAGCCAATATTCTCAGTCATGTCTAATAGTAAATACACTATACTTAATTCCTTCTTCTTTTCCCTGCTACTGTGTTGCATCCTGCAGTAAGCCATTCCATACACCATTCCATATAACAGGAGTGCACAATTGTACCGAGCCACAGAGAACCAAGTCCTAAAGCCAGAGTGTGAGCAAAGCCCTGCTTGATTTCTGATCCCAAAGGGTGGAAAGAGTCCCACAGGGATGCTGCGCTTTGGTTGTTTGATGGTGGTGGATCAAGGCACCGGCTTTGAGTGACTGTACTGGACACTGTACACACGTGTGAGAGGACCTGATTCCCATTTCAAAACCCTCATGCTCCAAGTAGGTTAGTCAGATCTGGGAAAGCCTTCTCCCAGTTGTAAAAGGAGGATCAAAGATACATACTGGAAATAAGGAACATAGAAGCCTCTCAGCTTTAGAGACTCGCTTAGTTCCTCTGACAGTGGGTGGACAGAGAAGTTCTGCTGGAACCAGTTCAGAGCCTTAGTTACGTTCCTGTTTTGTTGCAGCCTTCAGAGATGCCTACCTCCATTCACAGACCTGAGCTGGGCAATCAAAGTTAATATCTAAAATTGTGCTGTTCAGATCATTTCACTGTCTGCCCTTCTCCTTGTCTAAAGTTACTCAGTAGCTTTGTCTTTGCAGAGAATGATTAATGCCAACCTGGCAAGTCCTATCTTAGTGCCGTAGCTATGCAACCTTCCTTCTTGTACTGCTCCAAGTCACTGGATGAGGAGCACTTGACCCAGAGTGTGTGTTAAAATAAATGTAAAGGAAAGCTCTTTAAAGAAAAATGAACACTTCGGTTGCATTGAACAAATGCACAGTTAGGAGTCTTTGTATGCAATAGCTGCAGATCTTCATTTGACAGCCAGATCTCAGCTGGTCTGATGAAGAATATTTTGAGTCGTGCTCTACCCTGTGAGATTGTTGTCAGAAGTAGTTTTGTGGGAAGACCTAGGGGAGGAAGAAGGCTGGAGAAAGCAAGACAGAGTCGGTCCTCTTTGTGGAGGAATCTAAGGGGCAAAGCATTCTTGAGAGCTTTGCAGGGTGATGGTTTAAATGTGTTGATTTCTTTTGTCCTGGTGTGCTGCTTCCACATAGCTGCTTTGTCGTGCATGTCATGCAAGGAGAAAATCATCTGCATGGTCTTCTAAGTATGAAAGGCTTTGGCATGATGCATTTACATAATAGAATCTGTGCAGTCGCAGTGTGCATCGTGCACCCAGGCAAGGAAGGAGTGCCATCTACAGTAACACAATGCATTGCTAAAGGGTCCTCTGTGATTGTGTTCTTTACTGAACAGTGAGTCTGATGCCTTCTGCTGTAATGTACCCTCCTTGGTGAGAAATTAATCCTTTGTGCCAAATTCAGCTCTCAGTTACATGATTCAAATTGAAAAAACAACACTGGCTTCAGTGGAGTTATCCCAGATTGATCCCAGGATTACTAAGAATAGATTTGATTTATGTAAATACCTTAGTGTCAGGTATGTTCTAGTGCTAAACACTTTCTAAACAGAGGGATAAGTAAGACCTTTTCATCTGAATAAGAAAGATAATTTTTTCACTTCCATGCCTTACGTAGAAAGAAAGAGGTATCAATCAGCAAGGAAGAAGAGACATTTTGCATTTCTTGAGAACCAGCAAATGTTTTGGGCCTGAGAAAAGCATCATAGTGGGCAAGCAGGGTGTGTGAAGGCCTGGCCTTCCCTCCCTCAGGTGTTGCACATAAGTAAAGCTGGTTGCTGCCCATCACCCTCACAGACATTGGCTCCTGTCAAAGGAAGCCTGGCTTCTCTGCAGGAATGTTCTTAGCAAAACAAGAGAGGCATTAGCAGAAGAAGACGACAAGGAAGTTTTCACACACATTAGTTCACCATATGTTTGGCTCTAGGCCGCAGTTTTAGACCTTTGTAACTCCTCATTTATTATTTTCAAGGTTAAAATCGTGAAAAACCATGGTTTCAGATAACTAGGGACCATAATATTCATGGTAAACCCTACCTACCAGAAACAGAGTATTCTTTTTATTCTCTCCTCTCTCCTCTGAGAAGATAGATGTTTGAAGGATATGCAGCCTGTTACAATCCTTGTCTCTTCTGTTCCCTGGCTATTATTTCAGTCTTCCTTGCTCCATATGGGAGTGACCAAGAGTAATTCTAACAGTTGCTCAGAATAAGCCTCTCTCCGCTGGTGATTTTGTGCTAATTAGGAGGGGGAAGGGGAGCTGGGTCTGTACCAATGGGCTCTGGGTTTCAGCCAGGATCAGTGCCTTGCAGCAAGAGAAAGTAGAGGACTCAGAATGTTTCCTCTGTGTGCGGCAGAGCAATTTTCCTTACTTGGCTTCATTTTCTCCAGCCCCCAACTCCAGAGGAAATGGGAAAATGAATTCCACTCTCAGTGCCCAATCTGCAAGAGATGTGACATGTCTCAGTCCTGTGCTGAAACTGACGTGACACATGTTTCCCTGATCCAGGCAGATTTTGGATCTGGCCCAGGGCTGTTCTAATCAAATGTGGTTTCCAGAGAGAGGGCTGCTTTTTAAACTGAGCATACTCTGGGATGCAGAGTGGTGTGTACCATTACCAGCAGTGAAACCAGCAGTTCTCAAAGTGTGAATCACACGCATTCAAATCTCAAACAGCTTTGACTCCCTTCACAGTTCTGTAGCCTAAAACCCAGCAATGCCTCTCTTGGGAAGTTTTGTGGGGATTTTTCATCCATTTTTACTAATGGTCAAGTCAATCTTTCCCTAATCAAGTCAATCTTCCCCTAACGTTATTTTTTCAAGTCAGTGGCTGATGCAGTCCCTCTAGGATTTTTATATGTTTGGGGAAGGTGGGGAAACTTGCAGGGAATCTGTGTCAGGTAGACTGTGAGACCCAGTCAGTTCTGTTGCAACCCGTGCTATGGTTATGTATATGTTACAGCACATAGAGTAGTGGGTCCTGGCCTGCAAAAATTACTACATGATAAAGATTACTATGTAGTAATAAAAATTGAAGATCCCTGAGCTATATAGATAGGGGAAAAACAAGCACACACACACACACACACATATATATATATATAAATATTCCAAAGTACCCAGAGACTTGAATTCTGTAAGCTTCTTGCTTTCACAGGCGTAAATCAGAAGAAACAGTGCACCAGTCTGAGAGTTATGCCACTGTAAAATGGCAAATAGGTGTGAGGGAGAAATTGGACTTAGAACCCTTCATTACAGATAAATAAAGATTTCCCAAGGTTTCAGATTGCATTCCTGCTTCCTATTCTAAGGACTAATGAAATCTCAAATCTGGATTACAGTACTATTCTCTAGACCCAGTAATATTACATTTAACTCTGAGTGATTTAATGACTGTTCAGTGGTGATTTTGGTTTCAGGTGAAGTGGTATAGGCCTCCAGCAATGCCTTAGGCTAAAAGCATCATATGTTAGCAAAAAACATTAACCTGCCCCTCAAACCTCCTCATTATTACACTTACAGTTCTGTCAGCCAATCTATGAGCAACTGGAGTAGTAACAGAGGGGGTTTTATTGTTATTTTTATATTCTCTTGAATATTAAAAAGAAAATATACTGGGAAAAAATACATATAAGATATTACTAGATATAAATTCTAGCCAGATGGATAATTTTCTACCTCACAATGTCTGCCATATTATCAGAATAAAGTTTTGATCAGAAAACAAGAGGAGTGAACATGTTTATTCAGATACTGAATAAAAAGGTGAATTAATAAGAGAATGTAAATCTTCATCTGGCTTCTGAAGTCATCTGTAAATTTGGTTGCATGAGATTCCTAAGGGTGCAGATTTCTCATTTGGAAGGATTTTGGTCAATCAGTGAGATACTGATTGAGCCTAGTAAAGTGCCCCTTTCATTTTTACTCTTTAGCTTTTCTTTGCTTAACACCATCTATATTTCTCAAAAGAATTTGATGGAAGAATTTGCAGTGTCAGTTGCTGCCTTTCTTTTTCCAGTTGCTGGGGCTGGATGCAGGGAATGCTGTAATGCCTAGTGCATACAGACTGTCTTTCTCACCACACTTGTTGGCAGCTGCTCTGCAGAAGAAACCTTCTGGGGCTGATGTTTAGTCCAGTTCTCGGAGGGAGCAGCCCCTGTGTAGGAGTGAGGAGTCCCTGGCATGACAGAAGTGCTGGCCCTGTTGTCAGCCTGGGCACTAGTGGGACTCTGCAGCTTGGCCATCCCAAGGATGGAGAAGCTGCTCTGCTGCCTCCTGTAGCTGAACATGTGGGAATGTACATAAAGAAGGTCTCCAAGGACATGGAGATGAATGTCCTCCTGAGGAAAGAAATACATTTCCACTCTCTGAGGAAGAGGAATGAGGGTATTTCCTAGTGGAACCTTCCCCTGCTGTCCCAAAGAGACGACAGAGCCTGGACAATCTGAGAAAGTGTTTCTATGGCCCAAAAATGTTTTTCCAGATGCTAGCTTTGATTTCTTTCTTATGACTAACTGAATATTCAAAGCCAACATTTCTTGTCCTGTTCACAAGGTGTTTGCAATGCTTCCCCACTGCTGATACTTTGCATAACTTTAGTGACAGCAGTTTGATGAAGTGAAGCTCCTGCTGGGGCACTAACAGCTTAGGGATCTTAAAGCAAAAGCTCCTGTTGTGGAAAGCCACAGGTTGTAGTTCACCAAGACTCCCAGCTTCACCTACTCGATGTAGTTCTTGTTTCTGACTGCTGAGTTGTTTCCCACCCTCATCTCAGGAGCAGGGGAATTTGGGAATGCACATCATGAGAAGTCTTGGCCTGGAAATCAAGTGTTGAACATGAAGGAGACCAATGCCTACATAATCTAAATCAGCTTGACTGACCAGCTGATGTTTGCACTGCTTTGCCAAGCTGGCTTCTCATGCTGCCACCCAGGAGCTGAGGGCCATGAGGAGCATGGTGAAGATATCCAGTTGGTTCCACAAATCCCTCAAATTATGTTCACAAGGAAGATGGCTACAGACACACTTGGATGGTCTCCTGTCAGACTAGGTAAATTCTGGAAGAGGAACTGTTTCCTGGCTTTTCTGTGTGATGAGGCTTGATGAGAGTTCAGGATCTGAGTGTAGGACTTGATGGCTTGAGCTGTGATTTTCTCTGCCCCACAGACTCCTGCTTGCTCAAAGGCCAATGCACTTGGTGTGGGATGAGGTTTCCCAGGCATGGGAAGCCCATGGCATGCCCTTTTGGAAAGGGCATTCAGACTGAGGTGTTCTTTAGATGTTTCTGAAATATGAGTCTTGGTGAGACAGACTGTCTGACCTACTGAGGGCATTTAACCCCCAGCTCTCCTGTTCTTACCCTCCATTTATCTTATGCATAACATTAATTTTATTTAGGACTTCTGTCACTGGTGCAGTGGTGGACTTAGCCAGTACTGAAACAGCCTTTCAGATATGCCCTTTAATCTGCTTTACCCCTGTAAAAGTCTTACATTAAAGATTTTAGATTTAAATGCAGTTATTGTCCCATTCTGTGTTAATTTAGCCAGGAACATTTCTGGGGAGAAGAACTTCCCACTTGGCAAACCCCACCTCACACTACATTCATTTTTTCTGAAGTTTCACCCACCATATTTTGGGCTTCACTAGTGGTTTTAGATCCAGAGTTCCTTCCGTGGTTTCAAAGCCTCAGACTGAAGGTGAAAACACAGAGCTCAGCTGTTTATACACAAAATCAAATATGTAGCCACTCTGATGAAACAAGACCCAACCTGGATTTCCACCAGGCATTAGCATAACTCACATTCATTCTTTTTGACTGGGAACATTAAAAAGCCCCCCAATGCAAAGGAACCCAAGGGCTCTGAAAAGCCCTATGTTTTAAATACCACAGATGACAACTGCAATGATTCAAAAAATAGAATCAATTTATCATTAGCTATTAATTACCAAATAATTCTATTTTCTCCTTATGCTTCATGTAGCTTAGACTTTTGCATAATTAGGATGAAAAATGAAGACAGAGTGAGTCTTGCATTTAAATGACATGAAGTCAGTATTCACTCAGAAAACTGGTAAAGATTTTTGAAACAACAAGACGTTTAGGAGGGGAACGTCAGGGAAAGAAAAAACAATCAGGCAGGCAAGCTTTGGTATCTTTTTAACAGAGAGAAACTTGTCACAGGACAGTTTTAAGTTGTAGGCAACTGCAGAGTTCTGTTTTGTCAACTGTTTTTACACAAAGCTCCAAACATTGTAAAAATCTGTTTTCCTTCACACCTAGCGTAGCTATGAGCTATATTGTAACCACATTCACAGTGTGTTGGAGCCTGCCTCAGGGTTCCTTCGCAGCAGGTTTCAGCTGGAATGATTCTTTTTGTTTTTTATAATAATCGCTCCATTCAAATGGAACAATCAGTATAAAAAAATTATCACAAGCCATCTTGGATAGAAAAATCTTGCCACAATAAACAT
Organism: Zosterops lateralis; assembly: GCF_965231275.1. NCBI lineage: Eukaryota > Metazoa > Chordata > Aves > Passeriformes > Zosteropidae > Zosterops > Zosterops lateralis. The sequence goes on along the minus strand of NC_139764.1, from coordinate 69,181,809 downwards.
GCTGAATGTTTTACAATAAGACATCAAAAATGGTGATCGAGGCTGGATAACTGCTTAGAGCCACACTTAGGATTATGCCTGTTACAGTATTGTTTGACATTTGGTAGCGAAAGAGCATCAATTCCCAGTCATGACAGCTGAGGCAGAGACTTAGTCATAATTGTCTTCAAAGCAGACACTGTGAACTGCCCTCCCCCTTCAGGGACAGCCTGTGTGCCTGCGGGGGACCCCCAGACAAAGGGCCCAGCCCCATGGGCCAGCACAGGGCGGCTGCAGTGCTGGACATGCAGACCCTGCACACCCTGCTCAGGCACTGGCTGTGCCCCAGGCTACCCAGTCCATCTCAGGAGGAAGCCTGAGCGTGGGCGTTTTGGAGGAGGATCAAGTAGAGAAATGTGGGACACTCTAGTGAGCGACAGCAGCTTCTGGCAAGGCTGCACCCACTCTATCTCTTGGCGCTGGGTGCTGGCAGCTGAATACCTTTTGTGATAACTCAATTAGCTGTGAAAAAAGCACAACAGCATTAGGATATTATGCTGATTATTGCTTACCTCTCAAAGGAGTTTGTCATTTTCCATCATCTCTGGGTGGAACACATTACCCCTCTCTTCCTCACTCGACCCCATTCTTCTGAGCACGGCTGTGTCTGTCTGCAGATCTTCACCTGCCCACCTTCTCAACTGGCATGGCAGTGTGCCTACCTTGCTATTCTTCATATTTGTCTTTTTCTGAGTCAGGAAATGCTAGAAGAGGACTTTAATGCCTTGGAACAGTCTTTGTGTCAAACAATCGGTGTTTGTGCTAAGAACTGAGCCGTGCCCTCAGAGCTCAGTGGGGGCTTTGGCTCCTGAGGGGCTGTTCCATGGTGGATTACCCTTAGAAGGTGAGCAGGAGAGGAGGTGAAGATTGATACAGACTCAAACTGAAGTTTGCAGGAGGTCTAAGTCTGACCCAGAGCTCCCTTGGGGCCACAGCTTCTCTGTGTTCACAGGTGTTGGATACATTAATACTTGAGGTACAGCTCTTGTCACAGAGTTTCTCTGTTCTTAATCAGGCAACAGACTGCAGAAAGAGGGCTGTTTGCCAGATTAGCATTGGGATCTAGGAGGAGATTACCTTTTAGGTGACCTGCTCTGAAGAGAAGCCTTGTTGGTGGATAAATAGAGAAAAGAAGGGAGGGTGCAGATAGCCACATTGTCCAATAAGTTTGGGGAGCTGTTGAGGACAGCGGAGGAGAGGTTTCACACTTCTTTAGGGACATAGGTACATAGGTACATAGTCCTGCAGGACATACAGATCTAGGTTTCTTTCCTTCTGATTGACTGAATTTTCCCCTAATGTCCTGCTGGGAGTGCTCACAGACCTGCAAGGGGGCCTGGGCCTCAAGGTGCCTTGGTGTCCATGCTGCAGCAGCTGCTGGGTGTTCAGCAAAGGGCGTGACTGAGCTGTGTGTTAGAACATTAGTTGTGACTCATTAGCCTGTATACTGGAAACCTCTGTATGTGTGTTTCTAGCAACTTCCTAATTTCTAGATTTTTGCTGTGTCCAATGTTTTGCAGACTTCAAAAAACTTGAGCCATTGCTGAAAAACATATGGCTGGTGTGTCGGGTTCTCACTGGGCTGCAAAGCAGGAAGATGTGTGGGGGCAAGACATTGTGTCCTCACCTCATGGCTTTTGGGATTGGGTGGGAGCCTCTGCCTCCATGCCTTGCACATCCTGGCTGGGTTGCAGTACTGGAAACTTCAGGGAACTTCCCAGACCCTTCCAGGACCAGTCTGGGCTAAAAGGAAAGACAACCAGGGCCAGAACAGGATATAGGAAATGTGCAGTGGTGTTCGTGAAGTCAGAACATATGCCTAAACGTATATAAAGAGACAGCACTTGGATATCACAGTGAGAAAAGGAAGCAGGAACTACTCAGCAAAGTCGAATACATGGATTTTGTGCCAAGAAGTGAGTCTTTGATAATCTTCAGCATCTGTTCAGCATCTTTGATAAAAGTCTGGTCCTCATATGTGATTCAGCCCCCCCTAGTGCAAGATATACCCCAGTGACATTGTTGTGAGCAAGGAGAGGAGCTTAGTCAGTCACCCTCTGGTTCTGGAGAAGCTGAAAATGGCATGTCTTTGCCCTAGTGACCACTTTCTGTCCTCTTGCTAAGCTTTACCATGGAGCTGAAGGTCGTCCAAAGCATTGTGTAAGAGGCACAGGGTCTCTTTCATCGCAGCAGGGTTTTTCCATTGCTACTCATTCCTGGTTTCTTTAGGGCTGATGCAAATACCTCTGCAAACAGGTTTTGCCAAGTGTATTTCTTAATGAAGTAGTGTCTGATACTAGATTATTCTTCAAAGGTTAGTGATGGACTGCACCAATGTGTGAACTTTGTGCCTGCATTTGACAGCCAGTTGATTTAGGTATTAATTACCTGGTGCCTAAAGTCCAAGTGCAGCCCTTTCAGGCACAGCAGGATCTGTGTTGTGCCTGCGAGGCAGCCTTGTAGCCATGTCTGGACTCCACTTTGGATGTTTCTATCAAAATAAAGATATGGATGCCAACAGGAATGGCTTTATTCCCACTCTTTGTGTTAGAGACATATGAGTGTTACAGGATCCCTCAGTCCTGGCTTCTTTGGTGTTCCCGTATCGGGCACGAGTTGTGTTTCTGCTGATGCAGTGTCTTCTGAGTTGTCTCCTGGTGTAGATTGCTGTGTGTTTCACAGGAAAGTGGATAACTGATACCAAGTCATTGAGCTTATAAGTAGCACACTGGCAACCTGCCACCAAAATATAAATACATTAAATGTACTGAAGGAATGTTCATTCTGTTGTTTAGCCTTGGATATGCCCCAGTTAGGTAAATTTAATCTTCTTGAGGGTTGTTTAGTTACAGCTGAATGAGATAGGTCATTATCTTATTACTGATCTTTCTGTCATTCAGGATTCATGTTCTGGCATTCATGGTGTGAAGTGTGCTTGCCCCAGAGCAGTCCTAGAAGTGTTTTCCAAGGGAGGTGAAGGTGCATAGGGGATCTGTTAGCACCTTGCAAGTTTTGACCCTCTGTCTTGGAAATGTTCATGCTCATGGTCAGTGACACCACTACTAGTCCAACCTCCTGTTGGTAGAAATGTACAAAATGGTGGCTTTGCCTATGTTTGTTAGGAAATGTCTGTAACTCAGTCTCACAGCATTTATTTTCTTCCCGGGTATTTCTTCTGCAGTTCCTTCCAAAATCCCTGTCTGTGCCTCTGCTGCTGTTGAGGTTGGGAACAAAGCTCTTGATGACTGGGGTGAGCAGGGCCCAGTGTTAAGAAACAGACCAAAGCTGATGGCTTGTATTAAAGAGGAGTCTCTTCATTGTTTCCCACTGGTACTGGGTCAGGACCTCCAAATGTGGTCCTACAGCATTAATGGTAGTGACTAATCCCACTGAACCCCAGGGAGATACTCCTGCGTGTAAGCACTACCAAATCCAGTGTGCGGTGCTAACAAGCACTCTGCTATAGTTTATCTCTTCTCTTGGTTGTACAATGAAGGGAAGGGATGAGGCAGGAAAAGGGAAGGAAAGGGAATATATGAGCAGAGAAATTCTAGCTGGTTGTGAAGAACAGTGATGTTCTGTACAAAATTCAAGTACTTAAAAAAATAAGACATCAGTTGTGTGCTCTACAGATAAGAAAATGTTATTTTATTAAATGGAGAGATATATAGGTTTCACCTATCACATCTGAACTGATCAGTGTAGGCTTTTAGAAGAAATCTGTAATTACTCTGAGCATGTCATTAGTTAGATGTAAAATGAATGATATTGCTCCATTTTATTACCTCTAGTGATATAGCCATTTGTATCATAAATTCATTGACCTCATCTTAAATGATCAATTCTCTAAGACAGACTTGATTCATTAATTCTTAAGTGACTTTTTTTTTCTCCTCCAGTAATTTCCTCATTGTTGTAGAAACTGTTTTTCTGTCTTTTAGTATGGTATTGTGAGGTGTCATATTACCTGCATATGAGTCCCACATTTTTATACCTTTTATTTTAACTAAGCAGCACAAACTGATTGCTTATGTAAATAAAAAGAATGAGAGAAAAAAAAAAAAGAAAATTATGAAATACATGAATGTAGAAGATGGACATTTTTCACTGATGTTGTAGCTTCAACACTTTGAGATATTGCATTAAATCAATGAGATATTTATTGAATATTTGGTCTATGCAGGATATTCAGAGGAACAGATTTGCTGCCTTTAATTTCTCTGGCTTTAATTAATTTTATCTAGTGATAAAATATACAGAAGGTCTGTGATCAATATGTGAGTGAGGCAGGCATGCTTCAGAGTTTCTTGTTCCTTAGTGAGTTATTGAAAACTGGAGAAATCAGTAGAGAATTTGTAAGCAGGATTTCTAAATATTTTACCAAGGAAGAGAAAATATTTGTTTAGCCAGGAGAGACACAGGAGCCCACTGGAGATAAACAAATCAATACAGCAATAATACAGGGAAGTGTTTCAGCGAATTTTTCAAATGCTAACTAATAAAATTAAATATATAGAAAATATGCTGTAATTTTTTGTGGGGCTGTATTTCTCCTTCAGTCCCTTTAATTAAGGTCATGGATGGGGCTCTTCCTAGAAAGATAAGGAGACTGGGTTTACTCTCTCGTATTTCTCAGGCGCTTCTTTGGCAGCAGGCTTACAAGGTGGTTTACTTCCTTGTCCCAAAGGAAAGGAAAGGCTTCACTGCAGCTCCACCTGAAGTTGTGCTCCATTTTTTACTGCAGACGCCTCTGAGGCCACTCTCCTCCTTGTCTTTCCACTGCAAATAGATGGTGATGGGCCAGGGTAGGCTTCATCCTGCCCCAGCCTGCCTCAGGAGCTGCCTGGGAGCTCCTGGCGTACATATGGAGACCCTCTGCATCTATGCCAGCCTTTGGGGCAAGAGTATACTCTGCAAGCAGCAGGAGGAGTGTGGTTCAGTACATCCTGGTTCCATACATGAAAAATAGATAGCATTTTGTGGCTACAGGAGTGAGCTCTCGCTCAGAAATGACTTTAAGATAAATTCAGCAGCTCCACTGAGTTAAATAGTGTCCTATTACCTCCGTGTGTAGGCTCACAAATTCCCCTTTTGTCTGCTTTGAAAACAGTGGCAAGCCAGAAAATTCCAGGAGATTGATTATAGGATGGTTCCATCATGTGTGTTGACTTGCCAGGTGGGTGGCAAAACCCACACTCTTGCCAAATATGCGGGATGGTTCAGTGCCCACTGCTGTGTGTTTGCACTGTTTGCAGGACAAGCTCCAGGGCTGTCTGTGATAGCCATTGAGCCTTTCTGTGGGGAGCAGACGGAGAGCTGATACCTGATAAAATCCAGGAGCTGTTGGAAGTGGGATTGCCCCCTCTGCCCTGCTTGCTGCACTCCTGCTTTCCCATCTGCCCCACGTTTGGGGGGATGCATGCACCATGGCAGTGCAAGCATTTATCTCAACAGTTCTATGCGTTTGACGGCCTTTTTGTCCACATATTTAAGGGTGTGACACCGTCACTGTGTGCTCAGTGCAGGGCTGGACTTGTTTGCACCAAGGAATTTCTTTTCTTGCAGTGGGGCACCATGCTGGAAATACACCCTTGCTGATGCCACATGCACCAAGCAGCACCAGCACCTCCTCTGCTTTATCTCCTGGGGCACAGTGTGTGTTATACCCAAGCTAAAAGTCTGGGTCCTGCATTCCCAAACTTCAGGGTTGACTTAGGAGTTGCTACTTCTCAATTAATTATTTAGCTTGATTTAAATGTTGGGATAAAAGAGAGGGAGTGTGTGCATGTGTGTGTGAATGGGGAGAGGAGCAGGAGGGAAATAAACCAACCTGACAGGACAGCCAAAAGGTGGAGGAGTTAAATGGGTAATAGCCATAGCATATAGTGTGTGTGTGTGTCTATATACATTAAAGATATATTACTGAAAACTCAAGAATGTCACCACTGTTTATATTAAAGGAAAGCTGAGAGTTAAATGAGATGGGTAATCAGATGCCCAACATATGTTGTTTTGAATTGTTTATATGGCCAATAGTTATTAAAATTAATTATCCTTTTAATGCAGTCTTTTCACAATCATAGTCTTCTTTGGCGTTTTTAGTGTATTTTTTTCCTTTGTACAAAAGATAGAGTCATTTCAAAACAAGCTAATACGGGCTATTTGGAAAAGGCAGAACAAAAAATACCAGGATATACTATGACATGGTCATAGGCTCAATGTGCTGATAGAAAGCCCCAAAAATCACTGTCAGTGGAGTATTTTGAGAACTAATGTAAATGACAAAAATGGGGGGGGGGGTTGTGTGTGTAAAATTCTGTCAAAAAAGTGAAGCACTGAAAAATCTGACATCTGTTTATCTGTTTATAGCTATGGCAAGATTACTCATATTAATTCTTGTTTAAAATGCCATATGAAGGAAAGGCATTTGTGCAAACAAGAGTCATATTTGAATTGTAGATCATGTCTTCACCATCTGTGAGAGCTGTTGGTGTTGCAAAATTAATGTGTTAATGAAATCACAATAATTTCTCTGAAGTAATGCATTCTGAAGCCTAGAATGACTATTTTTTGAACTTTGGTTTCTAGTGGTTTACAACTGGGAAAACCTTTCACAGCTTAATTAGTTCTGCAGCCTTATTTAAAAAAAAATTGGCTGTGCCTTCACCACACCAATAGCAACATATAAAAGGATTAAATGGAAAGCAGAGAAACAAAACAAAATTGAGCCCGCAATGCAAACTTTTTGCCATAGTATTTGAGAAGTTGCTAAACAGGTCCTTGCTTGCCAAGAAGTTTTACTCAAAGTGACTTGTACACAAAAGTGGGCAAACAGCTCAGAAAATAATTTCAGCTTGCTGAAACATCACAAATTGGGACTATTTGAACCTTACACAAATATCCTGACTTTTTCCAAGTTTCTCCTTGGAATGAAGGGCAAAGAATCAGTGATGCTTTTTGCTTTGTGATGCCATTTTGAAATATCACACTCCTTCCAACTTATTATTTGATACCCTTAGTAGAATACTAAATGTTACTGTGTGCTGCAGTTTAGCAGAAAATGGTTTGCATTCATTTCCAGCAATTTTCTGAGTCCTTTTCCAGTTCTCACACTCCTTGTGTAGTATGACATCTCAGATGGCACAGGCGTGCTTAGATTACCACCAAGGAGTAATCACAGCCATACTCATATGGACTTTGCATACTTACATATGTGTGTTACAACAGTTTATGCCAGCTGAGGATTCTTCTCTGTGCTATGGGTTTAAGATGCATAATACATTGTATAAGGTAGAACTGAGATCATAGGAGCCAGAAAACGAGTGGCATTCAATTCATTAATATGTTGGAGAAAAAAAGGTGCCATTTTCACAAATGTAACTTCTTTTTTTCCTGTTAGAAAAATAATGCATTTAGCAACTGAAAAAATACTTTTAAAATAACACTGTGAAGAGAAGATTGCTTTTCTTACCTGATTTGATTTTATTACTGTGTTGTAGGTATGTGACTGGTGTAAGCACATAAGACACACAAAAGAGTATCTGGATTTTGGGGACGGGGAAAGAAGGCTTCAGTTCTGCAGTGCAAAATGTCTCAATCAGTACAAAATGGACATTTTCTACAAAGAGACACAGGCTAATCTTCCAGCTGGACTGTGCAGTACATTACATCCTCCAGTCGAAAATAAAGCAGAAGGCACTGGGGTGCAGCTGCTGACTCCAGATTCTTGGAATATACCGCTAGCAGATGCTCGGAGAAAAGCCCCATCCCCAGCGTCTGCAGCTGGCCAAATTCAAGGCCCTGGACCATCAGCGTCTACCACTGCCTCTCCGTCTGACACTGCCAACTGCTCTGTCACTAAAATCCCCACGCCAGTTCCCAAACCTATTCCCATCAGTGAGAATCCAAATATTCCACCGGTTTCTGTCCAGCCACCTGCTAGCATTGTGCCTCCAATTGGTGTCCCACCTCGCAGTCCTCCCATGGTGATGACAAACCGTGGGCCAGTTCCTCTGCCCATATTCATGGAACAGCAAATTATGCAGCAAATCCGTCCACCATTTATTCGTGGGCCACCTCACCATGCCTCAAATCCTAACAGCCCTCTGTCAAATCCAATGATTCCTGGAATCGGTCCCCCACCAGGTGGTCCCAGAAATATGGGTCCCACCTCTAGCCCCATGCACAGGCCAATGCTTTCCCCCCATATCCATCCCCCCACGACACCTACCATGCCTGGGAATCCTCCTGGCTTGCTGCCGCCTCCCCCTCCCGGAGCTCCTTTGCCCAGTCTCCCCTTCCCCCCTGTCAGCATGATGCCAAATGGCCCTATGCCTATGCCACAGATGATGAACTTTGGATTGCCGTCCCTTGCCCCACTGGTGCCACCTCCAACTCTACTAGTGCCATATCCTGTCATTGTCCCGTTGCCTGTTCCCATCCCCATTCCCATCCCCATCCCTCACATCAATGACTCCAAACCCCCAAATGGCTTCTCCAGCAACGGTGAAAGCTTCATTCCGAGTACCTCCAGTGAGACGCCTGGGGCAAAGCCAACCAATAGCTCTTCATCCCCTCGAGAGTCAAAACAAGGATCATCCAAATCCTCTGACTCATCACCAAGCTGCTCAGGCCAGTCCCTTAATCAAGCTAAAGTGCTTCAGGAGCACAGTAAAAATGAAGTTGTTGATTTGACTGTCAGACCTAGTAGTCCAGTGAACAGTAAATTTGGTTTCCCCAGTGTGCTGCAGGGTCCACAGGATGGTGTGATAGACCTAACAGTAGGCCACCGGTCTAGGCTGCACAATGTCATCCACAGGGCCCTACACGCCCAAGTGAAAGTTGAACGTGAACCTAACAGTGTTGTAAATTTGGCTTTTGGTAGCTCAGACAAAAGGAACTGCAGTGACTGCAGGGACAACTGCAGCCCAGTTGACTCAAAGACGTTACCATGCAGTGACGGAGCTCACTGCTGTCCCGTCTCCTTGGCCTCTGGCACGCCGGGACTGGAAGCTGGCGCAGCGGTGTGCAATGTCATTGTGAATGGCACAAAGAGCACAGAGGGTTCCAAGAACCCGGAGCCGCCCCAGGAGCCAAAAAAGCCCCAGCCCCCGGAGGAGCTGGCAGTGAGCGAGCTGGAGTCCGTGAAGGAGAACAACTGTGCGTCAAACTGCCACCTTGAGGGAGAGGCTGGCAAGAAGACTGGGGAAGAGCCCCTGGCTGGGGGAGACAAACAGGACCCGAACCTTAACAACCCAGCAGACGAGGACCATGCATATGCTTTGAGGATGCTGCCCAAGACAGGTTGTGTGATCCAGCCTGTGCCAAAACCAGCAGAAAAGACTGCTATTGCGCCGTGCATTATCTCAACGCCAATACTCAGCACAGGGCCAGAGGATCTGGAGCCACCATTGAAAAGGAGGTGTCTCCGAATTCGAAATCAGAATAAGTAAAGGTTTGTGTAATCACTACTGCCTTCTGTGTGAATAGAATTCAGTATTTTCAGGTATGAGGTCAAACTCATGTAGATGTGTCCTTTATGAAACAAAAAGATACAAATTCCAATTTATGAGCACTTTCAGAAAACTGTCGGTATTTGTGTTTTATTATTGTTTTTTGTGTTGTATTGCATCTGTACTTGTCAGTACTCCATTCATCAGCAGCCTCATTACACTTTTGCTCACAGAACATGTCATGATGGTTCTGGCTGTGAAGTTATTGTGCTGTGTATGTCAAAGTCAGTGCTTTTCTGCCTAGAATATGGTACAGGTCTGGGCCATTAATGTGCTTACTTATTCCAGCTGAGTTACACAGCAACTCAAGCCTTCACGATGACTGCAATTCCCCTGCAGCACAGCATAGAGCCGGATGACCCAGCAGCTTCCTGCTAGCTCAGAGCCAATGGACTTAGCAAATGGTCACCTCCAACCATCTTACCTTGGTCTGCCTCCAGACTGCACCCTGGCTTTCCACTGAGCTGTTCTCTAGAGACTGAACTCTTCTCCCTGAGCTTTCTTTTCCCATGTATTGGTGCTTAGGGACTGCCTGCTGTTTGGGACCTGCCCACTATAGCTTATTGCAGCAAAACCTCTGCCATGGGGCTTTACTGCCTTACCTGAGGTATCTGCTTTGGTGCAAGTCTCCTATCTTAGAAAAGCAGCTGAGATTTGCCCCAGCCCTGTGCTTGGTATCTGTTTGTGGCTCCTGGTAGTGGTACAAAACAAGGCAGAGATATGGGTAACTCCACCAAACTCCATGCCTTGTCCAAGGACAATGCTCCAGATGCAGAAACCTGTCATCCTTTGTTTTCAATTTCCAGCCTACTGAATCCCTCTGATAGCATAGTGTCTTTGTAAAACTCTTAGTTTAGTATGTATCTCACTCAAACCTTTGAGTGAGAAACTGTCTAACGAATCTTCCCTGTCTGACCATCCAAGAACGGCTCTGGCAGTCACTTTGGTCCTACCTGAGCTGAGACAGAAGCCCCTCCACAGCCACACATCCCATACTCACACTATCAGACCAGGTTTCCTCACTGGCTCAACCCCAGGTTTTCCATAGCAAGGTTCTCAGAAATCCCAATCCTTAAAATAATTTCATCATGGTGCAATAAATAAATAGCAAAACAACAGCTCAAGCTTATGCCTTTGAGTAGGGAGCCAGAACAAAGTAACCCCTGGGCTTTTTTACCTTCTATATCCTCACAGTCTAAGCACAGGAAACTCTGGTGGTTGTTGGGGGTGTCTGGTCACCCTGTGTCCTTTTTTATGAAAAGGATCAGTGCCCATTCCCATCCTCTTGCCTGGTGCCCAGGCTTGGGCTCCTGTCCTCCCAGAGCTCAGCCTGCAGCTGGCACTGCAGCTGCACACTGAACTACCTGCACTGAATATATTCCTTAACAAAACTAATGTAATGGAATTTATTTAGATGCACAGGCATGGAGAAGTTCTTTCAGGAAAACGGGAAATGGTGGGTGTTGCAAGAAATCTGTTCAGCAGTAAAATACTGATGGTTTGCCGGATGTGGCTTGGTGACATGCCAGATTTCATTACAATCCGTGGAATATTCTGTAGCCTCCAGTAAATCCCTGTCCCTGGTAGCACAAATAGTGACTGCAGTGGTGTTTGGCACCTACAGCCGCAGATAGCAGCAGCAGCAGGCTGTGTAATCTGGGCCATTGCAGTATCTCCCAGCTCTATCAGTGTGGGCTAATTGCACCATCAAAGATATATAGTATAGTCAGGACTCCCTCCTCAGTTGTTAACACTGCATTCCCTGCGCTGGTTCCAGGGCTGGAAACATTACTTCCCTTGATCACCAACAGTATATATTTACTTTCTTCAGTGGAACACAACCATTATTTCTTTTCTCTCAGCATGTGCTGACACATTTAAAAGATACACTAATAAGAAGAGAGGACAACTATCACATTCTTGGACTAGTAATCAGCATATACAATAACTCAGCAGTCAAATGAAAATTTCAAATATTTACACAGTCGTAGGTCCTATTAGTGGGGATCCCCCTACCCACCCCTGAGGTATGGAATGTATGTCCCCCAGCAGTATTATCTTTGTTGCAAACCCCAGTGTTACCTTTGGAGCTTGAAAGATCCTCTTCATAAATGTTTGCATGCTTCTAGGTAGGGGTAGTGATTTGATCTAGTGAGAAGGCCACTATTCGGCTGTATACTTTTTATTAAATTTTAGGAGAGCCATGGTTAACCCTTTCTTTCCCACTTCGTTGAAGCTCCTCATAGCTGCTTATTTCAAGACAGTGCTAGAAGACTTGCACATTTATGTGCTTACTCTATGGTCAAAGACAGGCTGATTCTTAGCATCTATTTATGCTTGCCTAGACCATCCAGGCTGCACCAATGCTGCCTCTTCCCAGGCAGCAGTCCCAGTCCCAAGGTCCCAGTCCCAAGAGGAGTTTAGTATTGTTCAAAGCCGGAGCTTAAACACTCAGAAAGTTCTGGCTTCACTGAGTTGTGTATTTTTGCCTGTTGACATGATTATTCATGACATGACTTTGTGAGTAGTATTTTAGAGAGAAAGTGGGCAAACTGAACAAGCTGCATTGGAAAGACAAGGATTCTTTATCATTCAATTACTGTCCTTAGCCCTTTATGTTCTCTAAATGTCAATAACTGCCATTGTGATTATCCTCAGGAACAACCATTTTCCCTTTCATCCTGAGTTTTACATATTTCTTTGCCTCAGTGTAAGAGTTGTCTTACAGGAAAGTTTTCAGGTTGCCAGACAAGATTAATCTGACCCAATATAGACATCTGTAACACAGATGCAGCTGAGCTAATTGTCTAAACTCTCTTTAAAATCAACATAGAGAAGCAGGCACTTGAAAGAGACAGCTGAGCTCATCCCAGAGTCAACAACTAAGACAGCTCAAATGAATTGTGCCCTAGGAGTGCCTATTTCTGCCTGCAGTGAGGGAAAATTAGGGTGACTGGCGCAGACATAGCTGTCCACATAGATGCTGGAAGTTAAGAAGCCCAGCCTAGGTGTCTGCCATACCTCTTGTGCAGTAGCATAGTACGGCATGGTGAGGGTTATTAGTCTGTGTTCATTCCCTTGTTCCTCCAGAAAAAGAAAGAAATAGCCTCTGTGCAGAAGATATGGGAGACCAGGGACCTTACGTGCTCCAAGGGAAAGAGAATACTTCCAAATACTCTGCAGAAGTAAATAGCATGGTAACCATCTCATTCCAGTGGGTACCTCAGTGAAGTGCGGGTGGGTTTTGAGCGTCTCAAGGCACGCACAAGTGATTTGTGCGGTTCTGATGATTGATTTGAGGTGAGGACTCTGTGGTTTCATGCAGAGCCCTTCTTTCGCTATTTCAGCATTGCTGGTCATAGCCAGTCTGGGGGGAGCAAAAGGGCTCTGCCTTAGATTTCTTCCCTCCCTGCCTGTGAGGACTGAGCAGGACTTAGAGTCTGTCTATCCAGAGGGGGCGACAGTGGGAGGAGAACATCAGTGTAGCCTCTTGCACCACAGCCCTGACCTCTGCTGTGCCCACGGGTTACTTTCTCCTGCCCAGGCCTCGGAAGGCAGGGAGATAAAACCCTTCTCCTTCTGCAATCCACTTGTGGGGAGGATACCTTAAGAGAGATTCCAGCCTCATAGAAATTCTAGTAAATTGCAAAGAGGATAGAAGCCGCACTAACAAATATATTGATTTGGGCCCTTGGAGGTTTGTATTGATAGCGCTGGCCACACTTAACTGGGAGAAAATAAGTCCAGCCAGTTGTCTTTTTCTCTCTTACTTCTCACTTACCCAAATTGGAAAATCTGAACATATTGCCCTAATGTGCAACTTTTCCTGGATTTTATTTCCCATCAAATGGTGTGTCAAGAAGGAAATTAGCCAAATATTTTTATGCTAGAGTTCTGGACAGACAGATTGAATTCATGTAACAGCAACACAGACTCTCTAAAAAGGAATCAGTGCAAGCATGACCTTTTCAGGCAAGTTGCCAGTCTCTGGATTATTTAATGTACCAATTACTTGATTATTGGAAGTGCTAATCAGCAACATAATCCTTGATGTTAAAGTTTAGTTTCTCCATCAGGATGTGGACTGTCAAGCTGTTCTAGCCTGATGCAGTTTGAAAAACTATCAAAAGATGTCTCAGTGCCAAAGTTCTGCTATGATAAAGGAATGAAGCTAGGAAGAATATTCTGTTGAGTGTTACATTTTCGAGTTTGAGCAATGTGAGTTTCTAAAATTAGCAGTGTTAGTGTTGCCTGCCTACATGCTTTATGCCCTGGCGGGATCAGTTTTAACCCGCTAGCTTTGATGTCAACGTTTCCTAAAGCAAAGAAATGAAAACACTGAGGTCTGCTTGGATTTAACATGATAGTTATGTTAAACTAAATGAGAAAATGAAGTGGCACATGCTAAACTCACAACTAGCTTCTGTGTGTGCATATGTGTGTTTGTGTAGAGTAATCCTGTGCTGGGGACAGAGGGGTCAGAAAAGGAAGGAGTTTTTCTGCTTGTGATAGCAGAATTTCTTCCAGAAATAATGGAAATAGTAGGTGTATGGCCACATAGAGAGTCAACCTGTATGTCCCAGGGTCAGCATCTGCTGAGTGAAAGGCCCAAACCTTCAGCTGTCTAGTCCATGCATCGTACTCTTAAAAAAATACGGCATCCAGAACACTCAGTTCAGAGCAGAAGTAATATATATCCCACTTTGAGCTTCTCGGCCTATAATGGTCCAGCACAAGATTTCTTGCTCCAGGGTCTGGATTCCTGAGGCAAGGGGCATAGCTATTAACCTCCTTTTTTTTTTTTAGCCTAAGAGGTTTTATCTCTCCTCTGTCACTGTGGTGTCTGTCTATCAACAACTTTCTTCTGCCCAGCTTGCTATGATCAGGACTAAATTTGATCTTAAAGATATACTTGAAAACAGTTTTTCCTATATTTGAACACATTTCTATGCTAGTCATCTTTGTTGACATGGTAGTATGGGCCAGAGCCTTAGCTAATTTTAACTGGATATAGTTCCACTGATGCCAAACTAATTTAAATCAGCAGAGTAATTGGACTCATGCATTTAACACCTACTCTTCTGCTTCAGAAGTTTTCCTTCACCTGACTTCTTATGAGCCTACAGAAATTTTCCATTTGTCCAAAGGAGCAGAGGAGAGACTTAACACCACAAAGCCTTAAACACATTTGCTTGAAACTGAAGCTTTGCCCTTGAGAGCTGCCTGACTCTAGCAGTGTGATCTTATGTTTCAAAATTGCCTGTATACCTTCTCAGGTATATAAAATCAGAAAAAGGATTTCCCAGGAAAAAAAAAAAAAAAAAAAAAAAAAAAAAAAAAAAAAAAAAAAAGGAAAGAAAAGAAAAGAAAGGGTTCTCAAAATAGTGAAGTATAAAATGACATACTTCCAGGGTAGCTTTCAGCTCCCACATCGTGCTGCCGGGGTGTGGGAGTGCTAACTTCCGTCTCAGTGGCAGTAAATAGCAGGCTCATGGTACGCTGCCATAGATCACTGCACACTCTTTGAATCAAAGGAGCAAGTGCTGGTTTCTGATGGGCTCCTCCTGCTTCTCTATAAAACCTCCTAGGGCACATGTTTCAAATACGAAATCTAATCCTTCAACTCCGTTTAGAAAACAACTACACCTGGTCTGATTTGTAAAGGTAATAATCATCTAGAGCTGTTGGCAAACAAAACACATGGCCAGAACCTGACAGCAAAGAAAGGCACAGCTCAATTGACAGACCCACAGAAATCTGAAGAGCTTATGACACCTACAAACTGTAGTCTACCTGACAGCTCCCAGGACCTCAGACCACCGATTTCAGAGATAATTTTGGTGCTTACTTGCTGCTGATAGTTTTAATTGTCTTATGAAATTGATATCATTTGAACTGAAATAAGCACCATGCCATTCCCTAAGTTGGTACAATCCACATTCATATTGAAACAATGAGTTGCTCATAATTCTTTGCCAGGCTTTAAAGACTGATCAGTTACTTTCATAGGTATAAGGTCTAAAATGCTCCTTTTATTTAAGTTGGTTCAAAGCAGATTTGGCTGCACTGAAAAGTGTTAAGTGTGAAACAGCCCTATGGGGAGACTCGAGCTCTTCATCAGCCTGTCCTTGTGCTGTTGAGCTACTGCAGTCAGTGGTGCAGGGAAATTTTATGGGGGTGGGGAGGAAAGCACAACTCATAATTAAATACAGAGTCCCTAACAACAAAGACCATAGTAAAACAGACTCTTGTAAAAACACTTGTAAAAACATCATCTAGACATCGATTGCCTTGACATGCAGAGGCCAAGATGCTGGATGGTAGGTGTCTGATTGCCACTGAAATCTGATGAGGAGGTTAACACCTCACAGCCTTTGTGAAGCTTGGCCCTGAAACACTATGGCCGACTTCAGTGCGGAGCAGTGAGCTCCAAACAACTGTGAGGAGCTTATAAACTATTTAACAGTACTATGAGCAATACCTGAAAGTGGGAGAGAAAAGAGCAAAACACTTTTGAGGACTGTGGTTGTGAAAAAGTTGGACATACTCAAGCAGTGAGCCATATATTCCAAGATAAAATTAAATTATTGTTTAAAAACACAGTGGAAGAATGAGGCAAAGTAGAAACAAAGCTCTTTGAGGAAGAAGTCAGGAGGAAATCAGACAGTGGCAAGCAAGACTTTCTGAAGTAATTTTTGCTTCCAGATTACCTGCTGAGTCTCTCCTGTCTATTTTTAAGTCCCATAAATGTAAGCATGTTTCTGGGTGCCTCCACCAGTCAAAGCCTCACAGCTGAGACCTACTAATCATGACCTTATTTACATTATTTTGATAATGAGCTGCAGTGCACTTGCAGAACTAAAAGTTGTCTTTGGAAGTGTGTGTGATCATCTCGTGAGAGCCATGAATCGAAGTAACCTCTAACATTCTGCAGAGCCCTCAACTATTTAATGTTTGCCTCTACCATGAAAATTACAGCTGATTAAATATCTGGGCTTGATCCTGCCCAGTACTGTGTGCACTCAGTTCTTGGTGCCTCTAATGCAAGCTGAAGGCCCTTGGCACGTTAAAGATCCTGCCTCCAACTCCTTTGCATGGCTTTACTTCCCCAGACACAACTTTGGTATTTGAAAAGAATGGTATTCCTGTACAACATGTGTCTCAATTTGTAATGATATCCACCCTGCAGCTGGCTTGCTTTTCCAAGTGTTTCTGAAACATTGCTGCCTTAAATTCAAGCCAACCTTCAACAACAAATTATCTAAAGGCAAAGAGGCTGAACTGTGTTTGCTGAGAGGACACCCATATTCCCTGCTGTGCTCCATCTTCTAGTCCCAGTTTTGGACTTTCATGCTGTGTAATTTAATCATCTTCTATGAAAGCAGATATTTAAAAAAAATAAAATTAGGAAATAGAAGGTTTCGGGATTGGGTAGTGTTGAGTGAAATAACTATGGAGTTCTGATCTCTCTGGAAAGATCTGCATCCCATCATCAGGTGATTGATATTGAAACCCATGGTTAAAGCAATTTTCAGCCACTTATTTGGAGCTCACGTGGTTAAATGTAAAACTTTGTGTCGCCTGCTTATACTCCAAATATTTATAAGGTTTCATGAACCACTTGTGCTGCCTCTTCTAAGTTCCTTATCCAAAAAAGAGGAGGGGGAAAAAAAGCCCTTTCCCACAGGAATTCTCCAATTGAGAGAATCTTGAACACGATTAGAAAAGATACGTGACAAAGTCACTGAAAATTTGAATTCTGACCCTAAATTTCAGAGATCAATTAGAATGCCAATTCAGTTTTATTTGAAGCAGTTTACCAATTATTGCTGAAATGGTTATCTCGGTGGTAAAAACATTGTTCCTCTCTTCTTCAGGTGAGAAATAGAGAAAATCTAATGCCCAATGCAGATTTTTCAGTGCCCAGTTCAGTGCTGAGGATAAGGGAGATGCCCTAAGGTGCCTGGCACTGCACTGAGGTCTTTGCCAGGTCTCACCCACTTGTTCCTTATGTGTTCTGGATGAGTTCTTCTTCTTCTTTCTCCCACGAGATAATCCACATGACATTTCTGCCACCTGAGCATGCCGCCTTGCTTTTGGATGAGTCTGCATCTGTTCTTGTTTAGACCTGAAAAGAACCAGAACAAGGACTGTGAAAACCAGGGAGAAAACCCTGTGGGGACAGTGCCAGACATGCAGTCCTGGATGGTTATGGACAGTGGATTTGTTCATGGAAAAATGGGAAAATGTCAATTGCTTCCTGATACAGGATGCTGAAACCTTTCACTAAGAAGGTTCATTGTTGCTTCAGAAAGCTTTGTTATTGTAATTCTTATAATTTTGTGGCCCACAATAATGTTTCAGGTTAAAAAGCCAGGCCCAGGTGTAGCTCAAGTGAGGAGGACTTTCCCAGGGAGGTACAGGCTGTGGCTCAGCAGGACACCCATCCTCACCATCCTCCATACCACAACCAACAGTTAAACTGCCTTTCTCTGGCTATTTAACTGGTTTCACTGGAGAGATCAGGTAGAATGAGAAAATTGAGAAGCACCTTGAAATAGCAGTTTAGGCCCACAGGAGACTGCTGAAATGCAAGTTGAAGTTACTAATCTAATTCAGACAAAATTGGAGGTTTAAAGAAGGGTTATCACATCATAGTGGTTGCCTGTTTTCAGGAAGGGAGAGTAGAAACTGTCTGGATTTGGTTTACCTTCTATTTCAGTTTTTCAGTTGTTGTTGTTTTTTTTTTGTTTTTTTTTTTGTTTTTTTTTTTTTTTTTTTTTTTTTTTTTTTTGTTTTGTTTTTTTTTTTTTTTTTTTTTTGGTGGTTGGTTGGTTCGGTTTGGATTTTTTGTTTGGCCTTTTGGGGGGGGCGTTGCTTTTTTGTTAATTTTTTTTTAAATACCTTGCAAATGTTCAACTTAATCCCAGCTTAGAATGGAAGAATTTGTTGAAAATTTGGCTCATTTTTTTCAGAGGAAAATAATATCTTCTGCCACATCTGCACACTGGTGGGGCAAAGCACACTACTTACAAGGCTGGCAAACACACTGGTGCTGCACTAACTGTGAGAGACTGAGCTGTCTTGTTGCTGTGGACATATACCAAATTACCCCAGTGTAAATCAGGACTGGCCCTGGCAGGCTCTGTGGTCTGCCATAGGGGTCACTTCCAATGTAGAGAGATTAGAAGTCCAGAACTGTGATGGCATTTTCCTCTTTGCATGATCCACATACATACCTCAGAAAATATAAACTAGAGACCCTCCCCCCCCGCCCTTTCCCCCCCCCCGTCAGTAATAGGCTGGAGAAAATGGTGCAACAATTCATAGAGTTTGGGGTGTCCTTACCACTTCTTCTGCCTAGGCATGAAAGGCAAATCCCAGGGCTCTTCCCCAATGCATTCCTTAAAGCCGCAATGTTTGCTAAGATTGCAGCTCATGTTTCAGTAGAAGAGAGAGCCTGAGTTCCACAGGTGACCCAAAGCTGAGGAGGATCTTTAGCTTACAAGGTCAGAGCAGAAGGAAATCACTATCTTTGAAATCCAGAGTTGATGCTTAAAGACTCAGGTTGTTTTCCCATTTCTGCTAAAAGTCCTCCCTGTCTTTTGCAATGTGGCATCCCTTCCATTAGCTCATGGAAAGATAAATCATAGAGTATTCAAAGGGGAAGGTTTTAATGAAGAAGCTTGAACTGCTTTAAGAATTGTAAAAAAAAAAAATTAGAAAATTACAGAACTATTACAAGTAACAGATGATTCCTGAGTATTTCCAGGGCTGAGCTTGCTTCCATGCTGACTTTAGCTGCACTCTTGTGGTTTATCTTCAGAGCAGTTTCCCTGAGAAAATAATTTCAGTGCCTTTACTCTAGGGCCATGCATGTCCCAGATGAACCAGGCCTCTTTTAGCACATCAGCGTTCATTGTCTGGGTGAATTAAGTGCTGTGCTAAATTATGGAAACTCTGCCATGCCAGTCCACATCAACAGTTGTTTCAGCCTTCCCCACCCAGTCTCTAATTTTTCCTGAACAATAAGATGTGAATCTGGAGACAGAAATGTTCAATGGAGCATGGAATGACAGGGAAGCAACCATGGAAAAAACTCTGTGTGTGCCTGGATGTGTGTATGAGTCCAGAGCCATGTGAATGACATGGGCCCTCTGAGGGAGCAGGACATGACTGGGGGGGACACTGTGTAAAAGCAGCAATTTCTGGTGGCCATTAGGAGCATGCTGCCATGCTTGGCTGCTGGGGCAGTGCTGGGAGCAGATACACAGGGATCAGTGCTTTGGTGTGGGGGAGCAGAAGAAGGACATGTCCCCACAGCTGAGGGGACATGTCCTGCCCCAGCTCCTCAGCATGGAGGGGCAGGGAAGTGAGCATTTGGCTCAACCAATCTTCCCACCACAGGACAAAGGGCTGTAGCTCTGCAACAGCCCCTGGAAATACCTGGGTAACTGCAGAGAGGGAGCAAAGAGTGGGAAGGCTTTTCCTGAGCTGCCAAATTGACCTGCCATGCTCTAATTCTGTTCTGCTTCTCTGAGCAAGGATTTAAATCCTCACGTCAGGCATCAGCCAGAGAGGAAGCTCTGTGTGGGTGGGTGCAGCCTGTGTCGCAGCTGCCGGTTGCTCAGGTTTTGACTAACAGCCATGCAGGGCACCAGTGCAGCCGTCACCTGTTGTATGGAAGCACTGCATCACTATCTGAGCCCACACAGATGAACCTCCAAGCCACCTGGTTGAGCTGGGTCATCATCCAGTTGAGTTATTCTCCTTCTCCCCTTATGTTAACAGTAGGGCAGAAATGAGCCTTCTTACTTGTTCTCTTTCCCTCATCTTTTCCATGCTGCTTCCTGGGTTTGAACTACAGCCTGCCTCTAACTTCTAGGTGGTCTTTCAACCCAGGATCAGCCCAGCCCTACTTGACTTTGGAAAGCAAGCAAACCCCAGTGTGCTTACCTCAGCACAACTCACATAAGCTCAACTCCATGGCTTTACCCTGATGAAAATTCTTTTGTGGTTGATGCAATTTTTCTATCTGATCAGCAATATTTGATGTGTGTTGAAGTCAGGTTCAGCTAGGGTGAAGAGCATATGTTGCTCTCCTTAAAAGTAATTTGGGTTTTTTTGGGGGAGATATAAATAGCTGACTTTATTGTGTTGGTCATGCACGCTAGTGCTGGCACGAGGTGCATAGCATTGAACTCTGAAACAGTGATGACTAGTGTGTTCTCATTTCTTTATAGAACTTTGCATGCTATGCCTGATACAGATTTTTATTTTGTAACTTGATTGCTACAAAGATGCATTCATCAAACACGATTACTGCCATATGAGCCAGTCAACAGAGAAGATCCTTCTCACCATTCTGCAAACCCTGTTACACTGAGTCCATCTGCACCAGGGGGAAATAGACAGAACTTACACAGCTAGATAGATGTCTGCTCCAGGCAGAAAGCATCAAGAGCCACTGAACTTCTTTATGCCTTCCCTCACAAGTCCCGTATTGGTCTGTGCTGTACCATGTACCATGAGACTGGTTAGTGAGGGATGGAAATTAATGTATGGATGATGATGTATGGAAAGAGAGAGCAGCGTGAGGCTTCATACAGACATTACGGGTTTAATTTTCTCTGCTTCCCTTTTTACACCAAGGCTCCAAGCCAAAAAATGTGACAGAAAGCAGTCGTGTACTTCACCTTAGTAGGTGGATACATCCCAACTCTCAGTCTAGTTCTTGTTCACAGCTCTCTGTACACACAAAGAGGCTCATCTCGCTGGGCACATTGCCTGAAAGCACAAACGTTACTCCTTAACCTAGATATCATGGTCTCCATGCCATGGAAGCTTATGCTGGTCGACATATTCCATGTGCCTTCCAGCCTCTGCTTTAAGGAGGGTGGAGGTTTGGCAAGGGGATACAGGCACATTGTTGAGAGGGATTGCAGAGGAGCCAGTGTGAAGGGGAGATCATGGAGCAGACTGAGAAGGAAGATACGCCCCAGCACCAAAACTAAGGCTGGTAGGCTGGTAAGTACTGCACAGTTTCAGTCCAAATCTGTAGGGAACAGCAGATCCCATCCAAGGAGATAAAGTCCAAAGCTCACTGTGTAGGGCAACAGAAGGGACAATCCCTGCTAGGTAGCTAACATGGCCAGCTGACAAGGGAAGTAGAAGCACACAAAGCAGTGGTGTATCTCCCAGTAGCCCCTAGAAACACTAAGACTCAGGAGTTTATGACTGCCAGGCTGTTTTTGAAAATGAACTATAGTTATATAGGTTTCCAGCTTTTTATCACAGGAATCCCTCCATCTTCCTCTTGGAGGCTGTGTGTCCCAAAGGCCCTTGAGGCACAAGGGGCAGGCGAGGCTGGAGCAATGGGCTTGTGCCTGGCTGCCTGTCCAGCGTGAGGCTGTGTGGGACATGAGCTCAGGCAATGCCCAGCCTGCCTGCAATGAGCCTCCTGCTGCTCACCCTGACCCTCTCTGCTTGTCTGCTTTGCAGGAGCGCTCGCTGACAGGGTACCTTGCATGGAGAAAGGGAGCAGAGCAAACCACGTCACTCCACCGAATGACACCAGCTGGTCCGCTCACCACCCCCTCTGGCTGAAAGTCCAGCAAAGAAAGCAGCTTCCTGTCATGAAACCTCTCCAAGGAAGTCTCGGTCCCACGGGTGCCTTTGACCCAGAAGACAGCACATCATCGATCCACACAGTGTGCTCAGCATTCCTGCAACCACCCCTCTTCTCCTCTCGGAACGCTTTTTCCTCTTGGTTTCTTGCTGGGGGGGATTTTTCACCCGGGTTTCAAAAACCACATGGACCAACATAGGTACTTTACCCTCACTGACTTCGAAGTTCAGATATTTGAGACTGGACAATGATACGGATTTTTTTTTAATTTTTTTTTTCCTTTGAAAAACTGCTGTGGTTTTGCTGCTACACTAAGAATCGTGATTTGCATTGTATGGTTTTGGACCTATTCAAGTTTTGATGGGGGAAAGGGGTAATACTGGAGTAGCAACGCTTCAGAGTCATCTCTGTCCTACCCATGATGCACTTTTAAATGAAGAGTTAGAATATTTTATTGGCTAATATACTTTCCTTGTTATTTTTACAAAGGCCACCTTTATCCTTTCTAATGCCATATTTTCAGTGTTACACTTTTATGGCTTTTAATTTTTGATTTGACAGATGTAAGAAGCAGCATGAATAGTTTATACTGTGGTTTTTCAGAGACTGAATGCCAAGAGAACTCAGTAAATGTTTATTCTTCTCAGCTTTCTCTTTAAATTCCCCTAAATAGCGCCCCATTTGGGAACAGAGCAAGAGTGTTGAACTAAAGACCAAAATTCCCTCAAGGTGTAAAATAATCTGAGGGGAATATTTGCTGGGCGTCACGAAAGACTTGGATGAAATTTCAACCCTGATGGTTTTCAGTGATCCAGGAAGGCAGTGAGACAATCTCTCCATATGCATAGCCCTTTCATGATAATTAGAATGGTATGGACAAACCAATGAAAACAAGGGTAAAGTGAGAAAGATCCCCCATGATTCTGTTTCACTGTTTGCTTTCTCCTGTCATGGTTAAGAGAAATGTGCAATTTGATCCTCAATCAGTGGGTGGAGGATAACAGGGTAGAATTTACTTGTGTGCACTTGTACAGTTGTAGCCAAGAGTCCAAAAGTACACTAGAGCATGTTATACTGGCACTGAATTGGTAAGAGAGTTGTGGAGTATCCCATTCTGACAAATAAAAAAGAAAAAAAAAGGAAAAAAAAGAAAAGAAAAGAAAAAAAATACAAAAACCCATAAAAACCCCACAAAAAATCAAAAAGAAAGAAAAAACTTTAAAAAAATCAGATCACCTTGTGATTCAGTGTAACTGTTTACTAACTCGAATAAAGCAATTGTTCACTCTTGAGTGTTCAGAGTACACCTTTTCTATAAGGCTGCTGTGGGGAAGAGAGGAGCAGTTTGCAGAATCAGAGTCTCTGTGTCAGCAGTGTTGGGTGCAGGGCAGCAGAATCAGTTGAACCAGAGCCTTGTAGTGATGGTGCACTATGAGCACTATGTATATACTGTATTTCTATATTTTCCTTTGTACAGATTCACTTAAGTCAAGCTACTGTTTTACAGGTGCTCCTTATTTATTAGAGCTGTGAAAGCTTGGAAATCACACCGGGCGAGTAAGCTCGCTTTTTAAAAAAAACAAAGAAACAAACAAACAAAAAAAACCAACAAAAAAAAAAAAAAAAAAAAAGGGGGTGGGTGGGGGGATTCCAACAACTCCTGAGTCTAGGGAGAGAGCTCAAAGACATTTTGATGAAACATCTTCAAGAGAGCAAGAATCTGAAGCACCCTCAGCGTGCTCTGCTTTCCTTTTGGTCTTGCAACGCTTTTCTCTCTCCCTGACTGGTGTCAGATTTATTAAAACAAAATAAATCTCCAAGAAAAAAAATGCACTTAAATGTGCTGTTGTTTTATTTTCCTTTTTTGTTCCCTCTTTGTGCATGCAGTTATTCATTTGTCTACTTGCCTGGTCACAGACAAAAGACCCCTGAGTCTGAAGCCACAAAAAATATGTGTAAGTTGTTCTTGAAAGCTGTATCTATGTCCCTTCCATCTTTGTGCCTCCCTTGACACTTCTCAGTTTCTCCAGTGTTTAAGGCATGGGGAGAAAAAACCCTTAGCACAGTGAAGAGTTAGGTCCTGATCTTGGAGAAGATCCCTGGATAGATGCAGTGGCTGCATCTTCATTGATTTCAAGAGGATCTGTGCAAGCACAGTTTTCTCATGCTGCCTCTGGGGCAGTGTACAGAAAGTATTCTGCCTGCCTTTTGTGAGGATGGGGCTTTTCTGTGCATGAACTCCCCCTGGAGGTTCTTCAAAGGACCAATCTCCTCCCAAGTGCCCCCAGACCTCTGCCACAGCTATCTCACACAATAGCATTTGCTTTCCAGCTCTTGGCCAGCACAGCCAGCGCTGCTGATGGAAGGCTTGGAAATGTCCAGTGAGCTCTGGAACTATTTGACTGATTTCATTAACCAGCCATGTAAGGCAAACAACAACTGCCTAAGCATGCCTGCTTGGAAGGGCATGTAGCTTGTCTCCCCGGTAAACAGCTTGCTGCATCTCTATTTATTCATCTGAACTTGGCTGTAAAATGAAGGCCGTGTGTATTGATTTTGCTTTTGTCAGTGGTCCAGAATTGTTAGCACACATTTTCACTCTTCTGAAAAACAACAGACTCTTTAGAGAAATCTTTCTCCCTGGTGAACTGGTTTTCTTTTCTAGAAATGGAATCAACTTGTCAAAAATCATCAAGACAGGAGAGGTAAAGAAAGTGATCTAGGCTAGAGCTGGCTTCACACATTTCCAGTGATCACAAACCTACTTCTTTAGCTTTCTTGAGAATTTTCTCACCTTATATTTTCTTAATATCTTACCCCAAAATTCAGAATGTGAACAACTGCTTTGGACAGCTGAATCAGTCCATTGTTTGCCATTGAAAAAATATCTCCAGCTGCATATATGGGGAGAAATATCCAAGTATACATAAACCTTGAGGAAAATGCAGACCAAATGGTGCAATACATTATTCAAGAGAAACCTGCTTTATTTCTGAGGCCAAATCCATCCCTTGTATGATGCCAACAAAATGAATGGAATTACACAAAGGATGTAAAGGTCCTTTGCAATTAACAAGAACCCAGAAAACACTTGCAGAATGGTGCTTGCTTGCTACGACATTATTTATTAAGCACTAAGACCTAATAGCGAAGCCAAGCTCTTTCCTGGAGAACTCACCATCAAGGAGCCAGACAGAAAATCTTGTGCACTGGGAGATACAGGGGAAGGTTCCTGCATGCAACAGCCATCGCTCCAGCTCCTGCTCATATGCAGTTTTGGGATGCAGGCACTGTTTCCATCAGCAGAGAGAGGCAATTTTGCCTCGGGTCTCAGAGCAGCTGGCCGTGCATGCATCCTTTCACACTGCTGGGGCAGAGGGGGAGTTTGCTGTGATCAGGCTGCATGGGCTCTTCTGCTAGCACTGAATTCTTGCTGTCAGCGAGAATTTTGCCCTTGTGATAAAAGGGGGTCTGCCTACTGCAAGCATTCTGCATTAATTTCCTCCCCTGTTGTCTTAGATGATTTTGAGAGCTTTATTTTTTTCAGAACTACTACACATGACAGTTTTTTGAGTGGCCCAATTCCGTGAATAAGGATGTCCCTCAAAATGAAAACAATTTGTGCTTTTTCCATGCTAGATGATAGAAATAAATTTGCTTTGTTCAAATAAGTGCTGTGAGCCAAATTTGCAAGGATGCTTATCCAAGTGAGATATCCCATTCTGAGGTCCATATTTGGACACTCAAATCAACACTCAGCCAAACACATGCATGAGGCATTTCAATGCCATTTGGAGTGTCCATATATAGAACTGGATGCCCAAACTTCATTGCCTTTGTTTTAAAAATAGACCTGGAATATAAAGACATCATTTAATAATAACAACTATGACAAACATTCTGTGTGCAAACTAAGAGCGAATTTGCTGATGCTGGTTCAGGTTGATTCCCCTAGAACTGCTCTTGATTTACAGAGGTGTAACTCAGAAAAGAAGCAGTTTCTTAAGTTGTTTTGCCTTCCACTCCCACTTGATATTGAGACTTGACTTGATATTTGGGATCTGTGAGTAAGGAAAGGTGGCACTCAGGCAGTATCTATACATGTGTGCAGCAGGGGGAGAGAGAATCCAGAACAGAGTTGAACCTGCTTCATAATGAACATAACAGCTCAAATGCTTTGCAATGGGGAGAACAGTTTTACACAGGCTTACACACATTTTAGTTGTCATTTCTGTGGTACTGGGCAAAGAAATGCATTGCTACCTTGAGTAATACTGGGACATTTTGCACAAAACATGGGAAGCACCAGCAAAACACAGGGAGCTATGAAAAACATAGCAGAACAGCAGCTTCTGGCTGTTTGCTTCCAGCAGTGGTGGGAGCATGGCTCCTCAGAGGTGCAATGGATGCTGACTGCAGGGCACTGCTGCACCCCCAAGGGGGACAGGGTGTCTGATACAAGGGTGCCCCTCTGCCTGACGTGTTGACCAATCAAGACCTGCTGGGACTTGAAGTTCTATGACAATATGAAGAACAGACTGAGCCACAAGGAAGAAGAAAAGAGTAACTTAGGTTGTTGACACTCTCTTTTCTCCAAGCTTTTCCCTGGTCTCTAAAGTATCACCTGTCTGCTGGAGCAGGTGTGTCCCAGCCACTTCACCCATTGCCCTACTGAAATAAGTTTTCCAAGGATATTCAAGACACAGAGAGGCAGTCAAATGCCAAATGCCCAGGACCTTTCCTTACAAATGATGCAAACAACTAAAAGTTGTTCCTATATCAATAGTCCAGGCACATGACTGTCACCAGAGGAGGGGCAGCCTCACCTGCTCCCTCTGGAGCTTTCTGGCGTCTGGGCAGCCCACACTGCAGGTGGAATCCTGCCCCAGATGAGAAGGAAAGCCTGGTCATTATTTGCTGATAAGATAGCTGAGGACAGAGATGTGTTGTGATTCCCAGCTCTCAGCAGGTCTGTTTTTGAAGGACCTTGCTAGACCTGTTTAGTAAAAGAGAAAGGCTTGAGGAAGAAGGAATGCTGCCTTCTTTTGCAGAAAACTGTTATACTCTGGGGGTTTGCCGAGGGACCAGGAGACTCAGCTTCACTTCAGCTGAAGGAATCGAGCCCACACAGGCACATGCACAACAAGTTGTTGAGAGAGGCAGTTATTCCTTCCCATGTCCCAGGCCAGAATTGATGTGATACAATCTGTCCTGGCTGGTCTACTGGGGCACAAGCTATGCCAAGAAAGGCCGGAGAGGTTCTCCTCATTTCACAGGGAAGAGACATGAAGATGACACCCACAGTGCCAGGAAGAGGAAGCATAGTTCTCCGGTTAGCGCTTGAGGCTCTCTCCTGGAACAAGGGCATCTGCTCCTCCTCCCAAAAGAGCTTTAGAGTTTTTGCATTTACTGACCCATTACAGAGCCCACTTCTGAAGCAAAGGAAGCCTCCCCTAAGCCAGTTCCAGGAGTTCACTTCAGTGTGCTGCAGCCCCACTGTCCTCCACGCTTCCCTGCTGCGCCTTCAGCACAGCAGGACAGGGAGGGCAGGCAGCCAAAGAGCTCCCTGGGGCAGCAGCACTGGCAGCATCACCCAGGCAGCTTTGGAGCAGGGGAGTGTGCCAGGCTGGCAGGGCTGCCCCCACACGTGCTGGTGATGCCGACCCTTCACATTATCTGTCCTTTCCTGAGTACCTCAGGACAGAGATGTGGTTTCTAGTTCTTGCCAAAGGAAATTGACTTATTGCATCCTGGTCACTAGCATGGTCTTTGGCATGATGGATGTTATGTGAAGCATAAATGTTTCCCATTTGGAAATGTCCCAAACAATGTTTGGGACACACATACAGAGGACACAGAGGACTCGTGAGCAGCCCCAAGTGTCTCCCAAAACACATGGCTGAGCAGGCGCCCGAGTGCTGAAGCACGGCTGGATGCTGGGGAAAGCTCCCTGTTGCCTGCACACCCTCACTAGAGGTCCAGCAGCGTGATTTATGGGCAGGGTCAGGTAGAGGAGCTGACTCAGACGGGTCAGAGAGGATGGGTGCCAGCCCACAGGCTTATTGTCAGTCGACATCCAGCGAACGAGGTGGGAAGAGGGGGGAGCATGAGTCAAATTCCTTAATAACGTGAATTATAAAATCATTTCCTGTGTTAGGGGTTAGGAAAGAGAGCGCAGGACCCGGAGATCTTCTAAACAGAAAACAGCTTTTGTTAAGGCTTTTGGCCTAAGGAGTTTGAGGAGGACTGGGGGGGCGGTGGGAAGGGAAAGTGCTGGCACATTTTTGGCTGGAAGCCTCAGACAACATATTTTTTATTCTAGTCTTTATTTTTCAAAATAAAATTATGGCAAAGCAGCAACAAAGAGGGGGGAAGAGGGTGAAATTAGGAGGAACAGTACCCAAGTATTTCCCACTTCTTTCTGTCCCTGCCATTAAACACACAGGGTGTCCTTTATTATATACAGTAGCGGGATTAAGTCAGCAGCCCAAAGGCTAGGAATGCAACAAGATACTTTTATACTTATTGATCCTTTTTGGTTTTTTAGGGAGATTGTTTTCATGAAAGTTTAATTCACCTTTTCTAGCTTTTGAGTCTAACTGCCACGCATTTTATTCCGCTTCTTTGTGAAATGCTAAATCCATCGGTAGGTTTTAGTTTTCCTGGTGTAACTTTTCAGAAACTGTATATCTGCATAGCAACCCCACTGCAGGCAGCTTATGTCACGGTATCACATGTCAGAAAGATGAAAAGAACTCCAAATCTGAGCTGCTCTGCAAACTTATGTCCCCCATTCTCGGACATATATCTTCTGTACTTAATATAAGTGTCAGGAAGGCAACTTCAAGGCCAGAGAGGTGCAAAGTTTTATCTCTGAGATGACAAAAAAAAAAAAAATTACCTCAATTCAGCCTTATGCGGACAGTCAAGTGAGAAACAAAGATTGTCTTTTTCCTCCTCTCCCCACTCCCCCTGACCCCCACCTCCCTGTGTCCCTGTTGTCTGCTTCCAACTGCAACCTGAGCCTGAATCCTGAGCCCAGTGTCCAGATTAGAGATTGTTGACTCAGATTTAGTGGTGAAACTTGAGCCAGGCCCTGTTGATGGCATAGCCTTGAAGGAGCAGGTTTACTTCAAGCCAAAAGAGAGATTACATGTCAGACGAGAGCCTGCCTTTTCTTTATCACAAACTTCCTGATCTCCCTCTGTTCTAATAGTGTGTGTGTGTCCCTCCGCCTTGTGCCCATTTTCAATTCCTTCTATAGGGTGTCATAAATCAGGAAATTAGCAAGTGTGTAGCTGCCCTTTGCCACAGGCAGAGACAATGAGCTTGCTGTGTTTTTAACCAGTGGGTAGCACTTAACATAATCAATTGAGAGCTATGTGCAGAAAGGATGAAAAATTTGGTCTCAGTCTGACCACTTACAGGGTATTTCTCATCACCCAGGCAAGCTGCTTTTATGAGAATATGACATGCCCTGGAAGCTTGCTCTCCATTTTGCAGGAGAGTCATTAAAAGAAATCATTACATGTTTTTTTTTGTTCCTTGGCACACACGCTGCTTTTCCTTGGCTTCTGATTTCATCCATCTTTCAGGCGCTTCGTGCCTTTAGTAATTTATGTGCAAGATTTTTCCAAACCTCCAAATGTTTTTCCATTTGGCAAACTGTGGAAGCCTCCACAGGATGTAACTGTAGAGTTTTCTTGTACTTCAAAACATGAGCCCTGTTAGCACAAAGATGCATCTAATACTTGTAATCCTGTACATAAAAGCTATAAATTCATCTAAGACAATCAAAGACATCGTTCCTTCTTGTGAGTCTTTACCAGCTTTGTTGCTTTAACCCCTTCCTTTTTACATGGAAAAAGAATTTCTCTATGAGCATTGTTGTTTTCTTTAACTATAGTTTTTGGAACCTTTATGGTGCCATATGGAGAACTATTTTATTCTGCTGCTGGTAGCTTTCTCAGTACAGGCTATAAATTAGATAATTTTCCTTGTGTCTGATAGCCACACACTATCAGTCAGACACATTTGCTCCCACAGGAAAATCCAGGAGATTTCAAAAGAAAGAGATAATCTTCCCACCATATAGAATCTAATGGAAGTTTTTATTCCCCACTCTATTACTTGCAACAGTTGATTAAAAAAAAGTATCATGTATTTCACTGTCCATTAAGCTCACAGGTTTGTAGACTGCTTTTTACAGAAGTCTCCTCACATTGCTCCTGTCCAGCCCCTGTCTTTCAACAGGGATACATGCTGGCAGATACTCTGGTTGTGCTTTTTAAAGGCTCCTAAGGAGATCAAGAACTCCTATGCATTTTCAGGAGATGTAAGGAGGTCGCCCAGCAGGGTAAACATGGCCTCAAGAAGCAGTTAGGCTGCCATGAGTTGCAATCTGGGCTGCTGTGGCTTTCTTCGGGAATGCAAACCCAAAGGGAGATTCATTAAATGTTTTTGATAATGCAGTCCAGTGAGTGACATCCCAGAAACAGCAGGGTATGTAACCACGAGAAAGGAGATCTTTTTTCAGCCATCCATGCTCCTGGGAAATTATCAGACATTGAAGAACAGGAATAGTATCTTTGCTTTTATTTGTTTATTTTCAAAATCCCTAAGTAGTTTACAAGGTTGCACTATAAAACACTTTCATTTGCTGGAAGTCCCAATTGGACCAAGTTCCTGAAAAAAGAGTCTGTTTTGCCAGTAGAAATTGGTCCAGTGCAGGCCTAATGTATTATTTACACAGAGTTGTGCTCCATCCTTGCCTTCTCAGCATGTACTGCCCTGCTTGACCTGGAAATAAATTCTCACTGAGACTATAGAATAACTGATGGGATAAGAAGCTTCAACAGTCCTTCACCCAAACTCCGGCATCTAAACTGAATTTACATGGGAAGAACTTTATATGTTTCACTTAAGAAAGGACACCACTGTGGTCTGACAGTACAAATCCTCCAAAATCAGTCTGGATCTACCTTGGCACAGGAGAGAGGTGAATCAGACCAGCGGCAGGGACATCTTTTTTAAAGAAATGAGGCTGAACACTGAGAGCTTTGACAGTCCATTCCTGTCTTAGTGTCCATCTGTGTCAATTCAAATAAAGTAGAGGGAAGGACCAGTGAAATTCTTCCAGGCAGTACTGCTGTGATGAAGAGCAGAGTTAGTCTCTTATACGTCATTCCCCAGACTGCCAAACTATGATGACATTTCTCTGAGACACACATGACATCTGCATTAACAGCTGAAGATGTCATTGCAATCTGAGCTATTATGGTGAATTTATCGCTGTTATATCACTTTAAAATAAACTATTCCCTCACTAAATCAAATTAAGAGTACCTAATCAGTGTGGGTGTGAGACACATTTTCTTCTCATGATTTCCTTCCTCTTAAGTGACTCTAGACTCTTGCTTATCTTATTGGGTTGATAAACTAGCATGCTCTATTGTCAACATGCATTAAAAAATACTGTCTAGCTGTTGAGGGAGAGAATGTCTGGAAAAGACCAAGGACACCTGGGCACAAGTATTTGCTTTGCCCAGGCTATTAAGCTGCAGCATTTTACCATTTTCACAGGTTTTTGCTTTTTTTTTTTTTAACCTATTTTTTTTGGGGTTGACTGGCTGAGTGCTTTCCCTGCTCTCTCAAACTCCTCTGCATTGCATCCAGTTTGCTCTTCCAGAACTGATTGACTAGTACAGCAGGTCACCACCCCTGCTGAAATCAGCCAACAAGCCGACCATAACCCCAGCAGATGTTTGTGGTTTATAGGCCAAATGAGAGCCCCGCAGACGGGTGAAATACCAGCAGCACAGATGTGGAACCTGGCCACTCGACACGAGCAACACAAAGGCCCGTCCTGCCCAGCCGGGCTGGGACTTGCAGAGGAGCAGAAGGTCTGAGAGACTGATTAGCCTGCAGAGCCAACACGCTGGCCTGTGCTCCATCATTCCGCTCGGCACAAAGTCCTTTAATGAAACGCCACAGGAGTGAAGTCAGATGAGGCCCCTCTGTATCTTCACCTCGGAGTCTGGCAATCACCTGAGTTCGTGATGTCCCCAGAATGTGCCAGCCAGCTCTGCCAGGCTCTGCCGCTCACCCCAGCTGGGCTGGGGACGGCCAGCCAGCCTCATTACCACAGTCTGCACTGCTCCTGTGCTCCAAATGCAGTGGGGACACAGAACCATGACACCGCCGAGAAAAAAAAAAAAATGTATGTTGGGGTTTTTTTCTTTTTTAGTTACAGACTCTGCTGGTAATTACTGAGGAAAAAAAGACCAGCAGCTCTCAGCTGGACCCCAAAGAGATGGAGGCTGGCCCGGCGCGTGTTCCACCAGCCTCTTTTGTGCAAAGCACTTGCCATTCCTCCCATGAAAAAGCCAAGCCACATTCTGTGCTTTCTGACAAGACAGACACAAATGATCTTTGTGGTCAGTATTAGCTCCCGAGATCTCGAGGCTCCCTGCGGTGCAGGTTGCCGCTGGGGCAGGGGAGGGTGCGGTTCAGAGGGAGGGCAGGGGAGCAGGGGCAGCGCCGGGAGCTCGCCCCAGGCCCGTGTCCTGCTGCCGCAAGGGGCCCTTACCCACGTCCCAGTCCTGGCGCCGAACGATTTGAGCCCACAGGAGCCGGGTGGCGGGGCTGAGGGGCGGGCGGCAGGGATGTTCCCTGCGGAATAAATGAATAAGCACATGAGGGAGGGAATGAATGACCGCGCGGTGTCCGAGCGAGCGCGGCCCTTCCCCGCCAGGCCCGGCCCGGCCCGGCCGCGCTGCGGCGCCCTCTGCCGGCCGCACGGGGCACCGCGGGTCCCGGGGGAGCTGTCCCGGGCGCGGCCCCGGGCCGGGATCCCCCCGCTCCATCCCTCAGCCCCGGGCCCGCTCCGGAGGGACCCGCGGCCGCCGCCTGTCGCTGCCCGCGCCCGGGGCCGACGTGCGGGCCCGCAGCCGCCAGGTGTCAGCCGCGCTCCGGGCAGGCCCCGCTGCTGGCTGCGCCCGACGGCGGCTCCGCGGGGAGCGCGGCCGGGACCCGGGGGGGTGGGAGCCCGCCGCCCCTCCGCCGCTTCTCCCCTGGAGTGATGGACGGCGAGCGGCCTCCTGCAGCCCCTGCTCTCAGGATCGCCCGTAAGCCCTCAGAGGCCGGCCGTGGGTGAGGCCGGGGCCCGTCCTGCGAGTGTGAAAATCTCGGTGTTCAGGGTAGATCCATCAAACTGCGGAAAAACCTACTTGCGTCAAAGGCAGCGAGATCTCCGAGAGGTTTCAAGGAAGCGAAGCACTTCAGTAGGAATTAGAGACCCAAATGCTGTCAGTGTGTGTGGTTCGGGGGCAGAAGTGCCACCGCAGATCTCTGGGACCAGTGCTGAACTGGCAGCACAAATCCGCCGGCCCTGAACCATCATCACACCGAGGTCTGTGGGGCTGCGGGGCTTTACACCCGCTGTTCTAATGACACACTTGGTCTCCAAAGGAATGACATGGCCAAGATCCCTCTCATTCCTGCAGGCAGCCCTGCAGTCTTCTCTTCCCCAGGCCTCGATTCCCTGCTGGGAAGCTGTCACACAGGACCTGGCACCTCCAATAAACCTGGAGCCAGTGAGCTGGTGGATTTTGCCAACATGATCCAATGGTTCTTTGTAAGAATCGAGTGGCTCCGTTGGAGACCAGTATGCACCATACTTTAAATAAGTCTCCTTTTATTGGTAGGAGACAGGAAACAACAGAGTGATTAACTTATTCCTAAAGTATGTGCTTAACTCATGGAAACAGAGAAGCTTTTTTTTTTTCTTCCCTGCTTTGTGTGTAGTTATTTATGATGTCTACTGAGGAGCCAGGTCCCAAAACAGTGTTCCTTGTCCCCCAGGTAAAGAGCAGGAAACTAATTTCTCACCTGTTCTTCATTATGCACTCTAGAGTTCATTGCAGATCGACATTGGCCTCTACTGTGCATAAACTCACAGCTATCCCTTTGCAGGACTGTGAGCAGTTAAATGATGCCTCAGAAAGTGCTTTGTCTGCACCTGGAAATGCAAACCCTGGAAGGGAAAGCAGAGCATATTTAAAAGGAAATGATCCCATTCTGTGAATGTATCTGGTCCAAAGAATCCTTTACACATGACGATTTCTTGGATTAGCTCTGTTAATCCCACATGATGTCAGGATGATCTCTCCATGGCTCTCCTTTTGAGTTATGCTTGTAGAGCAGGGGGTGAAGGCTGCTTCTCCCATGTATGGTCTGTTACAGCTAGAGAGCTGAGATGGTGTTTTTGGCAGAGGATAAATCTGGATTGTGCTTCCATGTAACTGCTTTTATACTCTGTTCTCTAAAGTATTTAAGCACAGAGAATGCCTCACTGAACAAATTTCTTCTTCTCAAACAAAAAGGTGTATGCAGATTTCCTGCAGATTATATTCCATAGAAGCAAAAACAAAATCAAAGAAGATATACATAAATAAGCCTTTTTCTAGGATGCTCTGAGTCAGGTGGGGTGTGCAAGGCACCACAATCCTAAAGACAGGAACTAATAGAAGAAATTTCACTTCAGGATCAGAATTAACCTAAATTGGATGTAGAAAGAAACTTGAAAGTGTCCTGGGTTGCAGTGTAGGATGTACACAAAGTATTTATTCTATCACCATCTTCATGAACTGTTAAACCAAGTGGGGCAGTGTTTTCCCAAGCCCCTTTGGGCTGTCTTCTGTTAATGGCCCATTAACGCCTTGCCCATGACTCACAGACAACTTCCTCCAGGAGTTATCTCTGTTTAATGGGCCATCAAGGACCCACTTCACAACTCATCATCCCATTGTGAGATGCTCTGCCCAGGGGGAGGAGCCAAGCATTCTCATTTGGATATAATCTGGGATTTGGGACAGTACAAGCAGCCTTTACCCACTGGATTCCCAGAGGACCAGAGCTACCAAACTTTTCTACAGGATCACTGCTTCAGGAAGAGCCCCTCACCTGGACTGCTTCCACCATCCTGCTCAGGTTGTATTCTGACTCTGTCAGTGGTCTTTTGTATTATTGCATTTATTTTATTTTACCTTTTTTCCTTTCTTCTTATTAAATTATATTTCTGACTTGGAGCCTCTCACTCATTTTATTTTCAAACTATGACAGAAAGATAAAAAGAAACTAAAAATAAATATTTCTCCACATGCAAAGACATATTATTATAAATGCGAACAGAAAAAAAGAGTTATCTTCACAGTTCTAATAAAATTACGAAGGAAGCGTAGATCTTTAAACAGTAGTTCCTACATATTCCTTTGGGATTTTATATGTAAAAGTTCTGTAACCTTTCTGTATCTTTAGCTGTACTGTTAATCCCCATCATTAAATTTAATTAACAAAATACCAACCAATAACCACTATTTTTAAAAGAAAAGAAAAATAATAATGCATGAAATAGGATTCTCAGGCCAAATGAAATACTTTTCTGGACCTTTTTTTTAGTCCAGGACTCCTTTCTGAAAAAGTACAAGAAAGATTTGGGGTGAAGAGCAGTGATGCTGTTTCTTTGAAATACTTTGCTCCCCCTGTCCTGCCCTTTATTTTTATGGCTTTCCCCACTTCTTCTTACTCAGTGGGGAAACAAACCTGATCTTGTTCAGCACACAACACCGGGAAAATAATGCTGTGACCCCTAGGCTACCTACTTACAGGTGTGTGCATCTTTATGGCTGTTTCTAGGAGAGGCTCCATCCCCTATAGAAGAAATCCTTCCTCAGCAGCTGTGGATAGCTTCAGAGTGTTGGAACAGAGCGCAGCTAATGAATTGCCTGCTAATGCCCCATCCATGCTTATGACAGTCAGTAAAGGCACTGGTGACAAGGTAATTTTTAATAGGATGAGCAGTGTGTCAGAATACTAATAAGGCACTAAAAGAAGTGATTTCCAGGGCAGTCACCTCATTGCTCAAGTGAAAGAGGGGACTATTCCCTCCGGCCCTTTCCTCAGAGTTCCCAAGGACTGTCACCTATAACGATCCAAATTCTGCAGCCTCTTCTGAACTACTGCTTAATTGGGAAAGTACTTCAGAGAAAAAAAAAGAGACAATCCTCCAAGCCACCAAGTTTCCCAAACCTCACTGAGCTTAACTTAAGCCTTGCTTAAGGGTTTGGCTAGACTTAGAGGTTTCAGCTAGTTAAAGGTTAATTATTTGAATTGTCTACATAGTCCCTGTCAGTGACTGAGCCCCTCAGGGTCACAGACTGAAAATAGAAAAAACAATCTAGAAAATAGGAAAAAACAATCCAAAGACCAGAATAAAAATATATATTCCTGTGATACATATAGACTGGCACAGAAATACTATGAAATAGTCCATACTGTGGTTGAGCTGGACCTGCTCACCTGGACATAACTGTGGGGAAAATAAATGGGTACTGAGGATGGGTAGCAAAAATGGTTGGAGGTGTAAAAAGGTTTACATGCAAAGGACAGGTAGATGGATACCTCTATCTTTCAAGGAGAGAATCACAGAATGATGGCAAAGGAGGGGTAGGTTAAATAGTGCTATTTACCTTTCACAACATGGAAAGAAATAAAGAAGTCAGTATGAGGATTTCTTAGCATTGCATATTAATCTGAGGATACCATTGCCACAGTACTGTGAAGGCAGAGGAACTTTTAAAAGGATAAGGTTTACAGAAAGACAAACAGAGTTAGGTTTTCCAGAGCACAAGCCAGCTGTTAGCTGACAGGAACTGGCAAAACACCTGAGTATATCTGTGTTTTTTGCATCTTCTCCTGATGTTTCCATTGGGTGCCAGTCAGAGAGATGACACACTCTGAAATGGACTTGGAGCTTCTAGGCAATTCTGCCATGGCTAAGGCAACCACTTGCACAGGTAAAAACCACACTAAGTCAATCCTTTGACGATACAACGATAAACCCTGAAGATACACACACTCAGTTGTTAGCATTTTGTGAGCCTTGTGCCCTTATTTTTCACTCATTGGTGCAGTAAATGCAGGGTGCAAGATAGAATAATATTGGCATGTTATTCCCTTGTGTGGTGGGGAAATCATCATGTCTTACCTGCTGGCAGGAAAGGTATGAAGGACTACTCTGTAGAAAAATGCTGTCTGTTGTAGGTCACTGGCTTAATAATGGAAAAGAAACACACTGACCCCTCCATTTGGAAAAGTTACTACATTTTATTGCAAATGTGCCTGAAATACATTGCAAAAAATGTGTCCCGGTCAGATTTCTTTGGAAGAAACATTACAATCCTCACTTCTGCAAGGAATCCCACCATAATCAATGAAACTATTCAGTTTAAAAGCTTATTAATGTGAGAGCACATTTACTTTACAGGAACCAGCGGCACGAGTCCTCTCTTACCAACCAAAGATTTGTCTACCTCACAAGGATTTATTGCTCTGAAGCTAAGGTTGAAACATACATATCTGTATATCCCTGTAATTACAGTATGTGTCCTTTCAATTGCTTCATATATCTTAGAGACTCTGAGTGGCCTGATAGCTGTATGTCAGCAAGACGTGAACGGCTCCTCTAAGAGCCTTTGTGCTTAAATGTAATGTTTTCTAAGCACTTGGCATCCTTGATATCCCTGGTTAGAATATTAGTATCATCCTGGTCACAGGTAGGGTTGTTAAACAGTAGCCAGTCTGCCCTTTACAAATGATAACTGCTTTTTATTATTATTTTACATTTTCCTCTAACCTCTGCCAGCAGCCCCAGCTGTTTGTTCCAAACCTCTCCTGGAAGCTTTTAGCCCTGACTTGGATTAGCTCTGCAAAAATTGCTGTTTGGTTCATCCTGGGGGAGGAAGGGATTTGGAGGAGGAGGAGGAGGAGGGGAGGCAGAAATGAGCAGTGAAGCAGGGGAGGCAGCAGCCTTGTGTCAAGCAGCTTCTGACACAATAGAACTTTCTCCACCCATAGTAGATTTGCTGTTAGAGGATCTTTTACCCTTTCTTTCCCATACCTCAGTTATGTTGGATGCAAAATCAACTGTTTTTCTGGCAATCCTCAAGATGTGGGGCCAGGAATTTCCCTCTTTTAAGGGGACAAGAGGATCAACACAAAAACGATCATTGTTTTGTGCTATATTCTTCCAAATCAATGATCAATTGCATTTGCAGAGCAAAACTGGCAGCTGTCACCACAAGTCTGACTTACTTATGATTGACAGACACAAAAAACTGTGTATATCACTATAAACCAATACTCACCACCTGTCACCACCCAACCTGGCCTTGTATGTTTGCAGGGATGGGGCATTCACTACCTCTCTGGGAAACCTGATCCAATATTTCACCAATCTCATTGTGAAACATTTTTTCCTTATATCTCACCTAAATCTATCCCGTTTTAGTTAAAAACTCATTGTCTTATTTCTACAGGTCCTGCTAAACCTGATAATGAAGTTTGTCCCTATACCTTTCTTATAAGCTTCTTAGGTACTGGAATGTGCTCTGAAGTTTCCCTGGAGACTTTTCTTCTCTGGCTGAGCAGCCCCAACTATCTCAGCCCTCTCACTCTTTATAGGGAAGGTGCTCCAGCACTCTGATAATTTTTGTGGTCCTCCTCTGGATTTGCTCCAACAATTCTGTGTTGTTCCTTTGGAGACCTGGATGCAGCACTCCAGGTGGGGTCTCACAAGAACAGAGTAAAGGGGCAGAATCCCCTCCCTCAACATCCTGGTCACAACTCTTTTGACACAGCTCAGAAACACAGCTGGGTTTCTGGGCTGTGAGTGCACACTGTTGGCTCATGTACAGCTTCTCAGCCACCAGACCCCCCAAGTCTTTCACCACAGGGCTGCTCTCAGTCCTTTCCTCCCCCAGCCTCTGTTGACACTGGGAGTTTTCCCAGCCCAAGTGCTGGACCTTGCAAAGTAATGAGGAAAACTCTTTTATTTGAATTTTTGAAGTTGAACAGCACTGTAAAAGTTTCAGCCAAAATTTTATTATTTTAAGTGACAAATACTAAATCAATATCTTGGTTTTATCTGAATGTGATTCTCAGGTAACAGAGTTACAAGTGATGATGAGTGAAGTGCTGGTTGGGTTTTCCTCTCCCTGGAAGCCACTGGGATAGTGCTGTGCAGTTTTGAGACCATACAGTTCATGTGGATTGCCAGTGGGGTATAATATGAGTTTAATTTTGATGATCCTGGTGGGTCATCAAAGCTTCTAAATCAGGATATTCTATGACTGTAACCTAGAGCACATTTTACTTCTACACGTTGCAAACCATCCAGCAATGCAGAACACACCACGAGTCTTTCTCAGAAATCCTAGCTGGTTATCTAGAGCAAATGCAGAGCTTTTGGGGACCAAGGGTGCCTACTCCCTGAAATGGATTGGCTGGACATGGTGGAGCTCTGTTTCCTTGTCTGGGGCTGCTGTGGATAGAGTTGTGGTGGGAAAAGTCTTGGTGCACCCTTTCTCACTGGGCTGGGGCGCTGCACTGTGGCTCATGCTCTTGACCTTGCAAGGTCAAGGGTAACCTGTGAGGAAAAATGAGCCAGGAGCCAAGGTCTGCTCGTCTGAGTCTGCTGGGAGTCCAGCAGTTTAGCACACAACAACTCTGTCTCCTGTCAGGCAAGGCTGAGTGTCCTTTCCATGGAAACTTGGCAGGTGGTGGGATGGCGGGTCCAGGGAAGCTGGCCAGAACTGCACTGCTGGTGCTCAGGGATTACCAGACAGGATTTTTTTTGCAAACCAGGAATGCAGAAAGCTCTTGTCCTGGGCAAGTCATTGTGGCCTCTCACCCCAAGGTGAAGGGAAATAAATCCTGGGCAGAAATAACATTCTGATTTACAGATGCAAGCCCCTTCCAATATGGAACATGGCAGCTTGAGCAGCTCTCCCTGTCTCGGGGGGCTCAGCCTGCCTGCAAACCACAGCGAGGTCAGGAAAGGCCCTCTTTGGGTTAATTAGTCTACTCCAGCCTTGCTTCAGGAAAGTTTTCATTAAGGCTGGAACGTTGGTGACAGCTATAACTAAGGCTGCCAAAGTGTTTCCATTATGTTATATCTCCCTGTTTTTACTTGCTTGCAACTATCCAAAAGTTTCACCTAGAAGGCTGAAATTTTCCAGGCCTCCTCTCTAGCTGGAGGGGAAGGGTTTTCTGGAAAGTTGGAAAAAAATAGAAAGAGAGGGAAAAAATGGTTCTGCTCTTTTTGAAATGGCAACATCCAGGCAGAGGTCATAATTGAAGAGAACAAAATTTAATAAAAGCAAACAGTGCTATTGTGCACTCAGAAATTACTGACACTTAGAATTTTGTATGAATCTCCAAAATTTTTTTTTTAATATTAAAAGATACAACTAATTTTTACTTTCCTTTTTTTCTGCATCCTTTTCTTTTAGCTCAAGGCATCTTTAAGCAGTGCTGGGTGCCTTGTGCTGCTCAGCCTCCACCT
The DNA here is from genome assembly GCF_965231275.1 of Zosterops lateralis. Classification (NCBI taxonomy): domain Eukaryota; kingdom Metazoa; phylum Chordata; class Aves; order Passeriformes; family Zosteropidae; genus Zosterops; species Zosterops lateralis. The sequence goes on along the minus strand of NC_139764.1, from coordinate 69,141,227 downwards.
CCCTCTTCTTTCTGTGCACGGTTCCAGGCTCAACACACGCTCTGTGACTTGAAGCTCCTCTCAAACCCCTGAGCCAGATCCTGGATCGTTTCTGTGACCAGCAGGGCTCTTCCCTCAGTGCTCCTTAGCTTGCTGCTTGAGGATACGTCTGGTAAATTTGGGAAACCTCTGTTGTGCTGGACTCTGTGTTGTGGAGGGTCTTTAACTTGCAGAATTCTCCATGTGGAGCTTTAGTGCAAGCATCCGTTCTGAGCCAGAGGTGGGCTGCAGACTGTTTAACCACATGGCCATGTAGCATGAAACTCTAGGTAATAAATTTACAGTACAAAAATCAATTAACAGGAATAGTGTTTTTATTTGCAGAAAATGTAGGTGCTGGGGTTTCTCTGGTAAGCATGCAAAGCAGAGAACGTGAAGCTAAGTAAACTACAGCAATTAATCATGCTTTCTAATTCAGTTTACTTCTTAAACTGGAGAGCCTCTTACTCAGATTGCTCATTTGAAATTGGTTCTGAGCTAAACCAGGGTTGCAGTTCTAGGTCATTGCAGCTGGTGTGTGGAACTATATAGTTGTCTTAAAATGAACCAGTTCACATTCGAAAACCCCTACTTCACAGTTCTCTACAAAAGACACAATCAGTTACCTCATTAACCACCAAAGGAAACCCAGAGTGTTCCATTTATTCTAATGGAGGGTTTTTTCTTTCTAATATAACAGATAGCCTTGGAGATTTGCGCACTCTTTTGGGTAGTTTTTCTCAGGAGAAGGTGGAAGACTACTGCTGCCCATGGCTACTGTCAATGCTTCTTGTTCACAGGCAGTAATAGGACATGGGCTTGACTGTGAAGGACCTATTCTCAGTCCCTGCTGATGAGGGATGGTGGAGCCAACAAAAATACTCAAGTCAATAAAATCAAGACCAAGTTGAAATACTTCAAACTGGATAAATAAAACACAGGAGACAGCTTCATGTGTGGAAATGGAAAATTAAGACCTGGAAATTTAGAGAAAAACCACCCCCTTCCTGCCTCCTTCACAGTCAACTCTGAGTTTGTTGATTTCAGATGAAGGTTTTTTTGCAACTCAGCTGGGCTCTGTTAAATATGCAGGAGGAGATTTGTAAACCATCCATTTCATAACAGTACTCAAAACACTATGATCTGACTTTTATGTTCCTGTCCCTGCACAAGATGCCTCTTCATTTGTGAGTGTGTGAAGGCTGAGATCTTCATGAAGCTTGCTCAGAAGAAGCATTACAGACAAGGGCTCATCTTCAATTTTATGCCCTCATCCCAGAGTAGGTGGGTTCTATTTGCTGAAGGAGGTACTTTATTTCAATTAGGATTCATAGCCTTAAACTTCCTGGAACTAGAGGCCAAAGCATTTTTGTTCACAAACTCAGAGAAGAGCCCAGCCTTCCAAAAGACAACCTGGTGACATGGTAGCAGGTCTTTATTTGGCAGTTTGGTGACTAGACGGCTTATTGAGGTATGGAATATGCCATCATAAATTTACAGCCCCAGATGATTTCTCTGTTTTGCAGGCTAACCAGTGAGGTGGTTAGAATCTGCATCTCCCAGGAGAAAGTTTTAAAAACCCCTGCCAGGTGACATAAGGCAGAAGGATATTTATTTTGTGTACTTTGAAAGTACAACTAATATGGAAATTCTTATTTTAGTGTGGGCTCAGAAACCACTGCTCATGCTCAAAATCAAGTTGTTAGGGTCTCCAGGACACTTCCCTGGTGAAGGATGTGGTCCTTTGGGACCTTTTAGTGGAAGTGACATTAAAAAACAGAATCACAGTTGGGGACATTTGTCCCTCAAGTAGAAGTAGCTGCTCGTGGCAATGGACACACCAGTCCTAGTGAGGCTGGCTGCTTCACAGAGAAAGGGTTTTGTATCAGTGTAGGGACTTCATGGGTAAAACTTGAAGGATCTCAGCATCACTGAGCCTCTACCCTCTGGCTGAGCTGTGCAAACTGATCAAAGGGCTAGCAGGTAGAATGTCAAAAGGCGATAGAAAGGGAAATATTCAGAAAGACAAGCTGGAAAAAAATTCACTGGCATGGGTTCAACTGAAGCTCTTTTAGTGCAACACATGGAGGCAGCAGTTTGGGAATGCTGAACACTTCGTCAATCAGGGTGCCTGGGAGAGACTTCAAATAGAAACCAGGTTCATCTCCTATCTCTGGGATGTGCAGTTTGCTGTACATGGTGACCACTGCATTTGTGTCTGTGTATAAATATATGTATTTGTGTCTCCATATAAGACAACTTATCCTACTTCACTGTGCCTAATTTTAAGCTTCCAGGGATCCACCTGGAAGCAGATTTTCTTGTGGAAAATACAAAGCTGTAAGAGAAGAACTAAGTTCTAAGTGAGGAGAGCAAGGAACAGGGAAGCAATGATTAATATAAGGTTAGCTGCTAAGTGAAGGGAGGATAGAGGGGGGCAAGCAAAAGTGGGTAAATGTGTGCAGAAAATGCAGAAAGTAGAGCACAGCCAAAAAATACAGAAATACAGAATTCCACCCAAAAGGAAGCTGTACATAGCTCTAAGAGAATGCAGAAGATGTGTTAACAGAAATGAAAGTGAAGAAGAAAACACCAGACATCACCAGCCGGCATCATCCTGACTGAGAAATTCACAGGCAAGTTTTTCAGTGCCAAGAAAACACAGCGCCAGGGATTCAAAAGGCACTTTGGTATCAGGCTCTGACCCTCTGGTCTTGAGCCCTTCTTGATTTCTGACAGGCACTGCTTGCTCCGGTGAGGATATCACAGAGTACACAACATATTTTGTATTTTCCTGGGCCACATATGCTTCTCCTTCAAAACAACTGTTGTCTTTCAGCTTTTTCCCAGTGGGGGAAAAGCTTCTCTTGAATCAAAGCACTATATTTCCTGTCTGCTGCCCGTACGCCATTACACCACCCATCCTTTCCCAGAGGATCATGGCTTTCTTGCATGCTCCAGAAAGTGGCCGCCCAGCAGCATTGGGAAAAAAGGAACAACAAATGCAACACTAATGGGGACAGAGAGGAGAATAGGGAAACACCCCCATCAGCACCAACAGTGAGGGCCTCCTGCCTGCCCTCACCCAAGCACAGAGGCTGAGCAATATGCTCTGCAGGCCAACCAGCATCCACCAACCCTGAGTGGGACCATGGTCACTGCTGTGGGGCTGGCCTGTGTCTGCCTGCACGTGTGCACCCGGTCCTATGCAGAATTAGGAGTGCATGGCAAAATCCCTCTCTTACCAACAGCTCAGTAAGTCTGAAGCTGCTGCTGAAAGTCATGGAAGAGTGTCAGGCATGTAGACACTTTCTTATGAGGTAAGTGGACAGCAGTAGTGAGGCTACCGTGTCCCTGCAAACCTCATTTGGCACAGGAGGGAGGAGTTTTGCCTAAAGCAGCTGACTTTTGCATGACTGTCTCTGGAAATGTAGATTAAGAACATTTCATACTGGAAAAAAGCCCGGCTGTCGAGTTAGCTATTGGCAGTCTTCATCTTCCATTTCCAAGCAACTGGACAGATTCTGAATTTGGCTGTGTCTGGGACGGGGAAAGCAGTACAAAAGAGACTGGTAATCACCAAGTGCCTCCAGCTCTCTAACCATAATAAAACTCATTTTTGTACTCTTCTTTGGACACTGATGGCAAAAATCCTACTCTCTAGTAAGAAAGTTAAAATGTAGAATGATGATTGCATCAGTGGAAGGAAGCCAGATTTGCAATGCTGTAAATGAGCAAAAGATCTGGATGACAATCAAGATGCAGCATTATAATGAAACTTTTCAAGTTGTTTTCTTTTTAATTTTGTCTTGTGACAGGAGCCAGTTCTGATTTCACTTACATCAGGTTATGTCTGACTTTAGGATGCCTCTCATGCAGCAGCAGCATGCCTGAGATCAAAACTAAGCATCCATGGTTTCCATTCCCCTCCTAAATATAAATTTCAAGGTGGCAATAAATACCAAAACAAAATAGATATGTAATTTTAGTGACAGTGAAGCAAATTGATGCAGAATGTGTGTGACATTTTTTCAATTTTCCTCTTGTTTTTCCTGATGGTGTTTTGTGCTAAACATTACATTTGCAGATGCAAAATTTAAAGAATACTTTATCTTCAGCACCGAGAAACACAACATGTAATTTGCAGCTTCATCCAAGAGTGATGGCCTTATTAGTAATGGGAATTTACTGATTAACTGCTGTTAGCAAAACATCATCTTCAAACCCGTTAGTCTCAAACTGGCAGCCGCTCTGTCGGCAGGAGCTTTTTTATTTCGTCTCAGGGGAGTTCTGCAGAAATATTTCTCATTTAAACAGCTTTAGCCTTGGCCTTTCAGTAATTTTTATGGTCTCCACTAATAGGTTAACAATTGGTTAAGAGCAACTATCAGCTTAATGTCAAGTCATTCACAGGGAAAAGTTCAAGGAGGGAAGTAACACTATTTCAAAAGAGGGCTTATTTTTAAACAAAGAGCTCCCATCAGTTTAAAAAGCCAGAGGGATGAAAATGAATACAAGAGAGAAATGGAAAAATCAGCACTGGGGAGGGAAAGCCAGGGAACTGAGTGGGACCAGGAGAGGAGTGCCAGGGTTGCTAGGTGGGGGGTGGAGGTACACCAGAGTGACCTGTGCTCACTCCTCAGTGGCTGGCATGGTGTCACAGGGAGTGTTTGTGGGCTGGCAAGGCTTCCATTCCTGCTGCAACCAGTCCTGAAATGCTACTGGGGGGAGCTTACACAAATTCAGTCACTGCTGTTCACAGTTCTTCATGGGCGCTCCAGCTCTCTGCAGTGATTCCCAGGTTCAGAGAACCCTAGAAACCAGCATTGTCTTCTTACAAACCATCACAGTCTCTTCGTCCATAGTTCCTTCACCAACTTGTCCCACTTTTTATTTTTGTTTGCATGTTTGTTTCAGCATATTCCCATTTCGCTTACAATTCCTGTCTTTCCTATTTTCTCCCAGTCTCAGGCAATACCACCAGATCCCAGTCTCTCATTTAGTCCTGGGGTTTGTCCATTCTCCTACTAGCCTGTCCCTCAGACCCACCTCTGCAACTCTGCCCAGGATATATGTTTCTCCTTCATGCTCTCTAGGCACTAACAGGACACTGAGCAAGCCTTCAAAGGACATGTATGCTCTTGCTCTTTGCTTCTGTGCCAGATGTCAAAGTGGCCTACACACAGCTGGGAAGGGAAGCCGTGCTCAGCCATCGGTGGCAGGGGGGCAATGAAGAAAGCAGTGGCAGATAGATGCGTTCATCGGAATGAGTCTCGTTGCTGGGGCATGAACAGGGGTTGTTTTTCCTCCCAGAGCTCTCATACAGACAGATCTTGGAATTATTTACAGTGCTGCAAAAGTGCACAACATTGCCTCCAGAGTAAATCTCTACTGAACTGGGGCTCTCTGATCCTTCTCCTGGATGTATAGAGTGGGGCAAGGGCATGAGAAGCAACTCCTATCTCCCAACTGTTTTTTCCAGCTTAATAACTCATCTTGTCTAGACATAATTTTTAACCAGAAGTTTTCCTCAAAATAGCAGCATCATGAAAATCCTTCCCAGATGTACTCAGTGTAGATTACCATGGCAAAGGTAGGCAGGCTTTCCTTCCAGAGATCTGAAAAACCTGGAACCACCCTGGCACCTCCCCTTTTGCCTGGTAATACCAGATAAACAGTCTGTGCAGAGGGCATCAATCACTTCCCATATCCCAGCTCTTGGACCACTGTTGCTAGAGGACACAAAAGAACTACATTCACCCGTCAAGTTGAGAAATGAGGAGAGAAGGAGGAAGTTTGTTATGATTTGGGGTTTAAATAAGGTTTTGGATTTGATCAGAGATTGGGGAACAGGAGTAACATTTCTCTGACCCCAGTGGTCAACTTAGAAGTCCATCAATTTGTCCTTCCCCCTGTAAAGGAATGCATATTTACAAAATATCAGTCTTGTTTTTGTTACAATCATGAGAACTCCAATACAAGAATGCAAAAACATCAGAAGGCTGAAAAATTGGGGCGACGGACCACAAGTTCCTGACAGATGTGCAAGAGGCAGACAGCTGCATGAGCAAGCAACTCATACGGTCTTGTATGGGGAGAGTTCTTATATGGGGAAGGACATCCAAGCCCCTGTTGTCATCACACCAGGTAATCAAGGGAAGAAAAACAAAAATAAAAAATTACATAATACTTATAGAAGGAATCCAGATCTTTTGTTTTGTCAAATGGTGTTTTGTTCTCTCCATATAGTGAACATATATATTTTTATAAACGCATCTCTATATGTATATACACACACACACATATATTCATCCATTGCCCAAAATCTAAATCATGGTCTGTTTGCTGTGCAAGGCAGGAATGCTGATGTCTTATTTCCTTGTGTGATTCCTTGTGGAGCAGGGATGTGAGGCCCAGCTGGGATCTTTAGACAGAATAGTAAATTAAAGTACCTCATGGCCCATGTTATTCAGTGATCTTCAAGATCAATGCTGGCTTCCTGAAGTCCACTCTACTCTATACACTTCTTATAATCAAAGGAAGGAGCTTTCTCCCTCCCCCCACTATTTATTACAGACAGTGTCTGAGCTTCAAACTGAGACCACAGAGCCCTTTGCAGACACATAAACCAGTGATGAAGTTAAATTGCTTCACCTCAGAAACCGGGCTCTAAATGACTTCAGACAGCTTCTAAATATATTCAGTCTGAAGGCAAACTTTCTTCTGGCTTTAAAGCCTGGAGATAAAAGAACTGTCTGGTGAAAAAAAGGCAAATTTCTGCTTGTCAGAAGAGCCAAAATACTGCACTTGATTGTTTAAGGGCACAAGGGAAATATATGGCTTAAGTCAGGCTTGTTGTGTGAACTAGGACCTAGTTTCATGACTCACTTGGAATATGAGCATCCATACCAGGCAGAGGAACCTCTGGCCATCAGCAGAAGTTGGCCCAGGGCCTCCTGTCAACTCTGCCAAGGCCTTTGGCCTCTCAGAACTGTGAGATGTACTTTCCTGCTCTTTCTTCTGTCCCTGGAATAGAAGCACAGCGACAAGCTGGAGATGAACAGCAGCTGGGTTGCTCTATGTCTCACAACCCTTCATTTTTGGTCTTAGCATACAAACACATAGCATGAGAAGAAACACCTTTAAAATGTTTTGGGTTTTTTAAGTCTGCCTTAAATTCAGGATTCATAAAGAGAGTCCCGAATCAATGAAATCAAGGGGCATCCCGATTCATCTATTTTTTCTGTAACATTAGTTTTTGCACCTGATTTCTATTTGATTAGGGAGAGCAATAAGAAGATAGGACCTGAAGACTATCATCCAGGGTCTGTACTCAGTTTCACTAACATGGATGGCAAATTGACTTCAAGGGAAACTTCATCATGCTGTAGAGTTGATAGCATTATGGAAGAAAGTGTAATTAAAGGGCAGAAAAGAGGGGAATCATCCAATGCAATGTATTTCTGGGATAGCTAGAGCTGACTCTACGTAACAGGGAAAGCATTTCTTATTTTCTAGGGGAAGTTTTCTAATGGTATTTGAGCTGAGATTTTTCTGGCTGTTTTTCAGGCTCTTTATTGAGACCTTGCTAGAGTATTCCACTAGCTGCTGAGGATAAAGGGGGCAGATCGAACTTGAAATATTTTGGTATTGGGACAACTCTTGCTCTTGTTTTCTCCCCAGTGTAAATCCAGAATAACAGTAACGACTTCAGCTGAGCCACCTCAGATTTACATCAACACAAATGAGAGCAGGGCCTGCCCATGCAAAGGCAGCCTGAGGGATTAAAAGTCTGCCTGTGTATTATACCCTTGCCTCAAATTGACACCCCAGCCTTAATTCAGTGGAGAACCAAAGAAACTGCTTGCCCTGCAAATGAGCATTGATGCTAATGTATTGCAGAGGGGATTTATCAAAAGGCTTGGCACCTCAGTATCCATCTCTTATTTGCATAGCAGAGAAAGGTGAATAAATACATGAGATTAGTTCTGCACTGGGCAGGATAGGAGGTAATTCTGGCTTTAGGAGAGCTGCAGGCTCAGCCTCGGGGAGTATGGTAGGTAAAAGTGCTTTGTGTATTGAGCACAATGAACATTGCAGATGCATAAAGACTGAGCCCAGATCCTTATTTAAAAAATAAGGTTTATTAGAGAAAACATACATAGAACCAAGTAAATCCAATTCTTTATTAAAAAATACAGAAATAATTTTGCAATAGTAAAAGAAAGTACTGACTTTTTCTATGAAACATAAATCTGAAGATTTAGGACCTTTTTACTTTATCACAGCCGGCCCCCTTCCATACTACACTCTTAAACAAATTCCATCAAATTGTAAAACCCAAGCAAAAGTCTGCTGTACAAAATTAAGAACATTTAGACCAGAAATACTCAGCTTATTTAAGATGCAAACAGTATCATAAAGCACATGGAACAGGCAATATACAGCTATACATTAAAACATGCCTCTAAATAGTGACAGAGAATCCACTGGAAGGAATAAGTTGCAGTTAATAAGGAACAATGTCTGAAGAAATAGAAAAAGAATCACAGTTTGACACTATATTTGGTAAATGGCTGCACGTGTATTGAAACACTGTACGTATGAAGAATGAATATATTGAACCCACCCGTTCAGAACATGCTAAATTGAGTTATTATTTGGCTCAGATGCATGAATATGTATGATGTGTACATATGGTGGGCAGGTGCATATCTGTGTACATACATCAGATCAGTGCATACACACACATAGAAAGGCACACACCTCCACAGCTGAAGACAAATCACTTCAATAAAACCCTTTGAGGCAGGGTGAGAGCAATACTAATACACTGTTTGTCGTAATCGAGCCACTCCTGGGACTCCAGGCATTTTATTTGCATGTTATCCCCACTTGTAAGTTCCACATTCATTTTGCCTCAGCTCTCCCATGTTTGCATATTGGCAAAGTGAATACAAAACTCTTCAATATAATGCAATGTTCACTGTTACAGATTATTTGCTGAGGGAGGATTTGATAGCTGAGAAAAAGCAAAGTATGAAAGTGTTTGCACTGTTTTTCCAATAAGTGGAACTAAGGGACAGATGTCTTTTCCCTGATGATTGCGAGCATCATGTGGTAATCCTGGCATAATTAACAATAGATTCTGTATGTCACCTTTAGCAATACTTTTTGGTCAAAAATGGAAAAGGCTTGTATTAATAAGAGCCGTAGGCATCTAAATCTATGTAGGCATCTAAGCAACCCAAATTGTTTATTATGTCCTGACAATATGAGAAAAATAATGTTAAAATATGGTGCTAAGTTAAATGAATGGACAGCAGAGGGAACATTAGGCTTTCCAGAATCAGAAATTACCTATATTCAGCATGTTGAGCATTTAGCTTGACCCAAAGCTCGAAACTTATGGCAATGATACAAATATTCAGGCTTGGCACTGACAGGCACAGAACTGCAGTGCCATGTGGGAGCCTTGAACTGCTCACAGGCCAAGATGCTTTCTTGTTCCTCATTGAAAGAAAGCAAACAAAACAGTGGTAAGGCAAAGATGTGTAATAGATGAATACAGAAACCCTGACTGTCAGTGAGTGTGCCATGGGTAGCTTTGCACTGATGCTGATGGATATGATCTGGACTCATACCAGGAAAGAAATATTGAGGAAGATTTACACAACAGGACATGCTCAAACACCCTGTAAAGCTATGTGTGATGCTATGGACTGGGGATAGGGTGTGGAAGAACACCGAGAGGAATCAACATGGTCTTTTCTTTCCCAGGGGGCACTCAGGCAGCATCACTCCTGTCAGGGCTGCCATTGGCAATGCTGTACTGCCAGTATAAGCAAATAAATAAATACATAAATAAACAAGTAACTAACTAACTAAATAAATAAATAAACAAATAAATAAACCCCGCTGCCTTTTGCCAGCAAGAATAGCATAGTAGAGAAAGGTGAATTAATGCTGGTGACACCAGCATGGCAGTACCAAGTAAAACCTCACAAGACAATGAAAGGGACAATCTGATGACTTTCGAAAGTCATCAGCCTCATACACACCTCACATCAAGTCATAGAATTATAGAACAGACTCATAGAGTAGTTTGATTGAGTTGTCAGCATCATTCAAGCCCAAATCTTATCATGACAGCATATTTTTAATAAATAGGAAATCTAGTTATTTACATTCTATTTTTAATATGCAGTGTGGCAGGTGAAGGAATCCTGGTGAGCTACTGTATGTGAACTGATTTCTCTGTTTTGAGAGCAGTCACTGAGGAGAAGCCTGTGCTGTGTGCTGGACAAGCTCCTCTTATCTCCTATGGGATTTGGATGAGAGCAGTCACAAATACGGTTTTCTAATGATGTGAGATGTGGAGATGTTGTGTCTATCAACAGTAAGTGGTATAGGCTGTAATAAATTTGGGAGTGTCAGAATGCAAGACTGTGAGTTTGAACTCTTGATTGTACCAATTTGCTTGTCTAGTCAGGTTTTACTCTCTCTAGTAGATATTATATATGCTTGAAAAAAATTAAAATAACTATATCATCCCTTGATATCTGATGCCTGTTACAAAATATCTACTCCTAAGCTTGTACAGTAGCAGAAAAGAGCTGTCATTCCCCTTTTCAAGGTTAGTAAATATACAAAAAATTCCAACATTATAAAATATCTGCAAGATGTGATGAAAGATGCCCTACCTCCATAGCTGCTGCAGAAACTGAGGCTTATCTAGCAAATTACAGAACATTAAAAATCAAAGCTAACACACTTTGAGCCCAATTAGCAATACAAAACCTGATAGCTATACATACATCAAAAAAGCCCTGTACATGCTTCACTAGCCCTGGAAGCTAACACTGAGGAGTTGGAAGAGAGCTCAGAGCATCATTTAAAGAAAAAAAATTAAAAAGCATGAGCAGGAGTTGCTCTGTTTTGTGGCCTGATTTAAGGCTGCCACTTCCCAGCTGGATAGAAACTGTTCTGCTCTCATCCTTTGCACTGTTTGGAAACAGAGACCCAGAGCCAAGATCTGATCTCATTCCTACTGGTAGAAGTATGCAGTAGCCCCACAGAAGCTACAGTCATTACTCTAAGCTCACACTTGTGTGCACCCATGCGTGCTCTGCCCTGCATTATTGCACGTATTTCAGTATGAAGGATGATGCTGTAAATATTGAAATGCCAATTGCCACACAGATTTTTTTCCTGTTCTTAATGTAGGCTTACAGGAATGGCCTTCCCTCACTGCTGATTTTGTCTATCTCACCACCGCCTTCCAGTTGGCCAACATCACTTCTCTTCTTCCTCCAACTGGATGGCTCTTTTCTACCTTCTGTTGCCCTTATCATTGGCAATGAGCATCTCTTCTTTCCAACCAACTTTCTGCTGCTGGCTGAAAGCAAGCTGGACCTTCTCCAAGCCTGGGGAAGCAATGCTAGTGGCTCTGTACACATCAGTGCTCACACCTGCCTAATGGTGTGCCATTCACAGGTCCAAGCCTGGTCCATGTGGCCATCAGCAACAGGGTAGGAGCCAAGGATTCATCCCAGTGAGCAGTGTAACAGGGGCTCTTCAGAACAAGGAGAATTTTAGCAGCTTGAATATCAAGAGGCAGTGCATGAAAAGGGGAAAACTGCACTCACCCTTCATAAAAGTGCTGAGCCTTTAATGAGATATTTATTGCAAATAGTCATCAGCCAACTAGTTAAAGACCATTGTCAAGAAATGCCTTTCATGTTGGTGAATGAAAGCAATGGAAGAGTTTTTGTATGAGATAGTGTGTCAAAAAATGTACAGACAACCTAATTCAAAGATGTCAGTGCATGGTAGTCTCTGTCACAGCAGAACTGGTACAAGATTATCCTGTAAAGGGCACTTGATTGAAAGGAAAAAAAGGGTTGCAGAAAACCTTTCCCAGACAGAGGGGAAATAAAAGAACAGGGAAGAGCCAAAAGGTAGAGAAGAAGTTGTGGCAAGGGTGAAGGAGACACGTACACTGTTACTGAGAGAGGGAAAGAAAGGAAAAGAAGCAATGCTGCAGGAATGGAAATGGGGAGGAAAAAATGAAACTAACTACAGTGGGAGGATAGGAATGGAAAAAGATGGGAAGCTCCAGGGGAAATGACTAGATAACAGAAGAAGACTGAGGTGGAGAAGAATGAGTGCAGGGTGAAGGACTAACTAACATCTAAAGGCCCATTTGGGTGCTCTTTTCCAGGTTCATAAGGATGTAGTTAAGGGCTGTGTGAGGACACAGATGTGTACAGCACTGGTAGAAAAGCCAGAATACAGTGAGAGTAAAGGGTCTTGTGGGTAAGGCACTAGACTCAGCCAGGAGGCTTGGGTTCAGATCCCTGGCTTCACCAAAGGCCAGCCTTAAGAGTGTTGGGAAGGAGGCAATGCTGTTCACCTTCATGGAAGTTTTGCTTCATTTTTCTCAGTGCTCTGATATTTTCCACTCACATAACTGGAAATTCACACCATTGACTTCTATTTGTTTTCAGCATTTATCTACAATAGGAAAGGAAAACTGTCTCTAGGAAATCCTTCTCATTAGGTTGTCTCTTTTCCCTTATGAAGCTGCCAAGTCTCCAAGACAGGCTGAGCATCTCACAGTATCCCGGCACAGCACTGGACACAACCCTTACATGTCTTTGTGACACAAATACTGATAGTGAGTTTTGATAACAGCAGCCAAGCAAGTTTGCATTTAAATTTCAGTATTGTCAGAGGACAGGTCTATCAAATGAGATATGGATTTTCTTTATACTGATAAAAATGCATAACAACTCTACTAAATTTACACTGTCAATAACTCTACTATATTTAACACTTCCATTCAGAGGGTAAGTGGAAGACTGGAATCTAGATTAGCTTCTTGTATATACATAGGCCAGGTAAGCAAAAGATTTTTTTTCCTACTGGGTTTCTGAGAGGCAAAAAATGAAAAGCTGAGTATGTTGATCTGGTACACAGCTGTGGCTATAGCTGCTTTCTGAAGTTTTGTGCCATAAGATTAAAAAAAAAAAAAAAAAGGAGAAAAAGAGATGTTTTTCTTTAAATACTGACTCTTACCAAGCTGATCAGAAGTTTTCTGGATGCTACAGAATATTAGAAAAGCCGTGAAGAAGACAGATAGTTTTTAGAGACAGTCATTTGGTTTGAGTGGAACCTGGACAGGCAGATCAATTCACTGCACTGCCACTATAGCAAATGCTCAGGGCCATAAAACACGTTGCAGATCATGAAACCATCAAAGTGAGGGATAATATTAATCACTAGTCTTCCACTGGCTTGCATTCCCTTCAATTCAGAAGTTCTTTTTCTCTCTTTCCATGTTTCATTTAGAAGACACTGAAACCCATGAAACTGCTCCACTCTGAAATGTCCTTATTCCTGTACCACTTGGACTTCAGGTGTTTGCTATTCTCCACTCTTTTAGAGATGTCTGACAAAATGGAGTTGGTTGCACATATTTGATGTTCACAAAGGGCAGCATGATCCTAGTTTTATACAACACTAAGGGAACACTCTGGGTAATAAAGACATAATGTGCTATGCAGGCCAAGTTCATTACAGACCTGGAGACAGGGCGCACACTCCATGGGAACCCATGCCAGGAGCTTTCCCATTTTTAAAGCCCCTCCTTCCTAGTTGTTCTGTCCTTCTATTATTTCAGCTTCATTATTTCACTTCACAGCCTGTCTCTGCAGCTAGGCAAGCTTCTCTGAGAAACATAGAGACACTAACACATTCTCCCCAAATGCTGCTTTTTGGCAGCTGCCCATAGACCAAGAGGAGCAAAACTCTGTAGTCAGAGATGGAGTCTCTTCTGAAGTTCTGTGAGCTATTCCTGTCCAATTATGGCGCTACCAAGAGACTTGACCATTTGAAGTATGATGAAGTGTGGTGGATGCTGAAGGAGCCAAAAGCTGTGGGTCACTGAGACTCATTTTGAAAAGTTTTATTTTTAAATTCCACCTCAGCCTTCGCCTCAGGAACATGCGGAAATCTCCCAGCACAGTCATGTTCAAATCAGTGCAAGTTTCTGCCTCGTGGCACAGCCGAAATCCTCAGGGCATGAGCTTTGGTTTGCTCCAAAGTGGAAAACCCAAACCACCTTCCATGAAACTCATAGCTAAAATGCAAAGCTAACAGGAGAAGGTGTTGGGGTCAGGTAGAGGTGCAGCTGGAAGAACTCTCTTCCAGTAAGCTAGCAGCTCTCCTGGGAGCAGGGGAGAGGGGGCTGGCCAGCAGCGGCTGTCTCTGCTCCTTATAAGAGAGGATGGAATAGCTCGTTAGACTCTGGTTACTATGGGACATGGCTGAAGCTTGACCTGGTTTGTGAGCCAAGCCCCAGTCTTATGAATTCAATAGCAAAACTTATGCAGATCTCAGTGGGACCTGGGTTTGGCTTAACATGCTTTATTTAGAGTCTTGAGTGAGGGAAACATTTTTCTTTAGATTACAGTTGAAGGATTCTTGGGTTTCAGCTTAAGTCTTATGGTGGCAGTGTATTGCACACTCATATTTCTTTCTTTTTCTTTAATAAATCACTTTTCTCCTTTACTTAGCCTCTGACCAAAACCTGTCTGCTTGAGCTGCAATAAACCTGGCTGGTCAATGATATCTGTGCTGAAAGCAATCTGCTCCAACTACCCCATGCATGCACTGGCTGACGCCCAGGCTGCCACATCCCCCCAGCCCCAACCCCTCTTGCTCCAGGTACCTGGTGGGGAGCAGAGGCTTTGGGAATGAAGGGAGACAGAGACTGTAAATACATCTTTCTGTAGCTGTACTTCTGAGGCACAGGGATTTGCTGGAGATGGGGCCAGAATAAGCAAGCTGTGTTTGAGTTTATCAGATTTGTGAAGTACAGGTGTGATAATTCCGCTGCAACCACAAAAGAATTTACAACAGGAAGTGTTGCAGCTGTTGCTTATTAGCATTAGTACAAATTACATGAAGCAAATTGTTAGCAGTCATGTTTCCATAATATTTAACTCATGGCAGTGAATAAAAGTGATCGTTTTTCGAGCAAAATTTTAGATTTCCAAGGGAATTGATTCCAGTTGTCCATGAAGGGAACATGGACTAGAGAATGGCATGCAACTACTTCAAGGCATCAGAGGCAGTGTGTGCAGCTACATGCTCACCTTCTCTGATAAAGGTGTATGAATTTAGGACCATATGAGTTTCTTGGTGAGAGAAGGAAAATCCCTATGGCTCCATAGGACCCAGTTGCCAGTGGCAAGGTGTGATGGTGTGTAGGTGTCATGTTTTAACTCTACCTCAGCCAAAAACCAGCACATTCTGCCACATTATGGAGCTGCTGAGTAAAGTTCTGCACACAGAAGTGCCTGGAAAGGGAAGGAGGATCTTGGTGACCTGCTGTTTCCCTGAATTTTTATCCTCAATGTGCTTGTTATGACTTACTTTCCTAGCAACCCCAAGCTCGTTGATGTGGAAGCAGCCTGTGCCAGCAGAGCAGTTCCATAACACAAGCTCAAGAAGGTGGATTTGGAGGCAAAATCTACACCACAACAGACTGAACATGCAACTGACTGAAGGTGCAGACTGAAATGCTGGGGTGCAACCTCCATGTGTCTGACAGGAAAATCCCCCAGAACAAATCCCTGGGCATGACACCTCTTTCCACCAGCCAGGGGAGCAGCTGGTTTTGGTCCTTCCATACCTGCTGCCTTGCTGGATCAGGCCAGTAGCAGGCAGTCCTTTTGGGCACCTCCTCTGTTTCCCTCCTTGCTGCTTTGGGAAGAAGCGAGCAACAGGCCCCGTGGAGGGAGGCTGTAGTTCGAAGAGGGGAAGGGCCTGAAAAGCATTTAATTTTGGTTAATAAAAAGGAGGCTTTTAATTCTTGCCCGCCTTTCCGGTGCTGAGGGAGGATCAGTTGTATCCAGGCAGATGTCTGACCCTGGAGATGCTTCTCTGTGGGGTAGCCGAGGGGTCATTCACAAGCTGCTTGAAGGACCTGGGGGATCTCCCTCATGATGTCTTTCTTTCAATCAGAAGCTATTCAAATGAAACGAAGGCAGGTAGAAAAAAAGGCACTAACTAGTTAACTGAGTGTCTTGGGTATGTTTTGGGGCAGTAAGAGGTGATAGATTTCTCCCTGAGACTGTGCAGCCCCCAAACAGTGCAGCCAGTGATGGGGGCGTGCTGCATTCCATGGGCAGGAATAAACCATGGGGCCGTGCAGGGTGAGAGGAATGGCTACCCAGGGCTGCTGCAGTCAGGACCAGGCTTTGGAGGATGGTGTGTGCTCCTGCTGCTGATCCAACAGAGCTGTTTTTCCACACAAAAACGATCAGCCATTTTCTTGTTGTTTTACTAATTATTGCTGGTTTTGCTAATAACTTTCCGTTTAATCTCTCACAGCCATCCATTCTTTACAAAGGAAGGAAATGTAACTCATGAAGACTGCTGACAACCTGTAGAAAATCAGCCATCAGTTTAAGGCCAATAACAGCCCAGAGTGATGCTTTACATGCCGGTCCCAAGGGTGCCTGCCTGCATGAATCACACTGAGTGAAGCTGCTGACGCTGCAAAGGCTGCTGCACTCCTCAGCCTGCCAAGCAAGACAGTGGGCTCAGAGAGGTGGAGGCATTCCCAGAGGCATTTTTTAAAATGCTCTTAGGTCTGGCTGCAGAAGGAGGTGTTTGGTGGTGCGAGAGAAGGGGCTGTGATGGCAGGTGGATGGGAAGGCAACGAGGCTGGTCTGTGTTGGCAGCTGAGGCTGAGCTGGTCAGCCACGCGAGATCCAAGAAGATGGATCTGCCAGGGAGCACTGGCTCTGTGCTCCCAATACTCTGTAACCACCACTCAGGCAAGGGAGGAATGGTCCTCAAGTCCTTGGACTTCAACTGTTTGCTTTATTAAAAAAAAAAAGTGAAAGCTCACAAAGAATTGAAACTGCCTGAAGCAACCAAAGCGCCTTTTGATCACGCTACAAGTGCTTAGAAGGGAAAAAAAAGGTGCATGTGTTGCTTTTAAAGGTATTGCACATCCACCCACCTGTTGGGAACAGTTAAAAAATACAACTGGGTTGGCTACAGTCTGAAGGGAGAGCTGTGAAAGGAATAGCAAGCAAAATAATTTCTACAGGCAGCTCTTAAAGCAGTAGCCAATGGAGAAGCAGCTGACATACATACTCTGGTTCCTTAGTGCCTGTTCTGGGGAAACAGCCTGACACCCCCAGCAGAGCAGAGCTGCTTAACTACCCTCACTGACAAGACTTGAAAAATAAAAATTAGGTACAATTTCTATATTACAGCAATCATAATAATGTTTGTCTCCTAATTGCCTCTCAAGTGAAATAAAACAAAATAACATCATGCAGTGAGGAATTTTGTCATAAGCATTACTTACATGTAAAAGGACTCCACTAACTGCCTCCCCTGTGAAAAACAGAACATTAAATATCGTGGCCTGGATGGTCCTGATGTACCTACAAGTGTGATATCAAATGACATGGCAGCACTGACTGTGTGTGTCAGATGCATACATGAAAACTATCTCAGCATGTTAAATCATGTGTATGGACACCATTTCCACCATGGAGTCTCTTCACACTGTGTTGGTATGATCAGCCCCCTCAACTGGAACATCCAGAGTAGGGGCAGGGAGTGGAAGAAAGAGGTGAGACACAGAACAGGGATGAGACACAGAACAGAACTGGAAGGCTTCATGCTTAGGAAAGTCTAGTTCTGGGTTGTGGTTTTTCCCCCCCACTCTAAGAACAAAATGTGAAGCTACAGATCCTCCAGGAAAATACAATAAAGTGCAAAAATATTCTTGGAACAAAAATGTTCCACTTCCAGAATGTCAAAATTATGTTTTGACACTACTGAAAGCTGTAGTTTCAGTTAAATAGAATTTAATGTTAGAAAGTGACACGCTTTTATGAAGAGTTTTGATTTTGACAAAGTGGGATTTTCCAGCATTGAAGCCATCTGATAAAGTCTAAACAGCTCTGATTATTGATATATTACAGCAAGGTGGGGTTTTAAGTAAAGGAATTAAAATCCCATTTTGAAAAAGGAAGAGAGGTTAACTAAGTTAGTAATTATGAGGGGAAAAAAAGATTGAGGATTCTCTGAAGGAGATATTACTAATACAGCAAGATTTTTACACGTTTTGGGAATGTAAGAGTGAAAAATGAACTGTACAGGTTTGCTCTTGATGGAAAGTCACCTTTGCCTCAACCAGAGAGCTGACCAAAGAGATTTCCATTCTTTATACCACAGACACTAAGTTATGTGGATGAGTGTTGCCTTACAAGCATTGGCAAGTTTAGGGTTCCCTATATTACGTCACTCAATGACATATATGACTTTTCATTTAATACAGCTGTTCAGCTATTCCTATTTAGGGTGTTTCAGCATGCAGACAGGATTTGCTGAAAGCTGGTCAGTCCTGTAAAGATCCAATCCTGCAAATTTATGACAAGTTTTTAAAATAAGGACAGCAGTCCCCAGGAGTTTAGGGTAAGTCTTGTAGGATATGGTTTCTCCTATTTTAAAGGATTTCCAGGAGTAGGCTCTTGAATGGGCATCTTTTTGTAGGAGTTCTAGTCTAGCAACATGCATCAAGTTGAATTTTATTTCATGAGGTATTTTTGGTAACATTCTTTTCTACGTAAACAGGGTCAAACAATCGTGCATATTATCAGGACCCTGTTTCTCAATTCAGTTGGGCTAACTAGCTCTAAAATCACCTGCATGACTTACAAACAGTTGCTACCTCTTCCTGTCATGCACTAGGGGTTTGAACTATATGGATGTGTCCTTTCATAGTCATCCTTTGTGGATGAAAACAAGGACATACTCATTCCACAGATTGCTTCCTCAGCCTGAGACCTCTTTCGTCCCCCTCAGTTAGGTGGAATGTCAATAAGCACCTTTTAGATTTGTGTAAGAGGCAGAAGTGAATTTTTAATTCACTTGAGGCAGAAAGTTCAACACATCTATCCGTGCACTGAAAGCCACAGAGCCATCAGGAACCAACCCTACAGCATTTGTCCTGGTCCTGTGCAAAGTGCAGAGACGTGCCCAGGTCCTTGTGAGGAACAATTCCACCCGGCTTCCTCGTTTTTGAAAGATGCAAACAAAAACAAACCCAGAAATTCAGATTTTTCTTGGAGTGCCACAGGGTGTTCGCCAGACTGAGGCGGCTGAGGGAAGGGAGCTGACAGCTGTGCGCGCCAGACACCGTGGGAGCCATCCACCCCCTCTTTGGTGTGACGGGAAACATCCTGTCAGAAACGCTCGCTGCATTTGGGCTCTTCTTGAATTAATTATCTGTAAACGGTGACGGGCGCATCCTGCTGGGAGCCTGTGATTCCTTGGCGGTATTTATGGACGGGTCCGATAGGAGAGTCGGGATGGTCAAAGCTCATCAGACAGAAAGCGCCGCAGCATCAGAGCTCCAGCCACAAGTCTGCTAGGGCTGCTCCCTCTAGCGGGAAAAAGTACTTTAGCTGGGGAAAAAATCTTCCCCTCCCTATATTTTTTTTTTTTAAATTTCTTCTTCTTCTTTTTTTTTTTTTTTTTTTTTTTTTTTTCTTTTCCTTTGTTCTTTTTTGTTTGTTTGTTTGCTTGCTTGTTCATTCGTTTAAGTGAATAATTCAAGTTGTCCGGAGAGTGCCAGACACGGGGCAGTTTCCATGGGACAAAAGGTGACCAAACGCTGCACTTTTCCAGCCCCTGAGCACAGAGAGTGGTGCTGGTGTCCAGGCAATGCAGGTCAGCGACTACTCCCCATAGGAGGACCCGTGGCAAGTGAGGGACTCTTGGTTTGTCTTCTAGCAGTCCTATGCATATACTGTAGCTGTGTTTGGTTTTGATTTCCCACTTCTGATTACAAAAATAGGACTTACTATAATCATAATAATATTAATGATATAAAATAATTATTGTAATTATATACTTTTTGGCAAATTATTAACACAAAGCAGCCCAAAAGATCCCATTGGATTAAAAAAAGGTGACAACGCACAAATGTTAAAAAAGACAAAGTCTTTGATAAAAAAGAGAGAAAAGCAATCTGCAAACAAATGCATTTCTGTAAGGCAACATGTTACCTTTAGTCTTCCGTCTAGATTTAGTTTGGATCCTGTTGTTCAAGAAATTATTAGAACTTGGCTTGCTTGAGCTTATCAATGTGGTAACATAGTTTCAGTGCTGGTCCCAATTTCAGCCCCAGGTATTTCATGATCATGTCGCTTTTCAGCAGTAACAAAGCATTGCCATCAATTTCCTGGTTTCAAAAGAGAGGAAGAGAATCAAAATGTGTTAACCCCCCTTTAAGTGCTGTGTCCTGACACATTAAACAAGGCGAATTAGAAACAGCGTGTCATTAAGGGTAGAGCTATCTGAAATGTCATGCATTTTGAAATTTCATTTAAAAAACTGAAATCTGAGGTGTTATAGAAAGAAGCTGTAAAGGAAGGTTTAATTAAATACTACTTTTTATTCTTCAAGAAACTGTAAGATTAGTTTAGGTTTTCAATTTATTTTGCAATTAAAAGTAGAATTTTTTAAAAATCAGCCTTGCTTAAAGTGCAATTCTGAGAAAAGACAGTCAGCCTTGAAAGAAAGGTATGAGTGATGGAGACAGCGAAGGATGTAGCCACATTAAACTGCTAATAGAACACCTCTGGATCTCAGTTTCAGCTTTGTCCCCAGCTATCTGCATGTTTTACATATCTCCAGTACAGTCATACCCAATGATGCAAGTACATGGTATACGTGTGTGTGTATTTTTTTTCTCAAATAGAAGACAGTAGTAACTTGCTTATTTAATTGCATTTATTATTACATTTGCTGAATTTTAATTTAACCCTCATGTAAGTGGAGGAAATTGCCACCAAGTTCAGCTATTTATGCCAGAGCTGTTGGCTTGAAAACCTTTTGAAATTACGAAGTACTACTGCAAAAGTAGCCTGAGCCCACAGAGAAACAGATTTTTGTTTACTATGGGCTGTAGAACACAGAAGCTTTCAGCTGTACTGTCCTTCCTTGGACCCAAAGCTTGCCTGTTTTTTTCTGACTGTATTAGTGGACCTGCCAAATAATACTACCCATCCCCACAGCTTCCAGCACATTTACACACTTGGAGAGCTAAGACATCACAAATGCTATGTGTGTGTGTGTACACATACACAGAGACACACACACCAGTGCTGTCTACATTGCATTGTATGGTTTTGGTGGTCAGATCTTTCCACTGTGATCCATTGCCTACTTATTAAGCAACACTATGGGTCCTAATTTGCCCTGATCATTATTATTCCATTCACTAGGTGATTTATCTGATGAACAGTTAAGGTCACTTTCTGATTAACTCAATCAATTAATGCTCCTCATTTTGCACACCCCACTCTATCCATAATAGAAACTGTCTCCACCTCCCCACTCTCCTTGCCATTATTTTAAGGAAGCTAATGTAAAGTAAGAATAAGTGTTACATATAATTACTATTTGCATAGGAAATAAAATAAGAACTCCTTTAACTCTGATGCCATTGGGTAAAAACACTGTCAAGGGTCAGGTGTGGAGGCAGCTGTTTCTAAATGTCGAGTTCAGCATTTTATTATTTCCATTATTATTACTGTGTAGGGGTCAAGATTAAACTCCATGACAATAGTATGCCAGAGGGAGCATTCATATCCAATTAAATATCCCATATTAGCCATTTCCCTGTGCAGATTCTTGGCTTGACTTCTTTACAGTATTACTGTGTCAGCCCTTTTAAAAATAATTTTAAAAAAGAATAGCATGGTTCCCACATGTACATTAGCCTCAGCAGAAGATCTTGAACCAGGTCTGGAACTGGTAACATTCAGTGCCATCAGGGCCACCTTTCCCCTTCTCCATTTCCCTTCCTCCTATCTTTTGGCCAAGTCTTTCCTGCTGATGGGGTCTCCACAGGATCTCACAGAGTGCTGCCACAAGGTCCCTAGCCAGGGCAGTGGCTCCTTTCCACGAGGCCAAAAGCTCTATCAGTGATGAGCTTGGCACACAGATGTGCTGAGGGAGCCGCCCAGAAGAGCTGGTAGGAAGTTTCTCAGTCTTTGGTGGACACTCTCAGGAGCTACCTGTGACAGAGCTCCTTAGTTATCTCAGCAAGAAGCAGAGTTTCTGCTCCTGGTGGGAAGAGCAGACAGAGCCAGGACATCCTGCAGCGCCTTTTGGGGCAGTGAAGGATGTGGGCTGCAGGCTGGAAGAGCTGGCTTTTAGGACTGAGGTCAACACCCAAATGGCCTGCTAAAGCAGTAGGAAAGCACACTGCCCACGTTCAGGATACATCCTCCAGCTGTTTTCTTCCTGCTGGTCCCAACAGCCTCTCTCCCCCAGCTCAGATGAGCTGATTGCCAAAGCAATGATTTCGGGTGATAGCTGGGCCTTGTCAATGACAGTAAGTGCTTCTAAGTAAATTATGCACCTGCTTCACAGAAAGATTGAACATACAGGAAGATACGGCTGAGGTTAATGGACTAATCACTTGTCTCTCACCCCTGGGGTCTTTGTGCTAATCCAGATGAGGTTTGAAGGCTGAAAAATTGCAGGGATATATATAACTCAAAGGTGTAATTGAATTGAGTTGTGTGGCAATCATACCCAGGTTCTCACACCTATGGCATATTTTACAAGGAAACCAATGATAAGTAGAGCCCATGGGTGCTGGGTGTGCAACAAAGGATGACAGGGACAGTCTTTAGTGGCAATTTAGCTTGATCTCTTTGGTCGCAGAGCAGCTGCAGTATCATGGCATTCTCCAGTGCAGCTGGCCCATGACTGCCTGGAGTGTTCCCAGGTCCTGCTGCTACATAAAAGCATACTTTGCTACAAATGGAAACTAGACAAAATTAGTGCTTTTGCACTATCCATATTTACAAGACAAACTTTAAAAGTTGAGGTTTTTTTCCTTTTGGATATACCTGGGTGCTTCAGACCATGTCAATTCTTGCTCCCTTGCATGAAGATTTTCTCTCAATGCACAGCCCCTCCTGGTATTGGCAGAAATTCATTCTCAAATCTGAAGGTGGCTTGTTTATCTGCCTGGTTGTGCACATGACCAATATAGGCCATGCTTTCATTATCAGTTTATAAGGCAGAAGGCAGGAAAGTAGGCCAGCACCTGACCTGTACTTGCAGATTTGGCCCTACTCTGCTATGCCCACTGTTGTCCTCACCACACAGACCTGTCTACACAATGGCAGATGTCCTCAATACCTTCCTAGGGTGAGCAGACATCAAGGCTGCCTGTTCATTTTCAGCTGCTCCTCAGCCACCTCCTCTCCTGTATCTGGAAATCCTGGAGGCAGAGCAAAGCTGGAAGCATTTACCTCCCTCAGCTCTCATTCTGCAGCTCCACAGCCCCGCTTGCCTCTGCTGGCATAGGGGCAAGGAGGGATCAAGCCCTCTTGTTGTCTCTGCAGCACTGGCGGTGCTGGTCAGGACTCAGGGCTGGGGAGCAATTCTCATTTAGACCTAGGTCCAGGCACTTACATGAGAACTTATGACCTCCAGTCAAACACAAACAAGTCACTTTTAGGGTAAAATCCATTTTTCATAGCCAGACTGAATTGATTAAGGAGAGATGGAAAAAATGATAATAGATACATTGGTGTCAACTCCATATACAGCAGCAGAACAAGAAACTCCAGATCAGACAAGTTTACTGTCTTCCCCTTTACTAATTAAGGATAATATAATTCCCATCACTGGAGATTATCCTCTCAAAAGCAACTATTCATATCCTCTAGAGAGTCAGCAGGTCTGTTAAATTTGGTTATGTAGTTACATAATACTGAGGGGGAAAAGATTAAAATATTGGCTGGTTTGGGTTTCTCCCACTAAATATCTAGAGACACATAAAAAATGCTCTTCAGAGAAGAATCATATATATCCTGTGAAAAAATGTCATTGAAATGAGTCTTTTTTTCTGCCAATCTGACAATGAAAAATGAGCACCAGATCCTCAGTGCTTTCTCTTAAGCTTGGCATAGAAACAATTTATGCTGGAGTAGCTGGGAACAAACAGTGAGCATTTTCTAAAGACACTGTTATGGTTTCCCTATTGAAGTATAAATAAATAAAGTAGCATAACACAGCACAAAACAGAGTGGAGTGGAATGGAATGGAATGGAATGGAACAGAACGGAATGGAACAGAACGGAACAGAATAGAATAGAATAGAATAGAATAGAATAGAATAGAATAGAATAGAATAGAATAGAATAGAATAGAATAGAATAGAAAGAACTGTTTCAGTTGGAAGGGACCTACAATGATCTAGTCCAACTGCCAGAGCAATTCAGGACTGACCAAATTACACTGTGTTATTAGGGACACTTTTTGAAAGCCTCTTAAAACTGACAAGCTTGGAGCATTGTCCACCTTTTCACAAAGCCCATGGGTTTGGTTCCTGTTTTTTAACCATCATCTCAAGGAACAAGTGAAATTTCTTTAGCTCAAACCCTCCAGAGGTGCTGAACTCCTTGCTATGCCCTGCATTCAACCTGGTTGAGCAAGCCCAAGGCAGCTGAGAGGCTGTGTGTGACATGCTGGCTGTATCTTATGACTTAAATTGCCTAGAGGTGGCAAAGGTAGCCTTCTACATACGTGTTTTCTGAAGAGCTCCACATGAGGGCCTAAAGCTTGAGGGTCTGCATCCTTCACAAACCAGACCACATCATCCACTGTCCAGGTCAAAGGATTCTTGCTTGATGGCCGAGCTGCATCTTGTCGTTCAGGTGAAGGACTTGAGGCTATGGGTACAAAAAAGCCCACAACAACAGTGCATTACAATGGCACACAGAGGTTTCCTGGTTTGTGACTGTGAGTGTGCAGGGCTTTGGCAGCCTCACTGCAGCACTGGACACTGGATCTGTGCATGCTAGTACTGAGATGGCAGCATAGGGAAAAAAGGGGGCTTGAGGAAGTTTCCAATCTGACTGCTTATTGGAAGACATGATCCCAGCTGGTGAATTGTGTTAAAAAACATGAAACTCTTAGGTCCCTGCTGAGGAAGGAAAAATGTGCCAGCTGCCAGGCTCTTAAACCAAGCTGCCCCTGCTGTCTGATCTGCAGCAGCAGGGATCTTGGCTCAAGATGACACTACCCTCACACCTGGAGAGAAAGTTCTTCAGCACTAAACAAAGGACTTTGCCATTGAATGTGGAGGCTAGAGGATAAAATCAGGATTTAGCAAATAGGGTTTTTTAATTTGCATTCAGATATTCATACTTCTTTTAGAGCTTAGCAGAAGGTTTTCAGTCCATGTCTTCCTAATCTTAGTCTCTCACAAAGCTGATGGTCCCCAGTGAATGCCAATTTGGAAAGTTACTAAAACATGTGAAGATGAACATTGCTCATGTGACTGTTTAATGGTATAACCCCTCAAGGATTTAAGGTGACTTCAGCTTGCTGTAGCTTTAAATCAAGTGAATAAAGGCACATTGGAACGAAAATGCATTTATGTTTTTATTCTTAGTCTCTGCAGAATTATAAATCTCAATCTCCACCTGAATATAATTTGTACCCCCACTTACTCTGCTGCTTTACGATGAGAACTATATTATGTTAGGTTACAGGAAAGCTGTTTCCATTTGTTTATATCCACACCAAGCAGACTTTGCATTAGCAGGCAGCAGCACACAGATGCATTAAATGTTACTTGCTCACATCTGTTCATCTTTTTCTGTCAAGGCCCAGTTTTCAATAGGAGAAGTGCAAATGGAAAGCAAGTATACATTACAGAATACCAGCAATCAAACAGAAGAATGTGTGTAGAAGGAGATCACAGGCACCAAAATTAGAGCCTGGAAATGCCCTAAGTATCCAAGAGGCAATCAGAACTGCTGAGGAGAGAAAGGATGAGCTCTCCAGAGAAATACTGAGCTTATAAAGACACAAGGGATGTGTAAGAATCCCCTTGCATGGCTCAAGACACGATCCTAATGCGCGTGGGTAAAAGTTCTGGGTGGGTTTGGGGTTTTCCATTGACTTCAATAGAGCTCTGGTGATTTATATTAGCTGGGACTCTATCCATATACACCCAATAATGGGCTTATGTGCATATTTGTCCTTTTTTTCCTTGCCACCATGCCCATCTTACAGTATAATGTAACGAGGTGTATTTGCAGTTACTCAGAATGAATTCCAGAAAGCAGCAATGCTATGAATGTGCAAATCTAGTTTTCATAATGAGATGAGATGTAAATATCATGATAATTGCACTCTCATTTGCTAAGTCACTGTTCTGGATACAAAGGACAAGGAATAGCCGCAGGTCCTTTTAATTAGACAGCAAGGACCGAGGTGTTTTTATGGACTCAGGTGACCCTGGGCTCCTCTCACAGAATAAATGCAACACACAACGGTACTGACACCATCTGGAGCCTTTGGCATGAACCAATGGAGACACAGAGTGCTAAACAAACAGGGCAGTCTTGGCCAACCCCTGGATCAGCAACAACATTGAGGAACTCTGTCAGGGACAAGTGGGACATCTCCCCTTCATCATCTGTCAATGGTTTGGGTGAGAGCTGCTGTGTGGAGGTATTGGCACAACACCATCTCAGATCAAAGGTCGGGAAAAAGACCAGGCTTTTGCAAATCAGTCAGAAAAAAAGACTGAGGAGAGAAAGTTATGGCTGTGATCAAAAGCCTGCAGAAGTTTCTCTGCTACTGCCATAACATGGTCAGGGGAAATGTGCCACTACCAAGAGGCAGGTTTTTTCCCCTTAAATTTATATAGATGTAAGGAAAGCCCAGAGGACTTAGTCTGGGATGTATACCAGGAACAGAAAGGGCAGCCTGCAGCTCACTGACTCCTGCCTGCAACCTGCCCTGGAAAGGGCAAAGGGGAGAAGAGACCCCCAAGTGCCGCTGGGAGCCTTCACAGGTATTGGAAGTCTCTGTAATAAAAGGAAGGGGGATGAGAAGAAAAGGTTGAAATGACAGGAGGAATCTATTCACTCCTTTGCAATCTAGCAATCAATAGCATAAATGTGATTTCTGAAAGACAAATATATAAATGACCTTTCTAAAGAGACTGCATGGCAAGAACTCCTCCAGACCCTAGCAGATAAAGATAACCCTTTCAAATCCATGCCTGCGCAATAGTATAATATCATAATATATACACGAGAATTATGTGTCAATACTAGTTCTTCAAATACCTTTTTTGTCTTTATTTACCTACCTAGTATCAAATTTTGGATTATCTGCTGCTTTTTCATCTGTTAATTTACTTGTGTGAAAGGAGCTATCTTTAAATGTTATTAATAAAACAGAGATACTCCCAGTTTGCAGCAAAATATCAGGGTTTAGCTGTTGAATCTGGAAATAATCTGTTTTTTAATATATTTTCTATTTTATAATTTATTTTGTTGATTAGTTTATTTGGCTTTTTAACATTGTACTTAACATTGTAGTTTAGCCCTCTGAGTGTAGATCATTTCATGTCTACACAAAGACATGAGGTTTCTTTCAATAGCATCACTTTGGTGAAAGATTATATTAAGCACAAATGTGTTTGATGGCAGCAGGGCAAGTACTATACATTTTTTTCATATCTGAAGGTATTCACACTTAACCTAAGAATTAGATAAATGAGGAAGTCTCATGTCTCCTGGGTATCCTATGCCATCCTGTCATCAGAATTAATCAAGATGATAATGAATACTCAGATTACAAAGAGATGGGAGTGCTTGCGACCAATAATTATTTTTAGAGATCATAATCTAGGTCAAATCCAATTTCCTGTTTTTGACAGGTGGCAAAAATTTGTCAAATTAATGGAATGGGATATGGAAATTTAGGTAATCAGAGGGAAGCACTTTCCCCTCCTGCCTCAAACGATATTGGGGAAGGACAGTGACGAGGTTCCTCTGCAGGGGAACAGCTCCAGGCATCCCAATCAAGACCACTGCCCCCACAAAAACAGCTGGAATTACCAGGTCAGTGGCAGAAGGTCAGTGAAGCTGAGGGAAAGAGGTGGCCTGGCTCAGTCTGAGTTTTCACCCTACACTTTTCTCTGCCACTCATCTCTAACCTCTGCACCTTCCTGAGAAGAAGGATGGAGACAGAGCCAACAGCTAAATGGCTGCAGAGGCAAGACAAGGAAATGAAATGCTAAAATGGAGTTAAACCTGCAAAAGAAGGAAAGACAAATAACAGACTCCCTAAATATGTTCTTGGCAAACAAACAGAGCCCAGAGGGAGTACAGTCATTGATAGATAAGAGTGGAAAGGGAGTGACAGATGAACTTTAATATTGCTGCAGGCCTAAATGATTTCTTTGCCTCAGGGGAAGGGGGTGGGAATGAAATTTTAAAAGGTTCTCTCTGATTGCACTGGAGCAGATAATAAAGAGCAGCAGATCTACTGAAACTAAGCAGAAGTAGCAGACCCTCAAAGGTGCAGAGAAATGGGAATTATTTAAAAAAACAAATCACCCCCCACTAGAAACAAGGAAAGGAGGAAAGCTTTAAGATACTTTTCTGAAAATCTCCGGCCCACCAAGCAGGAGAAGAAGAGATGCATCAGACAATCAGGCACCTGGGGGAACACAATTACAGGATATTTGGGGCGGGGCAGGGTGTTGACAAGCCATGATCAGCAGAGAGCTCTGCAAAGATCAGGCTCAGCATCTCTTTGCGCTGGCAGGACCTGTGGGGCACCACCTGCCTGGTGTCCTCTGCCTTGCCACGCGTCACAGCGGAGTCCCTGTCCCCCAGTGTGGTGGCCACCCCCGCTGACAGCACGGCAGGCCCTGTGCGAGGATGCAGCATCGCAGCCCTGCGTCCAGCTGCATGAGACGGGACATTAAATATTTATCCGGACTTTTCTTGCTTTGCCTCTCCTTTGTAGGGGAAACGAAAAGGCAGCTCGCTGGAAGCACTGGAACTTGCAGACTGAAATGTCCTCGAAAATTGGTAGGCAGGCTGTATTTGCTGGATGCAATGCTGAGACTCACATTGACATCAGCAGCTCCTTTGCCTTGGGGAGGTGCTGGAACTGCCCCTGTTAGCTGCTTGCAGCATTATTCTGGAAGAAGAAAAATTTCAACCCCCATGCCCCCAAATGTTTTCAGAAAATATGTGTACTAATAAGCAGGACTGCCTCGTTAACAAAGGCCCTCAGGTGATAATAATTAACTGCTATTACTGGATAATAAAATTTCCATAAAAATAACAAGCTACAGGGCAAGGTTAAGGTTATTATATTGTGGTTGAACACACAATGCTTCATACTTGGGATAAAGGCTTTGTCTGTTATGTAAGCAGGCTTGGAAAGGTTTATGATGTCCTTGACTATTCCTTCCCTAATTTAAAAGCTTCAATTTGGCAAATGATGACAGGAAAGTGCGTGTTTATCTGTTTGCTGCCCCAACTGGCTTTCTGAAATGAGATTTTTTTACATCTTTTTTTTTTCCAGAATTTTTTAGCATAATCAAGGAGAATTAGGCATTGAGCTTCCGATCGCATTAATGAGAGCTTTGAGGTTTAATCTCATCCATTCTGCTTGAAAGACATGTTCTGCTATGCACTGAGATATGTTTTATGATTATGGCTTTTTCCATGATATTTGCCCACCATAATAAATAAGGCAAGCTATTTTTCAAGACTATCCATAAATAAACAGGATTCGTTTGAGGTTTCAGAGATAAATTCTTCCTCTTTTTAATGAGCCCATCTCTGCCTCATAAGTATACAAACTGAAGAGGATGAGAACAGAGACTGACATGCACCACTTACTCATCTTTGCTTACTTATGATTCAGCAACATATAAATTATGCCTAGAAAGAAGAAAAACACATACACAGATTCCAAAGACCTTTGCAAGAGAGAATTTGTGAAGATGGTATTAAAACTCCAGTGTGGCTCCACTATGGCGGTTGCAGAAATGAGTATTTTAAAACTTTGGGTTTGCCAGTAGAAGTGGAAGCAACATGATGGGTGAAAATATGGTTTCTTTCTGTGAAGTAATACAATCTCTAATTTTAAGGAGGAGTGGGTAATGCTTTGCAAGTTTCTGGTGAGAATTCCAGTGTTAAAGAGCTGACACTATGGGATACAGTGAAAGAGATGAGACCAGGCTGTGACTGGAAACATCACAGTGTCCTAATGCTTGAAGGGATATCACAATGAATGTGTGGGCACCTTGACTTCATGGATGCCACTGTATTGCCCACCACAGCCACCAAAAACTGCCTGGCCATATCGGAGACCAAATGTCTCTCCTTTGCCTCAAGGCACCCAGCTTGAGCTATGAACTATGGGAGACTGCTGGAGTCTCCAGAAAGCAGCTGAGAGGATTAGAGGAAGTGTGATGGATGGTGGTGGCACAAACATGTGTTGGCTGTTTGTCTGTGCTGCCGTACACTGGTGGAGTACAGGGGATGCTACAGGGAATTGTTAGGGACATTGGCAGCAAACATTGTCTGGATTTGCAGGTGCCTTTGTGGTAGACCCTAATCTACAGTGGGTGATACCAGGACTAACAAATGCCTAAAAATTAGGAAAACTCCAACAATATCAATGAATTCATAACCATTTAAATTATAGTCACTGCATAAATTTCTGTTTTAGGAAGCATTTACTATTTAGGTGGCCAAATGACCCAGAGACCTCAGAGAAACTAGGCTATGCAAGTGTGAAATGATTGTCACATAAAAATTACTAAGCTGTTTTGGGATGAGTTCTGTTAACCCAAATATTATGACTGCTATGAAGTCATATGAAGCAGTCACTATGAAATGACTGCTTCAGAGGCACTCATGTCATGGATGCCTGGTTCAAAAGCAACCTCTCCCTCTTTGCTCCTCAAAGTGCTTTTAATGGTTTTAAGCCAGAGAAATACAGGAATCTGTAAAGCCTATTGCATGACCACTCAATGGCTTTTTTGTTGATTCAGTTCTGGAAAAAAACATGAGCCATATTTCAGCCTTTCATTTTGTAAAGACTGTGGATTTTGTGGTCAGTCATGAAAAGAGAGATGGAGGTGTCTCCTGAAGCTTAGCTTCCTGCTCAGGACCACGTGAAGGTTTCACAAAATATTGCCAAGACTGGGAAAGAGTGACATTCAAAGTAAAAAACAAAAAGGGAAAACAATTCAGCTGAACAAGCTTAAGAAGCTCTGATTTTAAGCTTCAGTCCCTTGAACATAGTTTCTGTCCCCTGATACTAAGGGTTTTCTCCACACAACACATTCTTACGCAGGATGTTTTGTGTATTCTGAAAATGCACAAACTATTCAGTAAGCCACCAAGTGATTCAGAGAACAAAAATCTGTGACGGGTTACTAAATATGAATCTACCACCTCTGGTTGGAAGTTTTTGAGCCACAAATTTCTGAAGGCAGAGAGGGTAGTGGAGATGCACCACCATCTCTGCATTTATCCCTTTCTTTGGGGCATGCTGCTGTTTTGTGCTGGAGACAAGATGTGTGGCTAGACAGACCTTTGCTCTGAACTGCCCTGGCTCCTCAAATGTGCTACAAAGAGACAATGACTGATCTCAAGAAGAATGATCAAGATTTTTAAGGCAAGTAACAACATTGTTGAATCTTGGCTGCTCACAGCTGCCAACTATAAAGCTTGGCAAAAGAGTCCCAGTTCTGCTAAGAAGCTCTAAGGAAGTGGTGGGAGAGGGGTAAATGAATCCTCTGCTCAGTGAGCCTCCTGTCCTCCCAGCACCTGATTATGCCAGCCTGAGAGGCACTGGGCAAGATCTGAAAGAAAATGGCTTTTCATTTCCTTTCCTTTGTAACTGAGGCCACCAGTTCCTAGTGACAGACCTTTACAAGTTGTTTGCACTGTATTTCTGGACTACTTTGCTTTGAGTAAAGTTGACTCTGTAAGTAAAGAATGAGATAATTATGAGAACCAAACACTTATCTATAATAGAGCAACACAGGGCTAAACCAGGGAAGCAAGTGTGTGAAAATCATAGCAAAGTCAATGATAGTTTTGGGTGGGTATTGAATATTTAAGAAGGCAAAGTTAGATAAACAAATAAATACAAGGATAGATACTTGTAATACATATTTTGGAAGAATAATGTTCTAAAATATTAAATAGTGAAAGTTCAGAGACAAGAAATAACACAGGTGTTGGGGAGGTGAGAAATGTGAAGGAATTAAGCAAAGATTAAGCAAAGGATACTGGAACAATACTCTGGAATGGCTTCCAAGCAAGAATATGCAGAATCAGTTGAAGGGAATTTTCCAAGGGAAATACAAGGGCAAAAGACAGTGTAATGAGCTACTGGTAGACAAAGGGGCTAGGGGAACCAGTAATCTTCTGCAAATATATCAAGATTTTTAAAAAAATAGTACTAGAGTGGTAGTAGATTCCATTAATAAATGAGGAAGGGAAAATTAATGACTTTAAAATGGCTGAGACATTCAACTCCTTTGTTAGATCTATCATCAAAATGAAAAATGCAGACATGAAGTTTGAATCATTAGTAAGGGGTGAAGACACTATTGGCACCACTGCTGATAAAGACTTGTTGGCTGAGGATTTGGACAATGCAAACAAAGTTAACTGCAGTTTAGTGAAATAACTAACCTGTCTGATAAACTTGGGTCATTTTTAGAGGAAAAAAAAATCATGGCCAATAAGAACTGTAGTGGATGATTAGAGACTGCCCCAGCAAATGGTAACTGAACAAAAATACAAAAGAAGGTAAGAAGAATCATTGAATGCAGTGGTTCCCTTGATATTTCTTGAATTTGCAGATACACTTCTTGTGACTTTGCTTCCCGAAGAATAAAAGAGCCTTGAGCAGTGAGCTGAATGATTTTTAAAAACATTTGTTTTTTTGGGGAATCTTTCAAGCAAAATCTGGCTTGGTGTGTAGTTAAAGGGACAGGATGGGCACACAACTAGGAAGCAAAACCTTTGGCTAAAATGCTTTGAGGTGGGCACTAATATTTGGGTTTGCTCTATATCACATCTTGTACAAAGCTGGTGTCACACAAATAACAGGTACCTGTAGGCAGTATAAATCTTTGGGAGGAATGTCTTACGTATTAATGTCTGTATGTCTGAGCTGATAATAACAGGTGTGATTGCCACACAATTATAGATAATACATATGTTTACATAACAACAGCATTAGAAAACTTTCACCTTTTTACTTAATGGTGAACAGACTGATTTGGTGTTTACACAGGTTATTGTTTCCCCTTCTAAATGGAAGCAGGAGTGGTCTGGATGGCTTTCATCACAGAACCACTTATTAATTTTCTTGGGAATTTGGGAACGAGTTAAGACTCCAGCACAGCACCAGCATAGCAGCACACATTACTAAATGGAAAATGTTACATTACCACTTCTGTTTCCTTCAAGATAGGCCCCATTCCTAGTTGGGCTGGAGGTCTGGTGCCGCAGGCCGGTAGATGAGGACCCCCCTGAGGACGTCTGGGCAGGACGATGGCCACAGGAGGAAGAGGAGGCTCCAGCAGGGTGTCCATCCGCAGGGCTCTGACGCACGGAGTACACGGAGCCCATGGAACCCAAGGCAGCGTCAGCAGGATCTGCACTGTACTGCTTCCTGTTCGGAGCATCAGCCAGGTAGTCCTCAGGAATAACTGTCTCTGCTCAGGAAGCCCAGACACAAAATAAACATCAGTAAAGCAGAAACTTAAAATCAACTCTTGGAAAAAAATTTTTTTGGCCAAAATTCCCATTTTCTGGTCACAAAGTGTAACTCTATTTTCAACTTGCTGTACAGACAGCTGGCCCCAGGAGAGATCCTTGCTGAGAATTAATAAACAGTGAAGGGAAACTCAACCATTCAAAGTCAGTAGAGCCACAAGAGGGAAACCATGGCTTGATATGAGTCATCCATGTCAGCTTGCAATGTTATTTTCTGTAAAGTCCTGGGCTATTTGGCCCAGGTCCAATTGGACTTGTGGTGCTCCTCAAATACACCAAGACTAGAGGACTGAAAGGAAGGAGGCAGAGGAGAACAAAGGGACAGGCAGTTTATTGGGTTCATAATGCCTGGCAGCCAGTAGGAAGGAGTGAAGGTAATAAACCAAAGCATTCTGGCTGCAATTACCAAAATTAATCAGAAGCATCCTCAGCTGCAGACATCCATCAGGCCCAGTATCCTGCAAGGATACAGGCTTGATGACTGATGAGCACACCCAAGGCTTATCATGGACAGTTATGTGTTATGTGTGAGTCACTTGGACCTGACTCAGGTTCAAACGTGCCAGCATCACAGACAACTGCAAACCATCGCTACGGTTCCTGTCCTCTCCATTGCAATTTTCACTCTATGCAAGAGCTAAATACCTTGCTTTTCAGATTCCTGGCAATAAACCAAATTTTGCACTTCAAGACTTATTTTGGAGACTTACATTCCCCTATGCTTGGGGGTCTCATTCATAGGCATGAGGCAGGTCTAGCCCCAGGTGTGCAGCATGCAGATTTTTTTTGTCATTTCCCCTCACACTTAGGCTGAGGTTTGTCACGGTCTGGACTGGCACTTCCATGCCTGTGTCACTGTCTTCCTTCTCCAGTCTCCTCATATCAAAGTCTTTCCTATTTGCCTTTTTCTCTCTTCACAAAAGATGGTCACAGGTCTTCCTCCTCCTCCTGCTTTTTCCCACTGCCGTTCTCCCTGCAAAGCCACCCCTCATGTCACCCAGCCCCAGTATCACTACAGGGATACAAGCAGAGCCCGTGGAAACCTCTATGAGATCCCAACCATCACAGAACCCTGCTGGAAACCTGCATTTTAGAGATTCCCACTCCCACTGGGTGTTAACACCTGGCAGGTAGGGAGCCCCTAGATTAGGGAAGTGCCTTCCATGAAGTTTTTCTGAGCTGTTGAAAAGGCCACTTTCCTCATCATGTGTACCCTCCCCCCAGAGACATCTGAGCAGGGTGAAATTTCCCCCATGGTGCTGCACATCAACTTTCTGGCCAGAGCAACACTCTCCTCCTGATGGATTATGCAGCCTTATGGAGTAACAAGAATTTATGCTGTAATTTATGCTATAAGACATTAACTCCATTGCTAATAGATGTTGAGGCTCTATATAACAGAGCATTCCTTTTAATTTACATTTTCACTCTTTTCCTTGAAAGAAACTAAAAACATTACTTGGCAGCTGTGCTCAGTAGCTGATGTTAAACTAACATGATTTATTTCAACAACTCAAATACTCAGGAGTTGTGCCATGCCATCATCTTGGCTTGTGTGTCAGGCCACTGCACAGATTTTTGTTACATTGTTCTCTTATTGCTTCTGTCTTTTAAAGTTTTGTCGCATTCTGGGTCAAAGCTGGACTCACCATAAGGCAAACATCAGATTTGAAGGAAAGCTGCAAATGTGAAATTTCCTTGCTTTTGGGCATTTGCCTTTGCAACTGCAAGTAACTTTCCTTCAGCAAGTCTTTTTTCCCTGAGATGATCTGGATCCTTACAGCATGCATTCAGGTGTCCTGCTGCTTTCTGCCAGGAATTTCTGAGCTTGATTCTCATACAAATACAGATAGGGTGCAATTCAATTGAATACAAGGGAGTTCAGATAACGTAACACATAAGAGAAATGGGAATCAGACACTGTGAACCTTTCTCCCTAACCTCCAACAGATGCCAAAATTATATAGCGATTGAGCTAAATACCTTGCTTTTCAAACTCCTCCCAATAAACCAAAGAAAATCCAATCAAGCCTCCTCACTCAAAGGAATTTAATTACTGTGTAGAACACTTGCAATAAAAGCCTCTTATGCATAAAGAAGATGCCTCTTTCTGCAGCATCCTGCCTGCACTGCATGGAATAATTATGCCTCTTGTGAATCATTACCTCTTTATTCCAGGAAAAGAATGCTTTTTTAATATGATTACAATATGAAGAAGACATAGACTATCAAAACAACAAACAGCACATTAAAAGAGCCCTGCTAAATAAACAGCATACAGCTTTTATTGCCATGGATGTAAATTACTCCAAAATTTTTGAGCAGACACCAGGGATTTTTTGATGGATGTCAGATGGTTTCAACATGTGTGTGAAATAAGACATGCACAGATACAATCTCCATGCGTTGTGTACAAGACTATAACAAGGAGCCAATCTCTGTCAGTTCTGTTCCTAACCTTGCCTAAGACTCTTTTCTTGATCTAGATCAATTTATTCCACGTCTCTGCTTTGGGCTCCAAAATGGGAGTAATGATGCCTATTGCCATGGAACAAGCTGGAGCCTCCATTCATTATTGTATGAAACGTTGCCCAGTGGAAGGTGCTCTGGGAACTTGAAAAGTCATAATAATGTCTTCATTGGACTGGGGAGAGCAGGGATCGTCTCAAGAGACCCACTGCCCAAAAACTAAAAAACCCTGTGGAAGATCTTTGTGTTCCTATTTTTGCAGGTCTCTGTAAGTTTGTAGCACAGAAAAGCTGAGGTTCCACTGACGATGTGCATGAAAATATCTGCATTTTGTAAATTCCCAGAAGTCATTGTAAAGTGTATGGCCACCACAGCTTCTAATCCCACTTTAGCCAATTAGGAAAAAAGCATCATTTCTAAGACAACAGAAGAAAATATAAGTCTCTATTGGGGTTGAAAATGCAGTTCATAAATCTGTAGCTTAGCCCTTCTGTATTCTGACTCACGTTCATATTTTATTTTGTAGGAGTCAGTTCCACATATTAGTGAGAAACTAGTACACAATGCGTTAAAGCAGGATTTATGAGAAAGCTGCTTCAAGCTTTTGCTCTGAGCACAGTAGTCTCCATTACAACTGCTCACCACCCTGAGATGCTTAAGCCATTTTGGCAGTTTTCCTTTCCATGAATGGTCCACAGGCAGCTGGATTGAAAAGCCCAAGGCTTTTACATCCGACACACCTTAAAATGCAACAGAGAAGAGAAAAAAGCCACAATTGCCTTCCCAGTTTAAAAATGTGCATTTCTTTAGCTGAGCTTCTTGAAAGTAGCAGTCTGTAAGATTCTTAGACAAATTGCTGAAGATGGGTCAGCTGAGAGTTAAAAGAGCCTGAGTGAGAACTTGGAGCTAACATCCCAGCTCTGCTGCAATCCTCTGGAGTGACCTTGGTCAGGTTATCTGTCATCTCAGGACCTCAGTTCTCCATTAGGAGGAAGGAAAACACTTGTTTTGTCTCTCACTTCTGCAACACATTGTGTTCTTTGCCCCAGCAGTACTCATTTGCCACTGCAAAGTGCCACATGGATGATACTGCATGTGTGAATGCAGAACACAAACACTGGGCCTTTGGTAGCATCTGGGAAAAGAAATGCTCCAGAAGGACAAAAGAATTTACTCTCATTGTACATTAGGAAAGCAAATGAAAATCTATTTCAAGTCAAGCAGGAAATGAAGAATAGTATATATACAGGAAAGATGATCCCTAGCTGACCTTTTCCTGAGCAGATCTAATATCTTACTTTTTCTTCTACATCTTAAAAAAAGCCCAAACTTAGTTTGTTAGAATCTCTCCTATAGGCAAAATCTCCATGTACACTCCAGAGACACCATTCTGCCTTCTCTGCTCCCAGGCCAAACATGTCTGGCACTGCTTTCCCCACCTGCTGCTGCTCCTCCCATATTGCTGCTCATGTTACATCTTTTTCTTCCTTTACCTCTCTCAGGCTCCATTCCCTTATATCCCTCACATGCTTCTCCCTCTGTTCTTCCCTGTCACCTCTTCCTACTTCTTCTTCCATCATATTACCACTGTCTCGACCTTGCTCTAACTCCACTTTCCTCCACCTACATCATCCTTTTCCCATTTTGCCAGTTATTTCCCTGTCTCATTTTTCTATTTTCTCTCCTCCCCACACATATGACTTTCATGGCTGTTTTCTCCACAGTTCTCCTTCTATCCATCTCACACTTTCATTGATCCAGCCCATGCATTTTTCCGGGTTCATCCTCCCAGATTGCTGCTTGGACAGCAGAGCCCAGGTCAGGTCAGTGAACTGGGACTAGATTCTCTTTTCCCAGTTAGCAAGCTATATCCTGCACAGCCATGAAGTGGCTGCATCTGGGTGAAGGCTGCATGGGGCACTGCTGGACACCCACATCCCTGCTCTGAGCATGCTGGGCACCAATCTCCAAGTCAGGGAGGTTCTCTTTTACACACCAGTAGCTTCCTAGGACAACTGCCCCTCCTTCTAGGACAATACTTTCATGTCATTTCATAACCTTTACCACCTGCAATGCTCAATCATTTGTATTTACTTTAATTAAATTCCCCATTAATTTCTTTTCCTCACAGTCAATACAGATTTATTTCTGTCTTTCTTTTCTCTGCCCCTACTATTCCTTTTTTGTGTCGTCTCCTATTCCTCATATCATTTAGTGATGGGCTTTGCCCTCTGACCCTTCCCTGTACCTTTTAAAGTGCTACCATATATTGTCTATAATGGGTTGACCAGATGTGAACTCCATATTTTAAGCAGCATGATATCATACTTCTCCTTTCTCCCAGCCACAGATAGCCTTTTTTCATCTCCCAGTCATTTTGAGAGGAGCCAGCCACAGTGTCAAAATCCTATCGAGAGGCTCCTTCTTTGTATGGTTTTATCTTTGCCTGTATTTTATAGTTCCTGAGCCTGGCTCCTGCTCCCTGCACAAGAATGGCATTTGCCCTGTCGGGGAGGTGGGAAGGGTGTGGGGGGGGAAGGGGAGGGGACAGTTTTAAGCAGCATCTTAGAAACCCTACATCTCAGCTTTCAGGAAAGGGAAAAATAGAAGTAGGGAAACACAAAAAGTGAACACTGAAACGCAGGAGGAAATCCTTCAGATGAGTTTAACCATCAGTTCAATCTAGCATGAGCCAGAGAGGGAGAGAGTAGAAAGGTATAAACAGTATTTAAGATTGTGAAAGATATGCATTGGCTCTGAACAGCTATCTTCTGTTTTAAACATCAACTCTTAAAAGATTTTAGAAGAAAATTTTCCGTGCCTTCCAAACAGCCTCACACATTTCTGTCCAGTCAGGAATGTACCACGGCTCTTATCTTCCCTGCAGTTTGAGCCTGTATGCGTGTATCTAAAGATAAGAGTCTCCTGTGATAGATTAAGACTTTCCAGCTCTGGCTGCTGTGATCTGTGCTCTGATTTACTCTGGGATTACAGCACCAGCCCATTCCTTTTAGCTCCATTGCCCGTCCAGACATTCAGGACAATGAAAATATGATGTCACTCCTTAGCAGATGTTTCTTTATCGTGTCAACATCACTCTCTGGTGCCTGCATCTGCCCCCTACACAGCTGGGCAAGGGCCAGGCCTTTTCCACACCAACCCGTGGCTGCCACGCTTTGGCTGGACAAGGAAAACATTACAGGGAGTGACATCTGGTTTGTGGCAGCAGAGCCGAGCTGCTCACTGCTTGCCAAGGTGGAGTGGCACAGAGACACCTCCCCAGGGAGTCCCAGCATCCCTGAGGCTGCTGCAGAGAGGCAGAGAGAGAGGAGGCAGCCCAGGGCATCCACCAACAGCGGGCCTGGGCTGTCACGCCTGTGGTTTTTAGTCTATAGGAGAACATTTGCATGGGTTATAGGAACACACAGTTGCATCCACAGGGGAAAAAAAGGGGGGGCGTAGTAGTCAGTCAGAACAGGAAAATGTAAATATGCCTCGTTCACTTGTGAATGCAGATATTATGAACACTGAAACTACGGTCACACTGTGGAGATAAAACCTGCAATGAATTCTCCAGGGTTTAGTCTGAGGCTTTACTGCACCATGTATCATCTAGCTCTGTCCTAGCTGCTAGAAAATATCTTGCAGTAACTGAAATGCTGAGTCCCCCAAGGAGAAGCTGCCAGTCAGTTAACATCAAGAATCTAAATTTTTTTAGAGAATTTTCCAAAATCCAATGTTGTCCTGATTAGGTCTTCAGCATAAGCAATTTTTTTTTCATTATTTAAACAATTTCCCTTGAGTGTTTGCAGCCCAGACAACAGCCACATTGTGTTTAATGCAGTAGAACCAGGCAATGAAACCAGCTGGGAACAGATCAACATGGTTTTATTGTCCAAACTGAATAAAAAGGTAGAGTAAATTCAAAAGCTAGCTGCTGACAAATATATTAGAGTTGATAATAAAAGGTGCTTGTGTGAATAAATAACCCATTGAGGAATTTTTTCCATTTTTAAAGTGCTTGGGGAGGATTGAGTAAATGTATTTTGTTACAATAGAGAGATTTTAGTCCTATGTTACAGCACAGGCAAATTGTTTAGGCACACACACGAGTGAAGGCAAAGGGATTTCAATGACACCGGGATCTAGGCTGTAGAAAGTCTTCCTTCTCTACCACCTGATTTCAGACCTGCTCCTCCTTTCTCTTCCCTTCTCCCTTGCCTTTATGTTATACCAAAGAGTACATCATGAAAAGGAGATTTATCAGGGTTGTATAGTTTTGTGTCTTAGCACAACAATGGTTCTGCAATGGCAGAGGGAGATGGGAGAGGCTGCGATCGATCTTTTCAGTTTCCAGCTTCTAGCAGTAGCTAGAGGGGTTTTTCTGTCAAGGTAGTTTATAATGCACTCTGTATCCCTATAAATCAGCATTGATAGAAGTCACAAAAAAAGCTGTATATAGAATAGACTAGATGAAAATGACTGTGTTATTTGAAAATTTCAAGGTATTATATACTGGGATTCTCTGCAGATGAAGTACTTAGTGCATTTCTGTTTTGCTACCACCATGATGAATGTCCCTGAATCATATTGCTTAGTACTAGCTTAAAATATTTAACTGTAATATTTTATTGTTTGAAAAACAAATAACTTGAGATACAAGAAGTGAGATGTCTACAGCAAAAATGCAGTGACTGCAAAATAAGCTGTGTTTGTTCTTTAATGAATAAAATAACCTCATCCAGAAATTAGGTAGAATAGTACATATAAAGCATGAACCTGTTCATGTTTGTGTACAGGTATAAGATCTTTTATAAAGTTTTGCTTCATTTCTCCCTGCACAGTGCTGCTGCTCTGCTGAACTTTCTGATATTTCTTCTGCCAT
Organism: Zosterops lateralis; assembly: GCF_965231275.1. Lineage (NCBI taxonomy): Eukaryota > Metazoa > Chordata > Aves > Passeriformes > Zosteropidae > Zosterops > Zosterops lateralis. The sequence continues at coordinate 69,100,154 of NC_139764.1, read as the reverse complement.
ATAAGTAAGCATATATGAGCCCTGAAATCTTAGTTCTCCTTCACAAAACCTTTGTTTTCCTGTCTTCTCTGCTTCTGACATCCCTGACTGACCTCAATCCCAGCAGCTAGGAACTCACCAATCCCTCTTTGTTGAGCCTTTTTATCCCCTCCTCTTTCCATGATCCTACAGAGCCAGTTTCCCTCCACATCACTGTGCTGCACTGTGCTGTGCTGCTGGGAGCTGGCCTTACCCTGGGACCCTATCCTAGGACTCATCCCCAGCCTCACTGCATTTTCCTTAAATCTGCCTTCTCTGATGAACACCATCAAGCCACTGCCACCTTTTTGTTTAAGTCACTTCTGTAACCTTTTCTCTTCCATGAACAAACCCACAATAAAGTACCTGATTCCCCCAGCCACCATTTGTAGCTTATTTTCAGTCAGAGGATGTACTTCTCTTGCCCAGTTGCTGGTGGTGCAACTCCTTGCCTTGCACCCTTTCCTTGCTCACTGCTGCCCACAGCCAGCACAAACACCAAACTGCACGTCACCACCAACAATTTGCTTCTGGTACTCTCTTAATTGCTTTAATCCCCTGCTTTGCACTCATTTTGCCAACAGATTAATGTTCTTCAGGCAGATGCTGTGTGTTACTACTTTCCAAAAGGCATTTTGATGTACTCTGTATAATTACTGCAAACAAATAAATCCTAAGGAACTGAGGAGCGCTGTTGATTAAACAGCAGCCAAGACTTTTCAAGAAAAACAGTGGATGTTTTATTTCCATGGAAATGGAAATGCCACTGTGTGTGACTTTCCATTTGTTTTGTAGTGAACTGGGAAAGGATATAAAGAAACAGAAGGTAGATAACGAGAGATGAGGGAGGGGTAATGATAAAAGGCTAAAAAAGAGAGCAACATGAGGAAGGTGAAAGAATGAGCTGAAAAACGAAGAACATCCAAGCAAAAATCAGTAATGTCCCATTAAAAAAATTCTGACTCGTGTTTGAAACCTGTTATATTCAAACAGCCTAACTACCAGATTCCATTCCCCACTCTCAGCTGCCTCTGCTTCCTGCCATGGAGGTGCAAACCCAGGCCTTGCCATAGGCACCTCATACCAGGCAATCCCAGAAGCAAGGACCCTCTCATCTAGATTCACAAGGAAAAGCGCTCTTTCTTCCAAAACCTTGTTTTATCTTTTATTTAGTTAGTGCTGGATCTTGAGGTTCACCTTTATTCCCACTCACATCTTTGAAAAAATAGGTGAGTCATATTGGCTTATGTTTGCAGCACTTGCATAGGTTTTCCATCACCAGTTCTGGCTTGCAGCCTGCTCATCTGACTGCTTGAAGTACTGGTATATTGGATCACAGGTATTTGGATCAATTTTTTAAAAGTTTAGGAATGAAAATTCCTGTTTCAACTTTAATTAAAGCTATTTAAAATAAAAACCCGGACTACGAACTTCAGATATCTTCTAAAGGAATCATATTGCTCTAGGGAAAGGTCTTAACCAGCTAAAACAAAGTTAAAGCTAAACCAGGAGCTAAAACAGACTGACAATCACATGATTTACCTGACTAGGGCTCTGAAAGTGTCCGTGCTTCCTCCACTCTGCTTGTAAAGCTTGAATTAAATGCATATACCCAGGGGTATTCTTTTCTGTAGTGGATATGATCTCATCCATCATGCTTCATGCATTTATGCCCATCATTTCATCCACTTTCCTTATGAATACCCTTTGATATGGAGAAATAAAGCTTCCTTAAATTCTATTTCATAGCTTGGCTCTCTTTTCTAACCTCCATGGCTGCAGCCCAGGAAATATCCAGCACTGCTGGTGTCTGTGCCATGGCACTGAGCACATCTTGGGCTGAAGGACAAAAGGCCTTTGGGTTTTTCCTTATTCACTGCTGAGAGCAGAGTGCCTACCCCCTCAGGGATTACTTTTCAAAAGGGATGAACTCTTTTGCACCCTCTCAAGCCAGTGAAGGTAAAAGAGCCCAGCAGAATGTGGGAAGGAGGATTTCCCTTGGGCTGGCCGCTGAAGAGATGTCTGCTTACAGCTTCATTGCTTAGCATCCACAAGTGATGCTAAGCAATGAGAGAGATACTATTTCATAAACTTAAAAAAAGAGAGAGTTTTCATTTCTGAGTTAGCAAACAGTGATTTCACAACTTAATGGTCAGAAAGTTCAATTTATCCAATTCTGCCAATTCTATAGAGTCCAGGCAAAATACATCACAGTTGAATTTTCTTTCTTCCATCCATCTCTTATTTTTCTTCCTGCCAGGATTTGCTCCTTAGTGAACATTTTATTAGTTTCTTCTCATCTAGCCTTAAAGGGCTAAAACCTCTGCTACTACCCTCATGAACTCCTCCGCAGGAGCACTGACTGACTCTTTTTTTCAACCTCCTGCCTTTACTTTATATGCTTTGGACCATCCTAAACTGTTCCTGACCCTCCTCTGGGTTGCAACGTGCAGCTCCAGCTGCAGTCGCCTCTCCCATGAGCTCTGCCACAGAGTTCCCACCCTGGATGCCTCGTTTCAGGAAGCCAGTCCTTGGGATGGTGCTCCAGCTGCAAGCAGGACCTCAGCACGAGGGTCCTTGGTTGGATGCCTTGCCATGTGGCCAGTTGTGTCAGGTGGGGAGGGAGAAGGCACCCAGCCTGTGGAAGGAAGGAAGGAAGGAAGGAAGGAAGGAAGGAAGGAAGGAAGGAAGGAAGGAAGGAAGGAAGGAAGGAAGGAAGGAAGGAAGGAAGGAAGGAAGGAAGGAAGGAAGGAAGGAAGGAAGGAAGGAAGGAAGGAAGGAAGGAAGGAAGGAAGGAAGGAAGGAAGGAAGGAAGGAAGGAAGGAAGACCATCCCAGCCTTTCTCAACTGTACTGCAGGCTCTGCCATCAATTCAAAAGCCCCAAAGACCATATAAACTTTTTATATTATACTTTGTTGTGGCTGGATGGCTCTGCTCCCTCTTTAGGAGTGACCTTAATGTTTTATTTATTGTTTAAAGGATAATGATCATGGTAGAGGAATATATGAGGCAATAAATGGCCTTTGCAGGTAATTAAATGCTGAGGAGCACTGAAGCTGTTGATAGCCATAAAAGCCATTTATTCAGAGTGTGCTGAGAAGCCAGGAGCACTGTTCCTCATAGCACACAACAAGAGAAGATTAAACAAGCCATGGTACTAGAAAAGGGAAAGACAACATTTTTCTTACCCTCACAGGGCTTGAAACTTCTGAGCTGCTGTTTATTTGGTGTTTGCAACAGAAAATATTGATTGCAATAATATGTGGGTTTCTATCATATTATTCATTTTTTCCTACCTCTTTTAGAAGGGCGTTGCACGTGTTGGTAAGAATTATCGTCCTCCTTTGACAAATACGCAGATAGAGGCACAGCAGGGAGGAGTGGCTTGCCCACGTAGGCAATGGGAAAGACTTACAAAAATCCCGTTCCCAGGCCAGTGTCTTGCCTACATAGTCACACTCCTATTGTGCATTGCTACTGTGTTTGTCATACTAGTTTTTCAAGGGCTTCTGGATAGGAAGAACCCACCTTCCTACAGAGAGAGGCACTAACATCCTCCTGTGCTTCTGCTCTATATAGATCCCCACTGCCAGCCAGTGCCACAAGAAGAGAAGTTGTTCTCCTGTGGATAGTGGTAGGGAACTCTACATGGTAACTGTGTTTCCAAATTTGACTTGGCCACGGGGAGAACAGCAAGGTTGGGGACCTTATTCACAGGTCTTCCTGTCTTCCTCTGTGATAAGAATAATACAGGGTGGCCACTAAAGTTCTTGCATAAAGTTTTGCTGCAGCCACATGCGGCCATGCTCTATGTGGAGACATCAATTGTCTAACAGGACAAAAGAGCCAATCCCCAAGATCTGGGACAGAAAGAGCAAAGAAAGGATTGACTGAAAGGGAAAGTAGATGTTTATCAAGCTTCATGCTTCCCACATAAGAGAAACTTCTTCCATTTCTATGCCGACCATCAGGTCAGATAGAAGTTTTTTTAGCAAACATAATTTCCTCTGAAGAATAATCTAATATCTCATAGGTGCATGTCAACAGCATGTAGGTGTCCTAGAAATGTACCTTTCACATGCTCTCATCCAAGCCTCCATTGAGACAAATGATGAAATCCAAATGCAGAGTGGAGCCACTTTACAGGATCTCTGCTGGCTTAGCCCCTGCCCCACTTCACAGAGTTTTCTGCACAGGTCACCCAGGTCTTGCCATCGTTTTAGCTCAAACTGCTCTACCCTTCCCATGGAAAATTTGGGGGTGCAGGTCCAGAGGTGCTTTGAACCCCGGTGCTGTGGTGACAGGTAACATCTCAGGATTTGCTATAATGCAGACCAGAAGTTGGGCATTTCCCAGATGAAGGTCTGGGAGTTATCCCACAACTTCTCCCCATAGATCACTCTCATGAGCCAGAAAGTCCCTTCACAGCTAAGAAGGAGCCCTGGGGAATGTCCCATGTGAGACATGAGACAGGTGAGGGGCTTTGGCAAGACAGACAGAGCGTGGGGCTCAGGTGCAGGGAGGGTAATGCACAGCCAGCAAGGCTCATTGCAGAGGGCAGCTCTAGGCACAGCCTGATGAGTGTGCACTTCCTAGGCATGTAAAACATAGTTGTAAGTGATATATGCATATGTCAACAAATCCCACCTGGCCTGTACACAGCCATTAGCATCTGGCAGCTTGCTGTGAGCACAGGTGAATTATGGCTTAGGGGCATGTGCTTTGGGGCAAGGTTAAAAGGTGACTCCTGTATGGGGTAAGTGGATTAATATGACTGGACACGATGCTGGCTTCTCCTCTCCCTTCTGACGGTGTAAATCAAGAATAACTGCACCAAAGTCAATACATGGATTAGATTCATTGGTGCAAAGGGGTTGAAAAGCAAGCCTTTTTAAAAGAAAGGATTTTAAAAGAAAAATCTCATCTCAATTACAAGACAAGGAACAGAAACAATGAAAAATGTGGCTGCTTTACATGGCTTTTTGTGGTATTTTTCATGGCCTTGCTCCTTCCACATGAGTTTTATCCCAACAGGTCTCCTCACAGACCCATCTGCAGCAGAGCTCCTGCAGTCCTCCTTATCACTGCTCTGTGGGCAAACGCTGTCTCTGCTCTGCATAGCAGAGGAACCTCTGTCCCCACCTTGCTGCAGAGAAATGCTGGCTCCTGGGGAGGTGGAAGGAGATTTAGGCAATGCAGCATTAAACATAGACTCAGTGCCTCAATCCAGCCTGGCCTTGAACACTTTCAGGGATGGAGCACCTGCAGCTTCTCTGGGCATCCTATTTCAGTCCTCACCACTCTTGCAGTAAAGAATTTCTTCCTCATATCTAATCTAAACCTACCTGACTAGCCCAGGCTGCCCAGCCCATGCTGCTTCTGGGGAGCTATTGGTTGCACACACACACCCCACCCCATAGTGGGAGACCCAGGAAAGAAGCCTTGCCTACACCCACATCTCTTGTCTAGTCTGCAGGAAAAAATAATGTTTTGTCCATCCTCAGTGTCTGGGGAGATCCAGTGCGGATGGTGTCAGGGACATCTGCGTTGGAATTTTGTGGGGAGGGAGATGCTCAGAGTGTAACAGCAACTGTAAAAACTCTGGTTATGGAATTGCCTTCTCTCACATACAGCCCTGCAGTGAGAAAGTAAATACAAATGTACATGCAAATTAAAATGCAAATGCAAACGCAAATGCCAGGCCTCCTGGGCTGCACTCGCTCAGTGCTACAGAAATCCATTGACCTCTCAGAAGCATTCAGCTTGCTGCAAATGTCCTAGTGGAGGGGAAAGAAAAATACTGCTTTCCAATCTGGGCTCCTGCCTTTCTTCTCTGCCTTTCTTAATGTGTAAGAGTGGCGGTTGGATTCCTTTGTACAAAAAGACAATTTCTGCACCATGTGAGCAGCCCTCTTCCAGCTTTGGTGAGAAAAGCGCACACCGAGGATATTCTTGGCAAACAAGTGATTCAGAAATCACGATTGTGGACACAAAAACACCTTTCTCTCATCTGCCGGCACGTATCAGCCATTAAACTGAATGCGTGAGAGACAGTGTCCTCCCCAAACACCCACAGTGTTGTTAATAAAAGAAAAGGAAAAATAATTTAAGTCAGGAGGAAGTCTGCAAGTGAAATGAAGGCTCATGCCCATAACTTACATCTTGCTTTTTTTCTAAACTAGCTTTTGCAATGCCACAGTAAGGCCCCAGGGCATTTCCAGCCTCTGATTGCAGATGGGGCTGCAGGCATGTCCCAGCTCCATGGGGGCTGTGTGGGGTCCCCAGAATACGAACAAGAAGGAAGCTCAGGAGTGCCATCCTCTGGGAGCCCAGTGCTGCTCAGGGCAGGTGCCCCTCAGGACCACTAAAATCCTGAGATGCATCTGCCTCCTGCCACAGCTCCTCCAGGCTTTGCCCCACATGGTCAAGCACTAAGACAGGGACCTTGCTGGTCCCAGAGGGTTTTAAGCTAGGAGAAACATCCCTGCAAGCAGCAAAGCAAACCACTTAGCAGTTACAGCTCATTTAGGTTTATACTCAAGGATGGAGGTGGCAGATTGGGATCCAGGCTGTCTGTGTCACAGCTACCTATATGTACCTTAAGTTTGTGTTAACATAACATGCTGGCCCAAAAATTCTCTACTGGGTCAACCCAGTACTGTGGTTCTCATCTGAAAATCCTCTATAGCCACTGGGAAAATACCACAAGTAAGCTCCCTCTGGAAGGGTCCCACAGAGGCCTGAAGTTCCCTATCATACACAGCACACCACCAAAAAAAGAGCCAGTCATTTCTTCAGCTCTATAAAATCTTGAGCCCAAGGTGATGAAGCAGCCTACCTGCCTCCATCCGTCTGTTCTCACACCCCTCTGTGCCCTCTGTCACGGCTTTTCCGTACTGCTGGAAGGGCTGGTTGCTGAAGAGGTTGTCACACAGCAGGCTGCGACACAGCTTCTTCAGGAAGCGCAGGACGTACCCGATGCTGTTCACTACCAGCAGGCTCTGCAGATGCTGCTTCCCCTCAAAAGAAGCTGAAACTGGAAAGCAAAACAGGAGCAATTCAATATCTGTGGATGCATGACAGAAGGGAGAATGAGAGCAGGGGAAATGACTTTACTCAAGTATTTGCATGTCTTAAAATATTTTGCAAAATTACCCTACCTGAGGCACACAATAAACTGGAGGAGCTTCAGGAGCTGAGTTTGTGCGACCCAGATCACCTTCCCCCTGGAAAACTGAAAGATGCTGACTGGCATGGCCAGCAGTGCAAGGTTTTCTAATATATGCATCCATCTGAAAATTGTATTGTGTGATTAGAAGGAGGCAATTATGATACCCTGCTCTAAGGAAGGGGAAAGAATGTGATCTGCAGTGATCATCAGTAGTGATGGGCTGTTAGGCTGACTTCAGCTGTACCCAAGTTTTTAAAAGATAATGGGGAGATAAGAATTAAAGGCATGGTTGGGAATGAATGGAAGGTACCAGGATTGTACTGAAGAGAGAGGTAACAGCTTCATCACTGATGTTTATTTACTGAGCTAACTGCATTTATAGGCAAGGGAATGTTGGCAGTTGTGGTTTATCCAGAATTCAGTAAACGATGAGAAATCTTTGAGAGGTGGGTCAAGAAATGACAACGGGTCTGGTGGCAGGAGACACCAAGACCCAGAGAGAAACCAGCAGCAATCTGTGCTGGCACAAAAAGATGTCATGGATACTGCAAGCTGGCAGACATCATAAATGGAGAAGAGGCCTGGGAGATTTCACAGAAAAGATCGGCTGATTGTGACTTCTGTGATAGTAAAAATGAGAGAAAAAAAATCTGGAAAATAAACAGAAATCCATAACTCTTTGAAGAGGCTCAAAACAACCTGATGGGAGAAGAAATGATAATACTAGCTTACCAGATGCCCATAAAGCAGCAAGGTGATGCAGTCATGAAAAACTCAGATATATTTTCAAAAGGTGTGGAACAAGATATTTCCAGGAGAGAAAATGGAGTGTTAAAACCACTACACGAAGTTCTGGAGAAACCTGTATTGATGGGCATCATTCTGGTCATACAGGCTGAAGAAGGGTGAATTCACCCTTGCAGAAGTGCACAGGCAGATTGAATTGATGTTTGGGGAACAGAAATTTTCCCTATGGCTCTGCAGCCACCACCATCCTGCTGTGTGGGACTGTGGCAAGACACCTGCACTTCTTTCACTGATCCAGTGATCTTTCTCACCTGAAAGGAACTGTGTATTTCAGCCTAGCAGGGTAAGAGTGGCTCTCTTAGAAATACATCTAAGGGTAAGAATAGAGCAATTAAAATTCCTGCTTAAACCTGTCAGGGGATGTATTTAGCCAGGAAAAAAAAAGGGCATAAAATCCCAGCCATGGGAGGGGTGGAGGGGTCAAAACAGACCCACCAGGATCAGTTGTAGCAAGACACATTCAATTTCAACAGCTTTGCAGGGAGGACAACATCATATAACCCTTCCAGCTGGAAGGCTCTTTCCCAATCCTATAGTCTCCCATCACTACTAACAAGAAAAAATTGCAACATTAGACCTACAATTTGGGGATAACTTCAGAGATTTCCTGAGCTGCTGTGAGGGATCATGCTCCACAGCTGGTTGAGCATCTGTGAGCCAGGCCATGGGAAGATTGGAAAGCCCCTGACAAAACTCTTCTGCGCTGCTGGGAGTGAGGTGCAATTGCAGAACCATGCCATGACTAGGAGGTCATTCACTCCTCTTTGATGACTAGAAGTATGAAATTAGGAGAAATGTTGATCGGGTGCTTTTAGTTCAGGTGAAGCTGAAGCTGAGCCAGCTCAGAGGAACTGAGACCAAGGCATTTGGCAGGTTGGTGTATAATATGACTCTCCTGATTGCAATGAAAATCATATATGCGGCACAGAACTAGGCAAAAATGAAGCTTTGCAATTGCTTCAGTCTTGTGTTTCTGTGAACAAGTCTGGATCATTCTCAGAGTATTTTTGATGTCCCTTAGGGAAGGCACACCTGTGATTACAGAGAGCTTGAGGGGAGGGAAGAAGCACAATTTATATGCTGCACAGAGGGCCAGAGCCTGGGCTCCCACACAAGAAGGTCCCAGTGGCACAGCTGAGCATCTGCAGTCCCTGTGAAACTGATTGGACTTGCAGTCCTTGGCTTTGTGTTCCTGCCTGACTCATCTGCAGCAGCTCATTGGAGAGTGCTGTTCCCATATTCCCATTATTGTTTAATTCCCACTGCATTCCCCATATGCCAAAAGAATGTTGTGACAAAAAACTGTTGCTGTGATAGAAGAAAATTTCATGTTCACAGGAAATTCATCGTGGGACATGGGAGGTTCATCAGGACACAGCAAGAAGTGCCACTGCGGGAAGATGAGGAGCTGCTGGGAAATTCCCCTTGATCTTTGATTCTCTCTGATATATTTGTGTAGACTGGATGCAGTCCTGTTGCATGGGGAACTGCCATGGGACTTTTGCAACTCCTGCAGTGGAGAGCTGGTTTGGTTCATGAACTGCAGGCAGAGGACACACCAACACCTAAACTCCATAAAGATGTCCTTTTGAGAAACACAGAATCATAGAGCTATAGAAAGATTTTGGCTGGAAGGGACTTTTACAGGTCACTTAGTCCAACCCTCCTGCAATGACCAGGACATCTTCAGCTAGCTCAGATTTCTCCAAGGCCCATCCAACTTGACCTCGAATATATCTGAGTTTGGGGCATGCACCACTTCTATGGGCAACTTGTTTCAGAGTTTTGCCACCCTCATCACATGGGGCATGCATGTGTACTCGTGGCAAAGTGTGTCATGAAGTGGGCTGGCACTGCTGTCCATCCTTGAACAGCTGCATGACAGCAGGTCTCATCTCTGGCCTCAGCACTGCTCCAAAGAGTGGTAAGAAGCAGACTTTGGAGTGCATGTTTCTCACCTGAATCACCACTGCAATACCCCTTACCAACAGTCTGTCTTCTGACACCAAGGTGATTCCCGCAGCAGGTCATTTGACAAAGGCATAAGTGAAAATCAAAGCTGGTTGCTTCCCACTGATGGGAACAGGACATCCAGGGCAGTCAGGACTGGGGAACATGTTAAGACTTCAAGTACTTCCCTACTGGCCAAAAAGCCCTTACAAAGATGCTTTACCTGACACCATCTCTCCTCCATAGCCCTGCCTGATGAGGGAGAAGACCACCTTTTGCTGGAGTGCACAGTCGATGCAGGCTTGCACTGCTTGCTGCAGGGCCGCTGACGGCCGCTCCGGGCCGAAGTGCTCTGGCAGCTGCTGCACCTTTTTCCTGTCAAGGTACGGCCCCAGGTTCGCTTGCTTGTTGACATAAATGCAGACTGTAGACATAAAACCCCAACAAGGTTATTACAAAACAGTCCTGAGAGCATCCTAGAAAATGCTAGCATTCTACATTTCTATTCATTTCCCAAGTTTTTCCTTCACTGGTGAATTGTTGCCATTTGTGATGGCAGAGCGACTTTTCTGTGCTAGTGACCGATTCCCAAAGCAAAGCAAGCTGAGTTTACCTCTAGCTCAGTGTCACAGGCTAGGATAAGATACACACATCTAAAAAAGCTCCTGTATGTGCCTGGGATCTGCTCTCTTGGGTCTACCTTGTCCATTAAACTTGCGACCAGAAAAACGTACTGGGAGTGCAGAACAGTGACTACCAGCAGTGACTTCACAGTAAGGAGGGAATGCCAGCCTGAGGTGTGTTTTCAGGTTGTTTATTTTTTTTTTCCTCTGTTTTTAGACTGGTTGATTGAGACCCACTGTGAGAAGCCCTGCTCTGAGATGACTTTTGGAAAGGCTTTGGATCCTTTCTTCTTCTGACTCTAATGCAGCTGTAATTTCTGGAGGGTTATGCTGCACAGTGCCACGGCAGAGAATCTGGTCTTTGTGAGCTAACCCTCCATGTTCAACCTAACACTCTACAAACCACATCAAGCTGAGGGAAACTGTACATGGTGTGCAGTGCAACATTTTGGGACTCCAACAACGTGGCTGTGCAGCACAGGGATCTGTGAAGGAGTCTGCCCCAGCCACTCCACAGCCAAGTCCTGCATGCCTCATCTCATAAGCTGCAAAGGCAGTTTTTCTACATGCCATCAGGCCTGCTAGCAATAGCCAAAAAAAAATGAGTGTTCTCCTCACTCCCATGAACTTATTTTAAGCTTGGCTGAGGCTAACTGCATCTCAGGGGAAGCAGGGATAGCGCTGCGGTAACTAAGGGCGACTAAGACACAGCCTAAAGTCAGGCTAAAGTGAGATGTATTATAATAGCTGGCTGAGAGTGCTCGAGCTGTCATCTCTCAAACAATATAACATTATCTTCTGACAGAAATCAGATATGTGACAAAAAAACCCCATCAAGCAGAGTGGAGGACATGATGACAGCTGTGTAAAGTTGGATATAATTTACAGTTTGCATCACCATAATGAAAATCTAGTGCAACTGTCACAGTGCACTCTGCTCCCCCATCTCGCAGGGACTAGCAGAAGGGGCTCAGGCAGTACATCCTGGATAAACAGAAGGATAATAGCAATCATACTTATCATTATTCCACTTCACACCTTCCAAGTGCCAAACAAACAAAAGGATAGTGCACTGGAAATACAGCAGCAGCACGCCGGAATTGCAGGGGGATGTCAGAGTGCAGCTTTCCCAGAGTGCCACACCTTGACAAATCTGCAGAATGTGGCTTCTGACAATCCACTGGTTTTGTCAGGGTTCAGCTGTGGGAGGGACCCTGCAGCTTGCAGGCAATGTGCTGAGTCCCTGGCACTGCAGAGCTAGGGTCCCTACAGTCCTTTGGAAGCAGAGAGAGAGGTAAAATCTGGCTTGAGCTTCCCTTTATCTCCTGCCAGCCCTGCTCTGGTGGGAATCTGCATGCACTGTTGGGAGCATGCTGGAAGGAAAGGTGCCAGTGTCATGAGGATGGGCAGACAGAGGTGTGGGGCACTGCATCCACTGAGCCTGAAACGACCCATGGAGCCCCTGCCTTTGCAGCCACCCTGGTGATCTGGCAGGGCCGGTGGACTCTGCCTCCCTGTCCCTCTCCAAAAGCAGCCATGAGCACAACTCTCAGGGCACTTCCATCCTCTCAGTTGGTGTTTGCCAAGTGCTTTGCAGACTTTGCGTATGAAGGGATAAACGAGAATAAAATATATTATTGTCATTGTCACTAGGTTTAGTATCATTCTGCCACAGAGCAGATGGAAAACTTCTCCTCTGTGCATCCCAGCTAAGAAATAATGGGATTTATATGTTGTGTTTAGATTCTAATGTTATCTAATACATTTCTCTGCTGAAATCTCAGGGTAAATCAGCTGTCTTGTTGATTTTATTCGCATTTACATCATTTAAAAGCCTTGACCTATGTTACTTCTGGTAATATAAACAAAAAAGAAGGTGTAAGGCTGTGTTTTCTGACTACATTTGGGAATGACCATGCCTGCTGCTGTGATAAGGCATTGAGGTTTTTGTGCTGGTAGCCCTGCCTACAGTCAGACCATGGCTCCTCCATTCTTCTCCCCACAGCTGTAACAGGTGCTTCATGTTCACACAGGGATTTAGGTTGGTCATTGCAACATATTAGATGGGGTGAAAATGTTATGCATAAAATGGAGCATTCATGGGTTTTTGATGTTCACATTTCAAGAGTAACGGAACTGACATCTCCACTAAACTCGACACATGGCAGTCAAAATGCAATCTTGCAGGATAACTCTGCTCTTTGTCACTGGTCGCTAGACTATTCTGCAAACACCCCATTTTCATGAGCTCCCCCAGCTTCTGGCTGTGACGTCTGGCTGTCAGCCCATGGCTCCTGCTCACCCCTTGGTCAAGGAGCACTTGAGGCTGAGTACCTGTGAGAGCCTGTGGGGCGTCCGAGTTGGGTACCGTAGCTGCATCCTGGGGGATTGAGCTAATATCCGGCTCCGGCGTGCTTCTTGGAGGAGAGATTGCTAAAGGAGTCATCAGGACACGAGATTTCAGCTGCAAAAAATAATGGAAGTATACAGGAGATATTCCAACTTTATTCTATGTATGTCACGCCCCATGAACTCCCACTCATTAGCAATCTGCTATTGCATCACTTTCTCCAGGCCAGAAGATCCATCCTGCTCCCAGGAGGATACTGGAGCCTGAAGCCTGACTGATTTGCAGCAGACAGCTACGCCTTAAGCTACAGGATGCAAATATTATGCCACCCACCGGGTAGTTATTTACACCTGAGCAAATTGAGCCTAACACTCCAACAAATCAGAGCAATGGCATTTTACGACCCATTTCATGTGGGTGTAAACAATGCTCCACAACTCAGAAACATGGGGTCTTTAACTGCATCATAATTTAGGGCCAAATTCTGCTCTTGGTTGCAGAGGTGTAAATCTTGTATAAATCCAGTGGCACCAAGAGGCTACTCTGGGCTGACACCCATGTAAATAAGCTCACACTGTGGTCCAGATTGTGTTATTATCAGCTAGTAAATACAAACTGCTGCGCCATTGCACCTAGTGATCTTTGTGACCTGCAGCCCAGCTTGGAGAAGAGAAACATGATATGAATTTATGGTGAAATACCACTTTATGCTGCCAGTACCTGGCAACATCTCACCAGTCAAACGATTATCAGGTCCTCATATTTAAAAAAGACTGATGTGATGGATGTGACCTGAAGGTACCACTCTTGTTTTTCCTTTTGCCAAGAAGGAAAGTAGGGAGAAAGCAGAGAGCCGAGCATACAGCTTGCTGGTTTACATATTTACATGTCCTACGCCAAAGTGTTCTTCTGACAGGATTTCTTTCCTTTTGTTGTTTTTCAGTGAGCAATGTACAAAGTGTATTTTAAGTAGAAAGGAAGCCAGACCACTGCCTACAAACCAAACCTTGAGCAATCCCTGGCAGAGAATAGAAGTTGTTTTGGGTGAAGATTTTAGTGGTACATGACTATGAATTACAAATGCCTAAAATAATGCTCACTGTTTTGGTATAATGGCAAAACCAAAAATCTGGGGAAAGGAGAGGGAAGTATGTAGGACTTAGGGACATCTAAGTGAGTTTTTACCACTATCTCCCCTGGGGCAGGCTAAATCCTTTTATTTTCAGCCTGAAAGAGGGAAAAAATAATAAGTGCATCTGAGACAAGCTATGGATTTGACCTCCTGCCATATGGCAGTTGTAGAGTATGAGGGACTCTGAGCTGGCCCTTGGCTAGTGCCATTTCTCACTTGCCTGTGTTGTCCTGTTTTTGTAGAGTTGTCTTGCCTTCAGATTGGGATCAAGAATGACCACCGACAAAGTGCTGTCAGTTTGTTTTCACAGAATCACTGACTGTGCTGAGTTGGAAGGGACCCACAAGGACCATCAAGGCCCTGCACAGGACCATCCCCAAGAATCACACCATGTGCCTGAGAGAATTGTCCAAATTGTTTTGAACCCTGTCAGGCTTAGTGCTGTGACAACTTCCCTGGGGAGCCTGTTCCTGTGCCCAGTCATCTTTTGGGTGAAAAACCTTTTTCTAATATCCAGCCTAAATCTTCCCTGACACAATTTCATGCCATTCCCTCGGGTCCTGTTGCTGCTCACCAGAGAGATCAGTGTCTTGCCCCTCCTCTTCACCTCACAAGGATGTTGATGACTACAATGAGGTCTCCCCTCAGTCTCCTCCAGGCTAAACAGACAAGAGACCTCAGCCACTCCTTATACAGCTGCCCCTCAGGGTCTTTCACCATCTTTGTTGTCCTCCTTTAGATGCTCTCCAATAGTTTAATTTCTTTCTATGTTGTGGCACCCAGAACTGCCCCCAGCACTCAAGGTCACCCCAGCACAGAGCAGAGCAGGACAATCCCCTCCCTTGCCCAGCTGGCAATGCTGTGTTTGATGCACCCCAGGACAGGGTTGGCCCTCCTGGCTGCCAGGGCACTGCTGACTCATGCTCCATTTTCTGTCAACCAGGACTCCCAGGTCCCTTTCCACAGCACTGCTTTCCAGCCTCTCATTCCTCAGTCTGTCCGTGTATCCAGGGTTGTCCCATCCCAGGTGCAGAATCTGGCACTTTCTCTCACTGAACTTCATATGGTTGGTGATTGCCCAGTCCTCTAATTTGTCAAGGTTTCTCTGCTGGGTCTCCTGGCCCTCAAGGGAGTCAACAGTTTTGTATCATCTGTGACCTTCCTCAGTATCCATTCCAGTCCTGCATCCAAGTAATTTATGAAGGTATTGAAGAGCACAGGGCTAAGGATGGAGCCCTGTGGGAAACCCATCAGTGACAGGTCACCAGTCTGATGTCACCCCTTTCCCTGTAATCCTTTGTGCCTGAGGGCTGAGCCAGTTGCTCACCCATGGCATGACATGTTTATCCAACTGTGTGCCTGGCATTGTGTCCAGAAGGATACTGTGAAAGAAAGTATTGAAAGCTTTACTGAATGGGAAGAGAACAGAGTTTCAAAAATCAAGGTCTCCATCCAGTTTGGGATTTATTCCATTTAAGAAGGTGAGAAGCAGCATGATTTATTATGTTCTATAGCAATATGTCAATTATTCACTCCTCTATGGCAAAGTAGGCTGGAAAAGGGAAACTTTGGGTAGCCCTTATGTTAGGCTTCTGGCCTTGTTTTTGATCACATAAATATAAACACATATACAAAGGATACATATATACATATATACAAAGGATACATATATACATATATACATATATACATATGTGCATTTGTGCACACGCAATATTTATATAATATATATATATTTATAATATATATATATATTTATAGAGACATGCATATATACTTGTATGTATAGAATCACTAAATCATTCAGGTCAGAAAAGACTTCTAAAGTCATTTAGTCCAATCATTCCCTAACGTTCCCAGGACCACTACTATCCCATGTCCCTAAACACCTACACATCTTTTGAACACTTCCAGGTACAGTGATTCCACCACTTCCTTTCTTCCAATGGTTGATCACCCTTTTAGTGAAGAAATTTTTCCAAACATACCATCTAAACATCCCCTAGCACAACCTGAGACCATTTCCCTTTTCCCTGACCAACCCTGCCTGGCTACATCCTCCTGCCATGTGGTTGTAGAGAACAATAAGGTCTCTCCTGAGCCTCATTTTCTCCAGGATAAACGACCCCAGCCCCCTCAGCCACTCCTCGTAAGACTGATGCTACAGACCTTTCACTGGTTTTATTGTCCTTCTCTGGACAGGTTCTAGCAACTCATGTATGCTCTCACACTTACATGTCTCTATACAGATACTATTTTTGAGGCAGTACACCTGACAAATTCTGTTTCACTTGTGTGTTGGCTCCTTAATAACCTTATTGGTTCACATTCCTATGGTCCCAAACAGAGTCACAGAAGTCCCCTTTTCAGTCCCTGAGCCTTGTGAGTGTGTGCTGTCCCACCAACACTGTGTCCTGCCTCACCAGCACCATCAGACCTTATTCTCCTCCTAGATCTTAGAGGCCCAGGCAAGCTTAAGTTCAAGAGCAAATAAACAGAGGGCAAGGCCTGTGTAAACTCTATAGTGTGGAAGCCCCTTCTTGGCAGTTTCCTGTTTTAATGAACAATTTACTGCAAAATAAATTGCAACAAAATGTGCTCTACATCCTCTGGGTATAGATAAATGTCATTTTATTAGGGGTTGTAGAGAACTGGCCTTTGTTAGATCAAAATAAAACAATGCCTGATTAGTGCAAGATAGTACACTAAGCAAACAACAGCTTAGCTACCTCTTGGATATTGAAACCCTGAGTAGTCCCTGAATATAACAAAGTGTAAATCTCAAAGTATTTCATTTAAAGATGTCTTTTCTTGGACTGAGCCTTCTCTATCGAAAAGCCAACCCAACCAACCAGCTGACTGACTGAGAGCTTGCCAGTAGAAAGCACATATGTGAGAGAGTCAAAAAAAGCAATGAAGAAGAGAGAAAGAGAAAGAGAAAAGGAGACAGAGGAAATCTGTCAGAGCACATTGGGAAATCCTTGTGGTAAGGCATTTGAATCAGCTTTTGACTACCAAATATTGTAAGTTTTAATATGTGCAGCATGAGATGTGAAAGTGGTTGTTCTAAAACAAGATCTAGAAACAACCCCCCACTATTATGGACTTTCTACCATGGAAGTGAGATCAGAGAAAGCTGATCAGGGATTTTGGGTAGGAAAAATAAGCATGTCTACTTTATCAAAGTCACCATGCATTAGATGGAGAGAGAATGGCCTTTTGTGCCTTTGATGCTGGCTACAAGTTTGAGTATGCAGTGGCTAGGGATGACTCTGGTGAGTCCTGGAATTTTTGTTACAATCTGCACACCTCTTCAGAGAAGCCAGGATTCATCTAACTGGTATTTATGTCATCTCCCACCAAAAAAAATGAAAGAGGGTGAAGAACATCTGCCAGGCAACATTTTTTTTATTATTATTTCTGAAGATCTCTGCCAGCTTGTATAATAAAATACATTGGAAAGAAACATGATGAACGACAACACAATCTTTCCCTGCAGTTTTCTTAAACCACTTAGATGCAGGTTCTCATTTTTATGGCTCCTTGTTCCCCTGTACCAGTTGTCCCTTGTCCTGAAAAAACAATTGCTAGAAAAGGCTGGGGTTCATCCCATCCCCATGGGCCTTTGTCCTTCCAGACAGGAGGGAAGAGGCACCTTCGGGAAATGAGAGCTTTTGCTGCTGAAGAGAGAACCATCTCCAGCCCCTGCAAATGTGCAATAAGGTGAGTGTCTGAGCCAGCCTGGTCCTGCCATATGAACTTCTGATGTCTGGACAGAAGGTGGCCTTTAAGCCTACACTAGGGAAGCACAGAGCTTCTGAGCATATGTTTTGGGGTCTTTGGCTCTGTGCAGATGGCTGTAAGTGAGGAGACTCAGCATAATACAAGCCTAGTCACTGAGGGTGAGAGGGGAGGTCAGCTAGCAAAGGGAAACACAGCCCAAGGTCTTTCCCACCTTCTTGCGTCATGCAATAACTTTCTTCTGCACAGCAAATGATCCTACATCCCATCAGCGTTTCACACTGAATGGGGCAGGTAACCTTGACAGGAGTGTATAAACCTTGAAATTCAAGGCTGTATTGGAGGACAGGTGAATAAACAGGACACTTTAAGGTTGTCTGTGCAATCTCATTCCCAATGTGTCCAAATCCTGACTGCTTATTTGTCATCATTAGTATTGACTCCTAGGGCAGCAGGGGAACTTATGCCCCATAATGGAAACTGTCACTCCACACGTGTGCCTCTCGCTGCCCACCACACCTGGCAGGAGCTTGCAAGGTCCTGGCTGATCTGGGCTGGGGCCACCTCCCAGGGTGGGATCTGCTTTGGTTGCACAGAAGGACAAACTCCCCTTGAGCTGCCCAAAGGAGGCCATGGCTTTGTTGCCCTCTGGGAGGGCCATGATGGTCTGTGCTGCAGTGCTGCCCCATGCGCGTGTCCCTGCAGGATGCTAACAAACCCTTCCCTTGTACAGGCTTTCTAGGCAGCTCTTCAGGGCTGCTCTCACTCACAGCCAGAGAAATAAAACCCATCCATCTACTAACCTCCCCCCTGGCTGCCAGAATAGGCTTTTTCCCAGAGATTTAGACAATCAGAAAGAATATTGTATTTTGGGGAAATGTAACATTTTATGGCAAATAGCTCCACATAAGGTACAAAACAGTTTTTGGAAAAACAGCTGATGAAATTTTATAGCCAAAGCTGTGAAAAAATAAACAGGATAGCAAGGAAAAGGCTTTTTCTTGGTGATGAAGTGTGATGAAATGCCATTTCAGGAAGACAGAGATATTTGCTTTAATATCAGTGAAAAGAGGCAATGGGTCACCTGTCTGTAAAGAGCATGTGATTGAAAATGTCTGTTATTCACATCTCAGTCAAAATAAATTTAAATCTAGGCTGTAAATTCCTGGTTTCTTAAAAATTCAGAAGTATTTTTCCATCTGTTCTGTAATAATTCAGCTCTCTGGTTGCTATAAAGAATTTGGTTGTCTGCCATTTGGGCAGGGAATCATTTTTTAAAATGCATTTAAGTCTCGTGGTATCTGAAAGTCATACAATTATCAAGCTAATTAAATCAAGCTAGAGTTCCCCATCACAAAATGTAATCTTTGCCTCACACTGGGGAAGTGCTTTGGGTGGAGAGGGGTTCACCCCAGCTAAGTGCACAGCGTACAAAGACACCTCACTGAAAGCGTTGTGTATGAATCCTACAGCACAAATCAACAGCACCAGGCCAGATGCCACGGGTGCTGCAGCTCATGAGTGTCAGCTCCATCCACCTAAGCCATAGGTTATAAAAGGGCGCTTTTTTATGTGCCATGCTCACCAAGAAAGAACCTCATCTCAGATCCACTGCCGAAGGAGGGATGCTGCTGCCTCCTCACTGAGTGCCTGGGGGCAAAGAGAAGAAGTGTGTGGTACCCAGCCAGGGATAAACGTTGGAAGAAGAGGGGAGCACAGCCACCAAATGCTTGGCCACACAGGTCCGAAGCACAGTGTTATTGCAGCATTTCCCGGAATTTAAGTCTACCACTTCTCCCATTTATATATATGTGGTGGTTGGTGAAAGACTTTTTTTCAGGTGGATTGGGTGCATTTGGGATAGAACAGAATATATTCCCCAACATCTTCTTTTTTATCAAATTACAAATCAAATGTAAATGTGTGAGGAAGAAATGAGGGTCACCAAGACAAGCAGGAACAGAAGGGACAGGGTCGGAAAAACCCTGCATACAAGATCATTATGGTATTTGGCAAATCGCTCAATCTCAAACCTCAAAGACCCAATTTCAGCACATCTCCAAAGTATTATTGTCCAGACTGGATGGCTTTGATCTGAAGAGTCTACAAGTCACCCAGCTTTACTGATAATAACTAAGTTACTTGAAATAAATACATATAATAAATAATAAACTTGAAATAAGAAACACCTCAAATGAAGCAATTCAGATGTTTCCATCCTGAAGTTTTATCCTGATATGGAAACAAAAAAATAAAAAGTATTTCCATATCCCACATTTTATGAAACACTTGAATATTTGCCCCAGTCTTAGCTTGGAGCTCTATTTTGACCTACTGTTAGACAGAGGTTAGGGGATGGGAGGAAGAGAGTCTTGCAGGAGGTGAAAAGGAGGGAAAAGTAAAGATGAGGGTAACCTGCTCTAGATTAAGCTCAAATCCAAGGATCACAGGAATCAAACAACTGGTCCCTGCGTCCAGAGCTCAGACAGCAGCACCATGCATGGGACATTGTTGCCACCTATGAACCAGGAGATATCCATGGAAGAGCCAGGCAACACCTGGATAAGACCTTCTCCAGGGAAGGCTGGGTTAGCCTTGTGCATACCCTGATTGTTTTATTCACCTTTCTGTCTTGACACCACAAATTCAATCAGTTCTGATTTTCAAACAGTCAGCAGTTTGCCCTCCCTGTGTAACAGTCTGCATGTCTGTGCCAGTGCCTCTTCAAAACAAGGAACAAAGGCAAGGCAAACATGTTTAGTGCCCCAGGCTGGGGAGGACAGAGACAGAGAGATTAACAGAGCAGTCTGCTGACTACAAGACCCCTTACTAAGCTGTAGCCTAATTTCACTCCCCAGAACAAATTCTCCTTCCCTCAGCATCACAGTCCCATTTTTGCCTGGTGTGAGGCATTATAGTGGCACTGCTCCCACTGGTGCTGAGCCCACTGGAAGTGGTTCTGGTAAGAGAGACCCAGCCCAGCAGCAGCATTGGAAAGGCTTAAGGCACTAAGGGTTCCTGTCTTCCTTTAGTTCTGCCTTTGCCTTAGGGCTGCACAGAGAGCTGGGCAGTAAGTAGACAAATAAAGTGAAATCCAATTATTTTTCTCAAATGCCCTTCTTTTCTTTTTTCCTTTGGAAATTAGGTGGGGTTTTTTTTTCCCTCTCCTTTTATTTCCACTCCCCTGTATTCCTTTCCTTCTCTGTTCAGTTTGTTCAATTTCTAATCACTGTTAGTGAGAGAGAAGAAAGTGACAAATGAGAAACACTTCCCCAGAGGTGTGCAGCCAACCCTCATGACACTGTGGAAAACATTTTCAAACAGACCAAATTAAAATAATTTTAACCTTTGGGAAAATATACATGGTGTGGTTCTTGGGGTGTCCTGCACAGGACCAGGAGTTGGACTCAATAATCCTGATGGGTCCCCTTCAACTTAGAATATAATCTTTTTCTCCAGCTCAGGTAGAAGAGAAACCATCTTCTCCTTTTTTTTTTTCTTTGCATTGCTCTGGGCCAGACTTGCACAACTTTTCCTCTGTTACCGCATTTCGGCTGAAATTCTAGAAGAAAACGTATGAAAACCAACAGGAGGTGGAGAAGGAGTGTTAAAGTCATGCACCTACCTTGTGCCCAGGTTTTCTCCCTCTCTTCTTTGGGATCTTCATGACAGGCAGAGCACCGACCGGCGCTGGGAAGAGGTTGTGAACAGCCACTTTGATGGGCGCCGGCTGGAGCGGGGGCCGCCCTCGCTTCTTCCCTGCCATCCTGGGGGACTGCATCTCCCCAGCAGCCAGGCTGGGGTCCAGGCACGGTGGGTGGCTCATCTGTCCTAGGGAAAAGAAAAAAAAACAAAGCAAACCAACTCTTTATTTAATTTTCATTATAGTCCTTTTTAATCCAAAGGCAAATTGCTCAATGCTATCATTTTCCCTGTTACCACTGATCATAAAGCAGCAAGAAACACACCTGAGTGGGTGTGTTTCACCCTGGTGGGATTCATCTGACCATAGCTGGTCCAGCTTCTCCAAAGCTGGACAAACCTCTTATCTTTCCCATTTCCCTCTCCTCACCACGAGTACTGTAGAGGGAGTTGCCCAACTGGTGAGGCTTCTATTGCAGATATCCAATAGGTGAATCCCACACCAACTACCTTGACCCTACATACTGCAGATAAATGTGATGAAGGCTTGATCTTGCAGCCATCAGTCAGTGTCTGCTTTCAGATGGCATTTGGAGTAGATCATCTCCTAAAGTCCCTGCCAACCTGATTTTTTTTTTTTTTTTTTTTTTTTCACAAATTCTGTAGTTCTGCAAATCCTGCCTCACCTCATAAGTACTACCAGTACTGAAATGGACTTTCAGAGCTCCTCTTCATCTGCAGCACTCCTGAGTGGGGAGGCTGGGCTGGGCCATGAGGCTGCCAGCACAAGGTAGCCCTGCTAGAGGGTAATTGCCAAACATTTCCTCTGCATTTTTATAACATCTGTTACCATGCACATTAGTAGTGGGCTTTTGGATGTACTCCATTAGTGCAGTTACTTCATCACAACTCCATGCAGCTCCTGAAGTTGAGCAGGGGTTATGGAGTGGAATCAGGTCCATTTTCCTCTGCCCAGATTTAATAAAGAAAACAAATATACAACCATACACACAATACCAAGGGAATATACAGCATCCTTCACAGCTTCTAGTAAAGGTTAACCTATGAACAAAGGTTAATTAGAAAAGAAAAAACCTGTAGAAATAAGTTTTCAAACGTAGTTTTGTTCAGGCATTTGATTTCCTGCATATGAGCAGAACAGTAGTCCCAGTCCTGCCTGCATACACAAAGTGCTATACACAAAGGTCTAAGCAATTCTCATACTTTTATGATAAGCCTTGCAATGGCTAATATTGTCAAAATTGTGCTCCCTCAGGCCAGTGATAATGGAAGGCTCCCTGTTTTCTAGGCTTTTTTCGCAGAGCAGTCTCATAGCTCTCTCAGCTTCAGAGAAAACCCAAAGATATGGTTCAAGAGCATCCTCTACATAAAGCAAATAAAGGTGTGTTTATTACTACAAACAACTACAATTTCTTACAAAACCTATAAATTTTAAAACCCACGAATTTCTCAGGGCACTTCAAATTTCACAATTTCAGAACCCAGTGTGATCAGCGCTGATGTTGCTGGGAATGAAATTGGGATTGCTCACTCACATAGTGGGAAGGGTACCACTTGATAGGGGTCCTCTGATGACAAGTATCTGCAGCTGGGGGCTTCTTTGTTTCAAAGGCAAGTATGTTATGCCTGGTTAAAACTCTGTGACTAACCAAAAAGAAACCCACTTTTATGGTATTTTCCAGTCTGTAGTTTACACAGTCTCCTGTAGGATAAAAAAATTAGAGGGCTCCCAGCCTTACCCTCCAGTAAATGCATTTATTTGCGATATGTTAAAACCCGTGTGTTTTCAATAACGTTAGGGGTATCTGCTCTATTCAGATAGATCCACTACATATGGGGGACTTATAGACTGATTATAACATTTCCAGTTGTCAACCCCACCTGCCTTAAATTCTTATGCAAATACTGAATATCAAACACCAGAGCAGAACAAATTTGCATTGCCTGATTTACCATATTGTCCAGAGCCATTAGAGTTGCACTCACTCTCCAGGCTAAGCCAGCTTGGAAACCCCATGAAAGCCTGCCAAGAGGCTCTGATTTTTACCAAAGAAAAGTCTCATGTGTTTCCGGAGGGTGTCCTTTCAGGGTTAAAATCATCAGGCTTGCCACAGCAGGAGTTAAATGGAAAGGCCCAGTTTATCCTGAAAACACTGCTTTCCTTCTGTCTTCAGCAGTGCTCATTTTCCTCCCTGTAGTGTGTTCTGACAGACACCCTCAGTGCCTCTTCCATTTCCCAAAACAAAACATTCCCAGGATCTTCCATTACAGGCAGTCTGTAGGCAGGGAGTTCAGCAGGGAAAGGAAATGCAACAATTACACTGGATTTGGCACCAAAACACACTGAAAGCCCAGTGCTGCAGGCTCTGCATTTTAATCTGCTTTAAACAAAACCTGGCAAGATAAACCTTTGCAGAGGAGCTTGGCAGAGGCTGAGGAAGACAAATCCAGCCCAGGTTTGTTCCCTGCTTGAGGAAGGGAGTGGTTCCTGCAGAAGGGGCCACTGGAGGCCATGGGGCTGTGAGAGAGAGGCTGTGCACCTGCATGGAACACCACACTGCATTGTCTGTATCATATTCTCCTCTGATTGTAAAAGTAGCTGATGGCACCTCAGAAACTCTGAGTTATCAACCCCCAAAACAAGAGGTACTGACCCAGAGCACTTCTTTGTCTGAAATGTTCCTTTCTTTTGCAACTGATGAAGTATTAAATACATGGTGGTCAGGAAACACTAAATTTTAACAATCACAGTTTTTTGTGCTATTTCTGCACTCCCAATACTTGTGACACTGTGCTTTGGCAAAACCTCTTAGAGCTCCTTACCACATGAGCTGAACACAAGACCCAGATGAACTGTGCACAAAAGGATCTCAGTGTAACATATTTGATTTGTTATAGCAAAGGCATTGTCAGCTTCAGCATACAAGCTGTTGTAATTACATTTTATTACAAGCCCAACCGTGACTTGATTCTCCTTTCTTGTGTGCTAAGGGAAATGTGAGTGCTTTTGGTGGCATTTATTGTCATGCTGCTGCAGATCCTGTGAGGCAAAGGTGCTCCCCAGCAGCAGGGAAGGGTAGCAGACATGCAAAAACTGCTTCTGCCTGACAGTGAGGGGTCACAGCACAACCTTCCCTGACAGCCAGGAGGAAGCTCTTGGGCAGGCTGGAAAAACACGCAGTCAAATTGCAGGTTGGCCAGAGAGGTCAGAGGGGCACTGGGGCTTGTCTGAATGCCCCCCAAACAAAGTCAGGGTTTTACATTGGAATGACTTTCCTAGGGCAGCTCTGACTGCTCCCACAGCCTGGGTTTGACCCAGAGCTCAGTGCTGGAAAGCTTGGTGGGTTCAAGGCAAGTTAAGAGAGTTTGATGAAATTTAAGGGCAAATACAAGGAAGCAAATTACAGGCTACTAACAAAGCCATTGCCTCAGCTCAGGAAATCACTGTAGAACAAATAGCTCGGGAGAATGCTATGGGAGGGAAATCAGTATACGTTTGCCCTGTCCTTGTACTTTTCCAAAGGCACTAGCTTTGGATGGCCAAGGATGGTGCAGCTTCAGTCTGACCTGGGTCTATCACTTCTGTATTCTTAGTTTAAAAATAATAGCAGGAAACAACATTTATAGGTTCTCATCACTTAATGGAGGGCTGGGCACAGGATAACCTCTCCTGACTTGTCTCTTAAACACTGTCATTTGGAAATACAATTTCTAACCCTGCCTTCCACATTGACCCATCAGATCCCAGAAAGGAGGCAGCAGGGAAACACCTCTCCCCATCTTGACAGCTGGGCAAGCACTGCTGTCAAGGAAGGGTGAAATATCATCCCCTCTGGCAGCAGAGGTTCAGCCGTGACTTCAGAGGATCCTGAGGAGTGTCCTGTGGACAGCAGTCCACCCCATGGAATGCCAGGGGTGGGGAGAAAACATTCCCTAGGCCAACACTGGTGAGCTGTAGGAGGTTTCTGACAGGCCATGCTTTGCACCATCCACGCCTTGCACTTGTTGCTGAACAATTAACAACACAGATTACTGTGCTGGAAGCTACAGCTGAGAGCAGAGGGAGCTACAGTGCATTTCCTCCCAAGCTGAGTGTTTTTGATGGACTGCAAAGATCCATTCTTAATAAAAGTAAATGTCTGCAATAAATGCAGCTTTTAACCTGCACTCCAGTAGCTGCAAGGACTGAAGGTAAAAATACCACATTAAATTTTATATCGGTAATTCCGCAGGATGATCATTTAAACTTGGTTTATACCAAGTCTCATGCAAACCTGTGCCTGGACAGGCACAGGGACGACACATAGGGAAGGAACAAGCAATTCCTGCTCTAAGCCAAAGGAATGTGCAGGGATGCAGTCAAGTAGAAAATGTGCCCGTTCCTCAGCAGCTGAAGGAGATTGCCCTTCCCTCTCCTACACCCATTGCTCCAGCTGCAGACAGACTGACCAGTCAGCATTTGCAGCCCTGCCTCCAATTCTTGACTCCTGCAGAGCCTTGTGTCTCACTGATCTACATCCCTAACAGCTGAATGTGGAAAAGAGATAAACTTCTTGTGATCTTGTCTGTCTCATCTTCGAGTGTTGTTCAGGAAAGCACGTTTGTTTGGGAATATCACATTGTTAAACAAGAGGGAGGGGATGCCTTTCAGTCAGTAACATTACTATTTTCCCCTCTTTCTCTGTGCACAGCAGGGCAGTCCTTTGACTGTGACTGCTCAGAGGTGATGGTCTGAGGAGAAGGTGAGCAAAAAGAAAAGCATTGTCAGATCTGGAAGCTGAGCTTTAAACCTGCCTGCTCCTCCTGGGGAGTATTCAGGGACATGAGACATTACACATCTCTTCATTGTGAATACCAAAGCAGCACCGCAGAGTACATGAAAGGTAAGAGTTTAGTGAAGCAGACAGTAGGAATTTTTTGCTAATAAAAGCATTGAGCCAATATTCTCTGCATGTCTGCATGTGATTGCCTAATGACCTCTCATGGTGAACACCCATTTCACCATTGCTCAAAGAAAGGTCAGGATAATTTTTATCTGTGGCAGCAAGTTCTTTTACAGTGATTTGCAAACCTCTTCTCTTTTCTTGCCTATTGCTTTGGGGATTGAAATGAGAAGCTGCTTCTCTGAGGAACTTTTTTGCCCATTTTGACCCCAGGAAGAGTATTTCTATACTAAACTCTTGAGACTGTCTAGCCAACAAGATGTAAGTAGACAGGCCTTTTTTCCCAAATCAATCACTCAAGAAAAAACCCCAACACAAGTATCTGTAGTAGCTGTGGGAACCAAAAATGGGATTCATTCCACCTAATTTCAAATCCCTGTTTATCTTCACCTCATTATAAGTGCCTCTGTTCATTTTAAGTGCTACCTTGTGTCACATCTGCCCCTAGATGACTATTTTAGACAACCAGACTTAGGTGTAGGGAATAATTCATTAACAGACTAAGATACCTAAATGCCTACATTCAAACACCTGGACACAGATGTCTCTATGGGTGCTGGATGTCCGATGTCCCATGGTGTCAGGAGAGATATGGTCAGTATGGTTGAAGGTGTGGAGATGTGTCCAGATATAAATGGTTAAAGGTGTCCAGATATGAATGTAGTTTGTGGTGGCTTCAGTGGCTCTAGAGTCCACTGATCACGACCAGTTTGTCTCTTCCTTGTAGACATCTGCATTTAGGTGTCATAAACCAAAATTCATCCCATTTCTGTAATTTAGGTTTGCCTTGTCTATTTTATATCTGACACTAGGGTGAAGTTTATCATGTCCTATGTGTACTTGCTTCTTCTGATTATAAAATGAGTCTGAAAAACAAACTCATATCTACAATATCTGTCAGATATCTACAATGCCCTTGTGAATCTCACACTTGGTTGCTCATGCCTGTTTACAGTGGCCAGTTCTGCACTGTTCTGTGTTCCTGGTTAATAGTACATTACATTGCAGAGGAAAGAATTGCCTTTTTGCAAGTGAAAACTCAAGGTTCCTGGGTAAGAAAGATGAGATTCCTGGGCTTATTTCAGCCTCCTTGTCAAGTTCCAAGCTAGGAACTTACTATCCTTTCAGTGTCTCACTTCTCCCAGATGTCCCATAGCATCCCCTCTGGGGGCCAGAAGACAACCAGACATGCAAAGCAACTTTCCTGGGATAAGGCCAGCTGATGGCAGGATACAGGCTCCTCACACTCCCATCACCCATACCCAACCACTGCCACATGTTGTTTCTCAAGGAAAAGTGAGCAAAATATTTCAGTACCTCTCATTTGAATAAATTAATGCTTCCCCCCATAGTTCCTTGAGTGGTTTACTTTTGCCAACTATTTTAAATTCAAACATATTTTCTGCTTGAACGCACTCCCAAGAAGATTGATCCTGAGGTACTCAAGGAGGTATTTGTGAGTTTTCCCTATGTGGAGCAGTGCTACAGTGAAGAGTGTACATAGGTACAAGAGGGGTGAGTGTGTTTATGTTCTGGGCTGTAAAAACACAGATTTCTAATGAGATGTAGTCTCTTGTTAGAGGTGGTAGCCCCAGCCCCATATCACCACCTCCTTGCAGCACAGAAGAAATTTAACTCTCCTTGATAGAACTGAAAGTGGTTGCAGTGTCCAAAACAACATTTAGAGGCATCCATCACTGCATAGACTTTGTGTGCCTTGCCCTGGAGCCACTGTGTCAACCAGGGACACTGGGAGATGACAGTTTTCCTTCAGTGACATCACTTTGTACCTGAGACATGTATGGCAAAAAGCTGGTTCATTTATTTAATCTACTTTCCTGCAGAGTAAGAGCTCATGTATTCACAGACTCAGGCTCTCCTTCACTCCTTATATGACTTTTGAACTTGTTGATTTCTTTCAAACAGACCTGATGGAGCACAAGAGCAAGGGGTGCAAAGGTTTGCAGGTGTAGTGGAAATGTGTAAAAGACAGAGATGTGAGACCCTAGATGTGCTCTTCCAAGACAATGAGAGCAGAATACACAATATAAAAGTTTTGATGCAGGGAAAAAAATCTTGTGAGACCTTACACCCTCTCAGACACCAGAATCAGGCAGTTACAGGTCACCAATGTCACCAGTCTATAGAAAACCAAGCATCCTTTTCTCTTCTGCTCAGGAAACTACCTGTTTCTATAAATGCTGTGATTGACTCTGTGCCCTGCCCCATGGGAGCTGAAGGAGGTGCAGCAGACAGTCTGAGCATGGGTGGCACTCTTCTGGTTGGCTTTGACATCTTGGAAAATGGCACATTTCCCTTTGCAGGTGGTTTCAGGCCTTTCCACCTGCATGTCTCCAGCCTGTGCTGAAGGTTACCCTGCAATAGCAATTGTACAGTGCTCCATTAAATAATCTGCCAGAGGATCCAAATCGAAGAGTTAAAACAAGGAAACACCCTTTTACACTTGCTAACATGTCTCAGTGCAGCAGAAGCCCATCAATGTGTCTGCCTCAGGTGCTCTGCTGGCTGCTCCAGGCTCAGGAGTGGCAGAAGGGGTCCAGCAGCAGGCTTGCTCTTCAGATGCTGAGAGCAGGTCCTAGTCTTTCAGTTGCTGCAGTGGAGTAGGAAAGGACTGGGCACCATGGAAGCAGTGTCTGTGCTGTATCCTGCCCACTTCTCCCTCTCACCATCTGGGTGCCGTAAGGAAGAGACAGG
Source organism: Zosterops lateralis (assembly GCF_965231275.1). Taxonomy (NCBI): domain Eukaryota; kingdom Metazoa; phylum Chordata; class Aves; order Passeriformes; family Zosteropidae; genus Zosterops; species Zosterops lateralis. The sequence goes on along the minus strand of NC_139764.1, from coordinate 69,071,040 downwards.
CAGCTGGTAGAAAAAAACCATAGGATAATTCAAAATCCAGGCAAAAATTGTTGATGCCATCTGCCCCTTTTGTTGTTACTAAGAGAAAAAGAAAGGGAAAACGATTCCCAGTGTCTTCTTGGAGCCTGATTTTTTTTAAAGTTAAATTCATCAGCAATGACAGTGCTGTCCTTGAGGAGGTGTTCTTTTGAAGGATAGCACCCTGGTGACAGCAGGTAGAGCAGTAGCTGCATGCCTCTTCTCACTCAGGTTTGCTTAATGAGCCAGAAGAACTTGAAAACCCTGTCGAGAATGGGACCCCCAGGAACAGCCGAGGCCAGCCTCGCCTCCTGATCTTACCTTTCTTCATTTGGCCTGACGTTTTTGTTGCAGATGTGTAGCCTGTAGCAGGGAGTTGAGGGAATGAAACTTTACGGAGAGTGAGTGAGCACAGGCAGAGCACCAAAGTAAAGATGTGAAAAATGGATGAGCAAGGCCATGTGGGTGGCAAGGGTCACCCTGCAGAGGTGGTCAAGACAAATGTGCACAAAGAAGGGACAAAGCAAATGCAATTCCTTCCTTCCTTCTCTATCTCATAAGGAGTTAGTGGCCCCACTTCTGATATTGCAGAGAAACAAGAATAAATAATAAGTGGACTTAGTGTCCAGCCTCAGTGAGCTGCAGGTGTGGGTGGGGTTCCACCTGCAGACCTTTGCCTCAGACTGTGGCTAACCATTTGCAAGAAAAAGTCCCAGAAAAATAACTTGCATCCTTCCCCTCACAGTCCTGAGACCTTCTGTGTATGCACAGGTGCCGTTTTGCTTTGCTAAAAAACCCTCTTAAAATCCCCTGTCCTGAAATACTGAGCATGGTAAAATGGACAGCTGGGGTACCTGTCCAGGAGCCATGCAAAACTCCCTCTGGGATTTTGGAAAGGCAGGATGGAGAGCTAAAGCCAAGGGATGAATATTATAAGTTTGGTACTTATTATACAAGTAGATGGTCCTGCAGACTTCCAAGCTCTGCTTGCCAGGTGGGAATGGTGCTTCCTATCAGCCTACCTCCATTTCCTCACCTCCCCTGCCTCATCGGAGCATCCTCCCCTTGGTGCTGACAGGCTGCAAAGTCTCCAAAGGAGATAGGTCCTCTCCCCCACTTCCTCCACAGTCATTATACTCCTGCTTAGGTGGGTCATGAGACCCTGCATCTTTCCCCAGTGTAGGATCACCCGTGGATGGAAGGGAGAGGGAACTCTGCAGACCTGAGACATTCTAGAACACGTGGTTTTATTGCAAGGGTTGTGGGTAGAAAGGGCCTTTCCTTCAGCCACCAGCCTTGGCTGAAGGGAAGCCCCAGAGAGAGAGGGAGAGAGAGAACAAAGGGTAAGAGGTAAGAGAGGTAAGAGAGGAGGGAGCAAGAGAGCCGGAGAGAAGTGGCAGGGGTCAGAGCACAGGGGTAAGAGAGTGAGATCCTTGTTACAATACATTATATCTCATTTCTTGTTGAATATTCTAATTTACACTAACCAACCAGTACAAGACACAAAATCCTATAGAATCTACATACAGCCAATAAGAACTACTACATTATCATACTGTGTTATATTTTAAACTCTAAAAACTACTCTTTAGACTTTTCTCTTTTGCTACATTGACCTTTGGATCCCTTAGCCAGCAGAAGGGTATTGTTCAATCAAAAGGGATTCTCCTTCAGCTGGTTAGGCTATTGTTTTCAGGTCACATAGTAACTAAGACTCGGTATCCTACAACTCAAAGTAAGCTTTCATTTCTATTTTGATTGTAGGTGTGTTCAGAATCTTTTGCTAAGCAATCATATTTATAAGGTTTCCCTAATTCATCTTCCCCAACACCCCAGCATCCCTCTGGATGTAGGAATGTGTAATGGAGGGCTGCTCCCTTTCTAGCCTGCTATCAGCCTCCATCTGCCTCTCTGCCACCCTGCCTTTGACCATCTGCAGTCTGGGACCAAAGGAATTTTCCAGTGTCTGGGAGGACTGTAATGCAGAGCACATCATTCCTTTCTCCCTGACCTACCAGGTGCGATTTTCAACATCAAGATCCTCAAGTTTCAGTTTCTCCAACTCAAACCCCAAGTGTTGGAGATGCAAAGATGCCCAGTATGTCTGACAGTCTAACATTAATTAATTATACAACACTGAGGCTGTGATTTTGAACCAGCAATTTAATTTAAACTGGTCTGATCTCTGAAATCATCTATAATTAACAGAAAGAATTCCTGGAACAGAAACTGGAGTCAAGTTGGAAAACTCCCTGTCTTCCCCAGATTCAGTTTAATAGGAATTATAAGCAAACTTTATGTGATAAAATCGAAAACAGTCATGATAAACAGCTTGAAGTGGTCTGGATGTTTTGTGTTGGTATTTATTGCCTCCTGTGCTACTCTCAATGTTTCATTAGGCTTACACACTGCCAGCTTGAGTTACCTTGCCAAGTACGTACATTTCTAGTACAGAGACAGCCCCTGTCCTGAGTACAGTTGCCATCATTCCCCACCTTTCTTGAGCCCACAATATGGGATAGGAAAATCCATTTTTCCTTCCTTGCTAGATTGTATCTACTATGTGAAATCACCAGGGCTAATGTGCCTATTTTGGGTCAAAGACATGGAACTCTCCCCTCTTTCCCATTGGAATACACTTTGCAGGCAGTCTGAGCACTGAAGCAGCAGACCACTGCTTCTCCAGCTGCACACAGCTGATATCCCAGCAGCATGCTGGGGAACCCTGGGCTGCTTGGCAGCCGTGTCCAGCTCCCCTGCTCCTGCACCCACCCCTGTGCTGCCTCTCACTGCCCCAGCCACTGACTCCGTGAGGGTTCCTCACCAGTGCACCTGGCTGGATCGTGCATACCAGACCTGATGTGCCTACCACAGATATCTGTCCCAAGAAATAAATTAGCCCCCTAAATCTGAAGAGCTGATATTACAAAAGCCAATAGGGAAATATCTTTTTCTGGACTGGACAGAGGGCAGAAATTTCACACATTTCTCACATAAAGTTAACTTTATTCCTTAAGGATCTGATGCACTTTTATATTACATTTTGAGAAATAATACTTATAAAAGATTCATCCTTTTCTGGCATGAACTGGAGTAGCTCTTATGTTTCTGTCTTTAGAGATTTCAGGGACCATGGATTCTGAAGATGTTGAAAGCTTCCACTTCCACGCATGACAGATACATTTATATTCAGATCACATTTTAACATTTTAATTGGACAGCATGAATGAAAGGATATTAATTTAATAATTAAGTTCAGGAATAAGAAAAGCATGTGCATTACTCACTAGAGCCTGCTGTGTTAATCTGGACTGTTTTGGAACAGGATGGTCACCCCAGTGCTACTGCTTCCCACTCCAGCAGAAAAACTCTGGTGCCTCAATGATCACCAGGCAGGCTGGCAAAAGGCAGTGGGGAAGTCTCAGACCACCAGCTGTGATTTTTTTGCTGGCACATCCCTCTTAGGAAGGTGAGTTCTGGCCATTCACAGGCTTGCTGTCTTCCTGGACACTGGATCTGTCTTTGGGGAAGGCTGCAGGTGTCTCTCAACATGCAGATTAGATACATCTGGGATAAAACATGGTGGGAAACTGCAAAATATTCTGGACCTAAGATTGAACCATGGGAATATCATGCAGCAAGTTAGCAAGGAGCAGCTCACTGTGACTGGGGAGCAAAGCTTTGCTAACTGGGACTGATTATAAAAGGATACAGCACTCTAGAGTAAAGTTCACCCCATTTGACTATATCTATAATTCATTTTCTAAATAAACATATAACCTTTACTTTTCAGAACTGTTTTGATCCATTTCCTCCTCCAACTAACCACCATTTTCTGTTTTCTCAATGATTTTTACATTGTGTTTGGCAACAACCCTGTTTTCATCACCTAGAAACTCAATATTCAGAGCAAAACCTCTCCAGCTGGCTCGTGTGTCAGAGTCTGCATACCTTCAGCAATATAATCTGCAAAACTGTACTGGTTAAATGTCTGCTTTTCCTGCTATTTAAAAAACCACACCCCATATGAAAGGTCCCTCTGAATGAATTTTCAGTTGGTTTGTGCTTGCAAGGGCCTGTCAGTAGAAGGCACACTTCCAAACCTGATCCGAGGGAAACTAAGAGAAAGTTTTCAGACATTTAATGGAACCAGAGTTTGGCCCCTGTGTAATTCTGACAGTGGCTGGTGAGAGCAAACACAGAGCCCTAGCAGATGGCATATGTGCTCCTGCAGTACAGCTTAAACCTCTGCAACAGGGCTCTGTGGGACCAGAGAAGAACTTGCATTGCATATTCAGTCCCTGCACAGGGATTTTTTCTCAACACACATTGAATTGTTTACTGGCTCTCAAGGTGTCACTGTTTTCATATTTTCTATGTCTGTATCACAGTTTTGGAAAGAGATTTCTAGAATGGCAACATCTTCCATTCCTAGCTACATTTCTTCTAACTGATTGGGACAACAACCCAGGCAACAAAGACAAGTCCTCACAGTTCCATGGACATACCAGGGGCTGGCAGGGAAGAAATGGCTTCATGCACAGGCTGAGGCACACAGCAGCCTGAGACTGACAGCAGCCACCCAGAGCAGCATATTCCAATGCATCACTGTATGGATTCTGTATTTGGGAAGCAGAATTCTGTACTCTGGGAGCTGCTTGGTGTCTGAGGGCTGTCCCACTGCATGAATCACCAGAAAAGCAACACCTGCCTTCCCTCAGGGAAACCTCCCTCCAACTCCTGTCAAGCACCGTGGGCACTTGGTGAGAAGGGCTCAGAGTGCCTGCACAGAAGGGTGGACTGTTCTGCTCTCCCATTACCCGAATCCCCTTAGTCCAAAGCCTTCATAAAGCCTCTCCATGCCCCAGGCACATTGCTTCCCTGCAAAAAGTCATTTCAATATTGTTTGATAAAACATTTCAGCTTTTAACCTCTTTCTCCTGCCAGTGAGAAAGCACAAATGATTATGAGACAAATAAAATATCTACAGGTCACAGTTCATTCTGCCTGCCCCTCTGTAGTGGATGGTCACACTGGATGGAGGTAAGTCATCCTTTTTTATTGTTTGTATGTGGGACCACATCACTCATGGACAGATTATAAGCTCTTTGAGGCAGCGTTTGAGACAACTAGTATGTATCTCTTCATGAAATCCCTGTGATACTGCAAAGAAAACGAAAAGGCAGATTGAAAAGATGCTTGTATCTCTCTTGAAAATCCAAACTGGTCTCTAAATGTGGATTGTGTGTGTTTCAGATGCCCGGAGTAGAGCAGGCAAAGTGACCCACTGCAAACTCCTCCCTCCGCATCTTAAAGTCCAAAATCAGATTTACACTCTTGTGATGTAATTCATGCAGGATCCTATACAATCAATGTCATCATCCCCCAAATTCTTTGTTGGAAGCCATTTTCTCTAGTCAGAGTTTATCCTATTTTCCCCTGCAAGTTTTTCTTCTCCCTTATCAGGGGGCTGTGGCACAGTGCCATCCATAGCACATGAGGACTGAAGCCTCCTGAGTACCTGGAAGAATTTCAGACTTTATTTGTTTAATTTTCCTCCCATTTTCCTCTAATTTAATATTACCAGTTAAATTAATCTCCTGGCCTTCACAGGCCACCTTTTCTCATGCTTGAAAGCACCTGCACTGACCAGCCTGAGCTGCCCCCTTTAGCAATCACAGTCAGCACGACCAGAGTGTCAGGCTTTTCACTGTCCCAAAATTAGCATAAGAAACTGGCATATGGCCTGTGACTGTAGGCAAATGTGACCTTTTCAGAGGCTGACTTTATTTATTTATTCTGCTGCCATTTATTTCTGTGTTAAAAACAAACAAACAAAAAAGTCAGGGATGGCAGTGCACTGTCTCCTGGACCTACTAAAAATAAATAATTACAATACCTCTGACTAGCAACACCTCTTCATTGAACAGTAATTAAGATTGCAGTCACAGCTTGGGACACAGGCTGGGTACACAGCAAGACCATCGTTAGCATTTCCAGTTCCTCTGCACTTTCATTTAGCTGGTAAAATGCCAGACACGAGTGCCCCCGTGGCTGTACATGTTTCTGCATGCTGGCACCGATGGGAGAAAAAACTCAGTGGCACAAATGGCCCTGTTTGCCATTGGACCTGTACATCACATGTTTCTATAACCTCACATTGTTTTGGGGAAAATCAGCTTGTGTGAGGTCTTAAAGCACACAGATGGGCATGAATTGTAATTTTTTGCCTGCTCTGGGAAGCTCTCTCCCTCTTTGGCCTCAGGGACCATTTCCCTTGGCACAGCGTCCCCCAGGGCTCGCTGTCAGCTGCGCTCTCCGAGTTGTGCTGGAGTCCCCCCGAGCGTACTTGGGAGGGGTTGGAGCCTCACTTCTTTCTTCTCCCAGCTCCCTACCTGCTCTGAAGCTTTCACCCAGGGAGGAGGATGGGCTTCTGTGTGCTCATCATCCCCTCCCGTATGTCCCTCTGCATGAGACCTCTGTCTGCAGAGCTAGATATTAATGAGTTTGAGAGAACACACCAGCTTCCAAATTAATTAGAATAAATCACCCACCAGAAGTCTCAATCAGTCCTGCTCTCCCCATTTCACAGAGGAGGATGTTCCTGCACGCCTACCTCCACATCACATCCCCCAACTTCCCTTCATTTTCTCCTCATCATATGGCAGCCTACTGCCTACCCTGGTAAATAAATACTACAGCATAGAATCATAGAAACATTTAGGTTGGAAAAGACCTCAGAGGTCATCAAGTCCAACTGCTAACCCAGGACTGCCAAGTCCACCTCTAAACATCAGCCCTTCCCTGGACAGACCCTCTTGCTCCATGTGTTCAAAGTTCACAGAGAGACAAAAGCCCTGGCACAAGGTTAAGGTACCTCGCCTGAGCAGATCTTTCTTTTTGACAAAGACAGATCCTTGAGTCTCTTTGCCATCTCAGTGTTGGTTCCCGCTGTCGGCAGAGGCTGCCACTGCTAAGCATGTAAAAATAATGTGTAAAGAAAAAAAAAGTCATAATTTTTGCAGTATTGTCTCCCAGTTTAATAACCTCATTTAATTAGAAATCAGAGGTAACAACCGTGGCAGGGGAATTTAATATAAATTCCAAAACATCTGAGATTGAAGGAATTTCACCACCTCTAATAATCTTGTTAAGAAAAATGTCCCTGAAATTGCAGGTTTCTCCCAGGTGTCTCTCCCCATACCACACAGCTCCATCCCAAACTAACCATCCCAGAGGGCTGGCAGAGGCCACCAGCACATTTTTGTGTCTGCTGCAGGGTGCCCTGACACCCGAGCTCAGAGTGCAGGTGTAGAAAGCACACAAACCTGTGGTCATGCAGGGTCAGGAGCAGGCTGAAATGGAGACACCATGGTCAGTCCCATCAGCCCAAAAACTTGATTCTTTTTCATTCCAGAGCAAATTTGCCTTCATCTAGTCAGCTGTGAACAAGAGAAGAGCTAAATTTTCTGGTTTTTTAACATCACCCAAGAAACCCATATTCTGAGAGGCAAAGATATTTGCATAGCCTTTACTTCAGCGACCTGATGCCATAGCAATTCCAAGAGGAACACAACATGCTAACGTGTATCCAAAGGTTTGTGAGCCGAGCTGAGGGCACAGCAGGATTTGCACCCTCCAGAAACACTGCTGACTTTCACACATATGGAAAAGGTGGAAAAAAGCCATGCAGAGGGGGAACGCAACAGATTTTTTTTTTTTTTTTTTCCCAGAGTACAGCCTGCCCATGCCTGCAGCCTCTGCAAATGAGGCAGGACCAGCCCAGCAGCCCCAGAGTCTCCAGGAAGGCAGCAGCAAAGCTCCCAGTGTGCAGGGGGACATCCATTTCTGTGAGAAGGGAGACACACACAGGTGGGTAGAGCCCAGCCATGCTGCTGATGACCTACACGAATGGGACTTCCCAGGTGAGTGAGTGAAGGCAGGAGAGCCAAGCCTGACAGACCCAGAAGGGTCACTGCAGCCCCTCCCGAAAGGCAGCAGCATTGGGGCACAAAACACAGCCTTTGGATGGGAAATGGGGAGCACTCCCAGCCACACTGGGAGCTTAACAGGGACAGGGGAACTCATCCCTTCTTGCATCTCACCGAGCAGAACTGCCTTCACTCCCATGCAAAATACCAGTTCAGCCAGGACTTAACCCTGAAAATCTTTCCTCCTCTGTGTCTCACTGAAGCCTGAGGGGCTGCAACCACCTCCAAATGTGTGCCAGCTCAGAGGTGACACAACACCCTACACAACAAGCAGGACCCTCTCATCCCACATTTTAAGGAAACCTGGTCATATATCAGCACCAGCGCGGTGTTTTAGATTGCCAAAGCATCCTCTCGAATAACTAAACAGCGGTGAGTGATATGTATTTACATACGTTATGGGCTATTCCCCCAGTGGAAGGCGATTTGTGCAGATACCTTCCATTAATGTTAAAGGGAGTCATTCACATAAATCCTCGGCACATTAACAGCCCCTGAGCCTCCTCTGTGTAGTAGTTCGTGCTGCTGCATTTAGCCAGCGCGACAGAAACGTGGCCAACTTAATATGCAAATAAATTCAAGTATTTACTGAGCCATAAGAGATAGTTACTAGGCACATCTCATTCATCGTTTACAGGGAAATAGATGGAGGCTGCCAGATTAAATTGGGAGATAAATGCTGCAAACATTTTTTTTAAGGCAACAGTGTACTGAGTCTCCACATATACATAAATAGTGATCATAAACAGTTTCTTGAAGACATGCTCTCTTCTATTTGTTTTCACTCTGTGAGTGTCTATGCTATGTATCTGAACTGAATCACTGTTTGTTGCATTGCTGTTGCCTGACATGGCACTGGAGTCCCTTCTGTTCCTCAGGGACAAAGGAGCATCCCTGCTCACTCACCACCTCCTTGGCAGCTGCACAAGCTGCAGGAAGGGAACACTCTCACCTTGAAAAGATGGGACACCCACTGCAACTCCCTTTTTCCCTGCACCAAAATGTGAGCCCTTCCTTTATTGGCTCCTGGTGCAGGAAAGAGAGGTGAGACTTTTTGTGCCGTTTCTTCTCACAGATGTTCTCTTCAGAATCTACATTGGGCATTTGCAAAACAAGAGCCCTCACCAGGTCTGTGCTTTTCCGAGGCAGAAAACAGGCAACTTCTGTGGGAAACAGATCTTAAAAATATATCAGATACAGTATTACTGAAGTCCTCCTTCAGTTCCCTCTGCATGATTTTTAAGATGCTATGCCAAATGGATGTGTCCTCTACAGGACATTTCTTCCTAGGGATAATGAATGAAGTAACACTGATTTACTTTATTCCTTATGATGGAGAACAAGGGAAAATTCCCTATCTCTACTTCACAGTTCAATAGGATAGTTTCCATGCACATACAAGCTCATGGAAATATGCAGATACATATATTAAAAGGCCTTATCTACCATTAGATTCCACAGCATCTGCTGGGTTGCAATCCTATTGATGCTGTGGGGTTTTTCGTAGGAGTCACCAGCAAACCCCTGAAGTGATTCTGGAATCCCTGTCTTGGCCCTGGGCTGGCATCTGTCCAAGCTGTAGAACACAGCAATGAGTGTATGCAGGCATTTCCCTGCAGAGACAGAGTCAGTCAGAGTGGCAGCTCAGCCCAAAACAAAAATGATAGCAGAGACAAAAGAAAACCTCACAATCTCTCAGGTTCTTTAGTATGGAACCCCTAAATGTAATGCTGCCCTTTGGATTTGTCCTTAGTTAAAAACCCAGAGCTCCCTTTTGCCCTGTTCAGTGCCTGTCTCTCCTTCCAAGATCTCTTCTGAGCATCAACTCTAGCCAGGTTTGAGGACCTGTCCCAAACCTTTACTCCTGCCTCCAGTCATGTTTCTCTCCTCAGAGTGTCCACAGGTCTCAATGGCTGCAAACCACTGATGTGTACCTTGGAAATTAGATCCTTTTACACACTGATCCTGTAAAACAGGGGTTCTACCAGAAAGCAGCTTTTGCCCCCTTGCTGCCTCCCCAGGAGAGCCTCCACAGCTGCTTGCAAGGTGCAGTGCTGATCTCATGGCTCAGGTCTGCCCATTCTGCCTCAAACCCAGGCTGCTCTGCGGGGCCAGGGAGCAGCAGGTACCCAAGAGACGACTTTGGCAAGGGGACCAGACATGGCAATAGGACATCCAGCAAAAAAACCCAGTGGTGTCCCTCATTCCCACCTTTCCTTTCTCTCGCCTTGATAGACTGAGTGTTTAAGTGGCACATTCCCTCTGACTGTGAGTTTATATAGTGTGTGAGTGTGTGTGTAACACTGACTGGAGCCTTTCAGGATGACAACCACCATAATTCTCAATAAATCTGTCTGTGGTGCAAGACAAGGTCTTAAGTTAAAAACCTACCTGTCTATGGTGTCTTTCCTGGCAGGCAGGCAGGAGGAAATCATTGGGGGCCAATGCTGCTTACAGGCTTTCAGGTCAACAAGGACTTATCCTGCATTTTGGGGACATGGTGGTTTACATGTTACGCACAGTTAGCTCTTTCATTGAAACCTCAGGTGTGTGACACCTGCAGGAAGATGGGCTGAAACAAAAAAGCATCTCATACCTTCCCTGCACCTCCCACCAAGTAAAATGCAATACAACTTATGCTAGCTCCCTCACACCATTGACACACAAGTGGAAGCATGGAGAGATGGAGGCAAGCACCATGAAAAGGTATTTACACAAGAGAAAAGCAGGGTAGCTCTCAGAGACTCATCCCTCTGTGAAAGGCAGTGCATGCACACGTGCTGCTCATGTCCGAGGAGCATCACAGAGAAACAGCTGATTTTTTCAAACTACTTGAGATCACAGGGATGCCACAAGGAATTGCTTATCACAGCACATGCTGTAGGATGAACTTTCTGCAGTTCTCCCTGAGAAGGCAAGGCTTGCACAGGTGCCAGCAGGAGTCCAGCAACTGAGCAGATTCTCCTCCCTGGCACTCTGTGCTGAGGTGGGAGCAGCGTACAGAGTCAGACACGGCTTCAGGTGCAGCACCAGTTCCAGCTATCAAGGAAAGTGCATCTCTACCAGTGTGTATCTGGGGCAGAGCTGCAGGTGGCCTTAGCCAGCTGCCCATCTCCTGAGCCAGGACCTCGGAGCTGCAGCATGGTGGCAGGAAGGTGGGCAGTACCTGTGTGCCAGGGCAGGGTTAACAGAGGAGTGAGACCTTGGGCCTCCCCCTCCTGTGCCAAGTGCAGCCCCTTCCCTCCTGCTCCTGCTGCACCAGAGCTGTGAAGGCACCCAGCATCTGCATGTGGGACAGGTGAGGAGGGGACCCTCTGTGAGGAGCAGGGTAACCAAAGCACTTGGAGCAATTTAAGGCACAGCTCTGGATGCTCCAGCTCAGTCACACCTGTCATAAACAAAGAAAATGCCAGGGAATACTCCTGGGAGCCCCATGTATAAAAATACTTGAAGCAACGAGAGCAACAGCTGGCCCCTGTGAAAGCTTTTGTCAGTCTGACATTTCAGATGCTGAGCACACTGGCACCACTGCACATGCCAGGGAAGAGGAGCAGGAAATCAGACACGTATTCCTGGCTGCACTGCCAACTGATGTTGGAAAGGAAACCCCATTCCTTTGCATCTTACACCCAAAGTGAACGGAGTAACAAACTCTTACAGGGGAAAAGGGAAAGGCTAGCATTTATAGCACCATTTCTTCTGTACGATGAGAATCACCCTTAAAGATGAGGTCAGTATAAACTGCAGGGCCACAGCAAACTGTTCCATTCAAGAGGAATTATTCATCCTTCAGTGGAATATAATTACACATCCAGACTCTCTCTGGGCAATCCTTTATTCAAGCCAAATTTACACTATTTCCTAAAGGGAACAGTCAATCTTAATGAATGACTTACAGGTTCATCATCTTTAATAAGGTTTTATTAAAAAAATAATGTCAGAAGTTTGGAAGCTTAATAAATTTTAACTCCACCTTCACTGTACATCACCTTTCCTTTTGTTAACTTCTTCATTCTCATCAACAGAAGAACTTGGTGCAAAGATGCTAACTTAGATTATAAATTCTTTTCAATTTTATTAGTCAGTAGCAAATCATCCGGTACCTTTAGTGCACCAATATATCATGATTGTGTACAGCAGAGCAATGTGTAATCTCCTGACACACAATTTTGAATCAAGTTTCTTTTCTAAGATACAGCAAAATAAAGAGAAAATTTTGCTTCCTTTGTACAGGAAACCAATTCCTCATGAGGCAACTTGTTATGACAGAATTAATACATGTAATAATTCTTCCCTCCAAGGTGAGCCTTGAATATTTTTCTTTGCATAAAAAAAGCAGTTATTGTTCATTCTCACTGTGGAGAGCCATCACCTGTTAAACACTGTAGCTGCTCTTAATGGTCAGCTGGAGAACTCAGCTGGGAATGTTTTATATAAATAAAGCTAACTCCTCCTTTGCACCATTTTAAAGCTGTAGAGAAAGAAGTAGGGTAGGATTTTAGGGTATTGGGGTATATTTCCTCATTGTTACTTTTTTTAAGAGACACCACATGGCCATTGAGTATAGTTTATGAAAGTGAGCTAAAACTCCCTGGAGAAAACAGAGCTTTGCTGACTTCAGTGTTACCAAATATAAACATTGAATTTCTTTCAATTTTCAACAGAAATTGTTGCTGTCTTGTTCTCATCAACTATTTCCTGGTGGTCTTCCTTACCCCAAAATGTGCTTTTATCCCTTTTATTTACTTGCCAGGTGTGTGTGTGGGCTCCCTGCCATTTGCAGGGGGAGAGCATGCCTCCACCTCCAGCTGGAAATACCCTGGGTGTTTCCAAGGTAGTGCTAAGAATATGGGTTAGCCTTAGTGATATGAGTTCAGTTCTCTGCAGGGAAGGAGCCCACCAAGAAGTGGTGATGCTGGGGAATTCGAATCATAAAATCATGGAATATCCTGAATTGAAAGGGACCCACAGGATCATTAAGTCCAGCTTCTATGGGTCAACTTAAATGGGATAAATTATCCCATATTTTACTATTGGGTTTGAGCCTGCTCCCACCAGAGCCGGGTGCTGGGGATGTCCTAGGATGCTGACAGGTGCCAGCATGGCCAGGGATGAGCAGGATGGATGCCTCCCCATTGAGGCCAGCCCATGTCCCAGCAGAGAGGCCCCAAGTGCCTCCCCACAGCAGGGCTGGCTGGGGGAGCAGGCAGGAGCCCAGCTGGCAGGGCTTGCCTGTCTCCTGCTACCGGGATGTGAATGGACAACTGTCCCACACCCCACTGCCTCATTCACCCTACAATCTGACCTCTCTTGCTTTTTTCATTTTCTTTAGTATTACCTAAATTTGAGGGAGGGAAAGATGTTGAGGAGACATCTGTGTAAGGTCACATCTCAGGCTACTGAACCTCTGCTACCATGATCAGGTGCTATATCTTGTTTCTCTTAAAAAAAAAAAAAAAAAAAAAAAAAAGTTTAACAAAACCCCAAATCTTTGGGTCATGCATGGAATTAAGGCAATGACTGAAGGAAAAGCATCTTATTGCAATTTCTTCTTTCTAGGTCCCATAGCCACTGTCAAGCACCTGTGCAGTCATGTCTCAACCCTGCAGGTGAGAAAACTCATGGCAACTCACTGAATGCCCAAGAAAGAAAATTGCCACTTTCTACCCACTCTTTTCCACAAAACATAAGGAAGTATTTGACTCAAACATTTGCAACAGACAGAATAACAGAAACATCAGAGTTACTGCACTCACCAACAAAGCATTTCTCAAGGTATACCTCCTGCAAGGTTCTGATTTAATTCAGCGCATGTACTTTTCCTGTTGGTAGATTTTTTTCCCAGTCCCTCTTTCACACTCAATCACTGAAAAACTCGTGCCCCTGGCAGTCTTTCTAATCTAAAGAACAGGTGCATCAGCTAACTAACTTTTATGATGGGGCAGAGGGGCTCTGCCTGACGGAGAAAATCAGTGTGACATCCGAATTAAAATACAAAGTCACCTGCAGCCAGAGAGAACTGGAACGCACCTCATCTAAATAAAATTACAAAACCTGAACTTGCAAATTTCCAAGCCATGTCCTCAGCTGGTGTCAGATGAGGCTGGAGCCAGGGAAGTTATGCTGATTTACACCAGTGGCTGACTGAACCTGGTGTGCTGAGCTGCACCAGGAACCGGCAGCACGGTGGGGTGGAGGATGCTCTAAGTACTTCTGTAGCACAAAGACACTCTTTAGATTCAAGCCCTGCTCCTTCAAAAAACAACATCCCTTTCTTTGCTTTACTTCTCCCATTGTGCCTTTATTCAATTTGAAACGCCCTTGGTCTGTCCTTGAGAAAAACGCCTTCAGAAGCCTCTTTGAAATAAACCCAGGATTAAACAGCAATCCCCCTCCAAGTAGAGCATTCAGGCAACTTTCCTTCTGCAGCTCACCGGGGTAACTTTATTTCTGCCATAAGCCCCGCATGCACCAAATCCAAAAGCAACTTCTTTCTGCCAGACCGCCGCTGTCAGTCGAGCCCCAGGCAAAGCAACCAACCCCCACAGGCATTCACCAGCGATGGAAAAGTGGAATTACTCACTGAACCACGCCGGGCTTCACCCTCTGTCAGCAAACGGTGGGTGCGGGCTGGGGCTGCAGGGCTAGAGAGGGACCAGCAGGGCTAGCCAGGTGCCCGCAGGCACTTCATCCCCCTGCTCCGTCCTCCCTCAAAGTTAGCTTTAAAACACCTGAAAAGGCAAACACGAACAACTCCGCTCAAGTGTGCTCCTCAGTGTCTCTCAGAAGCCAGAAGCCTGTTGGTCTCGAAGGAAAAACCCAGCCTGCAAACGGTACTGCTCCCTCCAGTTTTCAGTTAGGCATAAAAAATCAAGTTAACATCTGGTTTGAAGATATGAGGAGATTGTAATTAAACTCATTGCTCTATGAACTATAGTAAAACCCCAGCACATGTGACACATATATTGTCTGCTACATATATTGCAAGAGAAGTTGCTTTTAAAATGGAAGAGACATTTACCTTGGCAGAGAAAAAAAAAAAAAAAAAAAAAAAAAAAAAAGGCCACTTAGATTCAGGTTTGGAAAAGCCCAAAGCCACGCTGCATGCAGAGTGCTCTGTAGTCAGAAGTCTTCACTAAGTCACACACCCCCCACACAGACACAGACACGCTCCCGTGCAGCGCACGCCGGCAGCACCGGCTGAGCTCTGCCTCTCTCCCCACAGGAACTGCTCCCAGGGCTCTGCAAGGATCTGCTTTGGGGAAGAGAGTCTGCAACTGAGGAGGTTCAAAGTTACCACAGACAGACAAGCAGAAGAACTGCTCTGACAAGGCTCAGCGACAAACACCAGGCAGAGAAGAAGGAGAAGAAGAAGAATGTTTCCCCTTACCTATTGCTTAGGCTAAGACACTGAGCAGAGTCTTTAGAGAGCCTGGGCATTGGGACCCAAAGGACAGAGGACTTTCAGCACAGTCACAAGGACCCAGCAAAAGCCATCTTCTCCCTGTCTTTTAGCAGTGTAAGTCTCCAGCAGCTCAGCTCTACAGCTGCAAACATCTCATTAGACTAATGCATTCAGCACAGGCAGAAAACTCAATTTACCATAGCTACAGCAATGAATTTCCATTACGATGACAGCTTCAACCACATCATGTCCGGATAAGCAGCCAACCACTGCCTTTTAAAGAACACACGCATTTTACACGCAGAAAGCGAGGCCTGCGTGGCGGGTTTCCTTTCCCTTTGCAACTACATTGAGAAGAAGAATTGCCATTCCTTTTTATTTTGGAAATTCTGCAACCTGAAAGGTAAAGACGTTTGGACTCTTCCTGCCCCCTCTCCCCCCCCTCCCCCCAAAACAGCACTGTCTTTTGCAATACAGTACATTGGGCTGCGGTGAGAAGAAGGGGTGTTTGCAACATTTCTGGTCTCACTACCCCTCCTCTGTTGCCATGGAAACCGGACTGTAGCATCAGCCCTTTGTCCCACTCCTGCAGCAGCCTGGCCTGATGCTGAGCTTACGTGGTGTGCCACGGATGGGAAAGACCAGTCACTTTGGTTTTGATAATTTACATGGAAATTGAGGGAACAGTGCCTGGCATCTTTCTGCCAGTGACACTGAGGGTGTGTGTATAGTGTTGGTCACACACACACACATGCACCTGTACACAAACCCACAAAGTCAGCTCTGTGGAGAATCTTACAGGTCTGACCAGGCAAAGATATCCATAATATATAGAAATTATATAACCAATTATGGCTGCCATGCTGTGCCACTTGGGCAGAATGCAGGAGTGGCTTGTCGTTGAATTTCCAGTCACTCATCACAAAAAGTACCAAGTTCCCATGTTTAGCAAAGCACTAGTAGCTCTTACCTAAAAGAAAAAACCCAAAAATATCAACCAAACAAAAAAAACCCAAAACCAACAAAAAAACCACAAACAAAAGCAAAAAACCACCACAACAAAATTCTGTAGTACACATGATAAATATTGATCGTAATAATCCTGCCATGCTCCATTGACTGCACCAGATCAAATTATCCCAGCAAAGAGGTTTGTCACAGTTGTTTGGGAGTGTTGCACAGCTCCCTGCTGCCCACTTCACACACTTACATATATTGTTACTCAGTATTCATGGCAAGACAAATGTGCTGCTCACCCCTCTTTCTTTCCAGTCCCATGAATGCCTCACCAGACAGGTTTGCAGTTGTGGCCATCGTTTCTGCTGGTTTTGTGGTCCCTGCACACTGCTTGTGTGATAATTGGGCTTTCTAGGGTTTAGGGGAGTTACTTCTGACTTGCCATCACAAAAGATGGGATAAACATTAAGCTGTTTTATTTACCAAGGAAGAAGAGGAAAAGCAGGGAAGCAGAGATCCTGGGCTATTTGTGGCAATAGGAGCCAGGGCTTTGCTGGTCTCCTTTCCTGTCAGTGGGGAGAAGGACAAGCACGTGCCCACTAGTGACTGTGAGCAAGGTGAGATGCTTAAGTTCATTCCAACAGCCCCTTGCAAGCACAAGGTCAGGAGGATGGCCAAGGTATTATTTGTTTTTTAGAGCCATGGACAGAGAAAAGCTCTCTGAATTTAAAGGAAAAAAAGAGGTTTGGTAGATCCAGGAGAAACAAGGTGGTGTTAAGTCTCTTCTTTGGTTTGTCTTTTTTTTGCTTGCCGTGCTACAAGCTTGACAGATACTGTAGGTGTGAAAAATATTTTATCAGCACAGAATTGGAACAACTGTTTTCTGTCTTCTGTAACTGGTGTATGAAACCCATGGTGCTCACAAACATGCTGAAATAACAAAGCACACAAATGCTCTTCATCCCAGTCTTCATCCTGGCAAAAACCTGTAATCCCACATTTTCCCTCTTCTCTCTCTTTTTTTTTTTTTTTTTTTTTTTTTTTTTTTTTTTTTTTTTTTTTTTTTTTTTTACAAAATCAGGGTCAGTGGGCCAGCACTCATGGATTCCCTTACCAGAGTAAAATAGAGGGAACAGGACCACCATGCAAACTCCTGTTTTAAGTACCTAATGGGATAAATGGGGAAAAGTACTAGTAATTACGAAAAATTGTGACAAAATCCTTTAAAAAGCCTTTCTACTCTCGTAAGTAATTTAAAATTTTGAGCATGAGTCTTAGCCATCTCCATCATTTCACATTGCCTCTGCAGATCCATTGCTGCTGTGGCTTGTCACACCCAGTGCTGTTGTTTGTGTCACGCCATGTTACCAATGTCATCTAGAACGGGCAGGCTGGCACAACCTCACAGCATGGAGGCATCAGCTGCGGCCTCTCACAAAAAATATCATATTGATACAATGCAACACAAGAGCAAAATGTTGGGGGGTGATTGGAAATTTTGCTTTTCATCACTGCTGCTATTAATGTCATGTATAATTTTGCATCCAAAAACCAAACCAGACTTCAAACCAGCCAATTCCCCACTGCTTTGGGAGCAAACGTTGCATGGTGAAGGATTGCAGAGTTCCTTGGAATATGCTCTTTCCAGGGCTTGTTTGACAGCCTCGAATTTAAAGTTCAATTTAAAGAGATGAATTTTGGTTTAAAACATATAGCTGGTCTGGAAAGCAGCTTAAATCACAGCTAAAAGCAAGGGTGGATGAGATAGTGTTGGGGGAATGGTTTGAAGTGTTTACATCTGCTGTGGAGCCAAATGCAAGGCTGATCTCAGTCTTCCCAAGAGGGGTAAAGAGGGCTGAGCCAGAGATGGAGCTGAGGGGTATGTTGTGCCCTGGATGGTGCAGGGGAACTTTTGCCTGCCTGTGTTCCTGTGACATGTTCACACAAATGTCACAGTCACCTGAGCAGCCACAGCCACCCGCTGGTGGCTTCAATCCAAAGCTGGCGCTTCCACAGAAAGCTCTTTCACACCACCCTCCCATGTGCATGCCTGACTGTGGGGTGAGGGGAAGAGTGGATGGAGGAGGCAGGGGAACTTTAAAATGCTGCCCAAGTAAATCTGCCTACCAAACGCCAGAATGTGGCTGGGCAGTGCAATCACTTGCCTGATTTCCAAATGAAAGTGAAAAAGGTGATAAAGTGGTGGTGGGGAAAAGAAAATGTCGTGTTTGCATGTGACACTGGTTGTCACACAGCCTTAAAACCATTAAAACCCTTTATTCTGTAAGCATAAGGTTTTCAGATGAAGATGGCATTGCAGAGAAATATTAAGGATCTCTACACAGAGAGGCAGGCAGTAGCAGAGCAAGAAGCACAGCTGAAGCTTCCTGCTTCCTGTTACTGCTTCCCCAACTCTTTGAGCCACAGGCTACCAACAATCTCCAAAATTATTATTATTTTTAATACAAATCCTATTCATGCTCTTTTCACCAGTGTCCTGATATTTGTATTTTGTACTGATTATATTTCAACCCTTTCTTCTACTGCTTGTCTTCACAGCCTTCTCTGAGGAGGAACAGATCCCTGACATGAAAGTGAAGCTTTTAGGGCAGGTGATGGCCAAAGGACCAGGGCTTTAATGACCAGGCAGGAGGCAGGCTGAGATCCAGGGTTTGGACACCAGGCAATCCACTCAGCAATGGGGAAAAGCCCTTACCCCCAGGGTAATTTCTGCCACTCCCCACAATACCTTGGAAGAGCCTAAAAGAGGGACTGAGCCACCACCGACTCTTACGCAGGTCATTTCAGACAAAAGACAAACCTGGCAACGGTCTGGGCTCTGCCAGGGAGGGATGAGTATCACACAGGGTTGCCACCCACTCAGGACCATGCTGGACCCCAGCCTTGAGCCACTGCCCTTCCCCAGCCTGTGGCTCCCTGGCACAGCCAGCCCAGTAGCCCTGTGCTGGGTATGATGGCACACATCACTCTGCTGCTCTCCACCCACCACCAACATTAATAAACTCCCACAGATTGTCATTTTATTTCAAGCATTACCCCATAATTTAAATAATTTGATTCTTTAAACAATTACATTCAATTACCTTCAGACTTCCATGAAATCAGAAAGCATTCAGAGTAAGTGAGAAAGGAAATTAAATATTCCAAAACAACATAAATGTGCACAGGCCAAGCTGCTATTTGGGCAGATGATCGGGGTGGGGATGGAGCTTGGAGCATATCTCTGCACCTGGCTGCAGCGGTGACATTCACCCTGGCAGTCACTGGAGCACAGAAGATATCAGCAAGTATTTTGGGGCAGCTGCCTGCCCAGGTGATGCCCTGTATGTGATTTTTCCCTGCATCTTTATTAGGCATTTCAGTTTAACAAGATTTTTATCTATAAATCTTTCTGGATGATGAATCAATCCCATGACACCCGCCCCGACCTTCTTCAACCCTGACACACTTGCACAGACACCGTGGGTTAAGTTATGATGGAGTCCGGTTTAAGGGAATGAATTTAAACAATTACCTTAATTACAAGAGCAGTATCATCTTTCAAGAAAGAGGGTCTCCGGGGAGGACAGCTGCTGAGAAGTCATTTAGATGCATGAACCTTTGAGAACAGCGGTGAGAGGAGCTGCGACTCCTGCCCTGGCTACAATCACTCCCTGCTCCCGCCCCAGCTCCTTCCAACTTGCCCAGCGAGGGAGGCGATGCGGGATGGCAGCGCTGGGGCAATCAGGAACCCCCCAGGCTGCCAGGACCCGACACCAGCCGATAGTCCCGCCCTGCCCAGCCCGGTCCTGGAGGTCACCTTTTGTTTGGGCTCGTTGCTAAGCGGGAGCGAAGCCGCAGAGGTTTCAGACGCGCTCCAGCAGCCAGCTCAGGAGGATGAGCTGAAAATTAAGCACATGCCTGAGGCAATGAGAAACCCCAGATTTGAGCCTGGCAGCAGCCGAGATGGGCAAGGGGTGGCAGGGAACAGGAGTCCCATCCTGCTGGGACCCCTCCCAGCCCAGCCCGTGCCCAGTGACCACCCCACAGCCCCCTTTGCCCCGGGATGGGCTCTGGAGCGGCTCTGCCTCCTCCAACCCGGCACAGCCCCTGCAAGGTCACTCCAATATCTCCCTACCCCAACTCTCTGCTCGCTTGAGGACATGATTATTTCCCAAATCACTAAACATCAGGAGCAGCTTTGTAATTTGCCTGGCTCTTTATTACATTTATTGATTTTAAAATATTTTAACGGCTCGTTTATTGCTGTGTTAAAGAGCTCAGAAAGGCAATAAAGTCACACAGCATCCTTAGTGATAAAAGAAAGAATCCCTTGAGCTGCCAAAATCATGCCTTCTTCCCTTCTGAGCTTCTTTCAAGCCAAAAAATAAAAAAACCCTGAGAGGAACTGCAACCCAAAAGGGCAAGTGCCTGGGCAAAATCTCATGCACCTGGAGAGGGTAAGTAGTGAAATAAGCTAAATAAGCTGTAGCTAAAACAGCAACCTGCTGCAGATAAAAAACAAAGAAACCTTATTCATCCCTGAGTTTAAGGTGCTGGACACACGTGGTCATTCGTTAAATGTTTGTTTATACAACTGAGGTGACTTCCCAAGGCCAGGGTCAGCAGTGATGCTAAAACAGAGCTGAGCCTCCAGGTCCAGAGCAAGGAGCTCCAATCGATGCTTGCTAGGGTGTGAAACACTAACTTTCTCATCTGCAAATATCTAGGAGCTCTGCCCCCCCTTCCAGGCTTGGGCCCACTTCCCCCCTTGTACATGTGTGATCCTGGGGGGATCAGGCACTCAGCACCCGGACACAGCTTCCCCCTGCCATGGGCAGCCTGGCAAACCCCCTGTGGAGGGGATGAAGTGGCAGAGGGATGGCCCCTCGTGGACCCATCTTTAAGCATCTCTCTCAAATAATTTGTCTCAAGCAGCCTCACTTTTTGCACTAGAAATAACTAGGTCTGAGCAGTAATTAAAAATAATAATAAAAAAATCCTCCAGGTGAGGGGTTTTGTTCTTTGAATTACTCCTCTGTTTCTGCAGTCATTTCCATCCCAGAGCCTCCCCAGGCACTTAACCAATTAAACACCTACAGCGGCTGCCGGTGGCTCTGCTCTGCAGCAAGAGGTCCCGGCCAGCAAGGACCATTCCTGTGTGAAGTACCACTGGATTTCTTTATCAGCCCCCATTTCAGCAGGAGGGCAGCACAGAGGTACTCTGCTTCCCTGTGTGCCTGGCCCTGCTTTGGAGATGCAAAGCCCGAGATGTTGGGATGCCCTGGCTGCATGGATGTGAATAAAAGAGAAGAAATGACAAGCTGTTGTTCAGCGGAGGAGGTGGGGGGACAGGGGCGTTCTCCCTCCCCCGCAGCTGACCAAGTGCATGCCATGCCCTTGTGTGAGCCCTTTCCCCTCAGCTTAGGGCAGGATCACACCCTCTCCAGCCTCCTCCCTTCCTTCAGGCTTGGAAAACTAGTCTGACACTTGGAAAGCAGATGTTATTTCTGCCCTCTCCCCAAAATACGACATTTCTGAGAGCAAGTTAGCACAGATATTCTGGAAGAAATAGTGTCGAAGATGTAGGCAGGTAATGTTAATGGGCAATGAATGTCACACCTGAGGGGATTGAAGACCAAGAAAACCATTCCCAGCCAGGGATTCAGTCCCAAAAGTCTGTCATTTAGTAGTCATTAAGACTCCCGCCAGGAGGAAACTATGCTTCCACCAGAATCCTCCACAGCAGCCACTGCCCAGCCCTGTCATAGGGAAAGCTCTTCTTCCCCAGACTAAACACTTGCTCACACACCAGAGAGACAGGAAAGACAAGGTGTGATGGTGCCATCTCCTGCCTCCTGCCAGAGGAGCACTGCATCTCATTAGCAGGATGGGCTCAGCTGCCACCTTCAAGCAAAGCTCATCAGAGAGAAAGACATTAGTAGCAATTTCATATAATAAAATTTTATCAAATGTCCAAGTCAAGTAGGTTTCATTTTCCTCCACAGCAAAAAGAGCAGTAAAGATATATGTCTCTAGATAAGCTATGTTTGCATACTCGTTTTCCTAATTCAATAAAAAAAAAATAAAATCAGTTGCAATCCAAATTCACTGTAATTATCTCTGTTTTTCTCTCGGCAAGTGCTATTTTTAGTCAATACGCATGCATAGCCATACTATAGCATAGCTATTTTTTAAATTACATATGCCAGCATAGTTTATAGATTTTAATTTGCCAGGGAGTTGTATAGCCATCAGCAGTCAGGAGCTGTATGTTGTTTGCATACAAACTCAGTCGAGAAACTTCCCCACACAGCATCTGCTTGTGCAACTGAGGAGGGGCAGACCCTCCCCGGGAGCCAAACCTCGGGACAGTTTAGAGCCTGTTCAGCCAAGGGCTCAAATTTCACGGCTCTTGGAGGAGGGAAAGGGAGCCTGGGTGGAAGAGGGTACAACAGTGATGAGCATGGATTTAGGAACAGAAATACACCAAAATTTCAGCACTCAGCTTTGGAGTATAATCTGTATCTGGACTTTATTTTACTGGGTGGTAGGGAAGTACTTTACTATAGTTTAGCCCTAAATCACCCCAAAGTCGCATGAAATTCAGAATCCCAGGACAGACTGTGGTCCTCCATCCACATGTACCTCTGCAGAGACTTGTTGGATCCTGTCACAGGTGGGCAGATAACTGAACTAGTAAAGGTGATTTGAACTCCTCAAGTGGCCTCTGCTGTGTGCCAGAGGAGGCTTCTTTTTTTCAGATGTGAAATAGCTGCCAACAGAAAAAAAAGGAGAAAAAAAACCCTGCCTAGAACCAAAAGATACTTCCCAATGGTATTCTGAGATAGCTGATTAATTGCTTGCATGCTAAACTTCAAAAATCATATTGTGGTTATAAAACTAATCTTATTTTAGTAGTGATACCTTCCAAATAAAAGGTTTAATTTTAGGGTTTTCCTCCTATTTTCCCTCTGCTGTTTTGACACGTACATCATTTTTGAGGCTGGCATGATGTGCATACCAAAAAGCCTTGCCTGTGTCTAACAAGCTGAACTATTTTATTACTGCCTAGCCTGCAACCTCGCATCTACAGAGACCTGGCTTACAAAGGCTGGTGTCAGCTTCCACATCAGTGCCGTTGAAATGTTTAACACCGAGCACTAACATAAAGATTCAAAGCAGCATGGTGATTAATTGCTGTCACTCCTGCGAGTCTCCCAGGCTCACATTTGACCACGAGGTCCATGCTTCCCTTTTAAGACACAGTGGGGTTTGAAGAATATTGCTCTATTTTTTGTTTTAATGGGCTTTTAGCAGTAAGTGTGGAAGATGCTGTTCTGGGCAGTGCTGTCCAGGAGTGTGCAGCCAGCTGGAGCTGACCCGCAGCTGCTGCCGGGCACTGACACCCCAGTGACATCCCACAGGCACCACTCACAGCATCAGATTTGGAAGAAGAGGTTAGAGGTACACTATGCAGGGATAATGTCAGCGTTGATGTTGCAAGGAGGCAATGGATGGGACAAACTGAGCTGCTTTCATCCGAATTATTTATCTTGTAAGCCTGTTGCTTCTCCGAGCTCATAACAAAGATGATCCCCCTGATATTGCCACCCATCCCTCTCTCTCCTTGTCTCATTGTTCCCACAGTGCTCAACGCAGCACCCTGCCTGTTGTTATGTGCCTGGCAGAGCCAGTTCCAGTGTCACTGCAAGGGGCACCAACATCATTGCACCAGCACCCAGCACCCCTTGTCCAACACCCGCTTTCCAAGAGACAATCCTTCACGTGGTGGGGGCCACCATCCTGACTTTCATGGCTACTGGGCAAGAACAACAATGGGGAGAAAAGGTTCTTCACTCATCTATAGGAGCCTGACCCCTCCTGTGACTGGTTCTCAGGATGGGGATGGGCTGGGGGACAAGCAGGTGACACAGACTATTTGTACTCCACTGTAAGATCCAGCCCCAGCTGCTCTGCCTGAACACCTCCAAGTCTTACACGCTTGCTGAGAGGTGGGACAGAAGAAGTATGAAAAGCCCATGTATAGCCATCTCCATATTTCAAAAAATCAGTAACTTTTAGTGTACTCACTATAGATTAAATATGAATTTGAATGTAAAACATAACGGGGCAGCTTTTCATCTTTTGAATGAATTCTTCAGTCCCGACTGAATGAAGGAGGTAAAAAAATAAAAAAGGAGATCAAATACACCTAACAAATCTACATCAGGAGGGAACCATAAAAAGATACAACCAAGATAAAACCTTATGTGGGGAAGTTAACTGCAAAGAGTAAATCCTCATAACTTCAGGAAGAAGTACCTGTATGCAGCAGCCCCTTCTGCCCCAAGATGTTAAGAGAGCTAATGATGTAAATGAGGTTGCTCAAATTGCCTTGAAATGAGAGGCTGACACTGCCTTGTACGTGAGGCCAAGACAGCACTAGGCTCTCTGAGTCAGTCTGAACTGATTCAGAGGGACCTGCACAGCTGGGCCATGTAACTGGACTAACAGCTGGCTGCAAAATGAAGCAAGAGCTGTCTCATTTCAAGGGAGCAAACTGATTGTCATCTGGGCCTCCCAATCTCACCACCCTGTCATGGTCTGTGTCTATTTTACAGCCATTATAACCTAATCTCAGCCAGTGTGATTTACACATAGTAATTAATGGAGCTTCAGTGGTGAGGAAATTGGTCATTCAATTTGAGTTTAATTTACTGCATGTGCATACATTAGGAATCACAAATTCCATAGCTGTGATCTGGGCACAGAGAAAGGGTTGTGGGCTAGGAAGGAAAAAAATAAAACACCCAGTAAACAATTCACCACTGGCCTTTCACACCTCCCACTCTGCAAGCCTCTCCTCGATGGGAGCATGACACACAAATACACCTGGACATCTCAGGTGGAAGGCAAAGTCTCACTGTCATTGCTATCACATTTCTCAGCTGCAGGAAGCATTACCCTGGCATACTGGTGAGTATGGCCTCATTCTGATCCCTGCTTATGTTTGAGTGTGTTTCCATCCGAGAGGACAGAGTGGGTTGATGGAGTTCAGCGATACGGGGTACAAAGGCTACAAAAGATGTCTGTGAAGGAAACCATGCCTAAAAACCAGGACACACTTTCACAGCAAAGGCAGCGTTGAATTTTCGGCTACCTTAAGTTAAAGGTGGCCTCATACCAGCCCGGACTTTGGAGCACCTGATAACCACAACCCAGCAAAGCCAGAAGTAATGCCTGGGTGATCCTCACTGACCATGAGGGACTGGGAATGGCCCAGAGGGATCGGGGCTCTTTCAGCTCACGGACTACCCTGCAGGAGGTACCAAGAAAATGTCTAGCTCTTCCAGGGTCTCTCCCCTGAATGCCTCCATGCCATGAAGCATCTAGCTATGTTGCTTGCATAAAAAGAAAAGCAGTCTTAAAGGAAAGGTGGATGAATTAAAAACAGTCGCTCAAGGTGGTCCATGCAGCTTCCTTTGTGATGTTAAATTCCACACATGCAATGTAAATGTAATGTCTTCCCTGTTTAATGATTAGAGCATGTATGTGGAAGGCTTACCCACAGTGAAAGGCTGAAAATTATTCAGTGCTTCCTGATTCAGCACACATTAGAAATCAAATTCTAGGTAGAGTGTACACAATTTGGCTTTAAAATGTTATCATTAGCTTTACAATCCATTGTGATAATTAGATTTATTAATAGGTTTCATTGCCAATGATAGTTCTGTTATTGAACTGAATGAAAAATATAAACAATTTTGGCACAAAATTATTTCTACCAACTCAATAGTGTCTGCTGGCTCAAACTGCATCTTAAAACAAAAGATCATTGCATAAAAGAAATTAGGCGCAACCATGAATACCAATAGATGTAGTGTGAACAAATTTGAAATCTCAGCTAGAGTTCAATACTGAGCACAAGCTACCTAGTTCCCTTTTCTCTGCCTTCTAAACAAGCACCTGCTTTTATTCAGCATTTGGGTGCTCTGCCAAGCCCTCAACAAACCCTAAGAAAAGAGATTTTAAAGATGCTGCTGCCAGGGGCACTTTTACATATTTCTCTACACATCATTTAAAGCTCAAGTGATCACAGTGTGCTGTAGGTGCCCACAAGGCACCCCAGGTACCCCATAAATCAGCTCTTCAAGGTAGGGGCATGGTGGGACCAGCTCATGTACCTCCCTTTGCAGAGCTTAAAACACAGCTGAAGTGCAGATGCCTTCACAATGATCATCTTCTGCACACACTTTCCCAAAAACTAACACAAAGCAATGTTTAAAGCTCAAAATGGACCCATTAACACCTCAATTAGTGCTAAGAAAGGAAGCTCTGGCTTCCTCAGGTTTTTATTTTAAAATAAATTCAATAACACACTAATCCAAATATTTAAATGGGTCACTTTCAGCAGGTTTTAAATGGTCAGCAAGGGGACTGGGGGAAAACAAAGCACAGAAAAAGATATAGAAATCAGTAGTTTCTTGAAAAGAAAAAAAGCAACTTCCATCTAATCCCTCTTCCCCACCGGAAAGGAGGAGCACAAAAGTAAATCTACAGCTTAAATACGATAAGTACCCTTTGGAAAAATCCTAGGATTTCCTGAAGAAATCCATGCCCCTGTCTCCCCCTGCTGAACGCGGTCGGGAACTGCGCCTGGTTCTTGAGAAAAGCACCTTCTCTTCCACTAAGCTCAAGGGTTTTCCCACTCACAGACACCTGCCAGTTATTAAACTACTTAATTTCATATTAATCAAACATTGTCAACGCTTGTTAGGAGGAGGAGGCAGAGGTTTAAATCATTACACAAAACACCCAAGAGAAAACTTCATTTTTATATCTTCTTCCTTTTAGGTACACTTACCTATTTCAACAAGCAACATTTAGCAGCCTAAATCCAACTCATGGTGCCGCCCTCTACTGACTGCAGCCACAGCACCCTGCATCTATCCTTGAGCAGGACCAGGAGGAACAGGGCCAGTCACACCACATCACCCTCCTGGCTGCCCCAGCCAAGTCCCATTTTTACCCCTTGGAAGTGGCACAAGCCCTGAAGGTATTTGCAGGTTTGGAAGGTATTTGAAGGCTGGGAGGACAGTCGGGCTCTGCACAGCTGCCTCCTCTGGCCTTGAACAAGGGGCTGCAGAAAGGAGAACAGCAGCAAAAAGGCAGAAGCAAACCTGTTCAGGCTGAAAGAACAGTAGCTACTTCCCAGTTATGCCTGAGTCATTATTGCCCAGGGAGCACAGCAGGAAAGCAAATTTTATTTCCAGAACATTTTTTGGTGTTGTTGTTCTTCAGTTACTAGCCCAAAGTTTCAGAACACTTAAGTAGAAAATTGGCTAGACTGATTCCTAAACCCTATCAAGAAGTGAGACTTAAACAACACTGGATGCAAAAAGCAGCTTCTCCTTGTAAAGTTTTACCCATCCTGGTAACTGTTATTCAGGAGGGAGTTGATCAATGTTTGAATGACAATGCATCTTGTTAATAAAAAATAGTTATTAATGGACGCACCGTGCAACAAGTCAATAATGTTGGGCAAGTGCAGTTGAGTGGTTTTAACTGTGTGAAGCTCTTCAATACTTCCTTGGCCTCCTTCTGCATCTCTTGAGAGGTGGTGTAAAACCAT
The DNA here is from genome assembly GCF_965231275.1 of Zosterops lateralis. Classification (NCBI taxonomy): domain Eukaryota; kingdom Metazoa; phylum Chordata; class Aves; order Passeriformes; family Zosteropidae; genus Zosterops; species Zosterops lateralis. Next base: position 69,043,034 of record NC_139764.1, on the reverse strand, counting down.
GCACAACTACATAGCTGATATTTCCATGAGAAAAAGTATCAGCATGCCTTTCTCACATTATCAACATTTCCAATACCACCACCAATTTTCTCCTTGCATTTTTTACTAAGTTACCTTGACTATACAAGAGACACACCTTTGAAGTATTAGATTTAGCCTTTGTTGGCTCAACAGAATTACCCCCAGTTTGCAGACTTTAATGTTATCCCAGTTGTCATTTTCATTCTTCAAGAAGAAACCACTTCAGTATTCAGATTAGGGACATGATTATTTTTTTCTTCTTTTTAAAATAATTTCAATGCTTTCACATCTTGCCAGTACATATCTTGGCTGTTAACAGCAAAATTTAGGAATCAGTGGTCAGAGTGCAGCCTAACCCATCCAGAATGCTCTTATTATCAACTCTACATCTTGACTCACCACTCTTCTACTTTTAACAACTGCAGACTTTCACTATGAGTTGTTCAGTCATCTTAGCATTCACCTTGCCTACTTGCTTGAGGAAGAGTCATCAGACTCTTCCTTATCATTTCTCTCACCAGCTCAGTATTTGACTCAAAAGCCTATGGAATACAACTAGAGATTTTTGTGTTACTATTTCTCTGCTGTATTTTGCAAGTTAGAACTGGAGTTAAAAGGCATCAAGTGTGCAAGCCATTTAATTTCAACCTAGCCTTCATTCTTTAGTTTGAACATCTGACATTGCTTATGGTTTACAAGTTTTTTCTGCACAATGTGCACTTCAGAAGTACTTTGAAAAATACCATAATCTCATTAGAACACCTTCAAAATTTATTTGCATCTATTGTAATTACAAAGAATATAACAATATAAATTTTATTTTAAAGTGACAACCCTTTCTAACAAACAAGGTCACAAATTAGTGTGCACCTATTCTGGCTTTGGGCAAATTTTATAGGATGGAAATTTTCCTGCATGAGAATTTGTGACATTTTACAGCATAGTATTTTCACAGTTCAATACACAGGAACAGAAATACATCCATTCCTCCTTGCAGAACACTCCTAAGTATTTCTGAAGTATAGAAATACACAATTTCATTTGTTTTACTGAGAGGAAGAAAAGGAAGAATCCATCCACGGCCTTTGTCAAGCCTCATAGAATACACTAATAGTCCTGATGCTCTCCTCCCTGAATTTACTCTCTAATTAGACTTCATTTTTTTTTTCTTTAAAAGGGCTAGGAATAGAATCACTGTCTTGTTTACAACCTTGCAGAAGACATGGGTAGGGAAAAAAACAAAACAACAACCTCAGACAAAGATGCACACTATTACAAATGCAAACAGCCATCAAATTATCCAGTTTATTGATGGGAATTCAAAACTGATACAAAACATGCCCTCTCTGCATGTTGTATTTTACCCTTAAAATGTTTCTGACGGTGTCAGGTAGATTCAGAATTAAGAATATACTTCGGCTTTCAGCATGTACCTTTTATAAAGGTATTACACAAAAGCCACTAACTTACATAACATGTGGTCCCAAAATTACTTACAGACATTCTGTTTATCAAAAGACTCAGATCTTCTGCTGATCTGATGAAATAAAGGCTTAAAAATGTTTTAAGCCATTAAGTATCCTATGGCAGAGTCAAGAAAGTTTATGATTTCCATTATAATCTTGGGCATAAAAAGGCAACAGTCCTAAAAAAAGCAGCCCTCCGGAATATATGGAATGTGGCAACGGATATGATGCCAATTTGTAATGATCAAGTTAAGTAAAACAGATTATTAAAGCTATGAATGATGTGAGCAGTATCACAGCAAAATAGTTAATGAATACCACAGAACCAATCAAGTTTGAAAGTTGAGCAAATGTTGTTTCAATCAACAGAGATTTGTAATGTCAAATATACAAAAACATTTTCTAAAATAAATTCCTAATGCAGAAAAATTGATTGAAAGTTTGCTCCTAGCTAATAGTACCTTTTATTTAAATTGGACCCTAAACTCATCAGACAATACATAGCCCACACTTTTGGACATTTATAATAAAAAAGCTTTTATTTTCAATTGAAACAAATGCACCATCCTGCACTTTGAAGGCTATAATGAGCCATAAACATATTCCAAGGTGTATCAATGGCAACAGATTTGTTTCACCTCCACTGAGAAGTTACATAATGCACTCTTAATTGGTAAAGAAAATTTAAACTCAGCCTTCTCAAAGCTTCTGTACTGTGTTTCTTGGTTAATTGTACAAGTTCCACAGTCAGACCAAGAGCTCGCACTGTGTGCAGATACTGTAGTCATTCAATAGTATGTTTAATCGTCATCTTCCTCCTCTTCCTCTTCCTCCTCAAAACTGTCTTCAAAGCCCTCACTGTCTTCCTGGTCCTCATCACCTTCTATTGCTGTATCCCATTGTGGGTGATTTTCTGGCACTGGTTTTGCTTCATGAACTTCCAGCTGTAATTGGATAAGGAAAGAGAAACGAGGGGAAAAAAAGAGTTACAGACAATAAACAGCAAATTGGGAAAACAAACAAATCCACACACACAAAACACACAACCCACAAAAAAAAAAAACAGTTAAAAAAACTCACTAAATAACAAAACAAATCCCATCTCACTCTCCAAACCAAAACCAAGAACTGCTTCCAGAAATAAGGCATGCCAGATTATTCCCATTAACTGGATGAATCTAGGACTAAGGAAGGGCAGGGAAATGGCACGGCAAACATCAAAGTATAAAAAGACACAGCCAACCATACTGCAGAAACTGAATGAACATTAGAAAAAACATGAATTAAAATACACATGCATGGGAAAGCACCTCGAATTTTGGTCCCATTTAATCCATCATAAAACTACCACTGTACATTAGGCAGGAAACATTTCTAAGTCCAGCCTTCCCACTTGTTTTAAAATCAGGACAGGTTGAATTCTTATAAACACGTTCTGGTATTTTAATGACCATATGAAGTAGCTTTTGATGTAATACAAGTATATAACACAGTCAAACATCACCTTCAATGGTTTAATCTGGTCCAGTCCCATATATGAGTCCGATCTTAAATAAACTGTATACTGATAGTTTCCAGGCTTGCCTGGTGCTGGGAACTTCAGCTCTACCTACAAAAGAGATTTCATACCATAAAGTTCTTAGTGCTTTCAAATGACACATTGAAACAAATACCTGAGTCTCCACTGAACACTACTACAGAAAAATAGAAAGTTTTCGTTTCTTACTAGGGACACTTCTTTGAATATCTCTATGTAATAAAATACCTGCAGAAAAGAGTCACAATACTCACACACAGTAACTGTCATGAAAGCTGAATAATCGAGTTATTCAATCTTTTTTTTTTTTTCTGAATTAGGCTAAGTAACTACAGTTTAACCCTGCTGTATACGCTAAAGCTCGGAAACTCAAACAAGTTAAAGTATTTAGTCTGCTGAAAGTTTTGTCTGATTCCGCTGTTATTTGAAATTGAATGTAACATCTAATTTGGAAGAACAAACACATTAGGTCTTCATTTTTCAGAAAAGTGGCAAGAACACCGCTGAAGGTTACAGGTTCAGTAAAGTTCACATGAGCCAAAGCTAATTAATTTGTTACAGTCTCTGGTGTACAGAAAAAGAATACTTAATATTTCTAACAATTTTAACAAATGTAGGAATTTCACTGTGTATGAATACTGCTTTTCATCATCTTTTGATATTGGGGAAAAACACGCATATTCCACAAAGAAACTTCAAAGTCATCTTAAATTACTTTTTCTTTCTCCGCTATCTTTCTCTCTTTCTATCAGGAGAGTAAAATTTGTTTTTCATCGTAAGAGGTAAGTATGAAAAAAATTAAAATCTACATGTATTTGCATACCAGAGACACTTCAACAGTTTTGTAATACCCCAGAAAGAAAACTCTCCAAGTACTTTACCTCTTCTTTATCTTTTAGTGTACAAACATGATATGGCATACATATTAACATCTGCTCCTTCCGATCTGCAATATACAGCCACCACCATTCTTGTTTTTCCTTTTAGAAAGAGGAAAAAAAAACAAAAGTAAAAAACCACCAGGATTATTGCAGTCATAGAAAAAGATGCCCCTTACACTTTTTGACAGGCAATTAGGATTCACTGGTCTTTGTAATACAGATGGAAAGGAAAGGTTTGTGTCTGGTGGCTTTTTTAAACTCTTGGATGTGCATGAATAAAATACATGGTGTACACTGCACACTGAAAGCAAACAGGTTATCACAAGTAACTGCGTGTCTCCAAAGGCTTCATTCCATCTATTCAACTTTGGCTACTATGTAGGACATGGAACCACCCTGAATAATTGTGTCCACTAAAGATTAACAAGCAACTTCATGCAATATAAAACAATGTTAGGTCCTTCAATACGAATCCAAACTGGATAAAAAGCTGAGCATATAAAGAAAGGAAAATGTAAAGACAGATAAAGAGCTCTTGGCAGAAAAGTCTTTTTCAGGCAAGTATGCTCTGCCCCACTGCTTCCCCCTCCGAAAAGTGAAACAACATTTGAACACACTGAGATTTCACTTCAAGGAATAGACTCAGTATCAGTCAATATTTTTAAAGGATTCCCAATAACTGCTCCCTATCACACACAAGTTTCCAAGTAACTGCATGTCTCAAGGTTTTGCCATTGCAGATGCTAAAGCAGAGTTCCTAAATTAATTAAATTAGTGTGGTCCTCCATATAAGACAGCAACACTGTACAAAAATAGTGGTTTTTTCCTTCAGCTGGAGTCTGAATTTTAGGTCTGTGGTGCAGTTCAGCAGCACAGATAACCATTCTCAAATGGTAAAGACAGTTCTTTAACATCAACTTCTTCATTTACACACTACACCTTATTGGTTAACCCTCTGACACTCGTTTTAGGCAAAATCCACTTTGTTTTAATAGAAGCTGTAACCTTTTTATTGTTTAAAAAAAAATTTAGTACTGCAAAGTTACTTCCTGTTTCTACACCTCCTAAAGCCTTTTTTTTTTAAATAAGTGAGAATAGTGAGGAACAAGGGGGAATACTTCTATATGGTTGTGAAGAAGTATTTTAGTAGATAGTTAATAATCACAACAGCATTATCTTACCCTTAGGGGAAAAAAGTGAGCACACATTCTTTTTAGACAACCCAAATGCTGAACTGTGTTTCCAAACCAACTTTTATCCACCCCTGATGGTTTGGTAACTTACCATGTTTGTAACAGTCTAGAGCCCTAAAAAGTGCATCTTATCGGAGTTACACGTCGAAGCTCCAAACCAGGGAGCAAAGTTTTATACATTTACACCAAAAACAATCAGGCAGTTGCCTCAGTGTCCCATAAAAAGTGGTTGTTTTGTTTAATTTTTAATCTAATAGCACTAGAAGGACTGAATGAAAAGATTAAGTGAACTTTCAACACCATCTGTGAGCTACTTCAAAACTTCACACTTGGGAAGCAAATGCTGTTAATACCTAGATTTTGAACAATTTTTTTCTCTAATGGAAGAGTTACAAGTTCAGTAGTTTTAGATTTTTTTAACACCTTGGAAGCCAGTGTTTGGTGATCTGAGATTTAAAGCATGCATGTTGAAAAATTACAATTAACCCCTTTTTTCTTCTGAAGTGACTAATTGTTATACTATAACAATCTCACTGAAATATTCAACTATTTACAACAAACGAGACACTCACACCAACAACTAAAAAGACTGATTAGCACTCCTGAGTTCTAGAACTGAGAAATGTAAAATTAACTCAACACGTTGAATTTCCTATTTTGAAGCACATAAAAGTAAAAGTATCACATTCCCTCGTGTTTTTGGAACGGGCACAGAGAACAGGACAAAAACCTATCCATATACTATTTAAGACCAGAATGTGCAGAATTATAAATCCTTCTTACAACTATTCCAAGTGATTTTCTTTAGGAAAAACCATCCCATATGATTACAAGACATAAGTTATTTTATCTGTTAAGTTTCAACAGTAAATATATTGTCAATCTTCTTGACAGCTGTAGCAAAGAAGACTCTTAGGCAGTCGAAGTGTTTATTTCTTAGCCAAGAGGCCTCTAGGAATAGAAAGATGAACAGTATAAATAGTACAGATGAACAAGAGCTACAGAAGCAAGATTCATTACAGAAATGGCTAATCACCATTTTGGGCCTATGAGGACTGTGACTATAATAAATAGGACCTGCAGTTGTATCAATATGTTATTTTTGATTTTACCAAAAATTGTGCTGACTTACTATACATTGTTCTTCAACAACAACAACAACAACAACAACAACAACAACAACAAAAAAAAAAAAAAAAAAAAAAAAAAAAAAAAAAAAAAAACACCACCACAACAACAACAAAAAATTCCTTGCTGTTGAGAGTGATGGAAACAGACAAAGATCAAAATAATCAAATGGCTTTTCACAAAAACTAGTAAAAATAAGAGCCAAGTGAGAAAAAAATGCCAGTGCAAACAACAATCATTGATCTAAAGTTCAAAGGATTCTACAGAATAAGATTTTTTGAAGTAAAACTCCTGACCTCAAAGTGCCATCACTTTTTTACAGAAAGAACAACTGTGCAGGATTCTGATTTTCCTCTTGCTTATTGGGTGGAATTTGAAGTTTATGCCTGTGAGAATCTGGCAAACTAACAGGCAAGCGGGCAAAAATCCCTTTAACAGATGGGTGCAAGGTTTGGCATGCCAGGGAACCAGTATGTTCATGAAATTGGAACACCAAGGCCAGTTTCTACCTAAAAAATGTCAAAGCTACAATCTGTGCAGTTTCTGGACCCATGGATGCAGGAGCAGAAGATAATAATCTAGGAACCTGCATAGATTAAAGAGATCTCTGGCAGAGTAATCAACTGTCCCAAAACTTGGATGAAACAGCATTAAGGCTGCCTCCTGAGAACAAGTATTATTATGCTCTGCTACTACTCAAACATTTTTAAATTCTGGAACACAGCATTTTATCTCTAACTTTTTATCTCTGAACTGCCATGACCATAGTACAAATAATACTCTAAACAGATGAAAAAAAATCCCAAAACAGAGTATGATGGTTTTTGTTCCTCAGATGTTGCAGATCAACTCTATCTGAACATGCTCCCACTGCAGCTACGGCACAAAGTACAGTTGCATTCAACTTCCATGAAATCAATGAAGAGAAGTTGGAAAATTTACAACTGCAGTACCATGAGAGGATATGTGTGTATCTTTCAAGTTCAAGCATTCAGATCAGCCCTAGATTTCTTTTTAGCAGCAAGCTGTATTTAGGTCTTTTATCACAAAACCCATATGTAACTTGGTTACACACAGCTGAAGCTTATGCAGCTTTATACAGAGTAAGTACAATCAAAGTCTCTGAAAGGACCCTTACTTCAATAAAAGAGAAATACAAATATTCAGCACCCCTAAGGCACTGGGCATGGCACTTACTGCCTGTGAGCTTCAACTGATGACCAAAGCCAGCTGCCTTCACAGCAAGGAGGTATTAAGACTCTGCAGCACATTTCACATGATCTAAGGCAGCCAGAAGAGCAGAATGCCAGCACAACTTTTAACATTATGCTGGTGTAGTGCTGGGAGCTGTACTGAGAGATGGGAGTGCATCCAAGTGTCAGGAAAATACAGCTTCAAGTTCAGCCATTACAAAACTAGCTGTCAGCTAAGGCCTTCAGGAAGACAATTTATTCGCCTTACGTCCTCAGGAAAAAGTCTTGCTTCCCACAATTTACTTTTTAATGCTGCTAGCAGGTAAAACCAGCAGGAACAATGTGATCACCAGCATGTGGACAATGGCATATGTTTGCACATGCAACAAGCTGTACAGGGTATGGGTATAAAGTGCCCTGGGCACTGAGGAGAGGGAGCCAATATACACTGTGTCTTCCTTTTCAATTCATATTTTACTCTTCTTTTCCACCTTAGTTGTCTTCTTTAAACCACAAGAGGAAGCATAAGCCTTGCATCCCATCCCCGTTACTGGAGATTGCACAACAATAGAGAAGAGATCCCAGATTAGTCCCTTAGTCAGACTGCAAGGACGCAAAAGAAACCTCTGACCACTGGCCAGGAAAGAATATGTGGCCAAATACTCCTTTCTCCTGGTTCCAGTCAGGTCAGCCCAAGGACCTGACTTATCTGCTTAGAACACAAACCTCCACTTGGAAAAATCCCCTCTTTTTCAAGCTTCCACTGCTGTTAAATATTTCTCAGACAACTACTGAGTGACTAGCTGTTAGTGCAAGTAACAACTGATATACCAGATAATGCTTTCAATACCAAAGGCTTTGTAAACACACCTCAGCCTATACTGAGTCACCACTCTCAAAGACATCATTTCCTCTGACACTATCCACAATTGGAACTTGCATTTTTGAGCTCTATAAAAAAGACAGTTCCACAGTTGCCTTCCGACACATCCAGACTATGCTGTGGTGGCAAGAGACAACTTTGCCAACCAATCCCATCTCCCATAGCTGCAAACTGTGCTGCCACCACATTGCTGCATTGAGACTTGAAGTCAACCAGTAAGCCAAAACTATCTGCTGATCTAAATGACTCCCAAACTCTCCTGTGATTACTGTGATTACATAGGAGGGGTCAGGACCTCACCAGGCACTTGCAGTTAGATGTTAGAGTTAAAAATACCTCAATATTTCACCTTAAGTTTTATACAGGTTTGCAAGTCTCTGGGAACTGGGTAGAAAGAATAATGAAGAAAAAGGTTTTAGAAAAGTATCTGAAAGTGTTTAATTTTAGAAGTTAAGACTTTATAAAATTAATATTAGATTTTTTTCCCAGGCACTAAGCTTTCTAAAAGGCACAATACTTACAGTAAAAATATAAAAGGATCAATTAATATTAAATTTCATGCTTTACAACTGTAACGTTTTTTTATTACTGACCTCAGGAAAAAAAAGACTGTAAACAGGATGTGTTATCTTTGACTTCGTTTCAAGAAGGGCTCGCTCCTTTCTCTGTATACTTTGCTGTAATTCTTGCCACTCCTGTCAAAGATAAGATTAAAGAATTACTGTGCACAAACCATCTTTCACATTAAAAATACAAAAAATTATCCATGAAAATGGTAGATGTGACTAGTTCTTGTGCAATACTAAACATAAAAGGAAAAAGAAGATCTGTGGAGTTTGCACACATTCTTCAAAACTTGATTTTACAACACTACCTATATAAACACTCTGTACCTCAGCCATAAGAGTTCTGATTACAAGTTTGATGATTCCTTTCCCATCAGAAGCTTAATCTCACCCTATATGAGCCATTCAGCTGTCACTCAAGTCTTTTAGTGTAAGACCTGTGGTGCAGAAGTCATCTACCACCACAATGTTTCACTCTCTATCACACTATTAGTTTCAAACAAATACCCTGACAGTTACTGGAGTTCAGTAAGCACCTGTACAAGTTTGTTCAACTATGGCATGTTTAGTATGTACTTTGCAGCACACAACAGCCACTGCCTGTAAAGAACACACTTCAAAGGAGAGACTTTAAGTCACAAATCTGTAGGAGATAGTAATCAAATTCAGCTGAAAGAAATATTTTTTTTCTCCTGAAGTTTAGCAATTTTTTCTCATGTAATTTCTAAGTTTTTTGAGCATGCTGAAAAGACTCTTCACTACTCACTCTGAAACAAACTTGCAATGACAAAGCTCTTATACCAGAATGAGGTCTGAAAACCTCTGGAGAACAGGTATTACTCCTTCATCCTAGTGTTGCCTAGCCTGAGGGGATGCTGGAGGATTAAAATGCATTTTCTCTCAATCCCATAGGCAACATTACCCTTCAAGAGAAAGTAAGGCTTACAGCTTCATCGTCTTTGTTTTGCTTCTCATCTTGTTCTCTGTCAGAGTCTCTGTCACTTCCATCCTCTTTTTCACTTTGTGAGTCCCTGTTTGTTTCTTCTTCTTCAGATTCACTTCCTTTATCAGAGACCTCCTCCTCCTCTTCCTTCACAACGACTTCCTAATGGGAAAGAAAAACAAAAACCCAACACCTCTAACTTAGTTTGTCCCCATTACTGTAGTACACAGAATTCACAGCACCTGCCTTAAGGTTGGGTCACACATTTTACACTGTTCTTGTGTCACAGAGTTATGTCTACAGTGAAGATTAATCCTTTTCATCTCATTTGCTAAGAAGAGCATGGAAGCCATTTTACTTCTCCATATGGCACTTGCAACAGGAATAGGAAAAAACAGTATTTGATTCCCAGATTGGATGTCCCATCCCTGCAAATGTTCAAGGCCAGACTGGATGGGGCCCTGGGCAAACTCATCTAGTGAGGGACACCCCTGTCCATGGCAGAGGGGTTGGAACTAAATGCTCTTTAAGCCAGATGATCTTTCAATCCAAACCATTCTATGACTCTGGGACTGCATTTCATAGTGTCTTAAGAAAAATACAGAGAACTTAAGAAAGTACAAGCTACTTAATTTATCAGAAGAAAGTCTCATTTCAGTTTTTATCTTTAAAGAAAAAGTAGAAGCTCCAGAACAATTCACCTCCAAGAAGGCAGCATAACAAGAGCTAACAGTAGAAGGGACTACAAAGCAAATTTTTTTAAATAGTTGAGCAGAAATTTCAGCAGGCCACTGCAAACATTACCATGGTGGTTCCCTGATTACTTCACTAGTAATTGTTAAATGTAGAGAAAACAAATGCTGTTTTAGAAGACACACTTCACGAAAGCATAAACTGAAATGTAAGACACAGATACAAAAGCCCCCATCAGATTACAAGTGATAAACTGAATAAAATTATAAATATCATTGAATCTGTGAGCTACCCCATTAGCTTGTTTTTGCTTCTGCTGCTTCTGTGGTTGCAATGAAGGTGGCACAGGCTTCTTTTTCACTGGCTTCTTTTTCTTCGATTTTGAAGCTTTCTTGGTTCCTTTATTCTTTTGTTGCCATCCTTTGCTCTTAACTTTGCTGGCATCTCCTTGCTGCAGGAAATCAGTATTAAAATATTTATTCAGTTCATAAAATTTCAGTCATTCAACTATAATTTAAGTGTTTTAAGCTGAGAACCAAAATTAGAAAGCACAGCTCAAAGGACACTTCAGTAGGCATTTCTGAAAAAAAGTGCTTGAGAAGCACACAATTAGCAATTTAAGACCTGAAAGAAAGTTCTCTTTAATTAGCCAGAGGAACATTCACTGTTCACTTACCCCATCTTCTGCTGGCTGCTCTTCTGCTGCACATATAGATTGTTCCTTTTCAAACACTTCCTGGTTAGAGAAAGATGTGAAAACAACTAAGGCCTCTCTGTACCAAGAGCAAATTATTATTTCATATTTGAACTTAAACTAAATCACCTTAATCAGGTCTGAATATTTTACTCATGGCAAATTTTTTTATCAGTGACAGACACAACAGGGGATTAACAGATCAAAATTAAACACTATTTCAAACATTTGGTCTCAGATTTTTCCATCACTAGTATTATAAAGAAATTTAGTAGCAACATGTCATCTTGTTCTAAAGAATCTACTTGTTTTATAAAGCACAAAAATCCTATATCACAAAAGCAAGCAGTAGTAAAATGCTAATTCTGCTCCAGTTGTCAGAGCATTAAAAACTTCAACAGCTGCTCTGCTACTCAGGGACAAAGAACAACAAATCAAACCAGAAATGTGAAACATTAAGACACAACACAATTTTAGTATTCTGTAGACTGGGACACCTCTATGTAAATGGATTTTTTAATGCATTTCTTTCTTCTAAATATACTATATGCCATTAAAAGAAAAAACAACCCAAACAAAATAGTCACAAGGAGCTGTCATATATAAAGATGGCAAATAAGAAATAGCACCACAGAAAACATGCATCATACAAAAGGCTAGCTCTCATCTTACAGTCATGTGTTTCTATGAGAGCACTGCCTAGTGGAGATCACACAGGAAACATCTTAAATGAATTTTCTATACACTGTTAGACATTTTAGTTTCTAAGTACAGTTCAATATCCTAATAATCTTCAGTTTCCTTCATTTTGCAATTCCAGTATAGTGATACAGTGCTTTTACTTTCTACCTACTGCACCCTCAGCTACCGAAGTATGAGCACATGGAGCTTATATATACAGACTTTCTGCTGAACTGCCTTCAACTGATCTCCCCTGTAATACTCAGGCTTGTGTGCCTTACCTTAGAGGTGTAACTCAGGCCTTTTGTTTACTTAGACAATGTCATTAGTACAGATGCAAAAATTGACATTGTAGTCTTTGACACATCAAAGTTTGTTTAGGTTCTGTGTATTAAAGTTTTTTGTTCAAAGAAGGCCATTACTGCATTTTAAGCTAGAAAACAGGCACAAGTCACAAGTTTAACTGTGAGGGTATAATATTGTTTTGGTTATGCCACACTGTTTCCTACACAACAGTCCACTTTATGTGACACTGGTTACCTCCTTTATATTAAGTTATGCATATTCAGCATTCTGCTGGACTGTGTTTCTTTCATAGAAGTGTCTAAAACCCCCAAGAGATTTGTAACATTATGAGCCCACATAAAGCAAAATCAAACACTGTCCTGAGGACTTGAGTATTTCATTTTAGTTAAAGAACCAAGTTTCTGAATGTCTCTTTTCCTGTTTACAAACCTCAGAGCAGTATCATTTGCCATATTCTTTTACCGTTCCCTAGACAACTGCAGTGGTTCAGGCTGAACTTTGATTTTATTCCAGGAAAACTTTCTCATTCAGAAACAAAACCATAAGGACAGATTAAGAGCACAAGTTTCCAATTTCAAATCTTAACCTCACAGTTGTGTTTACAAAATAACCATGCCTTTTTACTAGTGTACACCCAACAGTTACCATGAAAGAACAAGTATTCTTAATACTTACTGCCATAGTCTGTCTTGTTAGTGTGACCAGAACAGTGACAAGAGAACCTACTGTGATGTTGTTACTGTCTTCATCATCCAAAACTAGTGCAAAAAGAAAAGCAATACATCTATTAGACTTCTTTAGAGCCTTTTTCTCCATTAAACATTGTTTCTGCTACTTCTAAATGTAAGCATTCCAATTCCACAATTTTTAACAAAAAATAATTTCAAAGTATTATTTAGTAAGTCTCTTACAACTTCAAATATACTATCAGAATGAGAACTGGTAATTCAGCAACCTATAAAACCACAACAATGAGTTTGAAATTTTAATTGCATGAAAGTTAGAAAATTCAAAGATATAGCTGCTGTGGGAACCATAACCCTGTAATACTGGGCATTATATATTAAAGCATAAAACTTCAGAAATATGAAATACCACACACGACCAGAGGGACCCTGTTATATTTGTTCTGGGAATCATAATTTTCATTTTCCTGACTTTCATATGATTAACAACTCAATTTCAATGCCACATTAACAATCATGCATTTAATTATTTTTAAGGAGAAGACAAAGGAAAATAGAAGAACAGCAATGATTAGTTTAACTAAAACATCAAACAAACCCCACAGGGGAGTCACTGAGGAATTTATACCTCCAACCTATAAACTGGAGAATGTCTCAGGTAGGAGAGGAATATCCCAGTGTTATATCCCAGTGTAGACATTTTATTAATTCCCCTCCAGTCCCTCCCTGAGAAAGCAGTTTTACTATTCACTAGTCTTACATATATATTTTCTATAATGACAATACTGAGCTAAACAGAAAAGTATCTGCATGGTTTAATCCTCTACACCACACTTGAGTGCAGCTGTGTGACAAATGAAGACTACAGGCAGGAAAATGTTGTTTGTCAAAATATGGGGAGGTACTTCAAGATTGAATTTTAAGCAGATTTACAAAACCACATGCAATTCTATGCTACAACAACAGAGTTTTCTGTTTGTTTAAAAAAAAACCAACAAAACAACACAAATAACATTCACAAACACCAAAATCAGCAGACATTTGCTTCCTTAACAGGTATTTCTTCTAATGTTTGCTTTTCACAGGGGGACTACACATAAGCCAAATTACAGTCACGCTCCCCAAACAAAGCATATCACATTTTGAATGTGATCATTGCTATCACAATGAAAATATAAACTAGAAGTAAGAATTAGAACAACCTTTCAAATACCACACATTTACTAGCACTGACCTTCTACAAAGAAAAGGAGACCACAGAACCAATTCATTTTTCACTGCAAAGATGTCTAAGAGGAACTGCTTACAATATACCTAATCTTCAGAGAGGGAGAGCATTATACATTCACTAAAACAGTGCACACAAAATGCAGCTAAGCACAGCTTGGACAAATTCTTCCAGATATAAAAACTATACCAGGATTATCACAAAGAAACCCATGAATATTTAGTCATCAGTGTCTCCAACTCAAAAACCTCACAAATGACTCTGCACACTGAAGAAAACTGAGCATAAATTCTGGAATAAGAGTAACTGTTTAAGATAGCTAATAAAAGTGGTATTTCAACCAGAATTCTACATTGCTCATGAAATATTAAAATCAAAGATGAAATTTCAGATAAGCTCCTGGATGAGAAATGACTGCTGGCTTGGGAATACATGGAATGTTTCAATGTACTTTACTCCTCAGACTGTAAAGAACCCACCACTCCAAAGAAGTATGTAATTTCCAGGTCACATAAATAGCAGTGAATTCTGTTTCAGCATCCTCCAAAAGCTTACTGCCAGCAGACTATCAAAATGTCAGGAGAGTGACATACACTGAACAAAAGGACCTCCCACTCACCCTGTGGTTTTATATCCATAGTGACATATGGAAAGCTGCCAAGGACAGCCATAACTTCTTCATATTTCTTATCTTCTAGGAAGTGCAGTAAATTGCGACGATCTGAGCCTTTCAAACTCACCAAATCTTGAATACTTTTGATTTTATACTGAAATAAAAAAAGAAGAAAGGAAGTCCCATGGTAGCACAGAACACTGACTACAAATAAACTCTTGATAAAACATCAGTGGTGTCCCCACGTTACTAATACATACACCCCACTACATCTGTTCTTATAAAAACCCCACACTTTAGGAAACTAGCAGGCCTATGTTTTGAGAAACAATAAACAAAGAGGCTGCACTCAAACCTACTAAACAGAACTGCTTTGAACACTGGTGTGTTCCTTAGTATGTCACCCCTTAGAAATGGCTCTTTGTAGTTTCATTATAAAACTGTTATTTCAAACAGGTTTTTCAGAAAGTTGAGCCAAGAAATCTTACCAAAAGGGGCTTTTATCTAGATAGAATACTTGAGTGCTTTCAGATTTACATTAGCAGAAACAACCAAAAATATAAGTTTAGGGGGTTTTTTTTGTTTGTTTTTTTTTTTTTTTTGTACTGAACTGCAAATCTCAATCTACTCCTTCTAAGATTTGCAGAGCAGAGCTAAAAGGATAAAACAAACACAGATTTGAATACTTGATTACCTCACCATTATAAATGCATGTACTTTATTTAAAAAATTCATGCATCCAGGTAGACTGATCATACTGCCAATCTAAGGCACTGTATTTTTGAAGAACTCAATGCATGTGATCCTGTACAAACTAGCCCAAAAAAAGAGGGTTTTCCCCTCTTTCACAGCAAACAAGAGATAGGATTACAAAATAGCCAAATTATTTAGTTTTTTACTTAGTTACAATGCACATCAAAAAATACACCTAAAATTGCTTATTTTTTCATATGTCCTCTGTAGTTTAAGACTGGATTTAAAAAGTAAGACTTTAATGATACCCGTAAGAGAATCTTTTACTTTATCCAAAGGATATGACTATTTGAATATTTCATGAACAAGCTTCTTCAGAGAGGATTAAAAACATGCAATACCTAAGAATTCTTAGTCTTCTAATTAACACAGAAGCATTTAAACATCCCCTAAGGCTGTAGTTAAAGCTAAACAAAATTTCCATCAGGTAAAAATAATATTTTCATGATTCATCCAAATTAACCACTTTAATAAAACTATCAGAAAAGTCAACAGCTTCTAGAAGAAGCAAAGGGCTATTTCTAACCAGGCATTCCCAGAAGATACACTAGATTCACACAAGCAGGTTTAAATGCAGAGGCAGTTGGTGAAACAGAGTGAAGAAACACATGCAGGTAATTCAGACAAGACTATTCTTTTCATCCTTACATTCTACAAATACCAACACTTACCCAGCTACAGTTACATAGCAAAAGCTTTGTGAGACACATTCTTTCACACAAAGGATCACAAAACCTGAAATGTTTCCCACAGTAACTGATTTTTTTTTCTTTTATGAACCCCTCTGTGTAAGCTTCCAAATATATTTTCTATCAAAGTACATTAAGAACAATGTAAAGCCAAACAACCCCTCCACCCCACCCATCACCAGAAAAAACGTCCCAGTAGGATATTCCTGACACATTCTGGAAGAATATTAAATAGGAGATAGGACCTTTTAAAAAGAAAGAAACTGTTTCTGTTGTTTGTTAGGTCAATACAAATTGATCTTTTACACTTATTTACACTTAAGAGATCTCTGATCCTAATTCCCACCTCCTAGTGAGATGGTCTTTAAAGAAACCAAAAGCAGACAGAACATCTAGGAAGTATTGTATTGAGTTCCTTAAAAATAAATCTATTTTTATTCTCTTAGTTCATTCATGACCTTGCTTCCTTATGCACAAATAGATAAAAGAAGTAGCAGATAGCATTTTAAGGGGTTACCAAGTATCATTTGTATTTTTATACCTTTTTATGATTGGAAACTCTCCTCAGATTGTCCTCTTCAATGTGAGGCAGCTGTAGAAGGGGAGACTTGAACTGCTGAAGTCCCTGGACTGTCATCTGGGAAAGCTTCATGCAATTTTCCAAAGATCCCAAAGATGGGGCACGGAACTCCCTTTCTTGGGGAGAATGAAACAAATGACATAATTTTTAATTTTTTTTTTCTTCTTATACTTTCCAATGTACACCTCTATTACAGAAAACTTTATTTCTAGTCCACCAAGCAAAAGAAAGAGACATCTTAAAATGTTCAGTGTAATTAACTAGCCAGCCTTTTTACTCTCACTCCAGCCACAAAGACCAGCAGACATTTTTTCCCTCTATTTAGGATGTCACAGCTGAACTCTAAGAAAGGGAAAGACTTCAATCTAACTGCATAATGTGTCTAAGTAATTACTATAGACAAAAAATTTCACCAATTCAGTTAAAAAAAAGCAGCATCAAACAAACTTATTTTATATTTGTATGTTTTATGTATGTGTATGTATAATGTGTTTGGTGTATCATTTAATATAATTTACCATTAAACATTAATATTTTACAATATAATACATTATTTGTAGCATTTTAATCTTGAGGAATGAACATATAGATAGCAGCCTATCACATGCAAGAAGAAAACTACATTTATAATTGAAGCTAAGCAGAGCATTATATTATGTTAGAAGGCAGTAAGAAGTGTTGTAAAAATATCAAATGTACGACTTAGAAATAAACTTATTGGTTAAAAGAGGTGTCTCAGCAAATACCTATTGGACTTTTCTTTTAGAAATTACCTATAGTTCTTTCCATATTTTAATATACAAAAGGCCTACACTCATAATTAAAATTATTATAAAGTAGACAAGGAGAAGAAGTCTTAGCCAGAGCAAAAGAAAAACACAAAAAACCAATTAAACACCCCCCCACACTTAGCAATTATTAATACTCAGCACATCTGCAAAGAAATGGACAAGCAAAGCAGACACAAACTGCAGCATAACTTTGTTTGACAACCATTCATTCATAAATAAAACTTCTCATAAATCCTGTTTCAAGAACATTTCAGACCATTTATTATCTTGCTGCAAATTTCTAAGCAGCTATGAGGGCATAGTAACTGCACATGAAAGATCAACGTTCCCTCTACTTCAGCTGCCCCTCTGCTCTTCAATTTGTTTCTTCACTAATTACACCAAGCTATAAATACCATCAGCTATCAAATCAAATCACATGGAAGGACGTGTGACAATTATATGCAATGCAAGGAGAAATGTAACACACAAATGGAACTACCTGGCTAGACAGACAGGTAACTAAGAAAGATGTAACCTCGATCTTTTAAAAAAAAGACGTGGCAATGGGAAGATTAATGTCCCAACCAAGTAACACTACATTTACTTTCCATCTTACCCAGCTTCCACCACCCCTGTAATTTTTTTGGATGCTGCTGCTAAGGAAAGTCACAGGATTTTCTTTTAAGTTAAAAAAACACATTGGAAACCAAGTCAATAAAAGAATCCTAAATAATCTCTGACAAACTGTCTTTTGCAGGAAATTCACCTAGAGCTTTGAGACCACAGAGCACTAGTCAGAGTAGAAAATACTCTCTTTCTTAAAGGATTGACCCATCATCCGTATGACAGTAGAAAAATATTTTAAAGTTGGAAAGTTATTACCTTGGTTTCCTGACAAGAACACAGGTCTTTATATTCCCTGAGAGTGAATGCAAGGACAGCATAGCTTTTAACATCCCCCAAATGCCCCTACCATAAAATTAATGTCATTGCTGTACTTATTTCGACAGCTTCTGATTGTCAAATTGCACAATACAAGAAAGATGACCTTTAATGTAAGGTTATTAAATTGACTGAAAATATAGAATCATAAAATAGTTTGCATTGACCTCAAATATCATCTAGTTCCAACCTCCTGCCTTGGGTAGGGACACCTTCCACTGGACCAACTTGCTCAAAATCTCATCCAACCTGGCCTTGAGCACTTCCAAGGATGGGGCATCCACAGCTTCTCTGGCAACCTGTGCCAGCGCCTCCCCACCCTCAGCAGCAAAGAATTTCATATCTAAAAGCGCCATCTTTCAGTTTAAACCCAACATATGACATTAAAGTAGTCAATCCCAAGATTAAATGCAGATTTTAGTTGCTTGTGAAAGAATGGCATACACCTGGGTCAAGCCACAACCTCTTCATTACACTGCAGCTTCCAGCCTGAGTTAAGGAACATGCTTTGGACAGCTGAACGGATGCCTAACTTCTGCAGACACTGGAGCACATCCCATGTTTTTGGCAGCAAACACCTCACTTGGCAAGGCAGCTATCTACTTATACTTAAGGATGATCTCAAGGAAGCCATGAAAACAGTTTACACCTGCTGGTTCCTAGGTATCAGTTAAATTGTCATAGAACAATGGATGCAAGCAAGGGATGCCACAAAGCAAAGCTAAGTGGCAAGATCAAGAAGATTGATATTAACTCTTTCTTCGAAAGACCGGATTACAAGGTAAGGATAAATTGCTGCAGACATTTTTAAGCTTCTAACAGTAAAAAAAACACTTCAGAATATTTGAAAGACAGGAATGCAGCACAAAATGAGACTTCTCCTCCCAGTATCAATTTCAGTTTTGCAAAGTATGATTTGTCCCCAAAATATTTCTTTAGGTAGTATTAAGACATGTCATTACCGTTGTACTTTGTAGCATGTGATCCTTTTATGTACTATGTCAAGGTTGATTTAAGTGAAAACTAGAACTAACCCCAAAACCAACTTGCAGTTAAGTTTTAAGCCACTTAAAATTACGGTGACAAATACAAACTTAAGCAAAGCAGTCTCTTAAAAATTTCAATATCTAACTTCAATTTTATTCATCTCAAAAAAACATAAATTACACAAAACCAAACAATGCCACCTTTACAATTTCCAGTTGTTTCGCAGGGCAACGCAGTTCTCTCCCCCTGCGCAGTCATCAAAAACAGGGTCAATGCCTTACGTTTGCCAAATACATAGTAAGTAGTAAGAGCAGCGACTTCGCTTTAGACCAAAGACTAAAATTCTGAAACCAATTTCATTACCATTGGCTGTTAATGGCAACTGTTGGGTACCACCTTCTCTTTTAACACCCTGTGCTGAGAGCACTGGCATGGAAACAAGAGGAAATTTTTGGTTGTTCGGTACAAATTTCTGGCTACAGCCACTTTCAAACTTTGGAAATAATTTTGAGAAAAGCTGCTAGAGAAATACCAGACAAGTCCTCAAGTATAACTATGATACATACCTACTTTTTCTCCAAATCTAGGGAAGTAATTTCTACCATACATAATGACAGCTATAAATTCTCTTCCGCTTTCACAAAATGATCGAGGCTGGAAGAGGTAATGATAATCTCTGGAAATCATCTGTGGTAGCAGTTGTTCAGATTTGGTTTATAAATAACCATTTCACATGCTAACAGAAAATTAGTTTACACCACTGTATTTCAAAATGCTGTCTCCTTTTATTTTAATTTAAGTTAAAATCTAAAGTTCGGGAAACTTCAAAGCAACTTATTAAGAGCAATGCATTTATAAATTCAATTAGTTTGAATTTTCTTTCAAATTAAGAAAGTATCTCTGTATATTCAGAACTAGAGGAAAAGAATAAGCTACCTGAAGGTCATTTAAGTTGCAAGGTATGTAATACATTCTGTTCAGTATCGTTTCAGCTTTTACAGGAAGAACTATAGGTGTTTCTCATTTTTCAAAGACTTCCAATTCTGTGGCATAAAAAAGTGCTTCTGCCTGTGTTGTTTTGGTTGCATTTTGCACAAGAGAAAATGACTACTTGCTAATTGACTAATATATACAAAGGCCATCTAGGCCATTTCAACAGTATTTTTCAGAGCCTTGAAGTATTTTACAGTATCTCAGAAGTTCAGGTATTTTTTATAAAACACTATCCAAATTTAAAAAAAAATAATCTAAGCTAGCACACAACATCCTTATCTGCTCACATCCTCTCTCACACTTCATTTTATTATGGAGCAGAATTTCCAGCACCACTTGCAATAGTTCTGGAAAATATCTTCCCCAAAACAATTTTTACTAGGAGGCTATCAATGCTAATTTAAAGGAGTTTTGGTCTAGTAAAGATCAACCAGTAATTATTGTTTAATAGCAAAAAAAATGGTCATCAGTTTGACATAAAAAATGCCTTGACTGTGTTTGGTGCAATAAAGGAATGATATCCAAATCTTTGCTTACTCACACTGCAAGGAACCATCTTCTGATTAACTGCTTTTTTACAGTGGAAAGAAAAATGCTTAAATATTATATTTCAATTAAATTGTAACTTCTATGGCAATTACAGCTAAGCACCTGTCCCTACAAGCTCAGAATAAAACTACATAGCAGGCTAAAGAGCATAAAATTCTGATATGGAGAAATATGAGCAACATACAAAGAAATAATGGCAAAGAAATTATCTAAAAAACAAGAGGCACTCATAAGAGGAGAAAAAAACTATAGAAGTGCAAATGGAAAGAACACAAGTTTTATACTAAATGTTTTGCTACTGAAAACGAACCGTATCTTCAAGAAAAGGTTTTCAATTGCAGTCAAGGAGAAACTTTAATTGCAAAAATTACAAGCAGGACACACATACTCAGGATTTCAGAGCAGAGCTTGGCGGCAGCAGCACCATTTTAATCCTCAAAAACTCCCATTACAGTAAAAAGAGCAAAAGATTATTTAGGCATTTCTAAATATCACAGGCTAAATTTCCCACAAGAACCAAAGACTTTACAAAATATCACAGTGAAGAAACATATTTACTGGTTTTAATTATACCATTTCTTATCTTACCTTCCCTGCTTCGAGCCATTATTATTAGTTGGCAGATCACATTAATCATTTCTTGAAGTAGTGCAGGACTCTTCTTAAGGATAAACTGCTGATCTGCAAGATATAACTGGCTGCAATTATGCTGTACTACTTTTAGGAAAAACAATCAGTTCACATGGACTGGACCATTTAATTGGCATGGTCTTCACTTCTATTCATTCTTGTATTATGGCAAAAATGCTGCTTTATTCTCACTGACATGTCCATCTATAACATTCATTTAAAAAAAAAAAAACAGGAAAATGCAAGCGCTAAGAGGAAAAAAAATTGTATACCAGCTTCCACACCAAATGAAACAATACTTATTAGATCCATCTGAAAAAAAGGCAACAGAAGGGCATAGACAATTTACCAGTCATATTAAAATTGCATAAATTCTTTCTGTAATCCCAAGTTAAAAACAGGATTTTTAATTTTAACTGAAACATTGTTTTACAAAAAACATTATTTGCAAGGTATCAACTTCTTTTGAATGCAGTTCTGTGAAGTTCTAAATACAAACGGTAAACTAAGTAAAGGAAAGATATTTTTCATTACTTTTTCAAACTCACTATTTTTCTTCTGAAAGGAACTGAAAATTTTGAAGCAAAGCACTTTCCCTGGTTTGTTGGTTTGGGTTTGTTTTCTTTTATTTCTACTAAAATGTAGAACATCTCAACTTTTCTGGTCAGCCTAAAACTATCGCTTGCATGGCTGAAACTTAAGAAATGCATTTAGAAACATTTTGGTTTGAATATTTACAAGTATTAAAAATTCCAAAACACAAACCAAAGGTAACTGATATTTAAAGTTCTCATCTTGTCATCTTTACTACACATAGTGGGCTAAAAACCTCCAAAAATAAACACACATGGAAATGCTACAAGCGAGCAGCATTATGCTGATCTTGGATTTCCTTGCTCTGAAAAGCAAATATACTTCACGTTAAAAAACTTATTCTATTACTAAAATCAAGAATTATTGATCGAAGCCACATTTGCAGCCAAAAGCATTAAAAAGTAAAATACCAGTATTGCAGGGCTGTCAGGAGAGTGAGAAATGCTGAGTAAATGCTAAGTAAATACTCTATAGGGTCATTGAAGTCGAAAAACTAAGCAGCCTGCATACAGACTATTGAGCAGAGATTCACTCAACTCTTTATATGACAAGAATCAAAAGTACTGTAGCATGCAGCATCTTGCTCTGTTTCCAGTAATATCCAGTTAGGGGCGAAGCCATTACCTTCTTCAAGGACCTCAGGAACTTGCATCCGGGCAAGATGAGTCAACAGCAGAACTCTGGCTTTCAGACTGTAAGGGTAGGTGAGAGGAGGCTCATTCTTCTTTAAATTTATGCCACCAATTTCTCTGATTAGCTAAAATAAAACAGTTAAACACAAACTGCTATTTTATTGCTAAAGACAAGCAAATACAGGAGAGCAGTTCACAAGGAAAAAGAAGCATGTTCACAAAAGCAAGAGTTTAAGTAACCTTTCCTTGGAAATTTCTCCAGAGATGAACATTAGCCATTTTTATTCAAAACTCACCTCCAAAAAGTTTAAAAGTGTCTTCATATGCCTTTTTTCAATGTCCAGACGAGGAGGTTGTAAAGATTTGCATGCAAGAAACTTGTCTTATGCAGTGTGTTAAGTAAATTTGTATTGACAGATAAATATTTTTATCTGATTTTATTGCCAAGGTTTACTAGATTCAACCATATTTCTAAGGCATTTACATTGAACTTAATATGCACAAGCAACAGCCTCACCTTGAGACCTTTCACCCATCTAAAACACAGCAAACTTCCCTAAGAATAATTTCAGGTAAGACAGGAAGGAGGTTTACAAGCCTGAAATCCCTGGTAGGCTGAAGATCAAGTATTTTAACTTCTTTATAAGGCACACCAACTTGAAAAAAGTGTAGTGCTCTTTACTCAAGGATAACCTTTCCTAATCCCCACAGGACCAAAACCCACAGTTCAAACAGGTCTGAGTAACAGTAGCTCAGATAAAGCAGCATTAGTACACGGCCCAGAAGCTTCACTTTTTAGCTCAAAAAGTTACCTGAGGAGAGAGAAAAATTCCAAAATCTCAAGACAAAAAGAGAACTTTGGGTATCAACAGCTAAGCTATACCAACCTTTGACCAGTCTTTCCCCACACTTGAACAAAAGACCTTCTGACAAGAAGTTTCTTATAAGCACATCCTGGTGTAACCTCAGATCAAGAGCAGTAAAACTTAGAAAAGAGAATTTTGTGAAAAATGGGAACATGGCCCCAAAAGCAGGATACACCAGCAGAAGTTATTAGCAATACCCTTCTGTACTGATGTGTCAGTGAATTGTTCTGCCATATAGTCAGAAAAAACCACAGGTGACACTGAGTACTGGACCTTTAGAAAGGAAACAAAATCTGCTATAAAATGCAAAGTCATGCACTTCCATAATAACAAGAACTACAGCTCAAAGATGGGAACCTGTTAGCTGGAAAACAGAGATACCCAAGATGGGGAAATTCTGAAAACTTACTAATCCCACTCTATTTGCACTAAACCACCATATAAAACAGCTGTGGAAAAGAGTATGTTGAACATCATTCCCTGCAGAAATACAGGAACAGAAGTGCCACCAACTAAGGCGCTGTTAAGACCTAGCATACTGGAATACTGCAGACAACTCTAAGCAGATTAAAAAAATGTAACATTTAGAAATCTATCAACAGGGAACAGTTCAGTACATGGCAGGAGGAGAGAAATGAGCCTTTTGGAAAAGAGAGGAATGAAAGACAGCAGCTTTTCTAGTTTAGCAAAACAAAGACAAAAAGATATCTAATGGGCCATTGCTTCTGTCTACAGATGCATACAGATACACACAGCAAGAATTGTTTAGACTCCAGAATAGTGATGATAAGAACCAAGGATATAAATTGGTCACAAACAGGACTCCTAATCACTAGAACAGCTTCTCAGCAGGATATGGTTACAGAAGGCTTGATTGCCTTTTAAAAACTGAATAAATGTAAAAGGCCTTGCAGAATGCCAATACCAGCAACAGCATGGGTGAAGAAGCACTGATCAAGGTGATTTTTTCCAGCCTTTTGCTCCCATTGCTGAAAACCCCCACTTTACTGCAATTCCATCTTCTACTCAAAGTCCACAACAGGATAAAAGAGACAGAGACAATTAAGTAAAAGAAAATAGACTGATATACCTCTTACATTTGGGTCATGTTTAAAATATGAAAATTCCATTGTGTGCATGCAAAGGTTAAATCTGTAAGACTATTTCCCCCTCTTTTTGCCAACTAGAAGCATTTTCATTGGAGCATTTTGTACACTGTGCTTTAAAGTTCTTAAAGCATTAGTCTCTGATAAATAAGATTTTCTAAAACCCTGTTGGTAAAAATTATTTGCCACAGTATTCATTTATGGCATCTCTGATGCCATTGGAAACATTGGATGGAAATGAATATAAATGGCATCCAGAGGGGAACAGATATTCATGAAGGAATCTTCACAATATTTAAAGACATTACTAATTCAGACATCAGATAATAATTTTATTTTATCATGTTCACACACTCAACCAGATTTGTGCTAATGATTTAAAAGAACATCCAATGGTGATCACATCCTTATGTCAATACTCAAAAATTTTAAGAATTAACACTCTAATTTCCTATTTACTTCACCTCTCCTCAAAAGCCCAATGCAGCAGTCTATATACTAAACCAGTTCCATCTCAAATAAGCATTAGCACCATTAATGCTATCTTTTCTTTTTAAAAAGTTTAAATCAAGTCTAGTTTCTAATTCCTATTTCTGAAGGGATACAGTTGCCTCTCTACAAAGTTAATGCCTGAAGAATTTGAATTCTGTCAGCTGGTCACCCAGAAACATCACCTCCCTCTTCCCTGAAAGGGGTCACTTAAACCATCTCTTGACATAACTGACCTGAGGAATCTGGATGTTGTCTGCTGGTCTGCTCGTCGCATCTTTATTGTACTGAGGATCAAATTCAGATGCCCCTGCTAAAACCATGATGAGCCCTGCAAAGATAATTGGAGTCAGACAAAGAAAATGTCAACATCGTAAGCCACCAACTGATTTCTTCAGAACCTTCAGCCATAAAACTTATTCCCATTCCTCCCCCAACAACCACAAATACCCATGTTCTCTAGTTAATGGATCAGTTACTGCCACAGGGCAAAGGAGGCAGGAATCAATGTCTGGCATCAGACAAAAGAGATCATTCAAGGCTCAGTTTTGCATGGTATCAAGTCCACCATTTGACACTTAATGTCTTGAAAAAAAACATAATTAGACTTCATTAGGACTAGCAGACATCACTGCACAGCAGTTTGACTACTTCTGCATGCTCACAGAACCATTCCTCTCAGCAACCCATGTGCCTGCAGCAGCACCATGATGTGTATGGAAGAGAGAGGCAGGAAGGATAAAATTTCAGCTCCATTTTCCGTTCAGTTGGCATTGAAACTTCACCAAAAAAAATCTTGTAATTATTAGAAAAGCAGTTCAATAACTAATCCTACAAACAAATTGCACAAAGATGATGGACTGCTCTTTTCTTAATGTGATTAGGAAAATCCATATTAATACAAAACATTTTGTAGTGTAATTAAAATTAAAGCCCTAGACAACTGAATATTTTAGTCCCATTGTGAGCTTCCTGCTCATGAACATACCAGACCCCTCAGCCACAGACAATCTGAGAGAGCTCAAAGAATCATTTGCTCCAGTTAAAATAACTTCAGCAGTAGTTACTCAAACTTCCTTCTTAAATTTTGAGCAAATGCTCTTACGAGCAAGTCAAAATTATTTTTGCCTACCTGCAGTGCCCAGTGAATTCAAACTACTGACAATGAGTCAAGTTCCCTGAGCAACAATTTTCATTTCCATGCTTGATTATCTATTCACTTTCTCAGCACAACATATTGAAGACTTCAGATGACTATAAATATCTTCCCATTATTTAAGATCAACAACTGTAAATCTCCAGGAAAGGAGATTCTGAAAGTTTGTTTGTCCTGAAACTTGAAAAAATACCTTAAAACAAGGAAAGTCATGGAGATTTGTCTCATCATTTCCCTAGCCTGGTTTGATTACATTTGCTGACACTGATATACCACACTACCACTACCACTGGAATTCACAACCAAGCAAAAGCCTTACCTGATCACTGTGTGGTTTGTCTAAGCCACCTCAGCTGCACCTTAGTTTTCATTCAGACTGAACAACAGACCTCAGTAGAAAAAAATGACCTGCCTCTGATCCTGGAACTACCTAGAAGTGTTGAGTCCTTAAACAAGGCCACCTAACCCTCCAGTTAACTTTTTAACCAACCTTTAGGAGGGACAAGGCAATCCTCAAAGCTGGGTTCTGAGCAAGGTTCAATATGAAACTACTGTTAAGAATTAAGTCTGAAGAAAAAAAGTTATCTCCCCAGACTTCTTAAGTCTCACCTACTCTCTCTTTTCTCACCTAGCTGAAGATAGGAAGAAGCATAAGAGTATGACAAAAGAGTATGAACCAGTCTGAACTAATCCCACACACAAATCCATGTCTCCTGTGAAAATATGGGTAACATCTTTCCATTCTCTTAATCCCTACACCATTTGGATCATCTGTGAAGCATTTCTGCTCTGTAGGAAAAGGATGGATCAAAAGCAGATTTCAGCAATCTTCCAGCGAATTTAAAGCTGAAAAACAGTGCAATTCAAAGGAATAAGAAAATATATTTATGAACCTTTTTTAGAAGGTTTTGGGGAATTCTTCTATTCTGCTTTTCAATTGCCCTGAGCATGCAATCTAGTTAAATCCAATCTGGAACTAAGTAGTACTGTTCCAATTCTTCAGTCTCATTCCAGCCCCCAAACTGAAAGATACAATTTTTCACCAAAAAAATATATCTACAGTTTTCTCCAGAAAAATGGGGGGGTTATTCCTTTAAAATCAGGGAGTAGACAAGAAAAGTATATATAAATATATTGAAAGCTACAAACAAGTAACAAAATAACACAGAATTGATAGCAAAATATTTTAACAGAAATTTAGCTCTCTATTCTAACATCCAAAAACAAGAAACGCTATTTCATTCTTTAGGTGTATAAAAATTTTATGAAGCCCCTAAAAAAAAATCCAGTCTGTTTTTTGACACCAACAGAAGAAAACACACAGAGAGAGGTTGGCTCCTGCTGGCAACTGAGGGCTACAGGGAGATCAGCATTCTTTTCCCAACATACAATACTCCTTTTTCTGCTTTTTTATGTATAGATAGACATAAATATAGATCTATACAATTCCCTCTCCCAAACATATAAGCCTTCTTACAGAGTATTCTTTGCCTGCAATCGAATTAAGTTTTAAAAACACTCTAAAGGAACCAGAAGCATTGCTTTAACCTAATTAAGGCTTACAAAACAGAAGTATTTTAATGTCAGCAGACTGACACTTCCTGATGAACACATCTACAGTTGAAGATGCCTTTTACTTACGTTTCATGTCCATGTTCCGGGTTTTATAGACAAAATATGTATATATTTGAGTTGTCCGAATGAGAATCTGATCTCCACTGTATCGTATTGATCGGTACCACCAAGAACCCTGAAATATTCAACAAGAACAGACTGATGTCAGCTAAAGGAAGCATCAAAACAGCCATACTGCATGACCTCATGTCTATCAACAAGCAGGTAACTCAGCCCAACTGATATTATCTATGGTGACATGAACTGAATTTCAGAAAGGAGAGAGAAACAAAATATATTTGCTGACACAAACTTTAAAAGCACACTGATAAATTCATCTGAGAGAATCTAATGCTAAACATTTTTAAATGATCTTTAGCCCAGAGAAATCTTCCCTAGCACATATATCTGCATACATATACACTGCTTGGTTTATTTCTGGTGTTGTTTTAATAAATCCACTAAACAGCAAATTCACTCAATTTACCATTTTTTATATATGATGTGGTAACTCCTTACAGTGCAATTCAGCATTCAAATCCAGTTTAGGCAGGCCAAGACCAAACCAAGAAGAAAGAGATTTCTCTCATATGAGAAAGTTTGCAGAACTGTGATTGAAGTCAACTGACTACAAAATGCTTTTCAGAAGGGAAATCTGGAGGTGGCATGGGGCGCTCACTGTAAATTTTCCAAATTAAGCCATGCACCTTCAGGTTGACAGAAGAAGAGCAACACTGACAATTGCCTAATTAGCATTACACCAGTGACTCAGATTACAGAACTCACTCTACAGTGGTTGTGCTCTCAAATATATTTTCAGAAAAATGGTGTGCTGGGTTATAAACTGCAATCTGTTCATTAAACTCCTCCCTGTAAGCAAAGCTCATTTAACATAAGAAAACATATCAAAGGTACTCCTCAATCTACTGTGAAATTTACTATCAGTGAAGAGCAACAAGCAGTAAAGTAGTAAGTGATGCTTACTACTATTAGTTTAATAATAATGAATTCCTCCACTATGGAAAGAATTCGGCAATGTACTTACTTATTTGGGAAATACTCAAGGTCTGGCTCTAACAAATTTTTTAATAAATTAGGTTTGATTCCTCCATGAATAGATGACTGCTAACACAAAATAGTACACAACTTTCTACAATGTTTTTCTGCATAAAAAATTAATTATAATCCCATAGTTATCAAATATTTGTATGAGTACAGGTATTGGAAGAAAAATGTAAAAAGCCAGTCAAAATTTACATGAAAAAGGCTGCCCTAACTGCTTCTGCAGATACAGCTCCTGTCTCTTGCCTCATGTACAGGACATTATTTAGGTCAGTGGAAGTCTGGAAAGAACTACTTATCAGTACTGTCCTTTTTCATTAATCTGGATTCAAAGGGTGGAAGTAGCCTTACTTTATTTCAGATGCCTATCAAACATAGGATGACTACACTGCAGTTAAGTTTGCCCTTCTTTATTGATTCATGAAAGAGAAACAGAAACATTAAAGGCATGAATTATCTTGTATACCTACTTTAAAACAAAATGATAAAATAACTTGCTTCATAAAAATGACTATTCCTCTTCACTGGCTTATAAAAGAAATTTACAGTGACAAGTCTGAACATACAAGTCTACATCTGGTATGGGAAAAGAAGAGGCAGAACATTTTTTCTGTGCTCAGAAGAACATTCCTTTGTACCAACAGCAAAGTTGTTTTCCTTTCATATGAACTATGATAAACCTGGTGTAAATCACTAAAAGTATGTGTGTACAAAAAAGCATCAACTGAATCCTAAAAGGAAAGGCATGAAAAAATTTTGTATCCTGGATTTTAGACATTTAACCATTTGTGGAAGTCAGCACATTTAATCTTCTAAACTAAATTTTTAGTTACACAGAAAGACTCAAAGGGAAGGGATAATGTCTCTCTGAGTTTCTGCACACACTGATGCAAGCAGCTGCCAAGACCTCAGGACACTTTTTCAAATGAAAACCTTCTTCTCAAGAACATGAGGGGTTTTCAGTGTCAGTTTTCTGAGTCTTGTTTCATGCACCCCAAATGCACAATCACTGGGCAAAGGACACTGTTCAAAAGCAATACTGCAGGCCAAACCCAAGCCCTGAAACAACACTCACCTACCAATTGATTCCTCACACAAAGCAATGTCAAGGGCAGACATCTCATGGTGTACAGAAGATCAATAAAAATTCAAGTTATGAAAACAAAGGCAGCCAGGAAAAACCAAATCAACCACCTGCTCTGCCTGCAGTAATCATTCTAGCACCACCAGCTAGAGATATCTCAGTCTTTACTATAACACCACTGAATACCCTCTTGAGCTCATCACATCATTAATTTTCTTGAGAAAGAAGCTACAAGACAAATTACATAGCTTAATAATTCCTGTGATATCCAGTATTTTCCCTGGAGTCCCCTCTCTATCATGGCACTGCATTTTTCTGGAAACTCTACAGCAGCTACACTTTTTTCACAGTAAAAAAACCCACACCTTTAAAATCAGCTCACTTGGTGAAAGGCAAGAATGAGAACTTTATGTCTAAGACAGCTTTGTTCACAACTTGGTTACAGAGAGTAGAATATCAGATACTACTTACCACAACAACTGGAAGAATAACCATAAATGCTAATCCATACACAAACAACACCTACAGAAAAAATACAAAACACACTGTATTAGATACTGTGGCTATTTAATACCGCTCTTGTTTAAGCTTTATGCTAAAACACAGTCAAGTAGTACTACCACAAGCTTACTAAAAATTATCACAAGCTTATTGCATAATAGCTGTCATTATTTCTGAAGAGAAACTTAGCAGTAATATAACTAGCTATCACTTCAATAAGGAGTGTCAGTTTATTTATTATTTAGTGTGATTCACATATGAATCAGTTTAAATGATTTACACACTAACACAGGTCAGTTTCTTTAATAATTAAAATGATTTACACACTGACACAGGTCAATTTCTTTAATAATTAAAAAGTTGGCAGCTAAACTGTGATGTAGTGGACAGATGATTGAAAGAAATCAAGTGGCTAAGAATAATGCCTTGCAGCATCAAATACAACAGGAAGAACATTTAGAAACTGTATGATTAGAGCATCACTAGCAAACCAAATGGAACTAGAGAAACCCAGCACACATGTGGTTAGGGTTAGGGTTTCCTTGCAAGAGCGAACACACTCTTTGTAGCAGGGGTGACCACAGTAGAACCTCACTGCCAGTGGAATGAGATCCATACAAACATATTCATACTTTACTCTCAAGAGTTAGACTTAAACTACTCTAACACTTACAACTCCTGAAACTGGCTTCAAAGATGTACACTTGGACCAAGGTATTAATGTGTTTTGACTAAAAATGTGCAGTATTAAGCAAATACTCTTTTTTGCAAAAACACTTGAAAGATCACCTTAAAATATTGAGCTAAGCAAGCTGACTCACCAAAATTGAATTTTTCTGATCCACAATCCAAGCTGGCAAAGCTATACCGAAGCTTGTAGCTGTAGGATGAAAGAGAAGAAATTCATTATATCGAGAAACGTTTTCAAAGTCACATTATGTCCAATGGAGAAACCAAACCACCGACCCACAAAAAACCTGTTTGTGTTTATTACTTCAATAGGGAAAATTTTAACAAATATAGCAAAATCAAGCAACAAATTAGAAATACGCCAAGCATACAATAACAGGACTTAAATCCAACACCTCAAATACCAAATATTTTAGCTTAACATAGTGAAATACATAGGCAAGACTTTTATATATATAAATAAATTCCACAGATTGAAAGATTTATGAGTTTTGCATTGCAGAGTTTTCAGCAGTTTAAATGCATATAGTTAAGTAAGCAAATGAACTGCAAGAAAATGGTCTGAGCAAATTACTTCTATGGGAAGTTCTACTGGTTTGTGCCTTTAAGGAAACAATCTAATCTGTAAACACAAAACCCTCTGTCAGTTCAAATTTCTGTGTGATTGGTAAGAAAGAAGAACACTTTCCAATTCAAAAGAAGTTAGGCTACAGAAAATAGAAGACATGATTCTCTAACATCTCCAGCATACAGATCTGAATAGAGAGCAGCATAAAATAGCTCTTCAGACACAGGTGGTAATAAATTAAATTTTGCAAACACTATCTATCCCAATACTAAGAGTTCTATGAAACCAACGGGGGGAAGAAAAGAAAGAAAAACTATATATTTCTAGGACCTGCTTCAAAGTAAAATGACATGCTTTACTTAGTACTAGCAGTTATCCATGAGGAGCAATGCCTTGAAAAAGGATGGGCTAGGATCCCTATGCAGTCAGGCACTACTGTGATGCCATCTCCAACAGACTGTGACAGCCATCAATTCAGATAACCAGATGGTATGCACAAGCCTAATGTGACTTCTCTAAGTAGAAAATTACTATTCCTTGAATCTCCAAACATCTGACAAGCCTGACCACATCTCAGACTTAGGAGTTCAACTAGATGACATCCAGTGAATTTACCACATTAAGTTACAGGAAATGCCTTGCTCTGGAGAAGGAAGATCCCCAGACTCTAATCTGTTAATAATTATGGATTTTTAGAAGAATCTACTAAAAATATCTTTTACTGATGGAATAAATTTCAGTTTATTACAATATTTTTGACCTTTAGGATTGTAACCTCAAATTGTTCCAGGAACAGAAGTAATTCAGTACAAAACTCTTTCTCTTCTGGTCTGAGAGTCTCCTTGCCCCCACTCATGCCCACTGAGCTGAAGCATCAGCAAACACCAAGAGGAAATAGGCCTTAATCATAAGGCATTTTAGTAGACTACCTTTATACTCTTCAGATCCCCATCACCTGCTTGTAAACACTCTTTAATTTTGCATTTACTTTTAGTAAAGCAGCAAGTCATGCAAATACAAAAATCCCTTGTTTGCCTGCCTCTGGCCTCACACTGGATAAAGAGGAATGCTGCTCCCTGTTCCTCCATGCTGAGGTGGGATGTACCACAGTGAACTTGATTGGGCATGTCTAACCCCAGATGTGCTTCATCTCAGCCCAGAAAATACCTCTATGAGGGGCTGTATCCATCCTTTGTCTGTACAGAACCACTAGACTAGAGTAGATAGCTTGGGTACATGTTTTTACACTACAGATGTATAAATAAAGACTAATTTCACTAAATTAGAAAGCCCCTCACACTTTAACGTGGAACAAGGTTAGAGAATAGAGGAGAGAGACATAAAATTTCAGGGACTTCTCCCACCCTTCAGATGTCTCAAACAATAATGAGAGGTCTAGAAATAAACCAGAGAATTCTGATTCCACTGGAGTCTGAAGTACAGTTTTCAGAAGAGCAGGAGGCTTAACACTCACAGTATGAACTGCCAGCCTGCCAAAAAATCATTTCAGTTTGCCCTCTGGGGATCCAAAGTCTCTTAGGTTTGTGAATACAATCACTAAGCCAGCCAAGGATCTTCATGCCTTCTCAAGTTTTGGCTGAGTTGTCTTTTGAACTCACAGCTTCAGGTCCATTCGAGGACACTGACACAACTGCCTAACTTCAAATCCTGTCTTGTCAACACTAAGTGAGTAGTATATGGATGTGAAAAACAATTTAGCATCCAGAAAGATCCTAGAAAAGCTATCAAAATTTACGGTACCATTTTGCTGATATTGTGACAGCATTTCTGAAGAAAGATTTTATCTGTATTTTGTAGCAAAAGGGATAGAAACCTCTTACTTGCCAAGCAAAGGAAGCATTAGAAGTTAGGAGCTGATAGAAATCTGTTATGCTATAAAACACAGTGATTAAATAAGCTAATCCACCTTCCTAGTCCATTAGAAATGCCTTTTTCAGACTGTGATATAGTTGGCAGAGCTGTTTTTTTGAAAGGAGAGGGAAGATTTTTTTATTTCTTTGAAACACCAGTTCAAGGGCTGGGGTTGGTTTTTTTAACTTTAAAAATTAATGTCCTATGTTGGGTGGACATAATTCAGAAGAAGAATTTACAGTACAGACAACAGAGCACCCTCATCCTGTAACCTCAAAATTAAGATACAAATTCCATTTTATTATTTCCAAGCTGGCTGTAACTGATTCCACACAGATATGTTGCATAACTTGCCTTAACAAATGGCAGGTTTTCATTTAGTCTGTAATGAGTATCAGCCAGAAAAATGCAATACTTTTCCTTAGTAGGCCACTTAAAGAATCACAAATATGTTTTATAAGCAATTTGCATAACTGCAAATAGGGAAAAAATTAACTTTCAGCCTTAAATTCATTTAGTTTGGATCACCTGCTGTAAAACTTTGACACACCGTCACCAGGATTATTTTCATGTAGCTTCCTGCCCAGAAACAATATCCCCATGTATATCCTTTCAAAGTGTCTTTATTGTACTATGGGTAGTTATTAATTTTTCAGTGTACACCTCTAGTATTTGATCATAAATACCAAGAAATGTTTAAAATCGATAGGTTTCTATTTTTTGCTTATACCTCCATTAATATTGGCAAGTCTCCCTAGATACTTACTGAAGCTGACTAATTAAAAAAATTCTTCTCTTTTTACCATAATAAAAAATTTGAGAAGTGTAAAGGAAACTCTTTCTTGCCTTTCCCTGCCACCACCCCCAGAGCCAGTTTCACAAGCAAAGAAGTGGTCAGATGTGTTGCTTTAATCACAGGAGAAAGTTATTATATAAAGCTCTAAGTGCTTCTTGACTGATCAGATATTACACATCTCAAGGTACAGCGATTACAGGACTTCGGTCATTCATAATTGTTACCTTGTGGTCCATCTGGATTACCAAATTCTTCCCAGTTTTTTCGTGACTCTTCATCAGTTAAGCTAGTTACAAGAAGAGATATTAAGTTAATACAGAAGATGTTTCTCTAAAGCATTAACAAACAGA
Source organism: Zosterops lateralis (assembly GCF_965231275.1). Taxonomy (NCBI): domain Eukaryota; kingdom Metazoa; phylum Chordata; class Aves; order Passeriformes; family Zosteropidae; genus Zosterops; species Zosterops lateralis. The sequence goes on along the minus strand of NC_139764.1, from coordinate 69,008,046 downwards.
AACTTTAAAATGTGGCAGTCACACTATCCTTTAGCGGTGGTTTGAAAAGCTAAACAGATTCTGGTATTTTTTTGTATGAAATCTAATAGGAAACAATACTGCTGTACTCCTCCTTGATACACAAGCAAATTCTTTAAGGACTCTGACAGGAAATCAGACACAGAAGATGCACTTGCAGGAGATGGCACAATCACATCTCCCTTTCATGACGGTGACTGCATACCCAACAGCACACAATATTTTTTGATGCCGGGTTACAGCATAGTAAATTTTGAAAGACTGAGGTTTTAATTTATGTCTTTTTTGGAAGGAAAGTAAATATGGAAGATGAGTTGATTGATCAGAAGTAGTCCATATGGTCATTTATCTTATTCTAGACCTTTAGCCTTTGACTGCCTGTGTTTGGTTGTGGTTGGGTTTTTATCCTGGAACTCCCAAGTTTCCTAATGTAATACTCTCTCATTAAATAAGACACTACCTCCTAAATCTTACAGTTTCTGTGCCTGTTCAGTGATGACAGTTTTTTGGCAATTGTATGCCACCTTGACAGAGTTCCTGTTACTAGAAGGAAGACTACTGCTTTAGAAAACAGAATACCTGGCTTTCACTGTATGAAAGATTTTGTCTCACATAAGAAACGCAGTGAAGAAGCCAGGCCTCTCCTGATCATTTCTAAGTCTCCCATTTGTTGACAAGCAGACTCACCAAATGGGCAGCTCTTATATTCTTTCAAGACAGCATGGCTAAGGAACTTCACCATCATTTATCTCACAACGTACCCCTGCCACAGCCCATTCACTAGGGTTTGAAGTATCAAACCGTAGCACCAAGTGCTTGAGTACTGGCTTGCAAAGCAAATAATTTATGTGTTTCAGGAGTTCAAAAAGGCATACCAGAATTTCCAACTGAAGGTATTTTCAAAGAGATACAGATGTGTTTAAGCAACAAGTATTTGAGCATGATGTTGGTTCTCCTTCCCACCTCATCCCAAACAGGGCTCTCCATCAGTAAGGTTAACCACACACACAAGTGACTTCAAGCCAGAGATCACCAACTTCCTAGGTTCTCTGATGATGTGACTGACTCAATAAACCCCAATAACTGAAGAAGTCTCAGAGGTGATGGGCAAGAGGAACATGTTGTGAAGCTCTGTGTGACCACAGTGACTCAGCACAGCTGCTGCAAAGAAGCTGACTCCTCCTCAGCACAAAGAGGACAAGAAGGTGGCCTTTATTTTACATTAAAAAACCTATCAAGAGCTGAGGGGATCAACTGGTGGTATAAACATTTCTCTTCAAGTACATCAAAAATGTATGAATGTCTCAAGTTTGAGACACCAGTGTGGGGGTAGTAAATACCTGGCTCAGTCCATCAGAGTATTAAAAACCAGACAACTAGAATTCTGTAGAGAACAACGGGCTCCAGCTGGCTTCAAGCTACACATGCCCTCCCACCAGCATTGTGACAGTGAGTGTATTAGAGACACCAGTAACGGGAATCCCCCTGGTATTTTGATTGAACTGTGTATTGAAATTCCTATATTTTGATTTCCTTTATACAAAATTCTCATATTAGGCATCACTCAGATACTAAAAAGAATAAAAATGCTCTAAGAGATAAGACTGAAAAATACTCTAGAGGAAAAGCAGATTCAAGGACTCAGCTTTTAAGAACTACACAGATATTATCAAACAGTCACCAAGTAAAAAAATCTGGACTGCATGGCAAGCATAACTGGAAAGGGATAGGGGCAAGCTGAGAGAAAACAGCCAGATCCAGAATGAAACATCCTCTTCATTGGATGGACAGTTAAAGTACTATCTTTTGCTCTTTGGCTTTACCACCAAGTGAGATGAACAGTATATATATTTTCTAAGCATCACTTCAAAACTGTTGTAACAGGATCAGTTGATTAAAAACCACAACATGCATTTTGTTCTTTCTCATCTTTAAGATTTAATATGTGTTATACTGGAAACACTTTACCTAGCTGACATGAAAGTTAACACAAAGAACAAATATCTTACTGTATTCTGACAAGTGCAAAACAAATTATCCTTCCTAACTCCTACAAAGCAAATACATACTGCAGGAAGACATATTTTGCTTTTTGTTACATATCGGAACACACTTTTTCCTGCCTGCTTAGGCCATCTTTGTTCTTACTGTAAAGGCTGTTGATGCCATAATATTGTGATTCCCTTTTTTTCATAAAAGAAACTTACGCTGCATAGGCCTTAGCAATCCTCATGAACATAACTTCATCTCCTCCTTTATCTGGATGGTATTTTAGGGATAGTGCACGATACTGCTTCTTTATTTCCGATATACTTGCTCCCTTCAAAAGGAAAGGTTTGCATTTATTAATAAACACCTCAAATAAAATTCATTCTTACATATAATCCTAATACACATTGCGTAGTATTTTTCGAACCATTCACTGAAGAATTATATTCTAACATAGGATCATGAAACTATATATATATTTAATGAAAACATTATTATTATTTTTCTGATAACATTCTTACAATTACTATGTTTTTAAATGAAGACAGAAGTCACAGTCTAACTAAAAGACACTCAGATGACGGAATACTGGGTTTTTCTGTATTATTCTGCTTATCTATCCATAGGAACAAAAAAAGAGGAAGGATTATTTATCTGAAAGATATTCTTATCCTTATTATGAATGTGTTTAAGATTTGGCGAATCTTAAACATATTCATGAATACAAGGAATTCTCACTTGCAATATTCCTCTATTTAAGCACAGTTCATAGATCAAGTATGATGGTCCACTTGCAGTTTGTATGCAGAAATAAATCTGTCAGTCACCAGGAACAGGAGATTTCCATGCCACTTTAAAATGCCTTTGACTAGAATCATCCTACCCATAAATTATTTCAAACTTCTTGAACAAAGGGAATACATTACCTATAATTGAGAAAGATTGATTTTTATTCTACACCACCATATTGTTAAATGACACCAACACAATCCCCTGTGCATTAACTTCCAGCTTGGACTGTAATGTACACTACTCAAGAAAACCAAACTATAAGCAAATAGTTTTATACTATAAACAAAACTTTATAGTAAGTTCAGCTAAAGGTTTTTCTATATGTTATCTGCTAAGTTTTGCACAATTACCGCAAGACTTTTCAATATTTTGTGCCAGAGAAGCCTAGCATGCTGACCTTAACTCCACAATAAACACACAAGAATTTATTTACAGATGATAGTACTGTTTCAATAAATCTAAAACAGAAATTAAACTACCCTGAGGCTTCACTTGCTGTTACTTTATCTCACTTTACACAGTCTGCCATATCCCAACACTATTTTTCAACAGCATGCCTGCCTCATTTAATGCACAGGATGAATTTACTCCATCATAAATTAGACTTCAACTAAAAGCAGGTGTTTCAAGACTAGATGACAAATGCCAGATAGGGAGCAGAAGCTAGAAAGCAGGGGAAAAAGAACAAAGGAAGAAAAAAAAATTCCAAGCTGTTTGAGTAGAGATGTGTTTTCATGGCTCACATGAATGCTGCCTGTAAAAAAACAAAACTGATTTTTTCTCTGACACAGAGGGTGCACACAACCCCTGACAAGTTGACAAGTTTTCCATTTCCATTCCATTTACATTGCTTACTCCTCATTTCCCAAAGCTAGGCTACAGAGGTTAAGCATCACTTACAGAAATGCTTAGTAGCCTTGGACAGCTGATGTCAGTCTGCTTGGAACACAGAGCATGCCTGCATATAATCACTTTTGAGATTCATCTTTATACCTCGGATCCCATCTCTAAAACTGCAGTACAGATACTTATTAAATAAATCATTAATATCTGAGCATCTTATGTGTTAGTGAAGTCAATTGATGTGCTTCAAAAAGGGCTAGTCTATGTTGAAAACACGGTGCTGATATTACATATAAAATCTGGTAAGTACATTATCTGGACTTCATTGGTGCTGCGGTTCTTCTCTGGAGAAAAAAAGCCTCTTGTTATAAACTGATATGCTACCATATAATAAAAGAAAAATCTTGACTAGAGTGTGAATGCAAAGAAGAAGTGAATTACTGTGCATTAAAACTTTCAAGTGCTTGCATCTGCAACCATTTTAATTTTTTGCTGGGGACTTGCTGGTGTTTGGAGTTCTTTTTTAACAACAATAACAATTCCATTATCTAACTACACTTGGGCATCTGTATAGCTTCATCACCAGGACAGCCTATAACTCTCGAAGTTCCACTTGAACGGTAACAGAAGAAATCTGTTCATTTTTTACATAGTCCGAACTGAAAGTCTTTCAAGAGATTTAAGAGAAATTGCCTGACAGCAAGAAACACACTCAGATTTTGAACTCTTATCTTGATCCCTACTTGAACTATCTAGCTTCAAAACCATCTTTTCATCCCCCTTCTCTGGCTTTCATTCAGCTTGTCCTTATGACAACATGCTCCAACCCTCAGTTCCTGATGCATTCCAGAATTGGTTTCTTTGCCTGGGTAAGTTGCACGTGTCTTGAGCATGTGCGCAAGTTTTCATCAATAAACAAAGCTATAGCTCACTACATGCATTCCTTTCTTTCCCCTCTGGGTTGTTACTTGTAGAAATTTCCCAAAGATAACAAAGGAAAATACTCTGATGACCTAATCCCTAGTCTGATTTGTTTAATCAAAGTTACCCCAGTTGTATGAACATTGAAATTGCATGGGTCCAACAGATACCATTCAACAGTAAAAACTTGTATTGCTCTTCCCTGTGCATCAGTGAGAGAACTCAAGTCAGCAATGAGCGAGTAACGGAGGAGCTGAGCAGGGGCTGAATTGTAGTAATTTGGCTCTAGACATGACAGGCTGGTGTTCTACCTGTCTAGTTAGAAACAGGCTACAGACTACTCCTGCTATAAATGCCTTTACAAAAGCAGCACAAGGTGTTGCTTTTCTCTGCTGACAAGTCAACATCATTTAAAGGCAAGAGATGTATTTGCTAATGTTCACATACATACTAAGCTCTCTCACACTAACAATGTACATCATGTTTAATCAAAACAGGTACATTCAAAGCTCATTCATGTTCTGGTGCTGAGCTGGATCCTTTAGACTTGAGAGTGAAACATACCTCAGACTCCAAAACTGGAAAGATGACTCTACTGTTATTCAGAAGAGGAGCCTTGGATCAGGAAATAATTAACCTAAGAGAATCTGCTTGAGGTATTGTGGTTAAGATTAAGAGTTGAGTTTAAAAGAAGTTCAGAAAGCCTGTCCTTAGGATATGTAATTTTTCGCATCCACTTAGAATCAGTTCTTCAGTATAAACAAAGCACTGCATCTATTTTCTAGACAAGCACTATGTCTTTTTTTTAATCCCAGCTTAATAAACCTACTGTTCAGAATTTGTTGTCAGCATTCACAGATACAACCAAGATTCAAGCTAGCCTGCACTATGTCAAAATGTGCATCACCAACACCCTTCCATGAAACCTTTCATTTACAAATATTGGTCTGTACAAAAACTATAAATCAAATTAATTCACATTCTTGTTTATATAGTTTCTTCACCATCCCTAAAAGTGCCTATAGAGAAGATTTACACAGGGCATGCAAAGCAGATTTTTTGTTTGTTTGTTTTCCTGTACAGAGAGAGGAAAACAACATCAGAATACAATTTTTAAAAGCCCATCTAACTACATTACTAGAATTTTGAAGGAGCTAGATACAAAAGTTATAAATTGGTACAGATATAGGCAAAAAACAAATAACAACTGACTTTATAACACGCAGCAGCAGCTATTTTCGCATGCCAAAAAACCCCAAAAACACTAGATAGATTCACTAAACTTACTTTGTTTGAAAAAACAAGTCTAAGATTAGATAACTACACACAGAATAAACAGTTACAGTACTACAGACTAGTAAAAGATGATATTACTTACAGGATCCAAATGTAGCACTTCATAAGGGTTGTATTCTTGATACTCTCTGTCTGTTTTGGAAACCTTGTATGCAAGGAACAAAAATAATGCCCAGCCAGCAAGGAGGACTATTTTCCTGTTTGTAAGAAAAGAATTTTTTAAATACACAAATCCACTTCCTCTAGCACCATTCTAATAACCTCAGAAGCCATCTTATTATCATTCTTCAAGAAACAGTATTAAAGCAAGAAACACTACACCGGGTATCAGTAATTCAATTTTCAGAAGAATGCCATTTTTTCTCCTAGTTCTTAACAAGGACAATCCTCTACCACAAAGTCTCTTTCCATTCTTAAACTGTCTGTCCTCAGCAGGTATACATTATTATTTCCTATTTTTAAAGGACGTTTTTAACTAGATCCTAGAGAATGTGTTAAAAAGAAAAAAAACCCAAAACACAAAAAGCTGACACAGGTGCATAACAGACAGCAAAACATTTTGACGGTGGGAGTAACAAGGAACTGATGGATATAAAGCTTTCACCTTCAAACATACAAAGTTATTCTTTTATATTTGAGTATATATGTTTACATATTAAATATTGAAATCAAAAGATTGCACTTGCACTACTAATTTCAGTGAGAGAGAATTACTTTTTGAACAAATAAGTACATTGTTTACTTTTTCTACAGCTGAGGCTCACTGGTCTCACTTCTCAGATATTTCATACAGGACAAACAGCATGCATCTTGATTTCAAGCCTTACCAGACAATAATGATTACCTATTAATTATTCAAATTTAGCAGATTGCAAATATCTCTTTAGTGACACAAAAGTAACTAATTCCTGCTTTGACTACAAAACAATTTACTTTTTTTTTGTTTTAAAGTACAAATTGCTTTAATAGGAAGTCATGCCAATGAAACGTACGTACTTCACCGTAGGAATTATGTTCTGCTGTGGCTTTAGCAGTCGCAAGCGGTACCACAAACACCTTCCATACACGTTCCTTATATTCTTTAATCGAATTTGTTCTATAAAAATAGAGAGAGTATGATTAACCAAGCAGACAAAACACAGACCAACATGCTCAGCTCATCCCAAGCAGGCAGTACAAGGTTAGCAGAACTAAGGTCCAGCATGACCAGAGGAAAGAATGCTTTTAATCCATTTAAGTGACGCTTGTCGTGCATAAACATAAGAAGTTGGTCAGATTACTCTTTCTACCTAAAATGAATCCATTCTATTTTCTATATGTCACAGAGTAACCATCACATATGAACCCAGCCTTTGCCTAACACGCACCTGTAAACTTTGCTTCTGCCACTCAACTCCAAAAGTTTCCCATTTCACTATGTCTGCTATCACATGCAGGAAAAACAAACTAACAAACAGAATGCAACCCACAGGCAAACTGGTGTTTGTATACAAATAAAGAGTACACCAGGAGCAACAGCTCCTTCCTCAATTCAAAATATCATGCATTTTCCTCCGCCTTGTGACATCTGCGTTTATAAGCTGCCTTCATTTAGGTTTTTCTGCTTTAGGGTAAAAGGAAGGAAGACTGGGATAACAGTCACTTGTAAACCATGCAGCTCAGTAATACACACCTTCAGCAAGGGAGTTTTCACTCCCTTGATGGGGCTGGAAGGAAATTGCACTTATACTGTCAAACTCACCATGATGAGGCATGGAAACTCATGGAAGTCAAGAGAGTTTTAATTGTATAGCAGAGCTAATCAGGACTTGGTCAAGGCTAAGGAATTCTTTTCTATTATGAAAAGTACACTGAAAAGCAAATAACTTGTACAGAATTTCTCCATGTACTGAATTTATCCGCTATAATTAAACTCCTGTTTAAGTAACTTGTCTATCCATAACCTACGCAGTATGACCTGTAACACTTCTGAAGTTAGGATGTCACTGTAATTACCTAACTTGAAAAAGAGTAAGATCACTCAGCGCTTTTCAGACTAAAGGAAAAAGAATCAAAACAAAAGAAAATTCATTCTGTGTCAATACACTTAGACATTGCTGGTGAACAAAATTTTGAAAAGATAATCATGAATTACATAAATACAGGAATTACATTAACAACTTTGATCCAACACACATGTCAGTCACATCCAACTAAGTCTTAAATCTCAATTTAGCACTTTTGACCAGGTGATGCCCTCATGGAATCACAGGATGGTTTGGGTTGGAAGAGACCTTCAATATCATCTAGTTCCAACCCCCCAACTATGGACAAGGATGCCAACCACTAGACCAGGCTGCTCAGAGCCCCATCCAGCCTGGTGTTGACCTCATCTTAATTAAAACAGCAGTTATGATACATGAAGACATTTTTATCTGGCTGATTTCTAAAAGGTAATAGTGGAAGACAGTGACAACCTCTATTTAGTTATTCTGAAGGTGTTGGAAGGTGGGATATGGTGCTGATCTACTCGAATTTCTAAGCAAGCACACAATTCAGATGAAACATGTAGAATTACCAAACTCTGAGACCGGAGAAACACGACCATTGTGCTCCACACCAACCAGGAGTTCAGATTTAAGGCAGATTAGATGTGAGCACTGGATGGAATTTCAAACTCTGGCTGATTTGGCAGAAAAGGAGTGGGAACACAGATGACATGTGGCGACCCATGAACTAGTAAAGCAGACAACTATTAAAAGCTTGTACAGAAAAGGTACTGGAAGCAGAAAAAAGTGTTATCAGCTTATTCTGAACTACCTAATTATACAGAGCATAGCTTCCCCCAAACTTGACATGACATTAAACAGTTTGATGCAATTCCTGTGAAGATTATATTAGTAGTTCCATCACCCCCAAAGACAGAGAAAGATAATCAAGGATAATTCAATCCCCTGCATCTCACTGAACTCTTCCCATCCTTCAAAATAAGCTTCCGAACTTCTCTCACTGTTTTGTGCAACAGACAAACAACACAAGTATTTTACAGCTCTCCTGATCTGCAAAGATTATTCACATACCTAAAGTACAAAACTTTCTAAACAAAAAAAGAATATGACTAAAACTTGGTTAAGCAATCCCCCACTTAGTTTTACTTATGTAAGGCTCTAGAAAGCACTGTAAAGGAAAAATTCAGCAGACAATGAAAACATTGAAAATGCAACACTCACTCCCTACCAGTAGAATGTAAATTAATTTGGCATTTTGTCTTGGCTTTTTTTATTTTAAGAGAATTGTAGGAGTTGTCTCTTGGTTCAAAACTGGATTCATCGCAATCAGAAGCTAATTGTTACTTAAAATTAAACTACAAACATAAAGCAAAACTAAAAAGACAGAACTAAACAAAGAATTGGCATTTCAAAAAAAACCCAAAACAACCCAACCAAACTTGATGCCATTAAAGACTACACTGACAATGAAGTCATGAGGACAAAAAAGCTTTGCAACAGAAACAGGGAAGAAAGTCTTCTGTTCGTTTTAAATAGTCACTGGACAACTATGAACCATACTGTGTTCCTTTTATGAAAAAGTAACTGATTATACTTGAATAAAACAGGCATCAGAAGACCCAAAGAGCACACACGTGCTTAAGCCTAAATCACTTATTTCAAATACTGCCAATAAATCAGTTGTTTGGTGCTGAAGCAAGATGAAATCAACCATTCATCAGTTCAACCACATGGATCCAGACGGGCACTTGAACCTCTTAAGTGTTTCTGCTGGGATTTTGATGTTTTACCAAGCCACACAACCTGCTGTGCCTTGACTTCAAAGACCTATGCCACAATGCCCCACTTCCCAAACCTGCCAACTTGTCCAGCCCTCCAAGGACCAGATGACCCTCTTTTTTCCCTGCTCTGCATCCTACCTCCAAGAACTGCCAGTACCATCTACTTCACTATGCCAAAAAACTTCCAAAAGTGCCTTAGAGGAAGGCACCTTGGAGAAACAAAACACAGTTGAGCAAGATAAACTGAAGGGCTGGCAGAAAGTAAAATAAAAACTGAGCACTAAATGTAGTTTACAATAATCACTGAATTGAGGTTTTGGAACAGCTTTCCAGTAACAGCTGCAGAAGACACGTTTTGTGACCAGTCTAAACAACAGCATCAAAAGAAAAAAAAAATCAACCTGAGCCAAGCAGTACGAGCAAAAACGAAGCCCTTTGAATACTCGGCAAGTGGAGTCCTGGAACTGTTATGTTGTACAAGGAGACCTCTTCAGCCAAGCACCAAGTTAAGGCACAATGCTAAGTAGCCACTGCATTTTTTACACACACATCTGAACAACTCTGGATCAAATTTAATTACAGTTGATCAAACAATATCAAAGTAAAAGCATCTCATTAATCTTTTCTTGATCTTCGGATAGCAATGGTCTCATTTGACTAACAATCCCAAAAGGAAACAGGGCACTAAAAAGATGAATGATTGTTTATGGTTATCTGTTCAGAACATAAAGAAAGAATCAAATCCTACCCAAACTGAAGTTGAAGTCCAGACTACTCAAATTATTTGGAGCTATCCTGAGGCACTTCTTCTGTCATATGTCATCATTAACACATGTTAATTTGTGGAATTCAAATACAGGCACCTACTTGGGAAAAAGAAGGAGCAATACAGACAGCATAACTCTCAGTTCAGGCAGAAAGCCACTGGCAAAATACCACACTAAGAAAGGTATATTCCTACTGTATCCAGGAAAAACAGGCTTCCTGTTTATTTACAGATAAAGCCTGCAACTGCACCAGAGAAAACACTTATCATATTAGGAAGACAATGGCTGCAGGAAAAAGAAAAAAGGGGAAAAAAATGAGAGAGTAAATTTTGAAAAAGAAAAAAAAAAAAAAAAAGAAGAAGAAGAAAAAAAAAGGAAAGACAAACAAACAAGGGCTTGCAAAGGACAGAATACCAGATAATTCCAGTGCTTAACAAAAGCAGCAACATATTACTAATGAGCAAGTTGTGGATAAAACAGATCTTTTTCGCTTTGCCTTTGTCTGACAAAAGGAGCCTCCTTTTTACACAAATGAATTTACCATGCCACAAAACTGTCACACTCCCCTGCAATATCCTGGCGACCCTGATCACATTGGAGTGAATACCTTACACAATCCTCAAGGTAAAGCTTTGCAGTGAAATATGAATTGTACTTTCTCTGAATCTCAGCTCTGGAATCCATATTCTGTCAGGGAAAGAGGTTCAGAGTTTTAAAAGCAGAGAAGTAGAGTTCTCTTGTTTCTTTTCAGTCCAGATCATGGCTTCCCATTACTGTGTAAGAGCACTTCAGACAGCATCCTTTGATATGGGATTACAGGGAGACAACTGTGTGTGGGGTGGGAGGAAATGCTTTTCCTCCAGTCAAAACCACTTCTTGTTCAATGGGCAAAATCCTCCACAATAGTGAATCTCTCCTATGGTTTTAGGAATAGGTACTAAAGAGCCTTGGAAAGCAAAGGCATAATGCACCTGTGGGCCTTTGAGTTAATCTCACTAACACTAACCCATGCATCAAGGTACTGTTAAAGCACCCCTCTCACATAAGGATTAGACTGCCACTTCAATCCTGTAAATAATCTGGGAAAGCATCTCATGCTTGCTTTATTTCCCTCCACATTGTTCTCGACACATCCAAAGTTCCTGAGATTCACAACCAGATTTTCCCCAATACAATTCTTACTCCCAAGGGTTCTCACAAGCGCATATTTTAGTAACTTAAAAAATGTATGCAAATGTCCAGCCAAAACGACATCTTAACATACTTTTCATGTTCAAGAAATATAACTAGTACTGATACAAAAGAAAACCTGAGTGCCATCTCTTTCATGACTTTGTCAGAGACCTTACAGAAGTTTAGGTAGATGACATAGGTTGGTACTCCCTTGTTGACTGTTGCAGTCACTTCTTTTGTATTCCAGGGATCAAAACAGGAATGAGTAGAGAACAAGTTAACAATTGACTTCTCTGATCAGAACTTATGCAAACCTCTTGAATATCCAGCTCTTTAAGCCAGAGGCATCTGCTTTTCCTGCATGGGTAATTCAAACCAGACAGCTTTTGGGTAAAACAGAACAACCTAACAGACTGGAAAGGGTGGAGAAGACCTCTAATCCAACCCTGATGCTGAGAGGAGAGCCAAAAAAGCAGCTGCTCAAGGTTTGGCTGTAGGCCTTTGGCGTAGCTTCAAAGACAGAGCTCACTGTGCCTCTGAACAACCTATTCTACAGTTTGACCATCCTCATGGGGCAAAAATTTCCTGTATCTGTGTCAACCTCTTCTCTGATTTACCGATCACCCAGTGGGTGAGGACACAGGACACACAGACACAGAAGGAAGCTCATCACAGATTGGATTTCCCATTTCCAGAGGTTATATTCAACCTGTGTTTACAACTCAGCCATGCCTGGCTTAAGTTTGAAGTTCACCATCTTACATATTTGTTTCCAAAGAAACAGGAGGATACATCCAATCCTCAGGAATGCTTGACAAATTATCCCTGCCTAGACCTAATCTTTTTGTTTCAGGTTCTGACAGTTCTAGAAAGTGCTTAAAAAAAACAATTGAGGGGAGATTCTTTTTCATCCTTCAAAAAAAAAAAAAAAAAGAGAAGACTACACATTTATTGTTACTGGAGACAGGCAATTCTAGAAGAGAGAGAATGGAAAGAGGTACAGCTGCAATTATACTGAGAAGTTTTAACCTCCAGAATCCTCTTTCAGCTGCAACAAACAAAGGTCAGTTTTAGGAAAAAAAATACCACAAATAAGACTATTTGCATCGGTATTTATATCTAAAGTATATAAAAGTTTTAAAGTACCAGTCAATTTTTACAACAGCCAAAAGCAAGCCAAAAGCTAATATCCAGAATACATGGAAGCCATCGGTTTTTCCATTATTCTACCTCAAACTGCAGCAAAGAACAGAAATACATCCTAGCCTCCTGTGTTCTTTCTACCTTCAGGCTACTAGCAGAAGCAAAGTCACATAGTCTAAAATACAGCTCCAGTGGATTCTGTTAGAAAAATAAATAGGAGAAGGTGCAAATGAAATATTTTGCCCACCAGTTGCAGACAATTCATCCAAAGGAGAATGATTTTGAAAGAAAATTACTTCTTTGAGCAAGGAACACAGAGTGACACTGTTCTGCAGCCCTAGGAAATGCCAAGACCATTTTAAAACCAGACTTTCACAAAACTCATTTGTAGCGTCATCCTCTCTCCACACTTGAATGGAAAACTTGTACCTGTGGAAAGCATTGAGAAGTGCAAGTAATACACACAGCATGCAACTCTTGAGTAAAGGTTACAGCCCAGGGATACCATGGCTCTAAGTATTACATCTGTTCTGTTAAAACTGAAGACAACAGGCTCAGTCAAAACACTCTCAAGAATTTCTGGGTTTGCTGGATTTTATTCAGAGTTCTATAGTTTTAAACCCCTAAACTGTACAATTAAATAGGCTCCTATTTACTTTCAACAGTTATGTAAATATATACAAAATATATTTTATATATATATGTGTGTGTATATAAAAAATATATATAATATATACAAAATATATGCAAAATCTGAACTCCTGGGCTTTTTTCTACTTCAACAATAACAGAAGATAAATAATTGTATGAACAACTTATTCACTGAGGTCTTGAACTGAGGCTCTCTGAACAAATTTACTTTCTTAAGCACATAACCATTTCTTGGATAACAGATGAAGTAGGAAAAGGCTACCCTACTGTTTCATCAGGCCATCAATGCTTAACTCTATTGACATTTTCCTTGATAATTATCATAAAATAAGACTCCACATGGATATAGTATGTTATCTGAGAATAATTTTAAAAGTCAGGATTAGGAACAAAACTACACACTTACTTTAAAAAAAGACACTGACAAACACTTAAAAACTATGTTGTAAAAGCAGTAACTCCTCTTTGCCAGCAACTAAGAGGCAGGATTGAAACTCACAGCAAACTCCTCCAAAGTCAGCAACTCCTCAGAAACACTGAGCTATTTCAACTTTATTATAATAGGATTGACTTCTACTCTAAACCCCCAAATTAAGAGGCATGAAACAAATTAAATTGATTTTAAAGTGTTCTGAAATGCTGTTGCTTAAACGCAAAAGCTTTCAAATAAGCACAAGAGTTCCCTTTAGGATTACTTAAAAAAAAATTAAAAATGGAAAGCACATTTCAGGACTTTGAATGGACCATAGCAGTGAAGAATTAAACCATCTGATAGATGCTTTCTAGCTTTAATGTCTATCATTATAAGAATTGTCCTCATTACCCTCATTATTTATCTATAAAGAGGTCATGTCCAGGTTAGCCTCTTAACAAAAACATTCATAGCTGAATAATCTCACTCTCATTGTTTTCAAAGAGATTTTTCTCTCTAGTAAATATTCATAGAAATAAGCCAAAAAAATCATCTGTTTTGAGTCATGTTAAGTATTAAAACCCCAAGCAGTTTATTAACTACAAAGAAACCTGTGAAAGACTTAAGAGCAAGACTGCTTTTTTCCAGAGCATGTTTTGCAGCAACTAGATAAAACTTAAAAGGAACAAAAAGTAACCTAAGTTTCCATTCCCACAATTCCACACATATTTGCTGACCAAAAGATAGCATTTGTTACTAACAGCTTAAAAAAACAGCAACATAAGACAATTCAGTATCTTGAAAATTCACTTCTTTTCAGAGTTTACTTACTCAAGCCTTCTGTTTAGAGTCAGCCAGGCACAGATCCACATTACACTACTGCTAATCAAGCCATTTCCAAACTTTGTCCTTCCTTTTAGTGACCTGTCACATTTGCACTGACAAAACTGTAATAACTATAATAACCTTTAAGCTCTATCACCTAAATTACCAAATTCATAGTAGGGTTGGTCCTATAGTGCATTGCAAAACTTTAATAGAATCTGAGAGGAATCAGAAAACTGAACATTTTACTATGGAACAACACCCACATCAGTCAAGGTTAACAATTTTAGATGAAGCCAACAACAACACTCTTAACTATTAGCTTAGTTTTATCAGTTTGGTGTGGGGAGGAAACCAGAACACATTCAATCCAAAACAAATGTGAACAAGTCTCTTAGCATATCACCAATCATTAAAAATGCTTGTAGTCAGTATTATTCTGATGTACACCCTGAAGAAACTCTAATGAAGGATAGAATTAGTGGACACAAGGATAAGTACCATATATCCATTTATCGTCAGTAGAGTTTTTGGTAAAGTCCTCTCAAGGAAGTAAAACATACGGAACAGATCCTGCTGATACAGTCTGTGGTTTCCAAAAGGCTTTTGAAAGGTTCCTCTTACAAATCTTTCAGGACAACCATCTAACTATTGCAAAAATAAATATGTGACTAGAAGACAGAGTGAATTGCCAGTTCTCCCAGCAGAAGGAAATCACCAGGAGCTCTGCAAGAATCTGTGTTGGAACTACAACACATTTCATTAATAAGTAATCTGACTAAAAGGGTGAGCAGTAAAATAAAGCTTCTGGATGATATTAACTTATTCTAGGTAACAAGGACAAGGGCATCCTGAAGAATTGTAAAGATCAAGCAAGTGCACTTCTGAATGGCACATGAAATTGAGAGTATGAACGTGTGAAGTGCAGTGGGGGCTATCCTAATTCTGTGTATACAAGGATGAGCTCAAGGCTGACCATTATCTCTCAGAAATGCAATCTTGGTGTTGTGAGAACCTGTTCTATGTAAACCTCAGCTGAATCCTTATTACTAATAAAAATCAGAGCATGTGTTTAGAGCATTCCTACAAGAAAAGCAAGGGATTATTACTCTACCACATAAACCAGAGGTATGTCCAACCTTGAGGCTGTACATACCTCAAGTATGATGCACAGTCCCCACCTCTTATAGAGGGGCAACCAGAAAACACTCAGGGTGAACAAGGGCCATCAAACATATAAAGAGATTTATGTCCAAAATATAATTTACAAATCTTCCAGCTGAGAGAGTAAAGTGCAAGGCGAGGTAATGGAAGGCTGTAAAAAACCTAAGTGACAGCCAGGACTGAATGTTTACTGCCTCTTCCAGCAGAGCAAATAAGAATCATTAAGCAACACCAGAAGCAGCTGCAAAACAAAGGTGATTATTTGTGGTGTGGGCAGCAGATACGGTGACTCCCCCTACACAGAATGGCATGGATGCTATACCAAAATTTACTGAACTCAAAACCACTGGAAACACAGAGAATATGCAAAGGAAGCACCATTTATGCTTGTCCTGCTATTCCCTCCTTAAGGCAATCATTTCTGTAATACCATATAAAAACCCCACCTGATCTGACCCAGTATGCCCATTCTTTTGTTTCTAAAGAAAAAAGGGTATTTGAAACTTCATTGGTAAGGTAAGTCTTTGCAGAAGCCACAGTAGTTACAAATAAGCTAGTTTCAAACAGTTCATCCAGCCAACTAGATAAAGGAATCTTCTGAATTTAAAATGCTTGTAAGCAATTTCCTATAAAAGATAGATACTAGGTGAAAATCTGAAAACACCTCTTAAATCTTCTTAATTGTATACTTATTTAAAAACTGGTGCAGAGACTAATCTTTTCACTCAGGAAAGAAACTGGGTACCTGTTTTGTGCTCTTGCACTTGTACCCTGCTCCTGATATTTCTACCCAACACAATCCTCCCCACCATGAAATGGAGATACGTGTCAGGTCTGGCTAGTAACTGAGGGAAGGCCTATAAACCTCACAATGGGAGAAAGCAGCACCACAGGGGGCAAGGATGCAACATCAGCCCCAGTAGAGACTTGATACAATTGCTGCAGATCAGAACCTTTCTTCATGACCATGAATTTGAAACACAAATTTAAAAAACAAAAAGGAACCACAACCAATAAACCAAAAAAACCCGAACTATGGAATCACTATTGATTCCATTCCTGGTCATTTACCTTGCTGCTCTCCCAAAATTCCTGCTCCTTCTCCAGGAACAGTTTAGCTGCCCATGAAACCCTAACTGAATCTAATTCTCTAAAACATAGCCTGTATATCCTAGTAGTTTAGTGTCATCTCTGTGAGTAGTCAAGATAACCTTGCAGCAACCATTAAATGAACAAGGCGTGTAATAAAACCTTCAGTACTTTGTTTTCATAAGCTTCCACAACATAGGATGAATTTTTTAAAAATAGAAACTACTTTATTTTTATGTACATGTAATGAAATATAAAGTTATTGTAATGGCTTGATCTTTAACTTGCCACAAAAAAGCTTTTCAGCATTTTGTATCCTGCACAGTCTTGAAGCTACTCAACTAATCTCTAATACAGGGCTATTAATTTAATTTTACTGCTAGGAAGCTATAGTGGTTACAGTAAGATTACAATACTTTTTAAAAATTCCATGAAAAGACAGGCATTTTTTTCCAAATAACAGAGTAGTTTGGATAGCTCTGTGCAAATGCTTTGTTTTGAAAAATATTTTAAGAGATAATTGCTTGGCATTACTAATGGCATCTCACGACATTTGCCCCTTCTTCAAACGTTTCTCAAAAAAACCCTACCCCTTCAAAACAGCAATATAGTAAAAAAAAATGACAAAACAAAGTATCACCATTACATCATATTCT
The DNA here is from genome assembly GCF_965231275.1 of Zosterops lateralis. Classification (NCBI taxonomy): domain Eukaryota; kingdom Metazoa; phylum Chordata; class Aves; order Passeriformes; family Zosteropidae; genus Zosterops; species Zosterops lateralis. The sequence continues at coordinate 68,990,538 of NC_139764.1, read as the reverse complement.
GCCTTTAAACATTCACCTCATAAACTGTATTTTTCTGAATTTGAAATGGTTTAAGTCAACCATGGTACATGCAATTGCTCAAAAACCTCTATTTGTACATAATAACAGTCCTTAAATGCATAACTGAGTTTCACTGACTCTCCTCCCACTTCCTGACACAATGATGAAAGGTTGTATTAACAGGAAAGGATAAGCACAAACATATGGGCACAAAATGCTTATATTCACAGATATCAAGTTTTCACACCCATACTAATCCACCACATTAGCAATGAGCATGGCATCCTGTGGTTTTTATCTTGTCCTTCACCAGCATCCTGTACTTTATCCTGCATTACCAAATACCAAAATGCTGTGAAATACTTTGGAGCAAGGTTAATGAGATTTCAGCGAGCTGTGGGCAAGGACAAGCATCAGAGTTAAACCACTCCAACCAATCTTATCTCACACCAGAGGATTAGAAGCATCACAGAAGAATTTTACCCGGAGTGGGAGCAGCAGCAATGCTGCCTCCCCTCCCCCAGCTGCTGTGAGGTACAAGTGCTCATTACTCCATTACAGATCAAACCGAAGAAGTGCTGCCTGCATTCACTGCATTGGCTTGAGCCACATCCAAGCTGCACACTCACTGTTCGTCCTCAGCCAAATAAACTTCACAGCCTCAGTTCCCCTACCCTGCATCTTAAAGCAGAGGATTAATATGAGAATCTCTGAGGGCAGCCTCAACACACACCAATGAAAAATACACCAAAAAATTGCAGAGAAACCTTTATTATTGACACTACTACACAGAGATATCCAGTACAGTGGGCAGATATACTGAGAAGTGTGGTTCCTAAGACAGCAAACCTTTACAGAACAACTTTCTCAGGACTTCTGATCAAGGTTTTGAATGTGAGTGCCAACTACTATCTACAGAAGCATACAAAAAAGCCCTACTGCTTCAAAATAGCAATACAGTAAAAAAAATAACAAAATAATATTAAGTATCAACATGATACTATATTCTCCCTTTTAACAGTCACCAAGTAAGCTATGTTTTTTAAATATTTCTGTACTTTGCCCAGCCTCAATACAAAAAAGTCTGGAATAGTACTAGTGTTCTCTAACTGCCTATGCTACTTCCTACACGCATGGAAACTTCAAAGATTAGCAGAAAATTGCCTTCTTTAACCAGATTTTTTTAAGTTTGTCTTTGTATTAGCCCAGTATTCTTCAAGAAAACTTTAGCAACAACAACCACCACCACAAACAAAAACACCAAACAAATAATTTTTTTAAAAAATGAAACACCATAGACTTTGTATGGATTTCTATTATAATGAAAGTAAACTAAACAGCTTTTATCTGTATCATATCAATACTTTTTTCTAGATACAAAAATGCAGCCATTCATCTGGTCTTCTTCCCTTCCCTACAGTAGCTTTTTATGTTCCTAAACTTCAAGAAGGAAGATCCTGCAGTCTCTTTTCTCTCAGAGAAGATAATAGCTCCTACTGTCTCTTTGCTCTCAGAGAAGAGACTGGAAACTTTTATTAGCGTTATCCTTGGATGAACAGCTGTTATTCTTTGGGGTTTTTGAAATGTTTTTAACATCTTATTTTGTTCAAGTTACTGTAAAAAAACTCAGGATAGTTACTCTCATTCTATTCATCAGCTTTGTAACAAATTTTGAATACCCAATACCCTTAAACAGGATAATTTAGTGAATGTAGACCTAAATAAACTAAAAAAGATGAAATAGCAAGTTTCCAGATATATGTACTTATGTACAAAGCACATCACAATCTATGACCACCTGTTTCAGCACAGCCTTATAATTACGTGTCTCAGTCCAGCAGCACAGGTAGAAGTCAAAAGTACACGAAGTTCAGCAAACACATCAGCATTGTGCAACAACTGCTGTATTATCCAACTAAATTAATTCACCCCTTGCTCTCCATTTCCTTTCTAGATGTCGACATTTAATCTACACAAGCTTCAAAGTGAGTCCAACAACAGGAAGATACTTTGTGGACACTCCACCACTAACTGCTGAGGGAAAACAAACAAACAAACAAACAAACAAACAAACAAATCTTTCTCTTCAACTCTCACAATCAATTTTTTGAAAAACAACTTTAACATTCCCATTGCAGAAAATATCTTTTACTTAGGAATGAATCTGCACCAGAATAACTTTTTAGCAACCACTTTTTTTGTTCCAAGAGCAGTCCTTGCAATGGTTTTACTCACAGTAATTAGGCTAAATTTATACCAGTATTTTCCCAAAATAAAGGTAACCCAGAAAAAGAATGACTTGTTTTAAGTAATAAAACATATATATACACACATATGTTTTAAAGAAACAAGTCAAGGATAAACAATATAGCCTGAATCCATATTCACCATCACCTGAAACCATCACCAACACTGAATGAACCAGTTTTCTTTCCCTCAGTCACATCCTACACCATCCCGGGCACCCACAAAGTCTTACAGAGAAACTAATACACATTAAAAGTAAGACAGAAGAAAGAAAAAATTTAAAAAGGGTCAAAAATTCATTTTAGCTAAAATTACTTTCCTCCACTCCCATACACTGGTGCCCTATTTGGCACAAGGGATGGGGAGAAATACAAGACTTAACTCTGTCAGAGCACTGCTACTTTGATGCAATTATGAAACTTCAGTCTGAGACACAAAGCTGAACAATTAACCTTTTATAAAGGCCTTATTAGCTCTGGAGTGAACACCAATGAGGTAAAGTCATTTTGACAAATCCGGTTTACAAAGTCAATTACCTGCTTGCTTGGTTTATCAAAGCTGAGGTAATGAAATTATGGGACAGTTCACAGGGTGTCTAGCACACCACAGCAAACCCTCCCCCAAATATTAGCAGCAGGCCCTATTGCAGGATGCAGGGACACTTCCTATGGACTCTTTCAGAATGCCTGGAAAAAGCAGGTTTAGACACTCGGGGGAAAAAAAGCAGCTCAATTTTTTTCCCAGGACTTTAGAGATGTAAGTTATGTCATGCTGGTCTTCCAGACAGTGGTATTGAAAAGGCTTTCCAAAAGTTTATTATAAGAAGAACTAAAAGCAAAATGTTAATGGCTTGCCAAAAACTATTCTACTACAAATCTGACATAATATATTTTGGGTTTCCTCAAAGCAATAAGTTCCAATACAGATCCAGTCTTACTTTCCAGTCTTCACTATGGCAAAAACAAACACTGAGCATTTACTACAAAACTGCAGCAGAGAACAAATCCTAAGACATTACAGGCCATCAGCAATTCCCAGATTTTTGCTGTAGTTCTCCCTCCACTGGCACTCTGCCCTGTATCACACACCAGCAATCCACAGCACCACATCTGTAGATGGAAGCAGCAGGCACCAGCAGCGTGTCCTTCCCGTGGTGAGCATTTCACCCTTGTGTCAAGGCAGCTCTAGCCTGCTCTTACAACACAATGTGGCTGAAAAGCCCAGCTTTTACCAAAAAAGGAATCTGCTCTGTGTCTTTTGGATGCTCTGGTCTGCATTGCAAAGGAGTCTTGAAGTGAGGAGGCCAAGCTTCAGATTTGCTTCAAAAGCTTCTCCTGGCCTGGTCTTCTTCACTCCTGCAGCTGGAGCTGAAAGAGCTCGCCAGTACAACTGCACCTCAAAGGTCCTCACTTGTCACTAGGGGTGACAAAGGCTGGGATCTCTAAAACAGGTAGGGCAAAACAATTCCAGAAGAAAAATGCTACTTGGTCCTACACACACAGGGCAGAGGTCTTACTCTCTCTGGCCCAATACTGTGCCTCAGTACTGGAAACTCCACTCTAAACTGGCATCAAAATAACATCTCATATTAACATCCAGACATTTCTGCTCATCAAAGAAGTAGGAGTTATTAGTGTTGGAAGATTTCTCTTCTGAACACACAGGCCTTTTCTTAGCTTCTGAAATAAGAGGTTTTGCTGTTTTTTTAAACCAATGAATTACATTGAAAACAAGAAGCGGTGGCTAAACAATTAGCATTTTTCATCATCACAAGCTTTTAATTTATTTCTGAAATTTTGTTCAAATGCTGGAACAGGCACGCTTGAATACATACAAAAAAAAGCTGTGAGAAAAATACTGAGAGGATTTTGCTGGAAATTACTTGCCTAAGAGCCATACACTTAAACAACTTGAACATCACAATGTTCTACTACTTAGCAGATTTACTCTGTAAGAACTTACTTAGTAGATCAACATTAGTCCCAAATGATGATCTGCATGACACCTCAATTCTTTGTTTAAAGAGAGCCTGCAGAACAGAACTCAATCAAGAGACTGTAGGGATGCCATTAATGCATACACTAACAACTGGACTACATTCACATTTTAAAATCCATTAAGACAATTATGAGACAGAATTCATTCTTCCATCTCCCTTAATTTCCATTGGTGATTTTCACTTAGTTGACTCATTTCTTTGCACCAACAGCATAACAAAATCTACCTTTTGCTTTGGAAAGTATGGTTTGACGTAGCTTTGTAACTAACTACAACTGAATGCAGAATAATATGCAGCAGGGCATCCATATACTGGATAACGCAGGCTAGACAGAAAGAAACTAGTAATATATTTAATGGCAGGTCTATTTGGAAACTGGGTGAAATCCATACAGCCATATTCCAAAGTCAGGTTTTAATGTTCTGCCATTCTGTAAGGATAGCTGAGGATCAACTGCCTAAGGCTAGTAAAGTGCCTTCAAGTTTGACAGCATTTCTACAGCTTTTCTTGCTTCTGTCAGCCCCCTGAAACTGATGTTAACATCCCAGAGTGTCCCTGCTGGCCGCACCATTCTGCACAGCATCTCAGGCAAGTCACAATCATTTTCCCAAGAAGCAGCTTCAAGAACTACGGAGGAAGTAAAGCATTATTCAAGAGAAAAAGTGATTTTCTCCCCCACTGCCTCCCACTCTTTACTAGAACAAAAATAAAACAAAAATCTTCAGGTTTGGAAAAAGGTTACAGAAGTAATATTCCCTCTCTGATCCCCCGCTCCTCAAGAACAACCCAAAGATTACAAAACATCTTTAACAACAGTAACGCCTCCCTCTTGCAACAGTCAGGATGCAGAAAGAGGAGGCAGAGAAACCTTTCCTTTCAGCAGAGGGAACGAACTCCTCAGCTGTACAACAGGTAGTAAGTACCTGGAGGGCAGAGATGAATCCTCCAAAAAGGTTCTCCAGCCAGGGCCCTGCTAGAAGCCACAGGCATGTCTGGCAGCAATCAAGACTGTGAACAGCTGTGATTTAGCACCAAAACAACGTTTGTTCTATCCTACTCCTTACTAGAAGGTACAGGATTAAGATTTCATTGCTAGGTATTTCTTTTACATATAAAATTAAGTTAAGCAGCACCTGGCAAGCCATTTAAAATGGCATCAAAGCCACTAAGTAACCACCGGATACTGAATGTAAAAAGATGCAAGGAACAAAAGGGACTCTTAGACTGCAAAGCACAAGTGTTCTCAAGAGGTCGGTACGTTTCTGCAATGGGAAACAGAATCAAGCATCTCTGTTTTACTCAGCACTCACCACCCAGCCTTTAAACACAATTCCTACAGCCTTTTTAATGTCAGAACTGCTGTTAAAAATGTGTTCCCGTGCAGCCTCTATACCAAAACGCCTTCTCCTTCCAAGAATAGAGGGATGCAGGAGAGACAAAGTGGAAAATTACTTTGAAATGAGATTCTGAACTAGTCGAAGAAACTTTATAACACTGTTCAGGGATACAAAGCATCACCCCGAAGGGTGAAACAGAAACGCACCACTTCGGATATTTAACTGACTGGCAATGGGGAAAAAGATAAATCCCCATTTTCGCACTCGCTGTGACCTTATGGCACATAAAAGCCGAGCCCGGTAACTTTTCCTCTTTGTCCCCAACTCAATAGCTTGTTCTTTCCCCACGATCAGAATTTAGGTCATCTACCCCGAAACGCTCCGGGAAGGCGAGGGGAAGGCAAAGCCCGGACAAAGCCCGGGACCCGGCGCGGCGATGACTCTGCAGGAGCCGGAGCCGGGGCCGGGCCGGGCCGGGCCGGGCGCTCAGGGGGCGGCCTCGGGACCCTCCGCGGCCCAGGTACCGCTAAATGGCCGCCGGCGGGCGGAGCGGGGCCGCCGCCCCTCCAGCCGGCCCCGGGGGCGCGGGCAGGGCCCGACGGGCGCCCCGACCGCGGTGGGCCCGGCCCCGCGGTGCCGCGGCGAGGAGCCGGCCGTGCCCCGGGCTGGGCCGCTCACCGGCGTGCTGGTCCCGCGGCCACAGGTAGTAGGTGGCGGGGATGACGATGAGCCCCACGAAGCTGGTGAGGAAGTAGAAGAAGGTGTTGCCGCTGTCGTCGTACTGGAACTGCTGCCCCGCCATGGCCGCGCCGGCCGCCCGTCCCCGTCCCCGCCGCCGCTGCCGCCGGCGGCCCCCGGTGTGGCCGCCCCGGGATCCCGCGAGATCGCGGCCGGTCCCCCGCCCGCCCCTTCCCTTCCCGGGCCGCGCAAGGAGACGTGTCACTGCTCAGCCACCATAGCCCGGCTGGCGTCACCGCCCGCAGCCCCCGCCCGCCGCCCATTGGCTCGGCCCAGGCCCCGCCCCGCAGGGATCGCTAAATCCCGGGATCTCAGATCCGGGGGAGCGCGGCGGGGCCGGGCCGGGGTTGGGCGGCTTTGGGTGTCCGGGCCGACTTCCCTGCTGGAGCGGGGTTGTGCCGAGGCACGTACCATAGAATCACAGGTTCCTTAAGGCTGGAGGAGATTTCTTCAGCACCTGGAGCAGGTGACACAGGAACCCGCCCCAGTGGATTTGGGGTGTCTCCAGAGACAGAGAATCCACGAGCTGCCCGGGCACCTGTTCCAGTGCTCTGCGATCCTCCATCTAAAGTTCTTCCTCACGTTGTGGGGACACTCAGTATGTTTTAGTTTGTGGCCATCCTCACACTCGCATGGGGCACTACGGAAAAGAGTCTGGCACCATCATCTTGACAAATGCCCTTGAGGAATGTACATGTATTGATGAGATCCACTCTCCAGACTCCTCCAGACTAAACAGGCCCAGCTCTCTCAGTCTCCTCAGAGATGCTCCAGGCCCCTCATGATCTCTGGTGGGGCCTCTTCAGTAGCTCTTTGTCCCTGGTTCTGAGAAACCCAAAGCTGGACACAGCACTCCAGATGTGGCCTCACTAGGGATGAGTAGACTGGCAGGATCCCCTCCCTTGACCTGCTGACCACGCTCTTCCCAAGGCACTCCAGGCCACAAGGGTGCTGCCAGCTCATGGGCAGCTTGTCACCCACCAGGAGTCCCAGCCCTTCTCCGTAGAGCTGTTCTCTAGCACACCCATCCTCGGCCTGTACTGATGCTTGAGGTTATTCCTCCCAGGTGCAGTATCTGACACTTGTCCTTGTCGAACCTCATTAAGGTTCTCTCCACCTAATTCTCCAGCCTATCAAGGTCTTTTTGAATCCATTCAGAGGGATAGAATTGCATCCATATGGTTCTTGAGTATCTCCAGAGAGGGAGACCACGACCTCTCTGGGCAACCTGCTCCAGTGCTCAGTCACTGCACGTAAATACATTCTGACTCATGTTTGTGTGGAACTTCCCGTGCATCTGTTTCTGCCTGTTGCCTCTTGTTCTGTTCTCAACAAGAAGAGCCCGGGAACAGGAAAGTATTTCAGACATAATACAGTTCTCGGAATTTGAAGGGTGGACCTTCAGCAAACATGTGAGAGCAAACATTTAAAATATGTCTATTTCTGAATTTAGTTGCTGGGATGATCATGCTCTACAAGGGGTTTGACCCTAAAGGTGTGAAATCAAAAAGTGTGGTGATCCTATTCACAGCATTAATGGCAAGTTACCTCTTTGAGGTCGACAAGTTTGTTGATCATGCCCATTTGTGGGAATATGTCCATCTCTACAGATTCACAGTCCAGTGTACAGCCACTCGTAACTATGATCCTATAAAAATCTCACATCTTCAGTTCTTGTAAGTTCAGGCTATGGGAAACTGTGACACATAAATGGTGATGGCATCCCATGCAAGAAAAACCTTAGAAAGAAGATCTGTCCCAACATTAATGAAGACTGATGTGGGAAGTGGAGAGAAAGGTAACTCAATGCCACAACCAATGAGTAGCACCAAATGCCCTGGTGCCATGATATGGTAATCTGTGAAAGGATGCAATCTCTATTTTTTCTTGGAAATTATTTTGTGTTAATTATTTTTTTAAAAATAAAAGATTCTATTTTTTTTTCATTGATATGCTCTGTAATTGCTTCTGGTTTGATCCTTGTAGGGTTCATAACCAAAGTTTAACATATTTCCTTCTATGTCTTTTGCTATATACCCTGAGTATTGTACACTCCTTGCAGTGATGGCAACTGTTGCAGTAGATGTTTTGGAAGATCCCTGAATACATTAAAACTCATGTCCCTCTGAGTTTCTAGTCCTTAATGTTTTACTGTGAGGCAGTGGAAAGCTACTGTGCACAGTAATGAAGACACGACAAGTAAAAACCTACACATGCAATCAGACCAGTTTTGTAAGCAGAGGAAATGCTCTTCCTCTGTGTTCATTTGCTGAGTTTGCTACTTCAGGCAGAAAAAGGGACAGAGCTTTCAAAGACCATTATGCTCCTGCAGATTTTGTGAAAGCAGCCTGTTAGATGAGGAAGGCTTGTGAGGGCAGCAGCTTGAAGGATGAGCAGTGAGTGAGCCAAGATCTTACAAGGCACTGTAAAATCCACACACAAAGCAGGACAAGTAAATGCCCTGTTAAAAATCTCTGGTCAATGCATTCAGCAGATCACAGGAGCCAGATCAGGAGGAAAACAGGCACTGCTTCTGTTGCAGATCATCAGATAGTTTCTTAATGCCATTGTTTCTGAACCCAGTTACAGATTTTCTATTTGTTGTTAGCAACATCCCTCCTTTACCCCATTGGTGTGTGAGGGGATTACTTGCCTGTGGCATTAACTGACCTAGTGAGGGAATCATAAGGGCCTACTTTCAGCCTTATCCTGTCTCTGCTTTCTCCCTACCAGCCTGTTCCAGCTATTAGCCAGGAGCAACTGGAAAAGAGGGCCAGAGAAAAATAATTCCTACCATCAGCTCCAGTATGCAGGTTTCCCCAGCCAGAAGGAGGGATGCTCCATAACTGAACAGTAATGAGCAGAGACCATTCTAACCTAAACCTCTATGGTTTATTTGAGTGCCATTCCTTACATACTCAATTTCCCTATAAGAAGTGACATGATCCCTTGCTTCCCAGGAGAAAAGAAGAAGCAATGTTTCTTTTTCCACTCATGGCCTGTCTGGAAGGTCACCCAGGTAAAAACAACCCCAGCTCCTTGGCTTTAAGAAGCAATGTGGTCCACTGCAGGTGAAGATAACATTATAGGATATCTTGATTAGATAACTATTTGTGACCTAGAGGAATCTGATCTTCCCAACATGCTCTCAAAATACTTTAAGAACCTGTTACGTCAATTCACAAAAGTGCCCTTTGTTTGCAACACAGCCCTGTCATGCTACTAGCAGTGGTTGTGAGCCCTTCCACATGAGCAGGTGGATTCTGCAGCCATGGGGGCTATCCCCAGCATCTCATCGTGCACTTCTGCCATTCACCTGCTTTCCTTCAGCGCACTACACTAGCTTCAAATTACTCAGTGTCTCACAGCTGGTCATTTGCACAGGGGTTTCACAGTCACTGGCACCTCGCCTGCATATCCCCTGCTGGTGTTTCTGATCTTATGGGGGATTGTCAGCTGCTGATTGCCTCTACCACACCTTCAGGCTTTTAGCAGGCTTAGTTACAAAAGTGCAGGTGACTGAGTTCAATCTTACCTTAATCCCTAATCATACAAGCCAGGGATCCAAATTACTGGCAGAAGAAAGCGCGCTTTGACAAGGTCCCAAAATCTCTGCTGAACAAAAGCAGTAACAAACCTGGTATGGTGCCAAAGATGACAATCAGGCTAGTTTAGTGAGTAGGAATGGTGAAACTTGGAACAATTCAGCTGTAACAGATACGTACTTTCCAAACAAAACAGAAGATTTTATGACTGCAAAATGGAAATTAAAACCTAGCAGATATGCTGCACGCTGTGGGAATTGGTGTCCCACATGTCATGACCTTCCTAATCGTCTGTGAGGTGATGGGCTGCCTTCCCACAGTGGCAGACAGTCTGGAGAGCAGGGATCTCAGGAGGTAATGACTGGCCGGCAGATGGTGCTGTGGAAATTACGCATAGCAGGCACCGAACAGTGTTCGGCTCTAGGTTTGGGCGGAATCACTAAGTGGGAAACAGACTCTTCTATGAAGTCCTTTTTAACAGTGCTCCAGATCAAACTAGGCACCTCCAAAGATGGACCCAAACAAAGAAATCCCTTGGCAATTATTCCTTTACATTCTAAGTTCACCCTTCATGTGACAACTCGGACCAATGGTAATATTGGGGTCTGGGGTCTTCTTACTTTTTATTGATTTTCTTGCTGTTTTGTTCGTAGGCAGTTCTAAGGGGGCATCTCCTGAGACAATATACAGTGGTTCTGTATCCTGTTTCTCATCCTTTTAGGTGGTTTTCTTCTGGTCTGTAGTTAGCTACTCAGCCTGCTGTAATATGGATGTCACAATACATATAACACAATCTACAGGCTCTGCATACTCTAGCTATTAATGCTTGAACTGCTAGTGCTAAGTTGAACTAACATTTTCTACAAAAGTCCTCCCTTTGTTTTTATTAATTCTTTTATTGTTCTTATATGGTAGCAGAATACCCCTAAGGTGTTGAGCACAGTAAGTGTTACCACATTTAATACAAACATTATTTCAAAGATCATCATAAAAATTAATAACTTGTAAAGAATTCTTTTTTCCCAAGCTCCTAATCTGGAACCCAGGAAGGGAGCCAGTATTTCTTGCTGAATGATTGGTGAAGAAGTGACCATGATTCTTGGAATCTTGCTGAAATTTTGCCCTATTATATTTTATGCATCAATTTTACTTCTTCCCACAAATTTGGGCATTGGCTGAAGTCCTTTCACTTTGGTCTATGTATATGCAACAACTGATACTGCTAACTGTGCATGCCTCCCCTTGTGAATGTAAGAAAATTAAGCTGCTATCACTAGTAAATGTTTATATCCACATGCTGCAGACATATCCATATAATCTATTTGCAATCTTTGGAATGGGAAAAATGCTTATGGTCGATTTCACAAATCAATTTTATATGTAATAATTTATGACAGGTCGGACAGGTATTAGTAATTGCTTTGTGTAGACACCCAGATCTGCCCATACTTGCTGTACTTGATTAGCCACTGCTTCCATTCTTCCCTGAGCTTCATCATAAAACCACTCAGTTACCAGTTATTTCTTCAGTAAGACAGGTTTCCCCCCTATTGGTCATATTCCATCTTCAGACTTGCACTGCTTCCAACTTCTTCCACAGTTCCTTTTCTTCACTTGTCACACCTGATTGGCTATAATCCTTCTGGATTGTCAGCATCAGGCCATGAGCTCTTATCTGAAGCAACTGCCATAATGTTCACTGCAGGTTGATGAACTGTGGCCTCTGCTGCTGCTTCAGTTGAGACATTCCCGTGGCTGATTACAGTAGTGTCCCCTGTAAAGAATGGACAGCAAACCACAGCAACTTCTTCGGGAAGTTGAATTGTGTCCAACAAGTCCCAAATTTCTGTTCCAAATTTCTGTTAGCCACACCTTTTCCTGAGGAGGCGGAACACCCCCGCTCTTTCCACACTACGCCTATTGCGTGGCACATGCCAAAAGCACACTTTGAATCTGTATAAATACTTACTTTCTGCTTCCCAGGCACTGCTGCTCAGGCTAAGGCAATTAACTCTGCCCCTCAAGCACTAACTGTTGCTGGAAGGGCTCTGGCATCTGCAACCTGCCACTGTTCCACAATTGTGTAGCCTGGCTTTGGCTGCCTGTGTAAACAGTAGGGTGATCCATATGTGAATAAAACAAGAGCTGGGTTTTGTCTGTCCGTGATCTGCTCCTGCCTCACCAATAGTCTGGATTACCATGTCACATCAGTGGAGCTCTTCCCCTACTCCTGGTATTGGTAATAGTGTTGCCAGGTAGAGTCACAAATCTACATTTAAAACAGTTTGTATTTACGTGCAGACTGAGGAGACAGGGCTTGTGTCTTTAGTGATCCTGAAGTAATTCAACTTCATGTGGCACATAGATTGTAATTGGGTGCCCTAATACTAAAGATTGAGTTTTTCCCCTATTGTAGCTGCCACTGACATGGATCTTGTATATATTGAAGCTCCAGCTGCCAACAGATGGACAGAATAAAATGCCACATGTCTTTGATGGGTCCTAATTTCTGCATTAATACTCCACTAGCCACTCTCTTTTCTTGTATGTATATACATATCAAAAGTATTTGTGTAGTCTGGAAGTCAAAAAGCTGGAGCCAAAACTAAGGACCCTTTTATAGCTCTGAAGGATTTTTCCTATTCTGTCCCCCATGTAATGGATTCTATTTCTTCATTTTTTGTTATTTCTGTCAGAGATTACATTAGTTTCCTAATCCTAGTATCCACAGTTCACAAAACCCAGCTGCACCTAAGAATCCTCATAGCTCATTGTGGGTTTTTTTAACTGGCCAAAGAATTTCAATTACAACTTTTTCTCTTTCTATATCTATTACTTGCTGTCCTTCCTTTAAAACAAATTCCAGTTATTTTACTCCCATTTGACACAGCTGGAGCTTGGATGGAGATGTGCCCTTGGTTGCTAAGGCAGTACATAAATGTTTAATATCTTTCAAGCAGTCATTGCAATATCTACTAGCTATTGTAAATAAATTGTCTACATATTGCACTAAAACTGATCTACCAACTCAATCCTTTAAATCTTCTTTTAATATCTGAGAAAATGTGGTGAAAGACCCATTAAACCCCCCTAAAAGAAAAGATCACATCAACTGAAGTCTCTTCCAAATGAATGCAAACAAGGGGTGGCTTCCTTCATCTGTGGGAGTACTAAAGAACACTGCAGTCAGATCAATCACAGTAAAACATGTATCCCAGTCCATGATTTGTAAGAGTGCAGGAGAGGAATCTGGCACTGAGAGGTGTGAGACATGCTGGTTAGTTGCTCTCAAATCTGGAATAAATTGAAACTCAGGATCCTCGTCTTTATCCGATCTGTGTTTGTTGTTGTTGTTTTTGTTGTTGTTTTGTTTTGTTTTGTTTTGTTTTGTTTTTCCTAGTTGATAACGTTGGGGTTTTATATGGGAATCCAGACACTTCCAAGATGCCTTGGATAAGGCGCTGATCTTGTTTTGGATTACTTTTCCCTGCTTCCCGGGGATGGGATGCTGCTCACAGCAGAGGGCGCGCCTCCCTTTGTTTTCAGGCGTATTTCGGCAGTCTCACGTCAGCTCCCGACTGACTCTGCATTTCCCTGGGCACCACTTCCAGGGGTTTAGGTATCTCTAGGTCGGGGTTCTGAGCTTCAGATGTTACACATGCCCCCGTCACTGTCAAATCAGGACTCCGAATGACAGATGTAATTGTACATCCAGGGTTTGGAGGAGATCTCTTCCTAATAATAAAGACAGGGACACTTCTGCTAATAAAAATCGTCACCACGGCCCTTTATTTCCTATTTCTTACAGTAATTTCCACATCCCATGAACTCTGATTTCCACAGTATTCTGAGTCCTTGCCTTCAGTCATTGCAGATTACTTCATGATTCCTGTCTTACCTCTCCCATGACCAGTTCCCCATGGTGCCCCCTTGTATGCAGTGGGCATTTTCTTTGCCAGTGACCAGGTTTCCCACAGTAATGGCACTTTTCTCCCCATTTAATTACAAATCTTCTCTCTCTTTTTTTTTCTTTTTTTTTTTTCTTTCTTTTTTTTTCCCAAATCTGTTATCTGACCTACCTCTGCCCACTCTTCAAGGGGGATATCCCTTCCTTCACCCTCTTAGCTTTTAACTCTTTGCCAGTACTGCCACTAAAAGACTAGCCTCTTGTTGCTTTTCCTGTTTCTTTTCCTTTGCAAGTTCAGCTCTGTGTGTGTTTCTTCCCATCCATCAAACATAAACATGTAACACATAAACATAACCATAAAACTTGGGGTCTTTTGTAATGTCCCCCTTTGCCAACCAGCCATCTGTTCTTTAAAATATTTCTGTATATCTGGGGTGACTTGATCAACAAATACTCTTGCCACTAGCTCATTGTTAAAGTTCTGTGTGATCATTCCTCTGTGTTTTGATACCATGGTCATCTCAAATGACTCAATCACTAAGGTGTTCCTCTAGCCTCTGCCTACATTCCTGTACTTTAGTCCAGTTCACTCCAGATTCTCCACATTGAGCTGGGTGCCTCCAAAGAGGAGCCCTGAACAGATAGAGCCCAGGGCAATTATTTCCTTACCATCTAAACTCCCCTTCCCTCATGCAACAGTTCCATAATATTGGGGTCTGGGATCTGCTGGTTTTGCATCAGTTTCATGTTCTTGCTACTTCAGTACTAAATGGTCACCTTATCCAGTAAACAGTGCTTCTATTTCCTATTTCACATCCTCTAATGGACGTTTTGGCCTATTCTGTAGTTAACTATTTGGCATGTTGTAATATGGTTGTTATAATTCACGTGCCACAGTCTATAGGCTTTGTGCATTCTAGCTATTAATGTTTAAGGTGATAGTACTACATTTCTACTAGCTTCTTCTACAACAATGGCAGTCCAACACAATGCTAGCACATTCTCCAGCACACACTGCTGCCAAACTGATCTGATGAGAAGGTGATGAATTTCCAGTGATTTGCCAGTTTTGTAGGTATACTCATTCCCAATAAAATGCAGTGTGGCATTACATAAGTCTAGCATATTGGGCCATCAAAGCAACAAAAGGAGAAGGTTCTTTGTGTGTTTAGGTGAGAAAGAGAGAAGATAACAGCTTTACATGGCATATTTCATTGAAATGGGCTTTGCTAACAAAACAGCTCTTTGTGAGGGCTGCAGAAGAACCTGTCACCATGGAAAAGCTACAGACAGTAGAAAGGCACCTGGATCTGCTCTGTGTGTGTGTCTGGGATCCAACTCAGGCTGCCCAGCCATGTTGGGTGGGCTTACAGTCCCTGTTCTGGTTCTGTTCCTGATCCACACTGCAAGCAGCATCTCACAGTCTTTGTGTTTGGCCCAGCTATTTTAGAAATGTTCTTTCTCTGTGTCTGTCCTGTGATGCAAGATGGTCCATTCTTCTAATTACTTCCAGTCAAAACTTTAGTGTAACCACCCTGAAAAGCCATGAACCCAAAATAGATTTTCATTAAGGGAAACACACAATAGGAGGGAAGCTGTCCTCAGCTAGTTCCATGAAGGCAAGTGCATGCATGCAGCCTCACTGGCACTTTTTATTGCTGCTATCTTATTTATTTCTGGCAGAGGGCCAGATTAAAGCTGATGCCCCAATGATCCACCTTGGGACCCCAGTGGACCTGCCTTCTTTAGATTTGCCTATTGTTTTTGATGGGAATAAAACTAGTATTCTCCAGAGCCATAGAGGAGTTCTAACATGACCCTACAAGGAAATAAGTCCCATGTTTTAACCTTTTCTTGAACTGCCCACAAGAGTGTAGCTCCCTTTTGGCATTGCCCCATTCTTGCATACCCCAATGTCCCATTTGCTTCCCAAGAGGGGTTAGAAAATATTTGTATCGTATTTTCCTTCGCACACTTCCTAACATTTTCATGCAATTTCCACAAATACCTTCAGAGATTCATTCCTGGCTAGGCACAAAGATTGTTCCAGACCAATAGGAATGGGATAGGGAAAGTGAAGGGGAAGAGCTGAAGGGCAGGAGCACAGAAGTTTGTAGGATGGATGCCATGGTTTAACCCCACTTGGCTACTGAAGGACAAGGTGAATCCAGCTGGTTTGCAGAGGGAAAGATATGCAGCTGGCTTTATGTATTGCACAGTGAGAGTCCTTATATAAACTGGGGGGCATTGTGGTCTGGCTGGGCATCAGTCAGAAGACGGTGAGCAATTGCTGTATAATACTGTGTGTCATCACTACTATGGTTACTTTGAGCACATTAACCTCATTACAGTAAAAATTACCCAGGACAAGCGCATCAGTGAGGGAACAAAGGCTGGTTTCAGCTGGCAACTCTGTCCCATGCAGCCACTCACTCACTCACTCTCTCCTGGTAATATAGGGAGGAGAATCAAGAGAGTAGAAGGGAGAAAATGGGATAAAGACAGTTTAACAGGTAAAGCAAAAGCACACATGCAAGCAAAACAAGGAATTCATTCATAGTTGGGCATGGCAGGGTTCATGGGCAGGCAGGTGTTCAGCCTTTCCCAAGAGAGCAGGGCTCCATCACACTTAACAGCGACTTAGGAAGACAAATACCATCACTTCAAATACCCCCTCCTTTCTCCTTCTTCCCCAGTTTTATATGCTGAGCATGATGCCATATGGCATGGGCAATCCCTTTGGTCTGTTGAGGTCAATTGTCTGGGCTGTGTCCTCCCCCAGCTCCTTGGGCAGGCCCCTCTCTGGCAGAATGGGGTGAGAGGCAGAAAAGCCTTGACTCTGTGCAAGTGCTGCTCAGCAGAGGCTAAAATATCCCTGAATTATCAATTCTGTTTCCAGCACAAATCCAAATCATACCCTCCTCGTATCAGCTACTGTGAAGAAAGTTGACTATATTCCAGGGAAAACTGACAATGGGAAAATTGAGCTTTCTTGGGCATTGTGCTGAATACAGTGGAGCTTAATGCACTGGGTAGTTTCAGATGACAGTAAATTGTAGGGTATTCCTGCTGGGAGGTGACAAATTCAGGAAAAAGGTCCTAGAGCAGAGTACTAGCAGCTCTTATCTCAGTAGTGTAGAGATTTAGTGGCAGCTCAAAACCCCACAGTGCTCCTGAATAAAGTGCAGTGCCAAAAGAGCCAGTAAAGTGGGAACATAAGAGCTTCAGCACCTTGTATATTCATCTGTAACCTTTGGACTGTGACTTCCTGGAGTTTTGCCCTTAGGAAAAATCCAGTGGTTGAGTTCCATCAGGAATCAATTTGATTGGCATTTTGGCCTACTTTGTTCTTTCTTGTTGCTTGCTAGGGAGTAACTGTGAGGATGCAATACTGAAGCTGAGCAGTGCTTTAGAAGCTGAGGATTTCCAACTGACCTAAGGCAAATGCCTCTTTCTTTCTTTCTTTCTTTCTTTCTTTCTTTCTTTCTTTCTTTCTTTCTTTCTTTCTTTCTTTCTTTCTTTCTTTCTTTCTTTCTTTCTTTCTTTCCTTCCTTCCTTCCTTCCTTCCTTCCTTCCTTCCTTCCTTCCTTCCTTTCTTTCTTTCTTTCTTTCTTTCTTTCTTTCTTTCTTTCTTTCTTTCTTTCTTTCTTTCTTTCTTTCTTTCTTTCTTTCTTTCTTTCTTTCTTTCTTTCTTTCTTTCTTTCTCTTTCCTTTCTTTTCCTTCCTTCCTTCCTTCCTTCCTTCCTTCCTTCCTTCCTTCCTTCCTTCCTTCCTTCCTTCCTTCCTTCCTTCCTTCCTTCCTTCCTTCCTTCCTTCCTTCCTCTCTCATTCCCCTTTTCTCTGCCTTTCACCCAGCTGCACACAGGGAGCAGCCACGAACAGCCCGCACCTTGAGCAGCTTTACCCCAGGGCTTCACAGGGCACTAATGCCAGGAATATTAGCAATGAAAGCTGGAGCACAGCTGCTGCGTCTCTGGAAGTTGGTAAGTGTTACAGCTAAATCCAGCAACTGGGACTCAGGGGTATTATGAGGATAGGCACAACAAAGATGCAGTAAGTGGATTATCTGAAAAGTCCACACCCCCCCTTTTTCCCCTCGGAGTTTCCCATTTTTGTTTAAATTAACTATTTTATGCCATATTGTTAAACGTGACCTGAAAATGGTGCAATAGCTCTGTCTTTAGAAGCAGAAAATAGTTTGTAAATTATGCTCACTGCTTGTCACTCAAAGCTCTCCCAACTGTATCTGTTTTGATAGTTGACCTTGCAAATTCAGAAGACAGAAGTAAGTCACAAAGATTCCTGTGGGTTAAACTATTTTCCAAGCTGATTATGAAGCTTAGAGCTCAAATGGTCTTTGCACAGAAACTCACAAAATACCTTTTCTTTTTTGAGGGCTATCACCACCTAATTCATTTTACCTCTGATTTTGCATTAGAGGTATTGCTTACTCCTTTGCTGCTCAGAAATTGCTCAGGAAGTGTTACATTATGGTCTTCCCCAACAGTCTGCTCCAATATACAGCAGCCACCTGTTCACCATGGCTGGGCTTTTTTAATGGATGTTGTTTGAATGTTTAAAAGAGGCTTTCCCTGACATTTTGTTTATTATGATTACACTCATGCTACCAGTGATCAGGAAAAATTCACACTGACACCATTGCCTGGCTGCTACCTGTGCAAGATTTGTCCAAGAATTAGTTGTAAAACCATAAATAAATAAATAAATAAATCATAAATTAGACCCAGAGAATATCCTGAGTTGGAGGGGACCCACAAGGATCATAGACTCCAGCTTGTGGCCATGCACTGGACAGCCCCAAGAATCCCACCATGTGCCTGAGAGTGTTGTCCAAACACTTCTTGAACTCTGTCAGGCTGGTGCTATGACTGCTTCCCTGGGGAGCCTGTGCCAGTGCCCAGCCATCCTCTGGGTGAAGAACCTTTTCCTGATATTTAAACTAATCCTCCCCTGACACAACTTCAGGCCATTCCCTCAGGTCCTGTCACTGGTCACTAATATTATGCACAGAGGCTTATCCTGACTTCAAGGGAGTTTTTGTCAGCATTCATTTATGATTTTTAATTAACTATCATTCTCTAATTTACTTTGTCCATTGCTTCATTTTAAGGACAGCATTGTCTAGGTTTAGATGAACATTTCAGAAGGCAAAGGATGAAAATTCTTTGTCATTAAGATTGAATCCTAATAGATGTCATGGCAAAAATAAAAGGGACTTTGAAAATTGTACCTACTGGCTGAACTGATTTACACTTACCACTTGGTGGCTGGAGCAGACACCTGTTGACCTTGTATATAGAACTAGAGGGATGTTGGGAAAGAGCAACTGAAATGATCAAGGAGATCATCTGAAGATCATCTTACAAGGAGCAAGGAGGTAGCCTGGGGTTCTGCAGAGAAAGGACATGCTGGAGGTTTACAAAGTTTTGGCAACAACAGCCAGGTGGAAGAGTGACTCACAAATGTTGCATCAGCAAACATCAGAATGGGGGAGACTGGAGGAAACAAGCAGGAGCTTGGTTTAAAAGAGGCATTCATTAGGCTGATGGCAGTGAAATTCTGTTGCTGGCAGCTACCTAAAGCTGGGGGAGTCAAATGGTATCCGCAAGTTGACTAAGGAATTAGATGGACAAAGATCCATGCGTGGATACTAAAAAAGCCAGGCTAGGACATACCCCTGAACATCCCTAGCACAGTAGCACTAGATGGATATAGCAGAGCAAGGGACAAGGACTGCAGGAGGTGGCAAGGCTCATGTACTCTCTTCTGTTAACCTCTGCCCAGTGAAAGCACCAATGTGTGCTTGTATTCATGTTTACCCACTGACTTCAGCCCACTTCTCATTGAGACATTTCTTTGCTTCAAAAAATTACTTTTTTTTTCATGAACAGGCTTCTTGGTGGCAGTGTAATTAACAACTGCTTGAAGACAATTCGACTTCTCCACTTCTGTATCTGAATTGTCCAGCCCAAATCCATCTTCTTCAGGCAAAGTAATTTCCACTTGATCCCAACCATTCCAGATGAGATCTTTCATACAACAGGAATTGGCTGTGGGATCAGTCTGGCTACACAGTTCTGTGACATTCCCTTCAATGCTGCCCACGGTAAAACATGGGAAGTCAGCAATAAATGAAGAAGGGGGTGAAGCCTCTTTTGTAAGGCATTTGGTGCTGGATTCTGGTCCTCTGCTTGCTGAACTAAAATAATGGTCATGGGCATGTCAGGCACAGAGGGCAGGGAGTGCAGAATCAGAGCAATTTAGCCCAGCCTAGCAGGGATGGGGACATGAACATCTTTGCTATGAATAAAGCGGAGTGATTCATGTCAGACCAGTAAATGCACAGTAGCTCCAGCCCAGCCAAGCACAGCTCTCACAGCTGCAACAGGGAAGGCATGCCCACAGTGTGCAGCCTTGCTGCTCAGTGGGGGGGCATTTTAAAGCTTTTTGGGTTTTCCACCATGATGTCTGTCAATCTGTATGAAGTAAAGATTGGTAAAAATACCATTATGTGTTTTCATATTTATTTTTCCTTCACTGATTTCCTTTTTTTTTTTTTCCCTCTGTAGCTACTAGTCTGACAAACCAAGAGTTGTTTTGTATTCTCCATTTTATACATCAGGCACCAGGTAATAAAGATCTGTAAACCAGATGCAGAGGCTGTGCAAGCATAATGAAAGGAATAATGTGATTCTGTAGAGCTTTTATTCTCGTTCCTCATGAAAGCACTGCACTTCGTGACAAAATTCTGCCGCCTCAACCTTTTTGAACATGGGCTGCTATAGAGAGTTATTTCTTTGGTGAGGTGAGGATGTAAGATTGATTTGTACAGTGTCATCACACTGTGATGACATTGATTCCATTACCAGTATTTATTTTTGAAGCTTTTCTGTTTACAGGTCATTTACCTTTTTTAACTACCACAGCAAATGGAAGGGCTGTGTTTGGTGCCACATCCACAGTTGTACTTGGGTTCCCCCTGTCCTCAGTGTGACACACACCCCCTGCCCAAACTGCACCCAGAGTTTTGCATTATTCTTTCAGTTGTGCAGTGCTCTGCATTTTGCTACAATTTTCTGATGCAGTAAGGACAAAACCAATAATGTACTAACAAATGTTTTTGTAGGCTCCTAAAACCTACTTTAAATTGATTGAGCAGATTTTTAAATATCAATACAAGGACTTTTAGTGCTCTTCTCCAATTCTGATAAAGGATTAACAGAGACCAACATCAGGCTGAGACTTTGTGTGTTGTTATGTTGATTTTTTTTCCACAGCTGCGCTTTATATCTCAAAACACCAGTGTTTCTAATGCAAATGCTACAGCCCTTCACTGTAGCAACTTAGAGGAGCACTGCTATGATTTTAATAAAGCTGTCAGATTAAGTGACTGCATGGTTACACCATGATATTAATACATGTTCTTAACTGTCAATTAGTTAACTGGCTAATAAAAAGAGCCAAGCTTATAGGATTTCACTAATGAATATAATGCTTTGTTTCTGGGCAAAACATATGCTTTGGATATATAATTAGAAAAAAGCCCCCCTCTCTCTCCCCCATCGAGAGAGCATGTGCAGCTGAATAAAGGAGCTCATTATACCTGCAAGGGGTCAAAGTCTGTGGATCTGTAGCTTATGGTATTATGACAGATTACAAAATCACTCTATTATGTTAGTCAATCTGTTTCCAAGCACAAACTAGCAGGGAGCAGGGCACTAGAACCTCCTGAGCAGGGCACCCTTTGGCTGTTCCTGGCAGTCTTATGATGGGTCAGCTGGCAGTGACACCACCTCTGACAGCTCACATGTCAGACCTTTCCTGCCTGACTTCTGCCTTTGTTACCGCAGAGCCTCTTCACAGGCAATCAATCCCTGCTTCAGGCTGCAAAGAGCTCCCAGTAAGAGCTGAAACAAATTTGAAATCCATGTGTAGCCATCACTTGTGCTAATGAAAGGGAAAAGCAGAGCACTTATGCTCCAGCTGACCTCTCTCAGGCTCTCACCTTAACAAAATAGTAAATAAAAAGTTTTAGAGAGGGGAGCAGCCAAACAGTAACAGCTGGGGATGAAAGCATTGGGTTCAGCTTTGGTGCATGCATCAGTTTAAAAGGAAAAAGGTCATTCATATGTAGGATAAAGAGATTTCAAACATGATAGACATCCTAAGAAATATTTGACTTTCCTAATCTTTCAGGGAAATTATTCTGCTGGAAAGTCTTATTCAGTCAACTCAGCATAAAACTCCTTGGTACCAAGGGGAAAGAAAATCCTCTTGTATTTAAGAAACGCAGCAGTAGTCAGCACTGTAGGCACATACATTTCTGACAGACCACAACTTTCTGAGATTCTACTGAAGAGAGGTGGTTATTTTGTCCTCTCACCAGTCTGACAGCTGTGCCAAAAACAGCAGGGCCCCAGGGCTGCCAGCATGGCAAAGAAAGACTGGGAAGTAAAGCAGAACCAGCAGGCTGACTTAGGTAGTCTTTAAGGACTGGAACTAATAAAACCACATTTGTGGCCCATGATAAATTGATTGTGGTGCCCAGGAAGATGCAAAGTCTGGCTGTAGCTTTCCCTGCAGCTCGGGCTTCTACAGGCTCTGTCCTGTGGAAATTTGTCATGGCTAACCAATGGTGATGTCAGGCTGCTACCTCTTTGAGGGATAATTTCTGGGTGATTTCTTCCCTCTCCTCAGCAGCACTTTTCATGAAACTTGTAGGAACTCCTGTCTCTTTGTATGTTCTCCCTCAACTCCAGTTTGATTAAGATTTGCCATTCAAACCCTTTAAACATACAAGCTTGCTTTCCCCAGGAAGCCAAGCTCAGAATGTGCTTGGCCAGTTATTCATTGAGAGCTTTTTTTTCTTGAAATATCGTGTAGAGAACACAACTTTGGCCATCCCTTGTTTACAATAACCACTTGAGTGTCACTCAGCAGCAATAGCAGCAGCAGCAGCTTCTTGCATGGTTAATAAAGGATTGAGCTTAGGGCTGGTCCCAAAATGTAGGAATGTCCAATGCTCACACTGGGGTTAACAAGCATTTAAGGAGCTATTTGTCTCTCCCTGAAGCAGACACACAGCTCCTAGCTCCTGCACAGGGCACTGCTCAGACCTCCAGCTATCACAGCAGGAGCTTTGATACCAAACCCATAAAATGTACCTCCTGGAGACACCTGTGCTTGGAGCCAGGTGCCACAGGAAATACAGTACAGAGAGCCTCAGCATCAGGAGGAGCCACAGCCCCTGGAGGACAAAGACTGGCCGAGAAGAGGTTTTTGTAGGATTGTATTGGACACCATCCTGCCCCAGCAAGGACCTGGGCATGGGATCTGACACCCAGCAGTCCTTTCTCACTTGGCACCTTCCTAGAGGTGCTGGGTTCACTCTTGGATGTATCCCTGCAAAAACAGGTAACTGAGAAGCTCAGCAAAGACTCACCTTCAGGCAATGGTGTCTGTCTGGTCCTGCATGAGCAGAGGTCCTTTCTACCCTCAAATATTCCATGATATTCTGAGGAGGACCAGTATGAATTTGACAACACTACTGGATTCGTTTCATAGCCTGCATGGAGCAAGGGCCATGATTCTGGAATCAAACCACTGGAGTGATGACAGATGAATCTTCAAAGCCACCCTGGGTGTTCACAAGTGAAGGGCTGCTCATGGACATGGCTGAAACGCTAAAAGGAAGCACTAGAGGGAAGAACTAAGGATTTATGTGAAAAGCAAGCAAAGGAAGCTGCTTACAGGACCTAATGAGTTCTTCCCACTCTGCAGATTCCAGGAGCTTTGTCAGCTGTCCTGCCCTGAGCAGAACACTGCTGAGACACCCAGTCCTGACTGAACCACACACCTCTAGGAGTTCCGGCTTCCCCTCCTCATGCCTGCCTGTTTCAGCAGTGATTTCCTTGGCACTGCAGGTCCCTGAGCTCCCCAGTGATTCCTGGTCAGTGAGCCCCAGAACTGGCAGCACACGACCACAGTTAGTTACTGTGGGTGTTCTGGGACCTGTAAACTCATCAATGCTAACCTTTCCCACAAACTGCTTGCTGCACCCCTCCTTGGCTTACTTGGTGTTTACCAAGTGATCATGCCACTACTTGTCCATGGTAATAAACTTCACTGTAGTTGCAAAGCACTCATAATTTTAACTTTTTCATTTTCAATACCCCTTCAAATTATCAGGAAAAGCTCTGAAGGGTGAAATATTAAAGTAAAAAACCTGTTCCTTTCTCCTTGAACCATCAGCTCAGGTAAAGAGGTGGAAAATTTCCCATAAGTGAGTTTTGATGTTAATATAACAGAACCAGAAGGGAACTTCTCCTTTACTGGGGAATAGCCTTTCCTGGAAAACACCAGGAAACCAAAATAGATGTATTTGGAACAGTCTGTCATTTTCAATAAAAACTCACAAGTTTTTGTTAGAAAAAAAAAGTGGTTTCCTCTCTTATTCATCACCTCAAATATAGACAGTCTGTCAGTCACTTTCTCTTGGGTATAATATCCGCTGTACTTCAGGAGGTAGCTTCTCAGATACACCACAGATTTTCATACACATTTACCCATTTCAGTACAGAACATACAGTGTTACCACTCATACAGACACCCTGTTAATCCCTGGAGGCTGCATCCAGGCATGGATGGCAGGAGTCAGTTCATGTCCTTGGAGATTGACAGAGCAACATTAGTTTACACCGGGCAATGCTCTGATGTACTGGCTAGCAGCCAAGGAGTTCATGACTTTTATATGTTTCAACAAAAGGCATTGAAAAGAGCTTTTGATATGGTTATTTGGTGAAAGAGATCAAACGTTTTCCCTTTGCATTAATCCGTTTCATGTTTTCAGTATATAAACTAATTTTTAGAAAGCTCATCTTGCAGGTGTTTGAACACATGATCGACAAACAGTTATTTGTGGCATATGTGCTACTGGGGGACTGCAGAAAAGAAACAGCAAAGGTTTAGGAAAACCCAGCAGGCACAGAAAGCGTGAACAAAAAACGATGAGTCCTATCCATGGTGCCTGAGTTGGCAGGCACACTGGAGACAGGCTCCTGGAGATGACCCACTACAGCAGCTCTTATGTTCTGCAATGGGCACTGCTCAAAGACAGTTGTCACCCCAAAGCCTGTGCCTGAAAACTTCAGATGCCTGGGATCTCATGCTCCTGCATTGTGCCAGGCTGTTCCCCCAGCCAGGACCTGCCTGCCCACTCCAGGCTCCTGCCAGGCTCAGGCAGGTGCGGGTTTGCCACTGGATGCAGGGAGACGGCAAAGGCTCCGGCTTCCACGCGGGCAGGAGGGTTTGTCCAAGGGTCAGGAGAGGTTGAGTTCATTTACACACCACTCAGCACTTGTTTTCTGACCTCTGCAGCCCCTTTGTGAGCCCTGGCTCACACTTGTTTGTATGAGCCTGGCTATTGTATGTGAGCCAGGGTTTACTGTTCTTCTTAAACGCTGTCCTCAAAATGAGATTTACTTCTAAGAAATAACAAAGCCCAGGCAGGCAGTCATAACTTCTTCGTAATTCCTGGGGTTTTGATTTCTTTTTAAATGACCTCTAAAATATTTTCCCATTAAAGCAAGGTCTATTTTTAAGATACCAATGTAATTTAATTAGTCATCTTGCACAAGAGGCACATCTGACTGGAATTTATGCTCTTTTAATCCCCTTTTAGCAGATACACATTTTTTTCCTAACAGTGAGTAAGATGGGGTCTCTTAGTCTCTTAGCCTCTACATTTTTTCCCTTTTACCTCATCTCCCCTCTCAGATGCTGGAAGTGAGAACAGTAGAATCTGTGCACCCCCATTTCACATATTTTCTGACTCACGGCACAGGAGCTAAGAAGTAATGCACTCTGAAATCAGGAAGGTGCACTTAAAAGGAAAAATAAATAAATAAATAAATATGTGTATATATATATATAAAATCTATTTTAGACACTTTCTTCCCTTACTTCTATTTCTGTCCATGTTGTCTTATGCTTATTGTCCCCTCAGAATGAGTTTTCAGTGTAAAAACATGCGAGTTTTATAATGTCACACCATGAAGATAACTCACCGCTTGATTTCTGCCCCAACCACATAAAGGATGGTGCTGTTCCTTTTACTGAGCTATCGCGGCTGTGTGAGCATAAATTTTCAGGGGAAAGAATGCAGATCTTGAATCAAAATTATCAGAAACAGAAACGAGAACAGGGAAGAAAACATGGGTTTGCCCAGCTTAAGTGCCTTCAAGATCTTATGGTTGATTCAGAAGAGTTAGTTCAAGTGCAGAGCACATGGGTCACATCTGGCATCCTTGTGCTGAGAGGCCATGTATCTCTGTGCTGTGTCCTTTTTGCTTACAGACTTCTAGACATGGCAACAGCAAAAACATTGATAAGATGAGAGATCAGGCAGAGCACATCTATGCCTGCTTTGCTTTTTCCTTGAGGTTGCCTACCTGTATGTGAGGTGTGTGCTGCAGGGCAGCCATCCCATCTGGGGATGAGACCCTAAGCCAGAGGGGGAAGCCTGGTCCCTGTTCCAGAGCTTTGGTCCCTCTGCAATCTTTTCAGAAAGCACTGGACACATGGTTTCACTTCTGACCTCTTACTACAGAGAGCTGCTTTCACTTGAACAGAAGTAAGTGAGCATCTCTATGTGTAAGAGGCAGAAATCTGCCCCATTACAAATCACTGGGGATCGGCTTGTGCACACAATCTCCTCAGGAAAGTGAGAGAGAAGCCCCATAAAGAAACTAGGCATGGTGGGGCCTTTCATCTGCTCGATTTTTGGAGTGGTTCCTCACTACCCAACCATTTGTGAGACAGCCACATGCTCTCCAACAAGGCTGGCACACACACAGCTGCTGGGCCAAAGCAGCCTCTGCTACATGACTTGTAGAGGATGCAGATAAATATCACAGATAAAAACAGGCAAGCTTGTTTTGACCATGCCAGCCAAGAGGCAAGCTAAAAGCCAATGAAATTGTTCCAGGAAAAAGAAAGAAAAGCTTAATCTTAGTAAAAATATAGTCCCTGAGCACTGGCAGGGTCAGGGTCAGGTTGGGTTACGCGTTGTGTAAGTCCCCATTATACAAGCCAAGGCAGGGCAGAGGCTTTCCCAGGACTATTCAATCCTCCTTTCTCCTGCTCAGTTTCACTGTTGCTCCCTCATTCCTTCCTTCTCACTATCCCTTCTTCTGATGCCTGCTTGGACATCAAACAGGTCAGTCCAAGTGCTTCCATCGCTGTGAATTAGAAGATCACACAAATCACTTCCTCTTTGAATAAAATATGACTGTGGGAGCTTATGACTGGGCCTAAAGTTGCTCATGTGAATGGCACAATAAAGGCAGCTGTTTATCTGTGTAGCAGAAAAAATAAGCGTATTATGCAGTAGGAACTGAGCCTGCTGTAACACAGAGTGACCAGAGCCCAGGGGCTAAATGCAAACATCATTTAGATCCGTGCATTTGAACAGAAACAGCAAACAATGGCGAGAGGGCTCCTGTTAATTAAGAAGAAACACACAAGTATTCCACAGAAACATGACTGTTACTATTCCTCCATTTTAAACCAGCTGCTGAGGACAAGTATTTTCCCCATGAAACATGCATGTTCCTCTCAGGACACTCCATCATATTCACCTTCAGATTCTGTTCTCCCATGAAAAAGTGTCACATCAGTGGCAAATTAATATCTTTGTCACACTCACAAGCCCTTTTTTTTGCATCCCAGCACTCACCTTTCAGGCAGATGTTCTGAAAGCATCTTCCTTCAGGTTTGTTTTTTTTCTTTAAATGAAGCAATGCAAAGTAAGGCTGCTGTCCCTAACAGAATTCCAGATTGCATTTGCTCTTCCAGAAACAGCTTCCTTCAATCCCTCAACTCTCTTATTACCAGATCACTTTTGATTCCGTGTTCTGATCACCTGGACAAAAGCAGCATTCACCAGAAATAACATGCACTTTCCTGAGCAAGAACCACCACTTGCATTTGAAAACCTGCTCCAGCACAGTACAAATGCACTGTATTTTTTTTTATAATTTCTCCATGTTTAGGTAATTGCTCTCATCTCAGCACACATCTGCAATACTTTGAAACACATTCCTCTAGGGATGATATTCTAAGTTTGACTCCAAGACCCCAAAAAGCTACTGAAGCCTGTTGGCAACTCATCATCATCTTCCAGAGAAAAAGAAATGTAACATTGTACTGCAAACAGAAAATTCATTGCAACCTTGAGAACTGTGGAGAATATCAGATGCCCCAGCAAATACAACTTGCTTCTTAACTAACAAGAAGGGAAGATAATTATCTAAATCAGCATTTTCATGACAGAGGGAAAGAAAATCAAAGTAATCAAAAAGTAATCAAAGTAATCAAAGTAATCAAAACCCACTGCAAACCCAGTTGAAGTTTGCCACTATAGCAGGAAGAGAACACAGTTTTACCTGGAAACTGGAGAGCTTAAACTTTTCAGACCTGTCCAGTATTATGCAACAGAACAGACTTTCTATTATACATTACACAATACTGGACAGGCGTAAATACCTGTACTCTTACTTCCTTGTCTCCTCCTACAAACTCCTTTGAAAACTTTCTGTGTTTACCACATCTATCTTGGGACTCTTCCTTGCAAAGCCAAGATGCCTGCATCTTGCAGTCTGTTTTTTTGATGCAGCACAAATTGTTGTGCTTTGAAATGCTTGAAAAAAGTCTTTTGAATGAAGTCCAAAGGAAGATTCTGACTGCCAGTGGCTGTTCTCTCTGTCTTAACCTAGATCAGTTTGACATAAGCCATTTATTTCATGGTTAACCCCGGAAAAATCCTGAAGGGAGTATAAATTTGTGCATTAATCCTGCTCACTGGTTTGGTTCCACTTAGGTTTGGATGAAGGAGGTGCCACGTTGCAACTCTCCAACGCGTATCTACCTTTCAAATGCTTTAACCAAATACCATTTGGGAAGCCTTCTGTGACTCTCACACAAACTCGATGTTGCAGAGGAGAGAAAGTCATACCATTACTAAGTGCTGAGCAATACAATGAAATAGAAAGCAGCATTAAAGTTGCTCCATGCTTAATGCGGCAGTTTAAGCAGCTAATCTTGTTTCGGTTGAATGGCATGTTCATTACAGCAAATAAATCAGTAATGTGTAGGATTATTGAAGAGGAAAGGCACATTAAACCAGTTTAGGGCATCATATTGATTTTTCAATTTTTTTTTTTAGTGTCTGATTTAGCTTGGCGTTTTTCAACAGTCAGTTCTAATAAACGCTTGTATAGCACAGATTAAGCAGGTGGGAACACTGCCCAGAAAGAGTATTATGAATAACTTAATGCACTGGTTTAATTGCAGCAATCCATGATACTTACTGTGCTGGCACCAGAGGAGAATTTTCAGTATTAAAAGTTAAAAATTCAACTGAGCTACTAGTGAGTATCTTTCTTTTAATAATTATTTGGAAAAAAAATCCATTCTTTTCACCTCAGATGGGAGCAAAGGAAGATCAGTGTTCATGTAACTATTTAACTTATTTCTGCCACAACTAATTAAGATATTGTTCAAAAATAATTAGAATTTACTTGACACAACTTTGCCTCTCTGACAGGGCAAAACATTGCAGCAGTGTCCCTGCTGTCTTTGTGCTCACTCAGCCCTATTTTGCTCAATCCCCTTTGCAAACAGGATGCGCAGAAGTGAAAAACCCCAAACCTAGCTCATATTTCAAGCAACAGGCTCCTTTCAGAGCTGTACTCTAGAGTATCCCCATATTCCTTCCCCACAGCCTCAGCTTCTCTGGCACTGTCCTTGTCACAGTTCAGAGATGTTGGGGAAAACCAGTTTGGAGCAGCACCAACTTTCCAGCAGAGCAAAGCATTGAAGCTGCTGCCATCACGGAAGAAGACGCTGGTCTGACAGATCCCTAAACCCACACCCAGTCCTGGGTACAGACCATGCAACACTCTGAAAGGCCAGCTAAGATGCTGGTAACCTCTTCCAAGTGTGGTGTTTGATACAGATACCACACAACTGATGGTGGTCACCAATCACATCACCTGTTTTCTTCCTTTCCATATTATTTTTGTCTTAGATTAGATTAGGATCTCCAAGATAGTGACTGCACTTCAACTCTCAGCAAAACACAAGGCTATTGTTGCACACAAATCACCCTGGCTGCCTCCAGCAAGTAGCAACAGGGACCCATCACAATGGGAGAAGCAACGCTCCAGAGAAGTTGCAGAATTTACTGGCTTTGCTCTTCCAATGTAAGTTTTCACTCTGGTGAAAATACAGAATGCGCATCCTGCACAAACTTAATGAAGGTCAGGCTAAAAATGCTTACATCAGTCCCAGAGGGAAAATTCACAATGAAATATGAATAAAAACTGATAAGTTACCCATATATTCTGATTAGGAGTACAGTGATTTTGCTAATCACACAGCTTATCATTCCAGAGGAACTCTATATTCAGGGCATGAAAACTAAGGTAGAAATTAGCAGAAACACAAGATTTGACGGTACTTGATTAACTGGACAGAAAGTACCAGAAACAAAACATTAGGAATCTGAAGCCATTTTGTGATTATAGCAGTTATTTAATGAAGATGCAAAAAACCAGCCATTACAGACACCAAAAAAAAAAAAAAAAAAAAAAAAAAAAAAAAAAAAAAAAAAAAAAAAAAATTCTATGTTTGTTTTTTTTTAAAGGAGTCCCTTGTTTAGTGCTAAACAGGAGTCCTCGCTCTGCTCAAAATAGAACAGGAGCTTTAAAGAACCTTTGAACTAGGATTATTTCAACATCATCACACAATCCAAGTACCCTCTCAGAAGAAAGCAGTTGCTTTTAACTCAGAAGCAAGTCCCTCTTGTCATCCTACTACTCACTCCTACTTCTGACCTGTGCAGGCACCACCAGACCAGCATAGGGCTCAAGCTCAGCTGCACTGCATCCAGCAGTCCCCAGCCTCACTTCGACCAAGAAGTCAAAGCATCCCCCTCTTCCAGTTCAGCTGCCATCAAGGTCCCATTCATATCCTCTTTTCTCAGCATCTTTCAACCACTTTAGCAGTGCACTTTAGCAGCCTCCCCTCTGTGTGCTTTCTGAACCTCTGCTCCACTCATCAATTAAATCCTCTACTCTTCCCACTTGTCCTTCTCCTGTGCAGATCCCCTTTCAAGTTTCTCTCCCAAGCATACAGGCAGCCAGAACCACACCAACATTGCAATTCCCCCCACCTTCCTGGAGGTTCCTTGCAAGGGACATACTGACACTTAAACTTGCCTTTGCAAATCGCAGCGCTAGAGCATAAGGCTCCTGCCTCCAGGCGAGACGCCCGACTCTCTCCATGGTGAGGCACTGTGCTGCTGCTTTTTAAAGCTTGCAGCCCAGCAGCGATCCAACACCATGCCTGCTGAAGCTCTAAGGGGCCAGTGCAGGCAACCAAAAACCTCCCCACAAAGACAGCAAGTTATCCCCACCAGCCGTAATTCTGCACACCCATCCATGAAACTCAGTTGCAGCTGACACAAGCCCTTCCACAGACTTCAGGAGGCTTCAACAGAGCTGAAACTCCACCCTCTCAGCAGCTGCTGTTCTGTAATTCAGCACAGCACTGCCTAGGAAACACCTTTCTGATGCTGTTGTCCTGCAAACAGCATAATGAAGAATAAAAGCAGGTACTTCTGAACACAAATCCAGAACAGGAGGAGTATAAAACTACTACAGATGAAGCAATTAAGTAACCACACTGTTCACTGTTAATATTGACAATCTTTATTAGAGCTAACTTTGCGCCTTCAGAGGTTTCCTAGTGAGTATAAATATGAACCAAAGTGCTACTCTCCACAATAAGAAATCTTTATTTCCATCAAAAAAAAAAAAAAAAAAAAGATACAAACAACCAGTATTTCAAAGTTTATGCTTTTTAATACATATAATACCAAAAAGGCAAAAAATAAAGATTAAAGACCAGCAGCAAAAAGAATTCTATTTCTTTCAACAGTCTGTTTGCTTCCACATTTCTCTAGCAAATAGAGTATAAAGAGAATTCAATCAATTTTTATATGAAATAGCCTACCAAAAATATAACACTGTGTAAAGAAAGTTTACAGTAGAAAGTTGGCGGGGGGAGAGTGGGAAGAAAAAAAAAAGAGAAAAATAGTAGATTTAACATTAAAAATCTCAAGTGTAAACTTTGCTGCTGCTTTAAAATCAAAAGCAACAAAAGTCACATGAGTATTTCCGTTTGGCTTAGAAGCCAGGAAAATAAGAAAAGCTGATTTTTTTTAAAGTGCTTAACCACCATATCCAAAAGTAATGACTTTCAGACCTACTTAACATGAATGTGCTCAAAAAGCCACCGCTTACAGTATAAAAGCTGTCATTCTGAAATGCTGCACATACAAACTGGCTTTATCTGCACGAATGAAAGATTCCTTTGAACAGCTCTCAATCATATGATGTCCCAAATCAATGTAATGCTATTAGAGCAGGCAGCTGAATAAGTACCAGAAAGTTGAAGTTTAAGAATAATAGATATAAAAAATATTTTTTGTCTTAAAAGGCAGCATGCCTCTCCCAGACGAATGAAGGTACTGTTATGCAACAAGCAAGAGAAACACAGTTTTATATCATTGTTGTAAACTACCTAAGACAAAGTGACTGCTGATCCAGTAATTCACATGTTAAACAGAGGAAGGTAGATACTTCTTTCTGATAAAACACAAAAAGGCAATCATGTGGGTGGGACCAACTGCTAACAGAGTATTTTACTTATTAAACATATTGTTTTATAAACTTGCTAAAGTTGACTTCAAAATCAACAGTATGTCCTAACAAACAAAAAAAAAATAAAAATAAAATAATAAATAAAACCAATGATTTGAAGAGCTTTAGGACTGTTTTTTGTTATACTGTTATATATTTATTTGAGCCTTAGTGCAAAGGAAAAATTCAACATTATAGGCTCCAAAGCAAATCAAATACAACTATTTCATGGGGCATTTTGACAGACATCAGACACAGATTCCAAGAGAAATTTAAATTTTTTTAGCTGTAATGACCTTTTTTTTTTTAATATATCAAGGTTACAAAATACATTTAAAAACTGGAGTAAAGACTCTGGTATTCACTAACCTCAGGTACAGCTATAAATAATTTAAACCCCACCACTCTCCCAAATCAGAAGTACAATAAACAAACTGAACTTCCACCATTGCTGCAGCCATTAAATTGTGCCCACAGCCTGACATCAGCAACACCCATCCCCGCAGTTATTGCACTAATTTCTCCATCAGCTTTGGAGTTCTACAAGTTTGAATTTGTTTACATCCATCTATTTCACAGGAATAATATTTTAAAACTATTTCTTGAAAGTCACCAATTCCTGACACAGTATATTCATGTTTTTCAGAGCGGTTTTTAAGTAAGAGAACCCACTGGTTCACTTACTGCTAAAACACATTAACTAGAAAACACAACTTTTACCCTACAAAGTCCCTGTAAACACCTCTGTATTAAGCCGCAGCAAGCTCTAGGCCAGGAAATTCAGCATCTCCAGTGACTTGACTTTACCTCACTTTTCCTCCACAAAAACATAAAAAAACACCAAAACATTAGAATTAAAAAGGAAATGGTGTAATAAACAGAGTGAAACCCTGTTACCCAAGCAGGTATGTCAAATTAGCTTCTGAAAATGTAAGATTTGAAAAGCAATGATTTTAGTGGTTAAAATGTGCAAAAGACTAAATATGTTTTCAGAGAAAACAGAATACTGTAGCCATCAATAATTACTATTCAAGTCCAGCAGTGGTAGTTGTGCTGCTTTTGTTGCCATTTTAGACACTATATATTACCACTTTCTCTGCATATTTCATGCCTCTTTTCTAACACATGCCAGCAGCAGACTTTTCAGTAGTATAGGAAAGATCAGACCTTTTTCAAAGGGTTCCTTCCATCCCAAGTCTGAATATTATCTGGATTTAAAAATAATGTTTTAAGCAGAAACATCAAACATTATTTTAAATTTTGTCTGTCTATCAAAATCACCTCAAAAAGATTCAAAAATATCAGGTTTTTGTGAAACAGAAACAGGAAAATACCATGCAAGGGAAGTGTAGCTATTCTACTGATGTGAAGTACAAAAGCTTAGGAACAGAAAAACACCAGCTTCAGACTGAGACTGAAAAAAAAAACCACCACGGATTTTTCAAAACCAGAGTACATACAGTGTCACACAGCCCTGCCTTGTCATGTTTGTTAATATCCTCGCTTAGAAGTCAGACAGCATTTTGTTTAACTTGTGTTGCTCTGTATCATTACACTAAACCATAATTAACTCCTCTTTTGTGCCGGCCTCATTCCAACACAATTGTACCCACTGTATACCAGCAGCAGTTTTCAGGTTTTGTTTCGCAGCTCAGCTGTATTTTTCTTGGATGTTCACAAGATTGGCATTTGACTGGATGCGCTTGGCTGGAAAGGAAAAAATTATATGAAAATTAAACACAAAGAATTCCACAAAACTAGTCTCTCCACTCCCTCTATTTATCTGACACAGACTTGCAAACAGCTTTCTGTTCACGTCCAGAAACTTTAATGAAAAGATATGGCTGAAGCTCTTTACTATCCTTCTTCAGGGGACAGCAGCAGACTAATAGTTGCTATTAGCGCCGTCAGCACAGCTGCAGGCAGATCTGGCTGGGCTTCCTCTTCTACAAGAGCCAAGCAAATCCCTGGCACCTCCCAACTCCAACAGTGAAATGCCAGCACCAGCACTTACGCAAAATGAGTATCCGTTTCTTCTGCTTTGAGTGAAGGAAGCTACTAAGATAAAAAACAATAGGTAGGAAGAGAATGAAGGATGAAACTGCAATCACTGGGACTGTATCACTGCAGGGAAGGGAACAGTTGAAAGTCCTACTCCAAAGTTTCCGAGTGATGTTCATCTAAAAGGAAAACAGAAGCAAACCATGAAAGCAAGCACGTGAATTATTTCTGTGTAGCATGGCATGGCAAACACTCAGGCCTCAAGACATTCAAGTGTTCAAGTATCACCTCAGAAAACTGTATTTGAACAGATCTCCCTCCAAAAGTAAGCGAATACCTTGAAATGCTGAAGCAAACTATCTGGATAGAGCCAAGATTTCACGCCAAAACTTTCATAAGCTTCAAAAACATAACTATACTCAGATACATGTAGACACTGCTGCATGTCTGTTTCCCAGAGAGAACTCACTGATAGTCTGTGGGGACAGGGCTAATCCCATAGTTTTGAGGAGCACTCCCTCAGCCCAGCCACTCAAACCCCACAGTATACCAAAGCTTTTTCTAAACATATGTCCTCAATGCTGAGGAACCCTAGAAACAGCTGCTGTAATAAGGAATCAATTAATACACTAGCTAGAACAATAGCAGTAAAGCCTCACATTTAAAGCCAGAAGATTAAGAGATTTAATTTTTTTAAATCCATCTCCTTCACAGTAACAAGAAACGAAAGTGCAGCTACTCAATCTGGAATGCGCTCGGGATATCAGGAGCTTCAGTCACACTCCCACGGCACTGTCCGAGGACAGCACCTCGCAAGACAGCCCCACGAAGCACCTCCCACCAGGGGACACCAGTCTGCCAAAGGCACTGCTGCCCCTACTGCCCCAAGGAAAAAGCAATCCTAGTAAGAAAAGTACAAATGGCTCAGATTAATAAAGTGTATTAATAAACACCTACTGCATCTTCCACGTCGATACACAAGTGTGCGGAGTGCGCGGATTCACCACCTTGCCTGTTTATCCTCTGCAGGTGGTTATACAGGTCATTCAGTTTTGTGTAGGTTTCATTGCAGTTTTTACACACTTCTGTGTAGTTATTTGGTGACAGATCAATGGCTTGCCCCTAGGGTTATAAAACTCTGAATGAATGACAGTTTAAGGCATTAAATTTTTTTTATTTGATTTGTTACTGCTGAGCTGCATTGACAGGGACAGATTGTGTCATACCAAATAATCCTTTTCATCTGTGGCCTTCAGCACTCCATGAATGCAATACAGGACACATGAAAACAAAACTACAATCTCTGAAGACATTTCAACCCAGTAATGGCTGTATCAGCTACCCACTGACCACTGGGTTAAGTTCTGGCTTAATCACTTGAAGTTTTCATTAGGCCAGTCCTATAAAGGCACATTTCCTAGAAACCATAAATAAAGAAGCAGACAGTTTCCTCAGAGATTGTCCCGTATCATTGAAGTAAACCTATTTTACTACTGAATGAACCTGAAATCTGGCCAGTTTCTGACTGAAATGGAATATGGAGTTTCTTAGACTATATAGGGCATTTTCTCTGAGGACAATTACCACATTTATTTCACTAAGGAAGTTATACTGTCTGTGCTATATGGACAACCTTTAACTACGAGTAATTTTAACAGTCAAAAGAAATGTTGCAAGAATTAAAGGTGGCTGGTCCTTCTGAGCCAGTCCATATTGTCAAAAGGATATTTAAAGATTGAATTTCTACATAAAAAAGACAACAATTCTACAAAGCAAGAGCATGCAGACATGCTGGTTTTTACTATGTAATTATCAACTATTGTGAATTCAGAAATTTTGATGTGAAGTAGCATTGCAATTACAGACAAAATGAAGTCAAGGTGAGTATCAATTACAATTAATTTCAGGCACTCAGTCTGTAAACAACAGCATTTTACCGATCATGGATTTATCTGCCTACAATTCACAAACTCAGCAGCAGTTTATTTGCCTAGTCTGCATCTGCTGTTTATTCAGCATAAATAAAATTTTGGTAGCAGTTAGAGGATTTAGTGCTTCTCTTAAATACACAGCACAAATACCTGAAGGTTATGTTCAAAACATGTCAGAGATTTATTGAATAAGTCCAGGAATTCTTCAGTAGAATTTGATAATCCCTCACTGTTATTCTTTAAACAATCTGTTGAAAGGAAAGAAAAACATCAGGATATTTTAATTTCTAACATTTCCACAGCCAGCAAGCCCCAGACACTCCACTCCTGCAAAAAGAGCTCTCGACTATAAAGGACAGGTCTAGTCAACACAGCAGTTTCATCTGCCTGCCACTGGTATCTCAGACCTGCTGACCTAACGCTTCATCGAGAACACATTTCACAATTAATTGGCCTTGATTAAGTGAAAGATGAAGACTATCATCAAGAGCTTTCTGAAGAGGGGGACTGAATTATCTTTGGACTTCGAGATAAAACAAGACATTACTTTTATTTCCCAGCCCACAAATCTGGCTTTGCCCAGCAACAGTAACAGCCATTTTGTGGAAGCAGAAGCACCGGCAGCAGAGATGAAATGGAGAGCACCCAGGAAACAGCTAGACCATGAACACAATAGTAGAAATCACAGTGTAATTATTATTCTTTAAGAAAAGAGCTGAGTTTTTTACCAGCTTTGAGGGAAGCTCTGGGGCTTTCCTTCCAGTTATGGGCTCAACCCCATGTTACTGCTTCCATCCATCCTACCCTACTTCAGATGCTCTAATCAGCCAGACCTTTAAAAACAACAGTATTTGAGGAATTTAGGAGTTCAGCAACAGCACTGTGAGAGCAAGCCAACATCCTAGAAAATCCTCCTGAAAGTAGTAAGCACCATCAGTAGCTTTCTGACAGACTACTGCCCTCAGATTTTGGCCCTTACGAAAAAAAAACACTCTTGGAGTGAGTATAGTTCAGGATTTGTGTTTTATCTACTGGCTGTATTCAAACAAACACATACAATTCTGATCTGTGCAAATTTTAGGGGCTACGTCATCACAAGCAGCATGAGAGCTACAGAATGAGTCACGTACTTGCACAGTTGGCTGCCTCCCAGGTTTCATTGAAGAACTCCGAAAGGGTCACAACTATCTGCAGCCTGTCTGAGGTCAAGATGCTTTTGGCACAATTGTGGCTCTCAGAGGAGTTCTAGAAATAAAAAGAAAAAAGAAAGCAAGCGAACAAGTGTTAAAAATACAAAGGGGAATTTCTGAAATGTATTTTACACAAGGGCATCTAAAACAATCACAACACATCAAATGGATATTTCTGGAAAAGGCAGTGCAGAACTGATGAAACAAAAATCTTTTGATCCTCCAATTCATACTGTAAGTGACAGAGCTTACTGCACACAATCTCTGCAGGTCTACTAGGGTTGCATGCAAGTCAGTCAAAAATACGTGGCAAAATAAAAAGAAAAAACAAGCACACAGACAGGAACTCATCTGCCAGGTGGCTCACATTCATCCATTCCTGGGCCACGGCCCTGGGAGCCAGCTCAAGGCATGAGCAGTCAGACAAGAGGACAGGGTTGCTCTCATTAGACAAAAGGAATAGTTGAAAGAGCTGAACCAGCGGACTGGCCTCAAACAAACCAAACCCAAACAGAAACAGCCTCCAAACGCACCAACCAGTCTATCAGCAGCAAACTTCCCCCCGTGCAGCAACACCTGGAACAGAGTCCTCTGCAGACCAGAGCCTGTGCTCACTGACCCAAGCATATGACCAGGCCAAGCTCTTGCCCTCCCCAGACACAGGTACCAAGCTCATCTGTCTTAGTGAGCCATTCAAGGCAGCCCCATCCTCAAGCAGCCTCTACCACAACTCTTACAGCAACTTATTCTCTGGACCAAGCTCATAAAAAACGCACAGCAACTGCACAAGCAGCTGCAGAATAAACAGGAAGTATTCTGATCAGAATTCAGATACAGAACCATTACCTCCAGTCAGCTGACTCCCATGCTCCAGCTCCTAGTGTCTGGCTGTAAATTGACTTAAGCACTTCTCAAAATTGCCAAAGCTGCCAAAAGCCTCTTTGATAAGTGACCGTGGGACACAGAAAAAAATAATCTCTTTAATGAGAAACTTGCTCCTTACAGTGCTTTACAAGAGATCCAGTTTCTGCCTCTCTTTGTTAAAATGTGGAGGGGAGGTTAAATAAGAACTTTCCCCTGGAGGCTCAACTGCAGAAGTCAAATATTGCCACATCTGGTAACTCCCACGTTCCCCTGCTTTCATTTCTACTAAATTACAGATATGCAAGAATGTTGTTTATGCAGGAAACTCTGTTGCTTCACAAAGACTGTGACGCTTCCTCACCATCTGGGCTCATGAGCGGGAAAAAACACTTTACCAAAACTAAACCACATAGACCTAAATCATTCCTTAAATAAACTTTGCCTCTAATTTAATCTTTACCTCTTTAATTACCCCGGTGAGGAGAATTTTATATTTCAGAGACGTCCAAAACTTAAACTGGCTGCTGTTGTCACATTGCACTCTTAACTACTGTTAGGACAGAAACATCAGATACCTGATTAATTGTAATCAGGGACTGAGGTTGCAAGAGGCCACCTCCTTTATTCGCCTCGTTAGTTAATCCACACACAGAAGGAAAGCCAACAGATGTGTGTTCCAGACCACACAGTGGACAAGTTCCCCCAGGC
This sequence comes from Zosterops lateralis, assembly GCF_965231275.1. Taxonomy (NCBI): domain Eukaryota; kingdom Metazoa; phylum Chordata; class Aves; order Passeriformes; family Zosteropidae; genus Zosterops; species Zosterops lateralis. The sequence continues at coordinate 68,951,286 of NC_139764.1, read as the reverse complement.
TGCTAGCACTCAAGCACAACAGCTGCAATGAGTTCATACATATTCCAAGTGCTGGAATACATTTGGCTATTTAATCCTGGCCAGAATATCATGGCAAAAGTACCCAAGAGATTACCCAAGAAGAGAACACATTCAATTTCTCACTTTCACACTGAAACGGCTTCCATAAAAGAAACAAATAGAACAGACCACAAGTTTGCAAACTAAAACAAGAGACCACTGGCTACATTTGCCCTGGAGAGGACAATTACCAAGGGGACATGCACACACTCTTCCAATACAAGCACTGGAGTGGTGAGGGGAAATCGGAAAACAACCCAAAACACGACCCAAAATTAGCACTGATACTTCTCTAATGGCAGGAAACTGTGCAGTGAAATGGTTTGCAGGCCACTGTGGCACCTATTTATTGTCTGGGCATGAAGAGCAACAGATTCTTCTCGTCAATGGCAATTCTAAATCCTGGAATTCAGAAATCCCAAGACTGAAAGCACAATCCAGGGTACATACTCCTATAAACTTGCTCTCTGTCTGTTCTCTTACCAGGGCACCCACTTTCAGCCATCATCACAGAACAAAGGTCCTTTGGTCTGATTCACTAATGTCATTCTCACATCATCCCGGGAACTAACTTTTACAAATGGATCAAGTCGGTGAGAACACGCAAAACAAGCCACGAGCCACATCCAACACTAAAAAAAGGAGGGAGAAAACACCCAAAACAAAGCACAACCAAAGCCTGGAAGATGTAAACAGAATAGCCAGCTTCAGTCAAAGTTCTCCCACCAGGAGGGTGCACTGACCCCAGCCAGTCTCAGGCTTTCTACACCGGCTCCCACCGGCTCTGGAGCCCAGAAGGCTGTGACACGGCTCCTGACAGGCTGCTGTGCCTCACTCGACACGGCTCCACCAGCTTTCCGGGAGTGCCGGGCAGCTAAGCTCTAGCAGCGCTCCCCATTAGTGCTCACACAGCCTGTGAGCCAGAACACCGCTTCAGCCACTGCCGCATCAGCAAGAACAACTCGAGTTTTTCCACTCGGAGAGCTTTCTCCGCAGGTGGAGCTGCTTGCCCCCGGCCACGCCAGGAGCTGGCACGGACAGAGCAGCACACGGCGGCCCGTCCCAAACGCTCCCAGGCTCTGCCCCGCGCACCCAGCGGGGCGTTCAGCCTGCCTTCCCCAGGATCCCCCGCCGCCTGACGGGCCCCGGCACCGAACCCACAGGCCGGGAAGCCCCAGGGAAGGGGCCAGGCCCCGGCCCGCCCCGGAGGCCGCGCACCCCCCCGGCCCCACGGACGCACCCCGACGGCGCGGGCGATGCCGCCGTACAGTGCGAGCAGGCGGCGGTAGTGGCCGTGGCAGCCCTGGCAGAGGCGCACCGGGCGGGCGCGCCGGCCCAGGCACTCCGTCAGCGCCGCGCTGCCCTCCGCGAAGGCGGCCAGCAGGCTGCGGCACTCGGGCTCCAGCTCGGGCAGGTCGCCGGGCAGCCCCGCGCTCCACAGCTCCTCCGCCAGCTCCTCCGCCAGCTCCAGCGCCGGGGTCTGGCGCGGCCCCGCGGCGGCGGCGAGGCCGAGCAGGGCGAGGGCCAGCGCCGGCAGCAGCGCCCGGCAGAGGCACCGCGGCGGCGCCATGGCGGCCGCGCCGAGGAACCGGAAGCGCCGCGCCGGGAGAGAGCCCGCCCCCGCCCCGGGGCGCCGCCGCTGATTGGTCGGGCCGGGCCGGGGACGGGGAAAGGGGCGGGCCGGGGGCGGGGCCTACGCGGGAGGTCCCGGGGGCGGGGCCGGGGCTCATCCCAGGGATTCATCCCGGGGGTTCACTCATCCCGGGGATTCATCCCGGGACACGGCGCTGGGGTGTCCCCAGGGCCGAGTGTGTGCGGGCTGTGCCCGTGCCCGCGGGATGTACTCGCCTCCCACACACGCTGCTCCGCGAGAGCGCGGTTTCCGTGCCCTGCCTTTCATCCAGGTGATACTCTCCTCATCCGAGAAGGGATGTTTAAGAGTACCCGTCGTGTGGGAAGTGACTTTAAGATATGCTGAAATACAGCGACAATTTAAGGATTAAAAATCCCCCAAACAGAGAAAGAAATTGTGATGGAGAAATAAACTGCAACTTTCTGCAAACGAAGTATTTCCCACGTTTTGTTTGAAGCTGGACACCTTTGTTGGTGCCTGGCTCCAAATTTCCCCGTGGCCGACTCTGAATAAAACCACAGCTACCAAAGGAAAACTCTTCTCGGAGAGGGAGGAGGGGGCAGAGCAGTGGGAAGCCCCTCCCGGGGGATGAGGTGCCAGGATACCCCATAGCTGTCTGCAGGACCTCGACCCCCAGTCCCTTCCTTCTGACTAAGGCTCTTTCCAGCCTCTTCCATGGGCCTCTTACCCAGCCTGGGGTTTGTAGCGCCCTGGCAAGATACACATCAGAGAGATAAAGGCGGGCCCTGCGAATCCACAGCCTGGTGCCTTCGGGAATAATAGAGCCGAGCAGGAATGGCCCCATCCATTTTTGGCAGCCGATTGGGCGCTGCACACACGGTGCTGCAGCGGTGATGGGACACAGGGCCGGGACAGTTTTGGGAGCTCAGGGCCACTGGAGCGGCTCCCAGAACAGCCAGTGGTACCAGCTCCACCAGCACCGTGTCACCGGCCCCACCTGGGGCTGGCTGTGCACTAAACGTCACGGCATGGAAATATCCAAGACAGGTTTGTGAAAACACAGGAGTGAAGGTGTCGATACAGATGCCATCAACAGGCACAGAGCACCCAGCAGAGCATCGGGCATCTCTGGGCGTCCTGAATGCTTCGGATCTGGAGAACTGGCTCTCAAAGCAATGGATGAAACAAATGCAAACCATGAGTATGACACAGACAAACGCTGCAGCGTGGTCAAAACCCACCGCACCGCCTGTACCTGCAGGTGACACGGGCGAGGCCCTGGACTGGGTGTCGGACCTTCCCTGAGAAGGCAGGCAAGCCCCTCGGGGTTTTTTGCAGGCAATACCTTCCCGCACAGCGCCTGTTGGTTTGGGGACCCCATCCAGCCAGCGGAAGCCTGAGGCTGCTCAGCAGGACGCGTGTGCCCAGCTGGCACCAGGACATTGCCATCTTTCCATGTCTCCCTGGCAGAGGTGCAGCCAAAACACCGAGAAACCCTGGGGCGGTGCCGCTTGCACCGAGCCGCACCCGCAGCCTGAGACCGGGACAGGGGACACTCGCCTACCCTAAGCCACCCGCGGGCCAGCCGGGGTCCGGAGAGCCCCGTTTGCCGGAGCCCGGTGTCCCTGCGGAGCGGCGTGTTCTCCAGAGAGGAGTGTCCCTGCAGGGCGGGATGTCCCTGCAGAGGGGTGTCCCTGCAGGGCGGGATGTTCCCGCAGAGAGGAGTGTCCCCGCAGGGCGGGGGCTGTCCGGGGGCGGCCGGGCCGGGCTGCCCGCATCCCCCCGGGAATGGGCCCGCATCCCCCCGGGAATGGGCCCGCATCCCCCCGGGAGAGGGCAGCAGCACTCCCGCATCGCCCCACCGAGGGGCTGCAAAGGGCCGTCGGCCTGTCCCACGCCGCCCCGACAGCAGCCGCAGCCCCGGGAGGGGAGCGATGCAAACACGCCCCGGGGCAGCTCTCGGTATCCTCGCCCAGGGTCTGCGGGCACCGGGAGAGACCGGCGGGCGGGGACAGCCGCGCCCTCATCTCCCGGGTCGAGGGGGAGGCGTCTTCCCACGACGTAAGAGATTTTAATATTCTCCTGTGAGATAATGTGCTCTTCCTGGACTCGGGGAATGTGGAGAAGGAAAAAAGAAAGGGAGTAAGTAAACCTTTAAGAAAGAAAAAGGGAAGGGGAGAGAATAAAGGGGGGGAAAGCTCAAGAGTTTCAGATGAGATCTCTGAGGTACAACCAGTTGTTGCAGACCAATGAGGAAAATGTCTGGTCACTAAATGTCTGTTCACCTTTTTATCCAAAATAAGCATGACACTACAAAGCAAAATATAGAAAGTCAGTAACTTTTTCAGATGTGGTTCAGAACTGGTCCTGAAGAAGGCATGGTCCCCTTCTCTGGTAGCAGATACATTTGGTGACCAAGAAGAATTCAGGCGTTTACACAGAGAGCTCGGCTGTCAAGCTCATTCAGTTAATTTTGTTTTAGACTTGGTGCCATTACCTTTTTGCTCGACCTCATCGAAGGAGTTGTACTCACAAGCAGGGTTTGACCTTGACCAGCAAATCTCAGAAATATTCAAGAATATCAGAAATCTTGTGTGGATATACCCAATTATTCTTGAAAACACATCCAAGTGTTTCAATACCTGCCCTGACTACAGGCAAGAGCATTATTCCATAGAAGGAAAAAAAATCTTACCTTTAAAGTGCAGAAACAGAACACAGAAACGGGTATTGATTTCCTATGCCATCTTGCTGGATCCGAGGAGATGGCAGTGTGAGCCAGAGAAAATGAACAGTCTAAAGCTGTAAACCCTTTTTTCCCCTCTGATTGCCAGTCTCCCTGTTTCCTTCGGTGTTCTTTCTCCTGAGCTATGCCACTGTGAGCTGAGAAACAAACTCTTTTATCAAGTTTTCTTGTTATCTTTGAAGGATGATGGCTTGGATAAAACCTTTATACCAGAGAGCTGGAAAAAGAGGAACAGACCATAAATGTCAGGGCAGTGCCAGAAAAGTAACTGATGACGAAGAGTGAAAGGAGTCAGGGGCGACTGAAAGGCTGGGTGCTTGGGGAGTGCAATGGCCTCTGGAAGGGAGACTGGGGCAGGCAGCAGCTCAGAGGGCAGGAAGAAAGAGGAAAAAGGGCTCTGCCTCTTACACCAAAACTGCTACAAAGGAGACAGACCACCCATCATCTGAAACAGGGGCTGGTAGGAGCAGGGAGGTGCAAGGGTTGTCCACAGAGAGGTGCTTCTGGCATTGTGGAAATGGAAATATTTTATTAATCTTGACCCATTTCATTGCAAAGATTACAAAGCTCAGTGTGAAAATAGGATCAGTGTATTATATCTATTCCCTGCCTACAGAAAGCTTTTCCTTCTGCTCTCCATCACAGTCCTGCATGTCCCTCTAATTCACGGGGCGTTGTTGGCTCATTTGTGTGCTGGTTGTGGCTGATGTCAAAGCCTAACTGTGGGTCACCTGATTAAATGACTGTTTTCCAGATTCCACAGAGAATCAGAAAGTGGTTCAGGAAACAATAGCACATATGTAATTAATAAAGGGTACACACACATCTTCATCACACCCTTGACAGTGAACTTGTGAGGAAATAAACATGTTAAATAAACTGTCAGCATGCTGAGGCATTTTTGTTAGTTGTGAATCAAAATCACCCTAGCAATACTGTAGAGTTGGTCTGAGCCAATTCTTATTTTCAAAATATTATGTGAGTTTTGTTTAAAAGAGATTGACAAAGGCTTGTCTAGCTGCACTATTTCTGACCAGCCTAAGCCACTGTGCTTGCTAGCACTGTCCATTTGGAGCATTATTTTTCTATATGGATAGCAAAGAATATCAAAACCTTCCCACTCAGGGCAAGTCACACCTGCACTAAACCATGAAGAATGAGCAAAAGCACTCAAAAGTCAGGAAAGCAAAAAGCAGTTGATCCACAATCATTTCAGCCCTTAAATCAGAAACTCCCAAAATCCCTCAATGTCTTTGCAAATCAGATGCCAAATCATGCCTGGAGTTTTTAGGAGCAATAATGTTGCACAAGCTACTTGGAAGTCAGGGAAGATCAGATGCTGGAAAAGTGAAGACACACTCAGGAACATCATTCTCTGGGCAAAAACAAGAAACAGCTACCACCAACTATAACATCTTCAATTTTATACTTAGAGAAAATGTGTATCAGTGCCTCATACAGAATTTTTTTGGAATGTTCTGCAAATTGGTTTGATCTCTGAAGTGCCAAATGAAACAAGGGAACACTCATAGCATCACAGTTTTCCAAAGAGCTCTGGCTAGGTCTATGGTGCCAGGCTGTCCAACTCAACTGCAATGTGTTTGTCTTGGGCAATTCCATGGAAACTTGTGAAACAGGCTCTTAGCTCACCTAAGCCAAATCACCACATTGTCATTTTGGAGAATCACAAATCTCCTCCATGTCAGAGTAAGGTTTTAAGGTTAGATGCTACCTAATACAGCTAACCCCTCCTTTTTGCTAGCTGCTCATTTGGGGGGAGGCTGGACCTGCACTTGACATCCTCAAAGGATCAACAGTTATTTTTCTGAGTTTCACTGTTCACAGAGACCTGCCCAGGACCCATTTTCCATATCCACCTGCTCCTGAAGTCTCTTGTTGTAGCCTCTGGCAGATACTCAAGCAGATACTCAAGCCGCCTTTAGCTGGAACAAGCTGAGTGGAGGAACCCTGGACACTGTCCTGTCCTTGGGGCTGGGGTATCTAAAGGCACTGAAGTGACCTGTGATGGTAAGCCAGAAAGCCAGCAGTAGTTTTCCCATTTCCAAACAAATATAGAGAAAACACTGAGACAGGCCATCCATCAGCTACCTTTCTCTCCTATTTAGCACCAGCATACTTCTGAAAAGAGAAAACTACCTTACCTCTTTGCATGAAGGCTTTTTTTTTTTTTTTCTGTAGGCATATAACAGCATAATAGCTTCAGAAATCGTACCTAGTGCCATATGATCTTTGCTTAGACCTTAAATGTTTGCATATAATCCTCTCAATGAATCCAATGCACAGAGAAATGCCATTTCCACACACCTGTAAGAGTTTTTACTGTGGAAAGGGAAAAAAAATAGGTAACTTGTATTTTTAGAATAATGACTAGAAAAACAATAATTGTCAGTGACAATCATGCCAGCCTGTGAAGATACAGCTAGAACTAAGTTGATGGGAATTTTTTTGTTTGGATTTTTTTTCCCAGGATTCTGCACTTGAGCAACTGAATGTTACCACATTTAAGGTCCTGTGTGGCATTGCTCTTTCCTTACTCATTCGCATCTAATTAAGTCTTAATTGTGCTGTTCGTTATGAAATGAAGGGGCTGTTAGACTGGATATTTTTCATGTCAGTAAAACAGGATGATACGTATGAAATAGCTAATGTATAGAAAAAGAAAATATGAAAAAAGACCTCTGAAGATAATGTTTAAAACCTAGCAGAAAGATTAGAAGCAGCGTAATAGCGAATTACTTCTAATATAATTACTTCTATAATAGCAAATTATACAAATAACTTCTTGATCGACACAAACAATACAAAAGCTATATTCTTGTCATAGCTCACTGCAATGTGGATGACTGTCCATGCTCAGAGATACCCAGTGAGCCAAGTTTTGCTCTTTGTTACCCTGAGGCTGGTGTGGTATCACCCCACTCTTCTCCAGCAGGAAGCAAACCAGAACTGTTTTTCCCTTTTGCACTGGTTGTTTCCTGCTACTCATATATCTCAATTGAATTTCATCAAGTTCCCAAAGCTTATGCCTAAAATATGTCTTGCAAGGGAAAGTGGCTGGGCTTTGACAGACATTGGATTCACTTGTCAAGTTTCTCCCCTTGTGTTGCAGCCCCTCTGGGATGAGCCAGTGGAGGACAGTCTCCACAAGCAGGAGTCCTTCCCTCCTGTACTTATGTGGCCGGGATTGAAGCAGCACTGCAGGGGCTGACATGAACATCTGAACTAATCAGCTAAGGGAGAAAGATTTTTACAGGTGTTTCCATATACATTTGTCCTGGTCAGTTCTTGCTTTAAACCTGTTCTTTGAATTGTACCTAGGTAGTTCCTTTTAGACATGGTAGTAAAAAATTATCTATTCACTAATGTAATTTTCTAGAAAAGGTTTTCCCTTTCTTCTCTGGGTAAAGGATCACAGCAAGATGATTGCTAAGAAGATAGCAAAAACCTGGCAGGTAATTTCAGGAATGTATTGAATGTAAGTATTGATTATCCTACAGAGTTTCAATCTAACCTGAAGTACTCCCTGTCTATGTTAATTCTGAGAAGGAAAAAGTAAAGAAAAAGAGTTTTCAGCACAGTTTTAGGTTATTGTGACAACAAGGCAGCTTCTGGCAGAGGGTTGGCAAAGACACCTGTGGAGGGAAAGTCCACTTGTGGCTGCATCCCACTGGGCCTTGGCCAGCTACAGCCACACTGTTGTGAGACGTGAGGGACTTAAGAAGAGCCAAGCACTGTTCCCACCTAGGGTATGTCACCAGCATTAGTACATTGTGGTTTCTGTAAAGGGCCAAATTTTCTCATTTGTGAATTTTCAACTCTGTTCAACAAAGTTCATCTAAGTTGTGTGCCTGTGAGAAAGGGAGCATGCTTTGGTCAAGAGGCTGTAAATGTAACACTGAGTACCAGACGGATAGCAGGCTCCAACAGGCACTTCCAAAAGGCTACAGGCAGCTGAAGACTGGGTGAAATTTTGTAAACAGTTGCCTTCACACCTTGCAGTGTTCATCGCCATGTTTCCCTTCCAGCTTGTTGCTGTGACCTGAAAGTCACTTCCTCTCTTCCAAGGATTCACACAGAGTTTATATTTAAAAAAAAACCCCAACCAACAAATACTGTTGTAAATATCACATGTAGTGAATGCAACTTCAAATGTTGGGAGGATATTTATGGATGTCTTATTTGTAATAGCTTCTTTTCAAAATTATTTTGTGCATTTAGAGTGCTTTTATTTTAAAAAATGGACATTCCGCCCCCTCCCCAAAATGAAATACCTAAACAACTAACCAACAACAACAGATAAAAACCCCATAACACATTTCCAGCCTTAAAATAGGTCTAATACTGTGTGCTCAGTCTTTCCCTGCCAGGAGGGACTGTGCAAACTTCGCTGCAGAGACAGTGCAGGTAGCCTGACCACATCGTGACTCTGAAATCTCTGGCTGGCAGGATTTAGCTCCAGTCCATATTCAAGGGGACATTTACACTGGCTCCATACAGGGACCCCAAGTAAATTTTCAAGAAGGGAAGTTTCAGTGGCAGAGGAGAGGTCAGGCTGTGAGAATCTATAGAAGAATAGAATTTGACTTTCTTACCTTTCTACACTGTATTAATTGAAGTGTTTAAAAGAGAGAAGCTAATTATTCAACACGAGCCTGTCAAATCTTCAGCAGCTTGGCCAAGTCTTTCTGAGCAGCACGGGTTTGTGAATGTCTGGGACTGTCTTAACATGAATTGATGTCTCACCGTCTTCCAGCTATTCAGAGCCTGCATACCTTTGTCCACAAACGACTTTAAGAAAATAAGGAACGGGTTATCCCGGGAATTTCCCACGGGATTTTCAACACGTTCACTCACGATGAAAGCGGGGATGGACACAGACACTCACACACAGACCAGAGAGCCCCAGCACGGTCTGGGGCCAGCCCCGCTCTGTCCCGCAGCCGGGCACCGCGGCAGGAGCTCTCCCCGCCCGGCTCCTTGTGGATTCCCCGCCCGGGGGGTCTCCCCCCGCAGCCCTCCCTGGGGGCACCGTGGGGCAGCCGGGGGTGGGGAGGATACCTGAGTGTTCAGACGGGTGGACAGATGGATGGACAGACTTCAGGTGCGCCCTTCCACTCGATCTCCGGGACGAGAGGGCTGGGGCAGCCCGGAGCTCACTCCCTCGCAGAGACCTCTGGAGAGCAGCCGTGACTTTTTTTTTTTTTTTTTTTTTTTCTTCCTTCTGAGCACAGAAACACAGAGACCAGATTTGGGGCTTTTTTTTTTTTCTAAGCCAGGTGTTCCCTTACTCACAAGTCCCGAAGTTGCCATGGGGAGGCTGACACTACTCGGCAGAGGACAGGACGAGAGGCGGTGACAGGCAGCGCACACCCGGGGCCGCTCGGGCCCCCTCACAGCCTGAGGGGAGCCGGGCACACCGCCCCCGGCACAGGTGAGGGGGCACCCAGGGGCGCGGGGCTGAGCGGCAGCGGGAACCGGACAGACGACTTTCCCGGGGCCGGGGGCGGCCTCCCGCTCCCCCCAAAACCTCCCTGCCTTTTCTCCTGGGTAGGGCAGGGCTGCGGGCAGCCGCTGGGGAAAGCTCTCCGGGACATGCCCGGGCTGTCCTGCGCCCCTTGGGTGGGGGGCTTGGGGGGTGGGTCCGAGACTCCGATACAAGCTGGGGGTATTTTTGGCGTGGGAAGGGGTTGTTTTGGGGAGCGGCAGTGCCTGCAGCCCCGGCGGTGGCTGTGGGAGCGGTGCCGCCCTCCCTCCCGCTCCCCCGGGCCCCCCGGCCCTGCCGCCCCCAGCCCGCCCCGCCGGGGTCGCCTCCCCTGCCCGGGGCCGCTTTGGGACTCGGCTTTTTGTTATTTTCACCGAGAAGATATTAATTAAAAGAAATACATGATTAAAAAGTAATGAGTTGAATAAAAATTATCTCCGCTCATTTTCTGATTATGTTAATTGTTAAAAACCCTTCAATCACGCTGTTGCAGTCAATGGGTTTTAATGTGAAATTAGTGGGCTCTTGATAACTTACAGTCCAGAATAATCCTGGAGGTTTAGTCATCATTCCTAATAACGAGATGTTACTGAGAACGGAGATTTTACATGATTTTGCCACATTCAGCCCTTCCCCCATGGAAGGTCTCTCTTTGTGGCACACAACTTCAATTTTCATGCCTACGACTACTTTGTTAGTCTTCCCCTGTGTACTGCTCCATTATACGCCAATTACATATTTTATGTGCCTCTGTGTCGTCTGAATATTTAGAAAAAAAAAAACCACCATGTGTCTGATATAAGAAAAAAAAAATGTCCCTCGTGGATTTCTAATTTTATTTTATCGTCCAACCCATATTGGATATTGCAACTCTTCCTTCCCTCTGATGAATTATCTCCAGAAGAGATAAGAACAGGTTTATATTGAAAATATTAAAAGTAATTATACTCTTCATGGGGGGGGGATATTTTCTGCAGGCGTTGGTATTCTACAGGCTTAAAGGTTGAAATAAATACGGAGAGTTTCTCTCACGGGTGACGGCAAAGAGCCGGGGATTCGCTGCCTTCAGCCTCGGGCTTCGGAAATGCCGTGAAATCCTCCTCCCAGAGAGGGACGAAATGACGGCCTCAGACCGCTCATTAGAGCAAACGCTTCTGCCCTAAAAATTTATTTGAGAGGTTTCATTTTCACGCGGGAAACTAAATGTACCCTTTTCTGTCCGACAGCCTTGAAAATTGTCACCTAAAAGCCTCTCCTGGCACCCAGCTAACGATTCAGCTAAAACCTCGGGCACTGACAGCGGACTGACCCCTCTGTGGAAGGAAAGAAGGAAAGAAGGGAGGAAGGGAGGAAGGAAAGGAGCGGGCGAGGAGCGGCTGCGGGGCGGCGCTCGGCGCTCCAGCCCGGGATGTGCCCGGATCCCTGGGCAGGGCTGTAGCCCTGAGGAGCCTCTGGGAGCCCTGGGGACACACGGGCCCATCAGTGCCACTCCTTAAGGCTCAAAAAGGGGAGGGGGAAGGAGGAAGGGGGTGTAAGGGGAAAGGAAAGAGGGGGAGGAAAAGGCAGCAGTAAAATTGGCGCTCTCTGTGCCCGTGTGTGTGCGCGCAGAGCCGCGTATTCCTTCCCTCGGAGACAAAGTGCTGGTGCCGTGCGTCCCTCTGTCACTGCGAGGGTGTCTAATTATTGCTGGCAGATAAGAAAAGATGTTTTCGGGCGCACCGAGCAGACTGGCGAGGGGGGCGGCGGAGTGCGGGGCGCGTTCCCGGCCAGCCCTGCACAGACCAGGCTGTGGAAAAGCCTCCGCCAGGGCCATTTGTGCTGCCGCCGGTTTAATACCGATCCCCTATCGCAGCCGGCGAGGAGCGAGGGTCCTGCACACCGCTTCTGGCTCCTTTGGGATGGCGGGAGGTGGGCCAGGAAGGGTCCCTCCGTGTCCTCCCTGCCCGGGGAGCCGCGGGCCGGGGCCACCTTCCCGTTCCCAGCCGGGCCTGCCCCTCCCCGCCCCCCCTCAGGCAGCTCCGGGGCCGTCGGGCCTCCCGGGGGAGGGGGGAGTTTGTGTCCTAGTTTGTTGTGAGGGGGAGCGCTGGGGGGACTGTGGTTTGGTTTGTTGTTGTTTTGGTTTGGGTTTTTTTGGGGTTTTAGTTTTGTTGTTGTTTTTGTGGTTTTTTTCTCTCGCTTCGGGTAAAAAAAGAGCCATTTGTTTACAAAGGCCCAGTACCCCCATGTGAGCCCACCCGGCGGGGCTCCATCGAGGAGCGGGGGGGGTTTCCCTCCGTGCGGGGCCCCCTCGCCCGTTCATTTCCCTATTTGCATCCGCAGTTAGCTGAAGATCATTTTAATAAATAACAATGAAAGAGGAGCGCATCTAGAGGGCTTGTCGGCAACATTCAAAAGCCAATAGAGTTTATAATTTTACTCTATCATTTCTTATTGATTAGAGTAATCAAGATAAAAAGCTAGCCGGGCTCCGAGAAGTTCAGCGGCATATCATTAAAGATAAGAGTCAGTTAATTCTGGCGCAGGGGTAATGGTGCCGGCGATGAAGAGTTCATTTGCATGAGATGCTGAGCCCCGTAACAAGAGGACAAAAATCACTAATTAGGACTGCAGAGTGTCTCGAGTTCTTCAAGCACCCTTTAGAGATGAGGGATGATGCAAAGCGACCGCACTTTTATGTAAATTGGGGCTAGGACACCGCGCCCGGGGTGCTGCTCCCGGCGGGGACGGGTCGGGTCCCCGGGGCCGCTCCAGAGTGCGGGACCGCCCCGCACCGAGCCCCGGGCAGCCCGGGGGAAACACCGCCGCCAACAGTGCCGGGTCTGCACTGAAATCTGCCGGGTGGGGGAACAAGACAAGAAGGGGAAAAAAAAGAAAGAAAAAAAAAGAAAAAAGAAAAAAAAAATAAAACAAAAATAAACTCTTTGCGGAAATGTTTATTCGTTGGTTGAAAAAAAAAAAAATAGAGTGAAAAAGTAAGCCTCACACCAATGAAAATAAAAAGTCTGCACCCGTGAGCCTGCGGGTTGCTAAAAACTAAGGCGAGAGCTTCATGGCGAGCTGCGGGCAGAGCCTCATCCCTGCGGGGAACGGGGAGCGCCCGCCGCCCCCACCTGCCGAGAGACGAGCCGGCATCAACCACTCCCTGCAGCTCCCGGTCACCTCCTCCCCACCGAGCCATCGCCCCCTCCTTCCCGCGGAGCTGCTCTCTTCCTCCCTGTTCCCCAGTCCGGTCTGACCTCCCCTCTGATGGCACAGACAGCCCCAAACTCCAGCAGAGCCCCTCTGCTTCGGGCCGCCCCCCGGGGAGGAAGGGCACCGCACCCGTGGGGCTTTGGGGAAGCTCCCCCCAAAGCCGGGGCAGCAACAGGCTGGTGGCTCTCGGGTTGTTTACTCGCCCCAAGGTACCGGCCGCGGGAGGCTCGGCAGCTGCCTGTCAGCGCTAACTCTGCCCCTCGCTTGGCCGGGGAGTAAAGGATTCACGGCCTTCTTTGGGCTAATTGTAGGTGTCAGCGTGGAAAGCGGCAATGTTTGCCGCCTCTCAAAAGTCTCTCTGTGCGTCTCGCCCCCCGGCAGCTCCCGGCCGGCCCCGCAGGCAGGACCAGGTGTCCCTCCCGGCTGCCCCTCCCGCTCCCGGCCGCCTTCACACCTTTCCCTGCCCACACGTGTCCCCGTCCCGGGCACACACCATCCCTGACCCCCATCCCCGCGCCCCGCACAGCCGAGAGCCGGCTCTCCCACCCGCGCCTCGCCCTCTCGAGTGCGCGGGTTCCTCGCGGTCCCAAAATCCCTTCCCGCACGCAGGTGCATCTCTCGGTTCCCCAGCACACTCACAGGCACCTGCCCCCCACCTTCCCTGCAAGCTCACCTGCTCACACGCCCTCAGACAGACGGACAGACAGACAGACGGACAGACGGACAGACAGACAGACGGATGGACAGACAGACACCCCGCTGCACAGACCTCCCCCCGCCCCCGTCCCCTGCAGAGCCCGGGCCGGGCCCGCGGCCGGAGCGGAGGAGGGTGGCCGCGCTCCTCCCGCCTCGCCTCCCCGGTCCCCGGCTCTTTGCACTTTTGTCTGGCTATGTGGCTGAAGGCTCCTTTCCCCTTGTTCTTCCCATAGAGAATAAAGTCAGTCTGTATTTAATGGTTATGGCGGATGTGAGGAGGATTTGGCAAATGAAGAGGCCTTTTGCTCTAAAATATTGTTCCTTACGTCGTGTGAGTCTACCAACCCACCACGACCCCATATTCTTCTCCGGGTGTCTGACTCGAATGACAAACGAGCTGATTTTTTCAGTACATCGCTGGGAAATGTAGTGAGTGATAATAGAGATTTCTCTTTCATTTTTTACGCTTGACTTGGTTATTGTTGCTTTTCTTTTCCCGTGATTCCTTCTGAGGATTAGCTCTGACTTCCCCACTATTGGCGGTCAAAGTGGCCCAAACTCTGGATGACAATTGATGGGGATCAGGGGATTGCCCATTCTGTGCCTGTAAGAACTGATTTGTGCCAGAGAAACTCATCAAGTATAGGCGAAGAATAAAAAGCATTTGGGGGTAAATGTATTCATTGAGAAGGGTTCTTCCAAATTGCTTCTAAGTTTTCTTAATGAAAAGTAACGCTTGCAGCAATCAACGGCTTTTTGACGGATTACAAACCTGGGTAGGACTATGGGGCCGCATTTAAAAGTGCCCCAGCCTTAGCATGAGGGCAACTCGCTCACAAAAGTGCAGGAACGAGGGTCAGGCCGCAAAATACAAAGCTGAGGTTTGATGCGTGCAGGAGTAATGAAAGGTGCATTAATTTATTAACATGGTGCGCGCAGGAAAAGTGAAAGAACAGCCCGGTGTAAGGAGAATCATTAACTCTCTACCCCAGGGACCCACCCAGGCCTCGTCATTTACATCAAAATAGTTATTGTATCTTTAGAGAGATAAAAAAATCCCTCGGCAGCAACAGTCCGTGTAAAAGGTGGAAGACGGAAAGGAAAGGAAAGGAAAGGAAAGGAAAGGAAAGGAAAGGAAAGGAAAGGAAAGGAAAGGAAAGGAAAGGAAAGGAAAGGAAAGGAAAGGAAAGGAAAGGAAAGGAAAGGAAAGGAAAGGAAAGGAAAGGAAAGGAAAGGAAAGGAAAGGAAAGGAAAGGAAAGGAAAGGAAAGGAAAGGAAAGGAAAGGAAAGGAAAGGAAAGGAAAGGGGAAGGAAAGGGGAAGGAAAGGGGAAATGAGGCGGTGTGAGCGGACACAGAGGCGGTGAGGAGGTGCAGTGGCGCGGAGCCCTGCCCGGCCCGTGGCGGCCCCCCCGAGCCCCGGCCCCGCTCCCGCCGCTCTCCCCGGGCCGGTCCCGCCGCGGGGCTCTGGGCAGCCCCGGCACCCCGGGTGCCCCTCCCCCGAAGTGTGGCTTCGGGTGTTTAAACATCGATTTCGTTAATTAGTCCAATCACTGGGGGCCGGGGACAGCCTGGCCAGGGCACCGGGCTGGGGGCGGCACCGGCGAGGGGCGCGGGCTTTGTCCTGTCCCGGGCCGGGGCAGCGCCCGGCCGGCCCCGCTGCATTTCTGCATTTCGCTTCTCGTGGGGTTTTTTTTTTTTTCTTTTTTTTTCTGTCGTATTTTTCTTAAGCAGTCGAAGGACACAATGAGAACGGCCCCGAAGTGAAAAGGGTAAGGCCGGGAAGGGGAGCCGGGAGGAATCTCCAGCCTTTCCCGCATTCCCCTCAAGCCCGAAAGGCCGGAATATTAACTTTCTTCCCCCTGCATCTTGTCAATGCTATCATGGCTTTGATGGGAGGGTCTTCAAGGTGGCACATTTCTGAACTTAACCCCTTTTCAAACTAACTCTCTACCTCCCTTGTTAGTGCCCAGCTCTGAACTTCTGAAGAGTATTTTTGTGTGAGTCAGGGTTCATTCACTCGGGGGCTTTTGTAGGACTTTCTTCCTTTCAGCCCTCAGTGTGTTACACCAATTAAAGGACGACGTGCTGTAAATGTAATGGGCCGAGCAGTGATTGTTTTTGACAAGCAACAAAACACATAGATCCACCCCTTAGATTAGGCCGTTGAAGGGAGGTTCATGCCGGTCAGTTTACTGAATAGTTCATGAACTGTAATTCTGAGGGCTTGTGTGAAAGAAAATGTCTCTCCCCCTTTCTTTTCTTTTTTTTTCATTTTTTTTTTCTTTTTTTTTCCCCTCTAAAAGAAGAAACACCAAGCATCTAGGGGGAAGGGGATGGCTTGGGAGGGTGAGGGGAGTTGGAGGAGAGCAGAGGTGGCTTTGTCTTGTCATTTAGCAAGGAAAAAAAAAGAAGCTAACAGTCAAGCCACTTTATGTCACTAAACATGCCAGCCTCCTTTGCAGAGATGCTCCTCTCCATACATCTTTATAGGCAGCCTCAAGCTAATAACCTTCTACCTGCTCCCATCCACTCAGTATTTTTATCTTGTTCAGAGTTCTCTCAAAACTGAATCAGAAGCATTTCACAGGAGGAAGAAAATGTGGATTAGAGTTGAACTTTTGAGGAGCATAAAACACAAGAAAAATTGTATCTCATTATGGGCCCGATGCTGTTCCTCTTCAACCCAGTGGATGGAAGGGTGGGAGAAAAGGGAAAATCCTCCATAACACAACCTGAGTCAAAGTGGTTTGAAAAATAGAAAAATGATCCTTTCTCAAATGGCCAAGGGGGTGCTTGAGTTATTTATTTAAGTCAAAGCAACTTGGCTATTATCAGGGAAGGGGTAGACACAAGTCACAGGCTGTGGAAAGAGTGGGAATAATGAGATGGATACTTCTTCTTGAAAAGAAGAGTATTTCTTCAGCCTTTCCTATGGAAGATTATCCTGGGCATGTCACATTGTCTTTAATCCCAGAGGCATCTGCAGTCCTGCAGCTGCACGGGTACCACGTGTGGGTTTGTGAAGGGAATCACAACACTTCAACTCTGTGGAGATGGGTTGGGAGCAGATATAGCATAGAAATACCTTCAGAGCCCTTTGAGAAGGGATATGCTTCTCCATATCCAAATTCAGCCTGCGGGGTGATCCCTGAAAAGTAGTCTATCTTGGGAATTCCTGCTGAAGAAACACAACATGTTCTGCTCTCCGCTTTTGCCTGGGCATCATTTCACCCCCAAACTGATAAATTAAATAAATAATCCTCCTTACATTCAGATATGTTGTTTCTCTAGGCATTTTTTAGTGACTCCCATGCTTGGCTAAATCCCTGTTAATTCCTGTGGGGCTCCAGCAAACCCCAATGATATTTGGGGAAACTATGTGGGCAGCTGTCACTCCAAGATCCAGAATTACTGTCATGCAATAACCACATTGGAGCCATCTGAGCCTAGGTAGCAGTGCACAGCATTTTTTTCTAACCCTTCCTTCCTATAGTTCAGTACAATGGGACCTAATTCCCGCAACACTTTTTTTGGATGCAGCAAGTTGTTTACACTGGTAATAAGCTCACTGTATGTGCTGTAAAATTTGTACTTGTTACTGCAGGAGATTAATGAATATGTGAATCACAGCTGAGGAGTTTAACTCTCATTGACTTCATTATGCAGAAGGTATCAGGAAACAAAAAGACACGTGTGCTAACTCATAAACAGAAGCACATCTCTAATTCCAGTCTGCAGGCCCCACTAGAGCAGACTTTACATCTGCTCCCCAAAAGAACAGTGTGCTGCTCGTGCTGGCACACAGACCACAGTCATTTGAGGCCACAAATGCCATAGGATAAGGGGATGTTGTGTGGATGATGGGCACATATCAAAGAGGAGATCCCTCTTTGGACGTGTGAGAGCTGCTCCTGAGGGAGGTTGGTCAGTACAGGATGGAGGTCAGTGAGTGCCCTGGAAAAGGATGAGATCACCATGTGATCCGTGTGTTTGATTAATGACAGTGCAAAATGCTGCAAAATGCTATAGTATCCACAGAAGTAGGTAAAAAAGGCCCCTCCTCTATTTCCCACCCTTCTCAGCAGCAACGGGAGAAAGCTCCACTTGATAAAATTAAGTGGAGGTATTTCTGCAGGCAGAGGCTTCCTGAAGAATCTATTCTTCTTGTTCCTTTTCAACCAGATCTTTCGAAAGACTTAGCTCAAGAAAGCTAAGGAAATGATCTTTCTCAGGTTGGGACATAATATTCTATGTAGCCAAGCTAAGCAAGTTATAAATTTGTAAACATTTCTGTCATGCAAACGTCCCATTCTGGTTGCAGTAGGGCAATTCTCATTTGGGGGAGAAAGCATAACCTGCTCAGGGGTTGCCAGTTGTACGTAATGTAGCCGTCCTAAGCCCGTGCCAAACAACCTTTCTGCTATGCCAAACCATCCCAGATTTTGTGTAAATTTATTACACCAAGCACACAGCAGCTGTTTAATTGCAGAGAATTTAGGACAGGAAGTGAAGAATAAATCTGCATCCAATTGAATCCGCAGCATGTAATTATCTGGAGCACAAATGGGTAAATAACTAAAACTAATGTGTCTAGGAAAATAAAAGCACACATATAGACACATATTTGTGTGGGGAATGGGAGTGTGTTTCATTCAAGTAAAATGACTCACTAGCAGTGTTCCCTTGATCTGGCTCCAAGTGTTTGCA
Organism: Zosterops lateralis; assembly: GCF_965231275.1. Classification (NCBI taxonomy): domain Eukaryota; kingdom Metazoa; phylum Chordata; class Aves; order Passeriformes; family Zosteropidae; genus Zosterops; species Zosterops lateralis. The sequence goes on along the minus strand of NC_139764.1, from coordinate 68,932,787 downwards.
GTGTGCCTCCAATTCTCTCCTGAAGAATGCTACATGACTTCAAAGCACGGTAACTTTTTTTCCAGGTGCTACAGTGTACTTTACAGCAGCAGATCTCACGACCTGATGGCTCAGCATAGTAGGCAGGAGGAAATTAGCCTATAAATTCATCACGGAAATTAACGGAGATTTGTGCTGCATGAGGCTGGCCATACTCTCTTCCAAGGGATGAAGATGAATGAGAAAAAACACCTACTTTCACCAGTGAAGAAATTACTGTTTGTGGCTTCCACAGAATTGGAAAAATTAGGATTGGGAGGCATTAATTTTTTATTTATCTCTTCTCAGACAGAAGTGCAATATTTTTCAGTCTTTTTGCAATTCTGTACTATTCCCAAGGAGAACAAAGAAGAAGGAGCGTGGGGGTGTTTTTTCCAAACAGGTTTTAATTTTTTGCTGGTTGCTGTGAAAATTCACATTGGAAAATGAACCAGTAGAAAAGTATACATTCAATGAAGGTAGACAGGCTGCAGTAAGCTCCCCCTTCCCCTCCATCCCAAAATGTGGGGAAAGTTTTCTGTCTTGTAGAGAGATGATTGATAAGTAATGTAATCCCCTGGAGAGATGGTTTTCAGATCTCCTCCCCGAATAGATGTCAAAAGCACCAAGCACCATCCTGCTTATCCAAGTTAATACATTGTGAATACAGCACTGGGTAGCTGCATGCAGCAGGATAGCTGCAGTCTAAAAAAATCTGTAACCCACATTAACTTGTAAATATGGTATCCAGAAAGAAAATGTGCCTACTAATCTGCTCCCTGCATTTTCCCTCTTCTCTATGTAAATTTCCATGGCTTGCGTAACCATTGGACACTCATGTTAATGCTGTATACCCATTCCCGAAGCTATGAGCCACTTTTGCAATCTTCTTAGCTCTTAGGGCTTCTCAAACAACCCATTGCAAGGGGAAAAAAAATCCACTGAACTAATCATGCACATTCCTTCGGGTGGAATAGTTTATTAAAGATTTTTAGTTTTGTTTTTTAATGGAGATATTTTTTGGAGATGAAGCAAACAGAGAGGATCAAAGCAATTTTTCATTACTGGGTGGCTGAATGATGGTTAGTGAGACTAGAGGAGATTGACTGTTTTGTAGAGAGATTAGCAGAATTCACATTGCCGCTGAATGAAAGGTGGAGGAGGCAGAAACCCTAAACAAGTGAATTCAATTACCTATGAAAGGAATAGGGTAAATGAGGATTCTCTCTTTGGGTTTGCTCCAGGAAATATTTCTGAAAAGTTTGTTGAAGAATACCAGTCATCCAAACCCTAATTTTGCTATTATGTAAAAACTGGTTGCTCTGTGGCAGCTTGTGATTTGGAAACGCTTCCCTTGTTTTGTGTACGCTCTTGGCATGTCACCTCTTCATTTAATTTCGTTCTCAAATTACACCACCCAATGCAACTTGTTTGCGCATGTGGCAAAGATTTCAAAAGGAATATAAACCTGATCCCAAGCCCACCAGAGTTAAAGTACACATCCTCCTCAGCTTCCCTGGACAACAGTCCCGGCGGAGGGAGCAGTGAGCCACCTTCACGGGCTGTGGGTGTGATTGCTGCTTCTGGGAGGTTTGCTGTGCTCTGAGCCCTGGCGTGCCCTGGCACAGCCTGAGACAGCCTGGAGTTCATGACCTCGGAAGTTTAGAATCTCAGTTTATCTGCTGTGTGGCAACACTGTAAGCAATATGGCATGGTAGGAAGTGGTGTTTGTTCCATGGGCTGTTAAAACAAGGTCTGTTGATTAAGAAGCAGCATGTTCTCAGCACAAGTCTCTCTCTTTTGGGCCTCTCTGGAGCAGGACAACTCTCCCAGGTATGCAACACTCTCCCCTCTCCCCAGTACATTTGAGGGTGCTAAGCACAGAGGGATCCCCACTCCCTCAGGACCTCCAGGAACTCCAGATCAAGGACTAAGAGCTGAGGCAGTAAATCCTGCAGGACTAGGTAAGGAGAAGGTTTCCCAATGGCACTACTTTCCCCATCCTGTTGTACAAGAAGATGTTGCTGAACAGACTCAGAGTGGAGAGATATTGATATTCCTGCAGAGGTTCCTTCCAAGCAGAGATTTCTCCTTTCCACATCAGCTGAGCCCCTGCCATTCCCAGAATTTTCTGTTACTGCTGCAAACCTGAGATAACCTCATTGCCTTCCTACCTCCCACCCTGCCTCAATCTGTTCCTACCAACTTCTGTTCCCTTCTCTGTGGGTGCCTCTTCCCCTCCCAAATTCCCCCAGCTCAAGGGTCACAGTGCCATATCTTTGGGCCTATCAAAACCCTCTCCATTGTTTTAGATGCCACAGAAAAGCCCCAGTCAGAATTATTGGGCAAGGTGCTGTACAGGATGTAGGGGACAAACTGATCCCTTCCTTTATTTGTCTCCTGAGTAATGTTCTCAGTTTATCCTGTCCCCTCCCAATCTTTCCTCTCAACCATTCCCACTGCAGCAGGTGGTGTTACATTTTATTCACTCTGTTCATAGGTGTATTTTGTCTGTGTAGTCTGGAAGTTTAGACAGGGCCTTCGACTGATAAAAACAAGGTAATTTGGAGGATTTGGAGGATCCATCTCAGCTTTTTTTTTTTTTTTTTTTTTTTTTTTTTTTCACTTGCTTAAAAGGCAAATTAAATTTTCTTCTTCTCGAGACTGGTATGAGGGTCTTACACACACTGCAGACCTGGTAGGAGTCATGAATGTAGATCCTTCTCTGCAGCAGAGTAAGAGAACCTACCCCAACCAAACATGCTGGGTTCACCTCAGGTGCAGGAGAAGTTGGCACAGGCTGGCTGTGTAAGGAATTTTCTTTTCAACTGTTTCCAATGTCCACCCTTGGAGGACACATTTACTCTTCTCACAGTGCCCACAGCAAAAAACAACACCCAGAAAAAAAAAAAAAAAGTTGCTGGGAAAAACTGCTGCCTTAATGGAGCAGAAGAGCACAGAGGAGGTGAATCTGCAGCTGGGGGCAGCGGGTGCTGTTCCACGAAAGTAAATGAAGATGTGCTGCTCTCTTCCAGCTGATGATGTGACCAACAGTCCCCAGCTGTATAATACATGCCACATACAACATGTAACAAATTGTCTTCCTTATTGGAAATATTCCTGTTTGCAGGAGGTGTTCAGGAGACTGAAACAAAATCTTGGCGTCTCTTTCTGTGTCCTTCTTCTAATAAATCATTAGCCAGCTTCTTCCTTACTCTGTATGTCTATTCCATCCCAACAACCTAATTATTGCAAAGAGCTCATTTCTTGCCCAATTTCTTATGCCTTTTACTGGTGTTTTACTGATCACAAATCCTCTAATAGTTTTCCAAGAGTTTTTGCATTCCCCAAATATCTGGCAGTTTCAAAATTCATGTATAACTCAGGACTGAGCTGTGAGGTATTTAGGATCATTGGCTTGTACCAGAACTATTTCTGGATAAGTTTTCCCACCTTTTACCTACTTTCCTCTTTAATGAGACAATGACAGTTCCGACAACAACAATTCTCCAATTGTCCAAATACTAAGGGATGACAGCATTTGCCAATAAATTTGCTAGTTCCTCAACACATTACATCCAAAGAAGAGTCTTTGGGAAGTATCTACATTTCTCTAGCATATCTAACCCTAGAGTAGTTTTCAGGACACACACTGGAAAACTTTGAACCATGTTATGGAAGTCAAGGGACTATCTGCCCTTCTAGAGTGCCCATCTTGAGCAATCTGGCTCAGGGAAACATTTGAAACTGACTTCCAGCAGGCAGCTGGGACAAGTTGTCTGTAGCACCTTTCTTATTCCTGGGAGTGGGTGTGACTATATATTCCACTACTTCTCCCACTTGTAGGCAACCTGCCCCTCTGAACTCCTCTTTATTAAGGCTCTTGGTTACTTAGACCATTATTGATATTAGATCTTTAACTTTATAAATTGAATACTAAATCTTGACATTGACATCCATAATCTATATACTTTTTCTTTCAGAGCAGCTTCCTATCTGCAGGGTTCTGCATCTGAGTCCAGAGGGGCTACAAACCCCCTATGGGGTTTTAAAATTGGATCTGCCAAGAAAAAGGAAACCCTAATTCTGAAGTGGTTAAATCTCTCATGCCACTGCAGTTGGTGCTTTCTTACCCAGTTTATATAGTGAGTCTACAATATTGGCAAACCCACAAATAAGGTCTTCGTAGTAAATTCAGAGCCCCACAAAACTCTGCACATCTGTGACTGTCTGGGAAATTGCCCAGTCCTGTGCACAGCCATATTTTTCTTTTTGCTAGAGAAAACTCTCTCTTGCCAGGTTGTGTGTCCATGAGAAGGAGCCCCTTTTCAGAGCAACTCTCGTTTCAGGAAGCTCAAGTTCAGTGGTAGCCTTGATCTGATCCCAGGCTAGTTGTAAATGCAGCCTTTCTTACCAGCAGCCTCTGAGTGTGCCCTGAGCCATCTCAGCAGAGCAGACAGGCTGAGAGGGACCTATTTTGCAGTGACTGCTTCCAAGATCCCTCAGTGTCAGCCAGAAGCCGGCACTTTCAAGTGCTGCTTACTGACACAGTAGAAATGCTGTCTCCTGCCCTTCTCCCCTGCTCTTTGCTTCCACTGCCACTTGCCAACTCTTCTTAAAACTAAGAAAGCAGACTGCAATATCCAAGGTGTTATTCTCTCACGGCAGTGGCTGCACCTAGAACGGTGTTGTTTCTTTCAGCACATTTTGCTTTGTCCCAAGGCCTGCAGTACCACCTCCCTTCACCAGACCTGTGGATGACGTCCAAGTTACTGCTGAAGGCACCTTTAGGTCTTCAGTGGTCTGTACAATGCCTTCTCCCCAGACAGTGTGGGGCAGTTTAATGGGTCATTGCCTCTAAAGATGAGCCTTGAGTCTTCATTATGAAGCAGAACAAGCGACTTCAGGACTCAGAGGAGCTATCCTTGATCCCTTACCAGAGGCAGAGCTTCACAGTTTTTTTCATTAATTAGAGTCATTTAAAAGACATCTGACCCAGCAGTCACACTCTCCCTGTTTGCTGCCCATAACTCACAACTGCACAGTCACCATATGTTCTGGCTCTGTTGGTGTTAACAAGAATTTTGGCTCAGAGGACTGCAACAATTATTGGCCTACAACTCTGCACTGCCTGCAGCCTGGGGGAGTTTCCTTCATATGACATTTAGCCAGCTTCCCTCTGGCCCAAACAGCCCACCACGCAAATGGTGCTGCCCAAGTGGTGTTCTCTGACAGGAGATGAACTTGTGAGCACTTCAGGGGCTCTGTTTCAGAGCCAGCCTGCAGCAAGTGAGGGTCATCACAGCATTAGCTTCAAACCTGTGCTTCTTCTCCAAAGCAACCTGCCCATGCAGGCACCACCCCTGATGCACAGCAGCATTCACTGCCAGGAGTTCCCAGATCTCAAGGTGAATCTTGGATCCTCCTCATCTTTCTTTTACTATCTCTGACTCTTCCACTTCCTTGTACTTTCAGGTCAATAAGCTGCACCTTTTCCCCTTCAGAACTGGGCAAGGGCTTTCACTGGTTACCACCAGTTATTCCATTTTGGCTACACTCCAGGCTATAGTTATTGTGGTATTTCTCTACCTTCTCCCCTTAAATGAGTAGTTAACAGGGCTTAGCAAACATTTTCCCCTTCGCACAAACCAACTTTATCCTTCCTTCTAATCAGTCAGAAGTGCTGCAAGGAGGATTCCCATCCCATGTGCAGACTCTTGCCCATACTCACGGTGTCTGCAGCTCTGACCTCCTCTCTCTCTACCCTGCAGCAATGTCCCCTTTCAGCACACAGCTGCAGCTGAGCCCCGTGACAAATTCCAGCACCTCTCAGAATGGCTCTGGCCTCCTTTTGCTGGTCTTTGCAGGCCAGGCCAAGTCCAGCTGAGTCCCTCCAAACTGGTCCATTGCCAAAGCATCTTGGCAGCCTTTGCTGGAGGTGTGCCAGGAGGGAAGGTTCCTCAGGTTCTTCCTAGCTTGGGTAGATTCCCCCTTCTCTTCCCTGAGACCCCAGTGAGCCCCAGTCTACTGGGATGGTTTCTGGCTTTGGAATGTGTGCCCCAGTTTGGAAAGTAAGCTCTTTTTTTCATTTTTTCTTTTTTTTTTTCCCTGCAGGTAATCGTTCAGAACTATTTGGTTCCTGGGAAACTCTGTTGCTGTCCATCTTCACTGACACAAGGGTTCTGGGCATGCCTTCTCAGACCATTCACTGCAAATTTCAGCCAGTTTCTTATATATTAATACAGTTTGGCAGTTAATGCAGTTGTGACATTGTTATAGAGCCAGGGCAGTAGAAGTCCTCTGACAGCTTTAATTCCACATCAGGTTTCTGACTTTTGCAACTTTTTGATTTCCTTGTGCTGTTGGTATTTTTAGCTTTTTTAATCCTCACTGCTGTCCTGCTCAGTTAGTAACCTCCAAGCTTGCCAAAGATTCCTTGGCCTCCTCTGTCCCCGGAAAAGCTGCTGGTCCTCAGCCATCTGGTTACTGGTTCCTTATTCATTTATTTTGAACTTGTTCCAGCTTCTGCTGCCCCTAAAAAATTTTACCTCCAGTCTCAGGCCATCTCCTAAGCCTTTCAGCAAAGCCTTCAGATGTTGCTTTAATCCCTTCTGCAAGGTCTCATGCTCTTTTCTTGGATCTTTAGACCTTATTTTAGTCACTTGTGATAGCCTCCATTTCTGCAGGTTTTGTTCATAGAATTTCACAGGAAGTCTCAGTGCATGGCAGAGCACAGCATTCCTGTTTTCCTTTCTCTACTGGAAACAGCTCATTTGATATAAACTGGAATTGCATTTGCCTACTTGGCAACCCTATAACTTTGGAGTCTCATGGTCAGAGTGTGGTGAGTAAGAGAAGGAGGTACTTTTTTCACCCTTTTGCATTTCTATGTAATGAACTTCTGGCTTCAAGCAGAGATGCTTCCGATACACCTTTAAAAGCATTTTGCACAATTACAAACCATCTCCATTATATTTATAAAGGCCATCATCTCTTCTTGAATAGTCTCATCCTACTCTTTATAGCTGATGCTTCTCTATTTTGCATCCACCTATTTATTAAAAATATAAATCTTCTTGAGGTATTCCAGGAGTGTAATTCCCTTCCATCACAGCCCCAGAATAGCCAACTGTCTCTTCTCTTCTCTTCTCTTCTCTTCTCTTCTCTTCTCTTCTCTTCTCTTCTCTTCTCTTCTCTTCTCTTCTCTTCTCTTCTCTTCTCTTCTCTCTTCCCTTCCCTTCCCTTCCCTTCCCTTCCCTTCCCTTCCCTTCCCTTCCCTTCCCTTCCCAGCTCCTTTCCCACCTCATAGCTCTGCAGTGGTCCTTCATTCCTTCCACAAGATGTTATATGCTGGAGTCCCTTGACAAGAAAATGCTTCTGCTTTAGAGGAAGCACTCAGTTTCAAGAATGAGCCCAACTCAGATGAAGCTGTTCTCCAGATCCTTTTTATTCTCCAAGGTGGGGACTAGGCATGTTCAGGGCACAGTATAGCTTATCTTGACATGGAAGGCTGAAACAGGTCAAAGTAGTGAGATGTGGTTTCCTGCCCACTGTGAATAGAAAGAGACACTGTGGACACAAAAACAGGAGCAGACGAATATAGTTAAGTGGAATTATTTACATTCTAGATACTCAGACTTTCCTTGAAATACTTTCCATGATGCTTTTAAAGATGGCAGGGAAAGAAACTGCACAAGCAGCCAAAACCAGGCTCCAGAAAACTTCCCTTAGTTCTGACTGACATTCTGTTGACTTGTCCCCTGTAACTGATTCCTTCCTGTGCCATTTCAAGAAATTTGAGTTAAAAAAACTCAAAGCCAGTGACTTGTTGCTCTATAGAATATAGTTAAAACGCAGTATTAGTGTGCACCTTTTACCAGCCTTCTCAAAGCTGTATTAACTGAAATCACTGTAAAATTCTGTTTGCAGTGACTTTTGTTTTGCTTCGCTCCCCACCACAGATGCCAAAGGGAAAAATATCATATGAAAAATGCAGTAAAATTCCATACCAAGGATACTAATTTGGTCTGCAACTCCAGGACCATCAGCTGAGAAAAAAAAAAATCATCTCTAAGTCATCATATTCTTTTGTTTGGTATGTTTCTTATAGCTGTAGTTACAATAAGCTTCTTCCACACTTGAGATTTGATCCTGCCCATACACCTTCATTAGTAATGCACTGATTACCAGGGATTTTGTACAAATGCTGTTCGATAGTGCCAGAAAATTCATTGCAGGAGTGCTGAAGTTAACACTGACATGAGCTCTCCATATGGAAGATGTAGTGAGATGAAAATATGTCTAAGCAACAGAGACCCTGTGTTGCTCTACTCGGAATGATTTCCAAAGACTCCCAGGGATGCCACCTTAAATTTAGGAACCCGCCTCTAGTTGGAGTCCAAAGCTCTCAAAGCCTCAGGACTGCTACTAGAAGACAAAAGGAAGTAGGAAAACATATAAAAATCCAATGTAACTCTTGAACAGCCTCTGCTGCTCCATAATAAAAGAATAATAGTGTGTAGCCCTCTTATAGCACTTTACCTGGGGATCTCAGTGGTTACACAATGGGTGAGTTAGTCTCTTAGCCTAAACCAGGGCAATGTCCAAAACAGAGCTGTGGGAACACAGTGCCTCTCCAGTTCAAATCACAACTTCTGGGAGCCCTTCAACACATGGAGGAAGCCTTGCTCATGGAATATACCTTGCTCCATCTCCATGATACTGTTTAGCTTCAGCTGGCAACCTGTACCATGCAGCCACTTGCTCACCCACACACCCACCCCAGTGGCGTGGAGAGGAGAATAGGAAAAAAAGATAAAACCCATGCATTGAGATAAGAACAGTTTACTATCGAAAATATAATAATAATAATTTTAAAAATAGTAGTAATGAAAAGGAAGACAACAAAAAGAGAGAGATAACACCCAAGACAGGCACATTATACTCAACACAATTGCTCACCACACACTGACCAATGCCCAGCCTGTCCCCAAAGCACAATCGGCCCATTTCAGACAACTCTCCCAGCTTAAGTACCGAGCATGATGTTCTACAGCATGGAATATCCCTTTGGCCAGTTTGGGTCAGCTGTCCTGGCTATGCTCCCTCCTGGCTTCTTCTGTGCCTCCTTGCTGGCAGAGCATGAGAAACTGCAAAGTCCTTGATTTTGGGTAAGCACTACTTAGCAACAACTAAAACATCAATGTGATACAAACATTGCTCTCATGCTGAATCCAAACCACAGCACTGTACAAGAAGCTAGGAGGAAATCTAACTCTGTCCCAGCTCAAACCAGGACACTCCCTTTAGACACAGGAAGGATGCAGAAAAGCTGAGAGTCTCACGGAGCTTACCAAAAGCAACTTGGCATTTCTTTGCTACTGTTTCTGTGCTCATACTTATGACATCTTCTGCATATTAAAAATACAAAATAAGCTTTAATTATTTTATAAGAGAGATTAAATTATAATATATATATTACATATACATGTAAATACACACATATATATATACACATATAAATAATACATTGTACAGAAATATATAGGCAATGAGGTGGATGTGTATACCCTGTAAATATAAAAAACTGCTTTTTCTTGTTATTTTACATGCAAATTCTTTTTGGTAGAGAAATTCATGCTACCATGAAGAAGATTTTTACAGGACTTTGAGGTCCAAAAATATGTGCAAGATATTTTTAATAGCACGTTGGTCTTTAACAGTCTGGAATTGTGCATAATTTATCCTAAACACCAGTCAGTTAAAGTATTATATAATCCAATTGTTTTATTTTAAAATCTTTCTATGACATTTTGTGCCACATGCTGCATAGCATATAGACCTTTAGATATCCAAACAGCTCATGTTTAAAACCCTCAAACCAATGGCTTCAGGCAATATTTTCCAGCACATTAGAGCTAGGACAGCATTGTTTAAATGTAAACATCCTAGATTGCAGTAGCCCTTGTCTTCGCCTTCCTCCCCTGAAAGGTGATGGCTTCCCATGTCCAAACGAAACAATTCTTCAATGCTGGGCCACTTTCTTGGTCTCAACACTGAACACCCTGGACTCTCTGTAGCCACTGTCCTTGACAGAGCTTCTTTCAGTGTGTAGGGAAAGTTGTCAAAACTAAACCAGTAAAAAAACTCCAGCTAGCCAGTTCTCCCAGTAGGTTAAAAAAATATACATGTTAAAATGCCGGGACTGTCCAACATTTCACTTGAAATTATCCATAGCAACACCAATTTGGTACTGTAGTTACAAAAGAGAGTATATTTTTTAAAAAAAACCCAAAAAACAACAAACTAAGATCTACAAAAGCAGCCCCTCAACTTTAAAGTGAATGTATTCCTGGAGAAGTGAAGGGCCCGTTGTGCAGAAGGCTGTTTGCTCTCATTGCTGGGAGCAGACCCTCTCCAGTGAGGAGGCGAGGGGAGTCAGATAGCGTATTACCATGCAAAAGCAGCGGGCTCTGCCCATGATGACTGCAATATTAACTCCCAGGGCTTCCTGCGGCTGAGAGGCAGCGGCGGCAGCAGCGAGTTTCACTTGCCCCCTGCCCCCCACCCCCGAGCCTCCAGGTTCAATAAAGATTACATCATGGAATAAGTATGCCATGTAAGCCTGAGAATCAAAGCCGTCACAATTGGCGGCTGTTTAACTGTAATGTCGCTGAAACACACACTCCCCCTACGCGCACACACTTTCCCCGCGCCCTCCCGGCCCATCCCCAGCCTCCTGCGATTAAGGGTAGTGTTAGTGGGGAGAGGAAAATCTGATCAAAACTGTCGACCGCAAACTGACAATTTTCTATGGATTCAATAAAGGCCACCTTAACGATTTCCCTAATTAATGGATGACATCTTTGGCTGGAGGAGAGGCGCTGTATTCTACTCTGCCTTAGTCTTTGTTAACCTTCTAATTAACTTTCGTAGGTCACCCAGGTCTCCCAAACCTAAAAGTGAAGAGAGCCATTGTGCTAGAAGCAGTAAACTTACTTTTTCTGCCTGGGTACTTAAAAGGGAGAACGATTATAGGCAGGGAAAAATAACTCCATTTAAACTCTTTGTGACTGTGCAGAATGCATAGGTCTCTGCCTTAGAAAATAATTGAAACACCTTTTATACCAATATTTGCATGCATAATACACCAAATTAGCAAATATACATCTAAATTCAGCTGCAGTTCTAAATTGATTAGAGATTTGGAGGGGGTTTTGGTCTTTTTTTTTTTTTTTTTTTTTTTTTTTTTTTTTTTTTTTTTTTTTTTCTTTTTTTCTTTTTTTTTCTTTTTTTTTCTTTTGGAGGGATGAGAACTTCAGTGGGTCAACAAAAGGAATTGGATTTCTTGAGCAAATTGCAACTGCAACAGCCACCAGCTTTTACATGGCATGATCTCCAGCAAAGAGCCTGGACTAATAGTACACACACACACATTCTAACACTATAATATTAGGCCAGATTAATCCCTGTGGTAAGACCATTGAAGTCAATGGAATTGTATCAGAGATGAATTTGGTTCATTGCCTTTTGTGGAATCTAATATGAATTGACCATTGAGCTGGAGGCATCAAAGATGATAAATGCAGCCCTCTTTCAAACAGTCTGATGCAACCCAAAAAAGGCCAGGCAGAAGGCATTTAGGATGGGTGGCCTTTTCTTCTGTCTACAGCTTTCTCAGGGAAATTCTGCCCTCATTCACGCCCATTGACTGAAGTCAATTAAATTATTTTAATAAATTGTAATTAAAATTCACAGTGTACAATGAAAGATTGGAACTTCATAGCACAACTTGACTAATAAACCTGAAGTTAATTGCTTCTTGAAAGTAAAGATTTAGAGTGCTTCTTTGGCTTACAGAAGAGACATGAAATTAATTGTTCTGAGTTTTTTTTCTACGCAGCAGAGAAAAACAGAGAAGAGAAGAGTAGAAGAGAATAATAATTGTTCCCTAATATAAACATACAGATGTACATCCCTGCAGAAATATCTCACTATGCAACTCATATTCTTGAACAGAATGAACTGAGCTTAAAATTTATATTGAAAAAAAGATCTGAAACAGTATGGTTTGGAGAATTTTTTTTATTAAGTGAGGAAGAAGCTTGACATAATAAATAAAACAGGCCTGAAAATCAGGCTATCTCCAGACTTATCCTTCACTGCCATTGGTTCATAGCGGAAAATGTCAGCTTTGACCTTGATGCAGTTTCTCCCTCGTTATGTGCCCATGAAGTAGCATTTTTAAAAAAACCCAAAAGGTCTTGAACTGTCGCCCTGATTCTTTAGCCTTCTGATTGTTTACATTCTTGAACTAGAGTCTCTCAAAACAAAGTAGATTGTTTTCATATTTCTCTGTGATGGACTTCTGAATTGACCACTGTGGTCAGAGAGGTGTTCCTCTCATCTACCAATCCTTAACCAAATTCCAAATCCTATTTAAACCCCAAATCATAATAAACTGCCCTTCTTTCCTCACTTCAACCTAACTGGTGAGTGTGCGGCTCTTTCGTGTCCCTAATAGCAACATTGAACTAATCAGGTGTGAAAACTGCAGCCATGCAAAATGAAACATGCCTCACCAGGAGGCTGAGTTCTTCAAATTCTTATTTTTGATGGTTTGATTCTGGCACCATGTACATATTTTGTAGTAGAATAATCGTCACATACATTGACATCTATGGCTCTTTACTTTCCAAACAAGTGGTGCAAATTACATTAATGATCCTTCCAAGGGTCCCTTGATTGCCCTGTAAAAGTCTTGGCTGTGGATACGAAAGACCCAAATCTCTGAGGAGATTTGAATAATGAATCATTTGAATCACCTATCAAAAATATCCTCAGTTGGACATGCCTTGTATGTTTCTGCCTAAAATGTCCTGAAGGAGGTTTGACATCATGCAGGACTGATTGATGGTACAGGTATGGGAACAAGATACAGAAAAGGAGCAGTTCATCTTCCCTCCCTCTGGAAGTCTTATCTCTGGACAGCTGGAGGACTAATAGAGGCTCAGGGGTCTACCCTGCTCCCACTGAGCACCACAACTGGGCAATGTTTTACCTGACCATTCAGCGGAGACAAGGGATCCCACATCAGTGGTAATGCATTGCCCTTTATATTTTATGAAAACTTTCAGGGTCCCCAGCATCAGGCTCTCCCTCAGAAGGAGTATCAGTACTAGAGCCAGAGGTCTTCAGAGAAGAAGACCATTGTTAAATTCTCAGGAGAACTGGGCTTCTTCCCAGACACTAACACAAACCTCCCATGTGACATGGAGCTGGGGGAAAACATGTCACCTGATTTTTAATATCCATGTGATGTTTTCTGCACCTGAGCCTTGTGAGACTGAATGCCTTGAGAGTCAATGGAAGATAAGACATCTATGACTACTAACCAAGAAGTGCTTATTTTGGATGTCTAGTACAGCAAGAATGAACTGTGCTACAGGAGAGATTTCCCGTGATTGACTATGAGAAGTCCACATACAAAACTTGAACGTTTGCAGCTAGTAATGCAAATGTCTATCTTTGGGCAAGCAAATCCCACCTCCAGTCTCTCTGCACCTTGGTTTCCTATTTGTGAGAAGGAGATAGTGATTTTTCCATTCTTCCATTCTCTGCTCCTAGTTCTTCCATTTTTTCACTCCTAACCAGTCAGCCTGTTAATGACCTGTCTAAGATTCACCTGGCAGGAAGTGGACAGCTACTTTTAGGGCATCTATTAAATTGGTATTTTTCTGAATTAATTTCATCCAAAGTCAAAATCTAAAACAGATCTGAGAAGTGCATCACAATTTTTTTTTTTCTCAGCACAAAGAAAGATGAATATAACCAAGTCTGCAATTTGGATTTTAAAGTCAAGTAAAATAAATCTCTTGTTTGTTTACACAATACCATTCACAACAAAGGGCTTTGATAAAAATAGTTTCAATTTCTTGTAGTACTGTTTTAACTGCCCCTACATCTTAAATAATCCAATGACAAATTAATCAGGAAAACCTTGTTAATACTCAGTAGAATAAAATGACATTTTTCTCAGTGTCATAGTTTAAACCCAGCTGGCAACCACATAGTGCTTTCACACACACACACACACACCTCCCACCAGTAGGATTGGGAAGCAGAGTGAGAAAGAAGTTAAAACCCATGGGTTGAGATTAGAGCAGTTTAATGATTGAAATAAAATATAATAATAACACTATGATAATAGGTGTAAAGAAAAGGGACACAACAAAAAGACAGAGAAAAATAAAACCCAAGAAAGACAAGTGATGTACAGTACAATTGTTTACTTCTTTTGACCAGATCCCAACTCACTCTGGAACTACTACCAGCCCCTTCCAGGCAATTCCTCTCAGTTTGTATACTGAGCATGATGTTGTAAGGCATGGAATATCCTTTTGGCTGGTTCAAATCTCCTGTCCTGGCTATGCTCTCTCCCAGCTTCTAGTGCACCTCCTCTTGGCAGAGCATGAGAAACTGAAAAGTCCTTGACTTTGGGTAAGCACTACTTAGCAATAACTAAAACATCAGTGTGTTATCAACATTATTCTCAAACTGGATCCAAAACACAGCACTGTACCAGCTTCTAGGAAGAAAACTAACTCTGTAACAGTCAAAACCAGGACACCTAGTAATAAACACAACAATTCAAAACTTGTTTCAAACTAAATTAATGAATAGTGGAAATATTTCACATCAGCTGGGACACTCATTATTTACCTTCTTGACACAACACACTGCACTGTGTGTAGCCAGATCTGGAATTAACTGTCTGACCTTGACATTAAAGTAATTTTTCACAGTTTGTGAACGATGCCTCCTTGCAGTTAACTTTCCGGAGGAAATCGATTATTTTTACCAGATAGTGTAGATCCTGGTAGTGTGCAGTTCAATTAAGTTATGCTCAGATGTCATCTAGAAATAACAATGTCATACAAATAACCATAAAAAGGATTTATGGACAGAGAGTGTAAACCAGGGCACCTAAAATGCATTTGATTTGTCTTGTCAAAATAGAAACATGATAATTTTTAAGTCAAACTGGAATGAGGCCAACCCATCTCATTGAATCCACTGCCTTGGCAAGACTGGAGTTGGACCTGAGGTACTGTAAATGTTCAACTCCAATACTATTGCCTGGACTAGAAATTCCACCTTGCCACCTTCTCAGCCCGAGAGGTATGATGAGCTGGCTTCCCAGCCCAGGAGGCCTGTATGGGCATTCTCCATCCTTTGAACTTTTCTGTGAGTGAGGAGCCCATGGACTCAACAGAAACAGAGATGTCGGTCCTTGGCCTTCGCAACTTTAGAGCAAGATCAACTCTCAAAAGTGACCTTACACAAAGCACAGCAAGGCTGCACATCTGCTGCCTTTTGGTGGTTTTCATACCATATATGTTTCATTTACAGGAAAAATATCGTGTTTTTTCCCCTGCTTGGTGCTCTGGCAGAAGCAGCCTGGGCTCTGAGAGGCAGAAGGCTTGAAAAAGGTATGAAAAATCAACTCTACCTTGTTGCCTAACTTATGCCAGCAAACAGAGTCCCCATGCACAGATCACCCTAATAAAGTTTCAATACAATAAGTCTGCTTCTCTTAGAAGCCAAAAACCACCTATATAGCTCTTTAGATAGAAAAAAGCACAACTATCTCTTTTTTTTTTTTTTTTTTCTCTACAGGTCTCCGTACAGTATCAGAACTTTGCACATGAGCAGCACTAGAGTTACAGTCTGAGACACAGGAGGGATGACTGAGCTCCTCAGCATTGTCCAATAGCAGATAGGAAGAAAAAGTAAATACTTTGTCCCCAGAAGAATTTTTTTAAGTGCCTCTGTTTGATATAGGCACCTGTATGTTCACCTTGGGCACTGAAGAGAAAATGTGGAGTGAAAGGAAAGCACTTTGTTAGTCCTAGTGCAAGAGCCCATTGCTGATTCTCTAGATAGGAAGCAAAAATAACAGGCTCAGAAGATGGATCCATCTGTCCAAGATGCAAATCCAAATACCTGACAAGTTCTGAGGATTCCAAGCGCTTTATAAGGAGGAAAAATAAAAAAGAGAATCCATAGATTCTTCCCTATCTGCTGTTGTTTCATTTTAAGAGCATCCTTCATATTTCCCAACTACACCAACTGAATCAGGACCTGGGCTTTGGAAACCTTTATAGCCACCCCTTGAACTAGATTAATATGTCAAAATCCCTCGTACATAATGGCACTGCTGTGTCCCCAGTTCTCCTTGCCACACTGTGAACTCCATTACGTCTGTCAGCTGTGGTGCCACTCCCTTTCTCCTGTTCTCTTATCTACTGCCTTACAGTGTGTTCCTGGTAACCATTCCTCTTCCTCCTCACTGACCACTGATTTTGTTTCTCTTGCTGACTTTTGCAGCTTAAGTCCTATATTAAGAACTCCAGTTTCAGCTGCCAGCTCAACAGAGAGTCGCTGACCTCACTGCATAGCTGTTTTTGACTTTTACACCTTGTGCATTATCCAGTTACCTTTTGGATTCTCTGATTGTCGGTTTTTCCCCCTTCTTTTTGTCACTTCTGGTGATAGTTACCCCCAACTCTTCTCTTAGCTTCCAGTGTTGCCCTTCCCCAAGCACTAATCACTAACTCTTCCAGCCTCTACCCTGCCTCATTTCATCCAGGCACGTGGTCTGGTGAATTTCTCTAGACCCTTGTGTTCATCTTCTGCATCTTTGCATTTATCCTTAGAAAAAAGATCCTTTCTTCACCCACTCCTGGGTCCCTGCTAGGGTCCCTTCAACCTCCCCCATTGCTACTCATTCTTTGATTAGCATTTTCTTTCTCCAGACTCACCAGCAGACTCTTTCTATGGATCACCCTCCTCGTCGGTTTTCAAACAAGCCTCTGAAGTCTCTGCAAAAACAACCCTCCTCTACATACCATTATGCCTTTCTCATCTCCTTACCTCTTATCCTTTCAAATGACCAGTTTACTCCCATTCTCTTGAACTCACCTCTCTGACACTCAGCAGTCTGGTTTCCAGCCACTTCACTCTGCAGGAATTGCTCTCTCTAAAATCACTAATGATGTCCTTCTAGTCAATTCTAACCACCTCTTCTCCAGTCTCTTTCCCTTTGATTTTTCCAACACCTTTGACGTGTCAGACCATTCCTTCCCTTGGAGTCCCCCACGACTCAGCTGCTGTGCTGAAAATTGCCTCCTTTCGTTTTAGAGCTTCGTAGTTGACAGCCAGAATAGGGGCACAATGAAAAGGATAATTCTTTGCATTGTCTTCTGCACACTAATGAAGCTCCTCTTAGGAAACCATGAAAATTTTAAGGGCATACCCAACAGTAGGGAAAACTCCAGCACAGGATCTCTTTGCTTCCTATAGACCTCTATTCCAGACTTAATGCATAATAAAGGAAATTTAACTTTTGTGTCTTTGGAGTTTCCTTGATGGAGTTCTGTAAGGAGGAAGAAAAAGGAGAATAAATGAAACTAATAATTTCACCTTTCTACCGATCTGTTGATTTGCGTTTCTCTCTGTTCACTGATAAAATCAGAGATAGATTAATTCAGAACTATATACAGATATATAAAATAGACAAAAAGTGGATCAGCCTGGGAAGATAGTGGAGTCTTTCCAGTGTCAGGTTAGCCAAAAGTCAAAGAACATCTAGAGGGTAAAAGCAAATGCAGTGGTGTAGCGAAGGTCACAGTCAAAGGTTCAGGGGAGGGGGGGTGTGGTGTTAAATCCTCCAGCTCAGTAGTGAAGCCAGAGGCTCTTTTCAAGTTAAGCTATCCTTGCAGAGCTGCACGGATAACTTGAACAGATGTTCCTACTGTTTGGCTCTTGCCGTACCCATTTCCACAAAGACAGCTCTACTTAAAACATAGACTGAATATAAACTGGAATCACTTTATGTGGAGCTTAAAATACCAGAAGTTCATGAGCAAAGTGCACAGAGATATTACACATAACAATTATCATTGACTTCAGATAAAACTGCTGCACTCTTGTACTCTTCTACTTTAACTTCAAGCTGTTTTCCTCCTTATAGTCGGCAGAAAAGCTGTGAATGATAAATCACACCGTGTTTTCCATTTAAGCAAGAATAAGTTGCGGATAACGGTGTTTGAAAAAATCAAGGGAATTAACTTTAACTGTTGGTTGCCCTACTCCCTGCTCTGCATGTCAAAACAATTAGTGAGAGTTAGATGAAAGGATCCACTCTGCAGAAAAGGGAGAAATAGAATCCAGTGTGAAATATCCCCCTGCAAAGACAGAATATATGCAAATGAATTGCAGGTAACCTGGAGATCTGATACTATACCACCTCCAGGAGGAGAGGGTCAGCAGTTACATCTGATAATCACCTCTCTCTTTTATTGGGGATCACTATTTTCTAAAAGAAAAGCTAAATATTGATGAAATGATACCTTAAATACCACAAGATTATCAAAGCAATTACAGGGATTAACTTCCCAAAATGCTCCAGTATAACCTCAGCTGCAGAAACTGTGCCAACTTGGTAATGGCTATTAACATCTGTATGCACAAGAGTAATCCCCTAGTTTTCTTTCTTTTTTCCTCTCTCTCTCTATCTGATTGCTCCTATATATGTTGTAGTTTTTCTGAGTGCATGGGATATACCTCCTGGGAAGCTCATTCTACATTTCCTTGTTTGACCTGCTTAGAGTCAGAGGAAGTGAAAGGTTATTCAAGGAGGACACAAAACAGCTATTTGTGTTGCCCACTCCCACATGAGAAAACCTTCCCTGATGGAAGGAGGCAGGAGAATTTGCCGGCCATGAAGTCCCACATGGATATGCTGACTTTGACCATGCTGACTCAATTTCATTCCCTGACAGGACTATCCACCTCAGCACTGAATGTCCTGCAGACACCTTCCAGAATCAGATGTCTGAAGAAGTTTAACCCCACTAAAGAAGAGCTCCTGCTTGGTTTCCCAGCACAGTTGCATAGTTCAGGGTCCTTGGTAGCTTTCTATTCCCAGAGCCCACTCTCATGCTCACGCCGATGAGAACGGCTCACTTTTGCTTCCATTTTCCCCTCTTCACTCTTCTCTTAGTGGGAGAAGCAACTTTAAAGCATGGGAGAGACAGACAGAGAGAGCATGACGCCCTATAATCCAACAAGTCAACTTCCCGAGCTCAAACATGAACTGATTTTTTTTTTCTTCCCTCGCCTTATAAAAAAGAAATTGACTTTTGTTTGGAGTTTGTGAAAAGTGGGACTCGGGGCCCAGTCAATGGGGCTCCCCGCGGCGCGGGCTGAGTGGAGCCATCTCGAACCAGTCAGCCGCAGCACCAATTAATCCGCTCTTTGTCACAGCCCCGGCCTCAGCAGCAGCGGCAGCAGTAGCAGCAACACATTTGGCCATTGTTCAGACCTTCATGCAACGGGATTTACCCTTTCAAAGAGGCAGTTTTGTCCCAAAGAGTTCGAGCGGAAGTTTCTCACTGACAATTTGCCCCAAATAGATAGATTTGTCAGCAGCAACCTTTAAAAGCAAAAAGCCATGGAGGGAAAAGGGGAGAAAAAGAAGTGCAGGGGGAAGAGCAAGTGCATCCTTGTCCATCTGTCCGTCTGTCTGTCTGTAAGCCTGTCCTGAGCAGGTGGGGTGAGTGCCAGGCCTGAGGTACAGAAGGGCGAAATGGCATTGATGGGGGCTCTTGTTCATCTCAAGGCAGATGTAGCAAGGGAGCTAACAAGCTCCCAGGCTGTTGTATAGCAGCTCTGACTTCTGAAAGCCTTTCAGGGAACTTCTTTTACATGGCATTGTCATGCCTGCTACACAGCAACGTGCTAGGCTGGCCAGGGTTTCTCAGCCTCAAATACTCCAACAGCAGCTCAACCATGAGAGGAGCAGGCCTCACTCCCTATGGTCTTGCCACCAAAAACTGCACATAAGCCAATGCAAGAATTTTTTTTGTAAACAGTCCTGTTTTTGTAAACAGTCCTTTTCCTATAAGCAGTTCAGTGGGGTTCATATTCCAGGCAGGAAAAGGGGAAACAAACACACGTGTGTTTCCCACACTGATGCTGCTGTGCCCCTTATGGGTACACCCTCTGTAGTTCAAGGTCTGTTTCATGGACTGAAAGTCAAACCTGCTCTGTTGCAAACTGCACCGACTCACAGGCACTGCTCTTGCTCCCACCCTCGGAGCACAGCACTGCCCAACATCCCTGGCTTACACATGGAACCTGCTCTTCCTCACAAAACTTCCTCCCATACTCCAAAACCAGAACAGGAAAATGTGCAGGAAACTCTCTGCACAGCTTGGATTCCAGCAGATCCACATCCAGACAGCCTCTTCCAGCCTTGCTCTCACACTGGAGAGCAGCAACTGGGAAGTTCCCAAGCCTGTCAGACTAATCTGTCCTAATATCACAAATTTTGGAAAAAAATGGAAAAAATATGCCTACCCTCACCTGTGGCTCCACCTTCTCTCACACCCACTGGGCAGGTGAGGAGGTGAGGGGGTACCACATTCCTATGAGCACCATACTGCTGAAATCTAGAGACCTGTTTTTCCCTAGGAAAGGTTGGAAAAGGTTGTTCAGCCTGACATGAATTGCCCTTTGCATACAAGAAATCATCATCTAACCACCTATACAGCAAGTACAGCCTGCTCTTCCCCAGAGGCCTTTGCATGGCAAAGGAGCCAAATTCATGGGAGAACAAATGGTTCTGCTGCAGTCTTAGTGCTTATCTGCTGCCACTCAGGCAGTTTGGCTGCCCAAACTAAGCTGGAGAAACCCAGTTTGCCCATGTAGGTCTGCTGCAACCATCTGACCGAAAGGAGGGCATGAGGAACGGATGCAAGGCAGCTACATAGCCCTAAAACTTTGAAAGAAACTCTGGAAACTCCATTGCTGGGTGACTGGTGGTCCAGCACTTTTGTCAGATTATTTTGTCTCGCTGTATCTAAAATGGGGCTTATCTGCATTACTCAAAGAACCTCATCGTTTGAGTATAGCCCAGCCCACTGTCGTTTATTTGATAGCCTTCCCAAGGCATTTCCTGAAAGACAGAGATATGAAGACTGAGTTTAAACCAATATCAAGAATGTCAGCAGCCTGCTTTTTCCCCAATGTTCCCCTAAGCCTGCTTACACCTGCTCTTGGAAAGGAAAAAGGACACAAGTGGCTGCAAACTAATTATAAATCAGCCTGAAGCAGGATTTGTTCACTGTTAGGTTAGGTCTGTTCCAAGTGATTTGGTTTCCAAGAGAACTAGAACCCTTTGAGTTAAACCTGAAACTGAGTTAAAAGTCTGAGTTTAAACTGTAATATTGGGCTTCACTCTTCAAGATACATCCACAGCAGTGGGTGTCACATGTTCTAGGTTCTCATCACAGGGGACAAAGAGTTGCAGAGCAGCAGCAACCTCAGTCCCAGAAGGCAGAGGTAGGACCTAAGACCCTCCTCATTTGCAGAGGAATTTTAAGAAACCATAAGGGCAGATGTGTAAGGATGGACACACCTTGTAATGGCCCAATGCACTGAGATGAGCTGAAAGTCAAGCAGTACAATGGCAAATACATTCAAAGACAGCTTTCTCCATATGGCATTTCTCCAGTGGAGGCCTCACTCCTTCAACTGTCATGGAAATGCACATGTACATTACCGTTTGTTCTTTCCTGGCACAGGAGGAATATCCATACCAGGGACAATGGTATTCCTGAGGAAGCTTAGCTGTCCCACCCTTCTCTCCTTTAGCATGATTGGCCCCAGCTATCAATCAAATGAATGGGATTCCCAACACCAAAACTCTTCTTCCTTTAGTAGTAATTTTGATAGTGATTTTCAATGAAAGAAAAGAAAGGCTACTAGTTATGACAGAAAATATTCTACTAGCTACAGTGTGCTTACCATGGGCACAGTAAAAAGAACAGAAGAAGATCATATTTCCTCTGTTTTCCTGTAAGGTTCTGAATCACAGCAACCTCATGGCAGCAAAAAGGCTGTGTGGATTTGAACAACATCAGCCAACACTGACTGCAATGACAATATATAGAAAATTTAAATAAGAATGAAAGAAATGCTCCTGACAGTACAAAACTGGTTGGTCAACCACACAGTAGGTTTGTAAAAACTTTCCATGTGTATTTGCAGCCAAATTACAGTATTTGTATCACTCTTGGAGTTTCCTAAACATCATGATTTACTATGGAGTATAATCTCTGCACTTGTAGTTGGAATAAAACCATTTTTGAGCAATAATTTGTACATTGGATTTATACTGATTTTGCTAAGTGATCTGTCACACAGCTTTGCTTACCAATGTCAGCACTGTCACAGAACTAAGTAATTATGAAAAGCAATTAAGGTAAGCATTACTAGTTGTCACTAATCCATAAGAACCATTCCATGGTGGATTGGCATCCATGCCAATCCTTCGAGTTTTTGATTCAGTGCTTCAATACTTTGCACTCTGTATTGCAGCATGAAGAACAAAGTCACAAAGTAAAACCTTGTCCTGGGATTCTCATAACACATTCCTCTGATTTATATTTCTTAGAAAGAGCCATGCTTCATGAAAAAGAGGGACATAGAGATAGTGGATCACATCTCACCAGAGAGATATCATCTCCTATATACACATGTCCATAATCCCTTATATTTATGGTGATAAAATGTTTTTGTGACAATTGCATCAAAACTATACCTGGTAAAATTGTGTGAGGGGATGAGTTAAAATATCTTAAGTCCCTTTTAAGAGCACTTAGAGCTCAGAATCCCTGGGTTGGCAGCATCTGAGTGTCCCACGCTGCAGAAAGCACTCCATGCACCAGGGTTTGTAAACCACCAAAACGAATTACAAGTTCAAGGATATGATTGAATTTTAATGGTGAAATCTTAGTTAAGGACTGACAGGATTCTTCCAGTAAGATAAGTTGCCTAAAACTTTGATTGCTTACATCACATTTTCAGCTCTCATGCACCCTGACAATCCTGCTGAAGCTGGTTAAAATATTACTTATTTTGTATTTATGAGGGAAGACTGCAGGATCAGAATCTGCCTCAATGGTATGTTTTTACTGGACTACATTTACTGTTCAGGCAGGATAAGTGTAAATAGCTGCAGGATTAATTCACTTTACAGAGGAACACGGCAGGCCTCTGCTTTCCACTTTTCTTAGAGATAAGAGTGCTAGATTTTGTTACACAGGTTCAGGCCACTGGTTTTGCAAGCTCACCATCTTGCTCTCATCAATGTCTGAAATCTCGAAAGGCAGAAAACCCCAACCAACCTCATAATACATTCAGCTAATTGCAGAGTGATGCATATTGTGCTCTCCTCTGCTTGGACTTGCCACTAATTGCTCTACCTGCAAGGATATTTCTGTGACCTATATTTTATGAAGCAAGAGATAAAGCAAGCCTATCTATAATTTTCTTAGTCAATCATTAAACTGTACACATCTTCTTAAAAATCTTTCTGCACCAACTGACTCAATAGTTTCAAGCAGCACTGAATATGATATGCTGATTCAATGCTGCATCTGGAAGTATTTATTTTTATTGGTTTTAAATTCATTTCCCAAAATAGATACCACAGATCTGGTCTCCAGCCAAAATCAAGAGATATAGATAAATTGAAATCAATGGAGCTGAGCCATTACATTGCCAGCCAGAAATACAGCCCTTCCTAAGAGCATTCTTTGCTGCCACTGGCAGTATTTTTTGCAATTGCCTCAAAGGCCAGCTTGTTAATAGGCTTCTACAGCAAAATTTGGGAGGCCAGTCTACCACAGAAATTATTACATTCAAAGGATAATCAATCAGTGTCATGGCTGAGGCAACTCTTTCCTACGCACACAGAAGTACTTAGGATGTAGCCAGAGCTATTTGTTTGCTATACTGATAAAATGATTTTTAAATGTTACAGCACAGCTCCAAGATGTATTTTTTCTTAGTAGTCAGAATTCTTCTGCTGACAAATTAAAACTGTTAAAGTATAGATCAATCTTATTTTAAGTTTTCATTTGTTTGGTTTATAATATATTTATTTGCCCTCTTATTTGGACCTTTCACTTGTTTTATACAGCTGTGTCTCTGCCAGCTTCAGTATTGATACTGTCTTTTGTGTTCGTGTCAGGAAAACTAAAATGAGGCTGTTTCTCTCTAAATTAGATTGCAGCTGTTGCTACATCATTGGCTTATTACGACACTTTGATTTATATCTAACTAGCAAACTAACAAATAAGTCAAGTCACTAACTAGAGCCGCTTTGTTAAGCGCTTGTCTGGCATTGTCTAGATGGGATCAGGTACCAATGTAGGCGTATAAGCCAAGCCTGACATATCCCTTTCAAAGGCATACGTGATTAATGGGGCATTTCATTGCTGCAAGTGAACTCAGGCTTGTTCCACCCCTGAATACAAGTATTGAGGAGAAGTGCCATGACTTACAGCGATAGTCTTTCCCCAGTTATCTTTCTTAGGTGTAATTTTCCCCACTATTCTGCACAATGCTGATGTGCACTTACCAGATGCACATGTAGAAATTGAGCTTTACAGTTGCTGTTGCTTGCAGCCATTATCTTACTTAACCAAGCATGCACACACCCAGGGGAGAAACTTGCCACTTTTTCACTGGCATCTGCAGGGAGCACAGGTCTCCCCCAGAGCTTTGCTGGATAAATTACCTACCCCACATGAAGGATGGGCTGGGATCTGTTCAAGCCCAAACCCGTCAGAGGTAACTGCTACATTCACTGTGGGACACCTCAGAGTGCAGAGATGGAACACATGGTGCCACCAGCTCAGGGAAAGCTGCAGCCAGAAGGTAATTTTGCTTTACAGAGTGTGCATGAGCACAAGGAAATCCCTCTTCCACCAGGAGTGAGGGAGTGCTCAGACAGACTTCATCAGGTCATCTTTCTGTTCCTTGGATTTTCACATTTTGGGAAAAAAGCCTTTTCTTGATTCACCTGGAGAAAATTAACAGCACCAAATTGTGATGTACTTTTGCTTTGTTGCAGATTTTGTTAGTTAGCTGGGGCTCTCAGCATCATCCTGCAGCCCTGGAAGGCATCTGGCTCCAGGGCTTCCAGGGCAGCTGCCACATAGCTCAGCTACCAGGATCAGCTACACTGGGGGTGTGGTGAGTTTTAGCCCCAGCCAGCATCTCAGCACCACTTGCCCACTCCCACACAGTGGAACACAGGAGGGAATGGGAAGAGTAGAATTGAGAAAATTCATGGCTTGAGATAAAGACAGTTTAACAGGTGAAGGAAAAGCCATGCACATGAGCAAAGCAAAACAAGGGATTCGTTCACTGCTTCCCATGGTCAAGCAGGTGTTCAGCCATCCCCAGGAAAGCAGGGCTGCATCACACGTAACAGTGACTTTGGAAGGCAAATGCCATCACTACAAACATCCTCCCATTTCTCCTTCCTCCCCAGCTTTATATGATGCCATACGGTCTGGAATATCCCTTTAGTCTGTTGGGGTCAGATGTCCTGGCTGTGTCCCCTCCCAGCTCCTCACACAGCCCCCAGCCCCTCTCTGGTGGGATGGGGTGAGAGGCTGAAAAGGCCTTGACTTTGTGTAAACGCTGCTCGGCAGTAATGAAAACATCCCTGTGTTATCAACATTGTTTCCAGCACTAATCCAAAACACAGCTCCCTATGTCAGCTCCCATGAAGAAAATTACCTACCTTGGTCAAAACCAGCTCAGTGAGATGACCTAGGAAGGACAAGAGGAAGGCTGGTGCCATCACTGCCAGTTGTACACTGCATGGCCCTCCCAGGAATGCATCCATGGGGCAGGGGCTTTGCAAGGAAAACTCAGTACCACAAAAGAGCTTGTTAAGTACATTTCCACACACGGAGCAGCCTGGGCTGGGCACAAAGCACAGCCGTGTCACAGCCCAGGAGTGTGGTGGGACAGCCAAGGAGCAGCATGGCTCCTTGGCACCTTTCATAATGATGCTGCCCGTTCATCTGCCTGCAGGGGGATGCAGAAAGGGGATTTGTGGTGGTGCCACAAAAAAGCAGACTGTGATTGACAAAGAAGGGAAGACACCTTAGGTTGCTGGGGTGATTTGAAAGAACTAAACCCTGAGGGTATTTATGATGCAAGGATGCTGCTGTACTCAGCTCTCTGCATAGTGCTGCCTAGAGCACCAAGGGACATCTCTGGCTATCACCTGGCACATGCATCAAAGGAGGGGAGAGGAGACAGCTTCTCAGGTATTCCAAAGCAAGAGAAGCTACTCCTCCTGGGAGAAAATAGCTCTAGCCTTTCTCTCCTTATCACCTTTCCAAGAAAACAGGTGTGTTAGATTTGCCTGAAGTTACCCACCGGCCCCCTGTTGAGAGAAACAGATGAAAACTGCACTTCTGTATATTCTGCTGCTATATCCATGCACCTCTGGCATCTTAAATTTTTTCCTCACCTGACATTCTTCACTTTTTCATTTTTTTCCCTTTTATTCACTAAAGACCTTTTGGCTCCCCATCCAAACACCAGAGGAGAAAAGGAAGATAAAGGCAGAAGGAGTGCTGTACTTGAAGATGGGTCATACATTGGATTTTTATTGCTGCCAAACTCCAAGAAAAGGAAAGATACCTGGCAAGAGACCACAGCACAATGCTGAGAAACATCACCATATAACAGTAATCAGAGTCCAAAGTCCTGAAGGAGATACATTCAAAAGGGAACACCATTTGCCATTTCCTGTTGCAGGATTGACAACTATTTTTACTTCCAAGGCAGTACAAGGATTCAGTAAAGTTCATTGCTGTATTAGTATCTTCTGTATATGTAGGCCTGCTTAATAAACAAAATCTGTTTTACCCAACAAACAGCCAAGCAGCATACAGCCATTCTTCACTTCCAGCACAGTGGGGTGAGGGAAACAATCAAAATAAAAGGTAAAACTTGTGGGCTGAGATAAAGGCAGCTTAGAGAAACAGAAAAGGAAGGGAAAATAATATAATGATAAAAGGATATACAGTGAAAGTGATGGACAAATGCTCACCACCAATTGACTGTTGCCCAGCCAGCCCTCTTGCCATTTCCCCCCAGCTTTTTAGTTCAGTGTGATGTTGTATGATATGGGTTAGATCTACAGCCAGTTTGGGTCAGTTGTCCCAGCATCATCCCCTGCCATCTTCTTGCATACCCCCAGCCTATTCTCTGGCAGGGCAGTACGAGAAGCTGAAAAATCCTTGACTTAGCATAAGCACTGCTCAGCAACAACTAAAACATAGGTGTGTTATCAACATTATTCTCACCCTAAATCCTAAACACAGCACCATGCCAGCTACTATGAAGAACATTACCTACTACTCCATCAAAAACCAGGACAACAATAGTAAATGTTAAATGGCAATAATGGTATTCATCACAAATACTAAATGTTAACTATCATTTCTCACCTTTTGGAAGCTGAAATACTTTTCCACCAGTGGCCCTGGAAACAGCTTTGATAGAACCTGCAGTGAAAAGCTGGAGGTGGGAGACAGCTCTTCCCTGTACTCTTGGAAGATGCATCCTGGCTTCACTTTCAGGGCTGAGATATCTCTGTCCATCACAGGTACCACAGGAAATGCTCTGAAGAGACAGAGGACAAACTTCAGCCAGTACAGGTGTACAAAGCAATGCCAGGCACAGCCCAGGGAACAGGGAAGGGCTGATGGTTTGCTCTCTGCACAGCAACTGCAGCCCCAGCCCACATGCAGAGCCAGCTTTGGGTGTCTGGGTTATGTTAGCGGAATTTTGCGTGGAGAGTTGGGATGTTTGAGCTGTTAATTTTTTTTTTTCTCTTGGCAGAGCCTGATGCTGTACAAGGGAGGGAAAGTCCTGTCTCCATTCAGAGCAGCCTCTCTCAGGTGCATCTGAAACCTAGGGACATGGTCTGATCAACCTTCACAGTGGTTTTGAGGCGGCTTTGAGTTTACAACACAAACAACTGTGGCTGCTATAAGGCCAGAGATCTGCCTCTCTAGAGCAGGGGATGCCTGGGGCCAGATTTGGGCCCTGCTGCCATTTAATCCTCTTTCTTTTGGCCTTCAGACCTTGCTAATGTAGCATCTCCTTCCCTGTGGCTTTCCACATTGCTCAAGGGAGTGAACTTTTCTCTGCCTCCCTGGAAGCAGATTTGAAGTGAATTTGTCTGCATTCCCTGATCCACCAGTTTCTTTGCTTTCTGAGATCTCCCTGAGCAACTCCCCAGTCCTCTGAACAGTGTCCCTCAGTGTTAGGCAGGACCAGGCTTGTCCTGGTTCAAGGCTTCCTTCTGTGTTGTGGATGCCCTGGTCTCGTGGGGAGCAAAGAGCACAAAGTCACTGGGATTCCAGAGTCGTGCAGCCCTGCAACACAGGTATGGTGTCAGCACAAGAGGAATCACTCACAGCCTGAGATAGAAAGATGCAAGGATGAAACACGAAGTGCAGGAGGACGGGGACAGTATGTTTAGGACTGGGCTGACCACCACATTCCCCTAGGATCACAACCAACAAGGGGGAAGTCAGTAGTGGTGCATCGACAGCTCACACGAGTGACAGGGCTGAGAAAGCAGAGAACGAGGGAGAGCACCTGCAGCCCCTGCTCTCTGGTGCCATTGCCTGCCCCAGCTTGCACCGGCAAGAGAGACAGTCTTTCCTTCCTTCCTTCCTCCCCAGGTGCGCACCTCTCACCGTCCTTTGGCTGCTCTAGCCGCCCTCACCGCTCAGTTCCCAACGGGGGTGGCGAAGCTCGGCAGCCTCTGGAGTTGAGAAAGGGTCCCATCTCTGGCCCCGCGGCTCTGGCAGCGCTCCTGGGTCGCTCGGGGGTGGCCAGGGGTGGCCAGGGCGGGGGTGCCCGGGGCCGGAGCAGCTCCACAGGGCAAGGGCGGGCTCCTGGCAGGGCCGCCGTGCAACAAGTCCCGGTGCCGGGAGCGGGAGCGCGGCCCTCCGTGCCCTCCGGGAGTCCGGAGGTCTCCCACCGCGCTCGGGCTGCCCGGGGGGAGGGCTGGAGGCCCGGCCCGGCCCGGCCCGGCTCGGCTCGGCCCGCAGCCCCGGCCCGCTCCCCCCGGCCGCCAGCAAAGCCGCTGCCCGGGACGGGGCAAGGGCAAGGGCGAGCCGCGGGCGGGCTCCACCTCAGCACGGGAAAATGCAAAAGAAACGAGATCTTGATCCCTTCTTTCTGCTTTCCTT